>NC_138977.1:107272234-107872234 GCF_964341445.2 Mesoplodon mirus
AAGCTGCTTCTTTGAAAGACAAACAAAACTGATAAACCATTAGCCAGACTCATCAAGAAAAAGAGGGAGAGGGCTCAAATCAATAAAATTAGAAATGAAAAAGGATAAGTTACAACAGACATCGCAGAAATACAAAGCATCCTAAGATACTACTACAAGCAACTGTATGCCATAAAATGGACAACCTGGAAGAAATGGACAAATTCTTAGAAAGGTATAACCTTCCAAGACTGAACCAGGAAGAAACACAAAATATGAACAGACCAATCACAAGTAATGAAACTGAAACTGTGATTAAAAATCTTCCAACAGTGCTTCCCTGGTGGCACAGTGGTTAAGAATCCCCCTGCCAATGCAGGGGACACGGGTTGGAGCCCTGGCCCGGAAGATCCCACATGCCACGGAGCAACTAAGCCAGTGCACCACAACTACTGAGTCTGCGCTCTAGAGCCCGCGAGCGACAACTACTGAGCCCACATGCCACAATTACTGAAGCCCACGTGCCTAGAGCCCATGTTCTGCACTGAGAGAAGCCACTGCAATGAGAAGCCTGTGCACCGTAACCAAGAGTAGCCCCCGCTTGCCACAGCTAGAGAAAACTGTGCGGAGCAAAGAAGACCCAACACAGACAAAAATAAAATCAATTAAAAAAAAAATCTTCCAACAAACAAAAGTCCAGAACCACATAGCTTCACAGGTGAATTCTACCAAACATTTACAAAAGCGCTAACACCCATCCTTCTCAAACTCTTCCAAAAAATTGCAGAGGAAGGAACACTCCCAAACTCATTCTATGAGGCCACCATCACCCTGATACCAAAACCAGACAAAGATACTACAAAAAAAAAGAAAATTACAGACCAGT
Organism: Mesoplodon mirus; assembly: GCF_964341445.2. NCBI lineage: Eukaryota > Metazoa > Chordata > Mammalia > Artiodactyla > Ziphiidae > Mesoplodon > Mesoplodon mirus. Next base: position 107,273,100 of record NC_138977.1, read on the forward strand.
ATCACTGATGAATATGGATGCAAAAATCCTCAACAAAATACTAGCAAACAGAATCCAACAACACATTAAAAGGGTCATACACCACGATCAAGTGGGATTTATCCCAGGTATGCAAGAATTCTTCAATACATGCAAATCAATCAATGTGATAAAACATATTAACAAACTGAAGAAGAAAAACCATATGATCATCTCAATAGATGCAGAAAAAGCTTTTGACAAAATTCAACACCCATTTATGATAAAAACTCTCCAGAAAGTGGGCATAGAGGGAAACTACCTCAACATAATAAAGGCCATGTACGACAAACCCACAGCAAACATCATTCTCAATGGTTAAAAAATGAAAGCATTTCCTCTAAGATCAGGAACAAGACAAGGATGTCCACTCTCACCAGTATTATTCAACATAGTTTTGGAAATCCTAGCCATGGCAACCAGAGAAGAAAAAGAAACAAAAGGAATAAAAAGTGGAAAAGAATAAACTGTGACTGTTTGCAGATGACATGATACTATACATAGAGAATCCTCAAGATGCCACCAGAAAACTACTAGAGCTAATCCATGAATTTGGTAAAGTTGCAGGATACAAAATTAATGCACAAAAATCTCTTGCATTCCTATACACTAATGATGAAAAATCTGAAAGAGAAACTAAGGAAACACTCCCATTTACCACTGCAACAAAAAGAATAAAATACCTAGAATAAACCTACCTAGGGAGACAAAAGACCTGTATGCAGAAAACTATAAGACACTGATGAAAGAAATTAAAGATGATACCAGATGAAGAAATATACCATGTTCCTGGATCGGAAGAATCAATATTGTGAAATATTGTGAATATTGTGAAAATGACTATACTACCCAAAGCAATCTACAGATTCAATGCAATCCTTATCAAATTACCAATGGCATTTTTTACAGAACTAGAACAAAAAATCTTCAAATTTGTATGGAGACACAAAAGACCCCAAATAGTCAAAGCAATCTTGAGGGGAAAAAAACAGAGCTGGAGGAATCAGACTCCCTGTCTTCAGACTATACTACAAAGCTACAGTAATCAAGACAATATGGTACTGGCACAAAAACAGAAATACAGATCAATGGAACAAGATAGAAAGCCCAGAAATAAACCCACGCACCTATGGTCAACTAATCAGTGACAAAGGAGGCAAAGATATACAATGGAGAAAAGACAGTCTTTTCAATAAGTGGTGCTGGGAACACTGGACAGCTACATGTAAAAGAATGAAATTAGAACACTCCCTGACACCATACACAAAAAGAAACTCAAAATGGTTTAGAGACCTAAATCTAAGACTGGACACTATAAAACTCTTAGAGGAAAACATAGGAAGAACACTCTCTGACATAGGTCACAGCAAGATTTTTTTTGATCCACCTCCTAGAGTAATGGAAATAAAAACAAAAATAAACAAATGGGACCTAATAAAACTTTAAAGCTTTTGCACAACAAAGGAAACCATAAACAAGACAAAAAAGCAACCCTCAGAATGGGAGAAAATATTTGCAAACGAATCAACAAAGGATTAATCTCCAAAATATATAAACAACTCATGCAGCTCAATATTAAAGAAACAAACAACCCAATCCAAAAATGGGCAGAAGACCTAAATAGACATTTCTCCAAAGAAGACACAGAGATGGCCAAGAAGCACATGAAAAGCTGCTCAACATCACTAATTATTAGAGAAATGCAAATCAAAACTACAATGAATGGGCATCATCAGAAAATCTACAAACAACAAATGCTGGAGAGGGTGTGGAGAGAAGGGAACCCTCTTGCACTGTTGGTGGCAATGTAAACTGATACAGCCACTATGGAGAACAGTATGGAGGTTCCTTAAAAAACTAAAAATAGAATTACTATATGATCCAGCAATCCAACTACTGGGCATATACCCAGAGAAAACCATAATTCAAAAAGACACATGCACCCCAATGTTCATTGCAGCACTATTTACAATAGCCAGGTCATGGGAGCAACCTAAATGCCCACTGACAGACAAATGGATAAAGAAGTTGTGGTACATATATACAATGGAATATTACTCAGCCATAAAAAGGAACAAAATTGAGTCATCTGTTGAGACGTGGATGGATCTAGAGACTGTCATACAGTGTGAAGTTAAGTCAGAAAGAGAAAAACAAATATCAAAAACAAGTATACTAATGCATGTATGTGGAACCCAGAAAAATGGTACAGATGAACCGGTTTGCAAGGCAGAAGTTGAGACACAGATGTAGAGAATGTATGGACACCAAGGGGGGAAAACCACAGTGGGGTGGGGATGGTGGTGTGCTGAATTGGGCGATTGGGACTGACATGTATACACTGATGTGTATAAAATTGATGACTAATAAGAACCTACAGTATAAAAAAACAAACAAACAAAAAACACAACTAATACAAAACTTTCTTTGGGTTATTTGTATGGAAATATGTTAATATAAATGTTCAGACCTTACATAAAATTTCTAAAAATCTTATATGTTCTGGTATAATATTATAAGTCATAATTCTAGTTATTACTTTAAAATGTATATCTCAGAAATAACTAAATTTCCTTGTCAATTACATTATTAGGAACTTTCAATTAACCGTGGTCATTTTTCAGTCTTCTGTCATTTACAGACAGTTCTGGGTGTACTCTGATGCTTTTGCAAAAATGTTCCTATAAAAGGGTTTCATCTTCAAGGAATTCATGGAAAAGACTCTGACAAGTACAGGTTACAGGTAACTGACTATACTGTTGAACTGAATGAATAATCATTTTCAGAACTCTAATGGAAAACTGATGAATTCATAAAAGTGTTAACAAAGATCAAGATAAAAAAATTAATTACATGGGACTGAGTGAACTGATGAGGATGATTATAATTTTTGTGACTTTCTGTTTGAATGAAAAAAAAATCCCACAAGGACTCAGAGGCAAAAAATATATACATCAATTTTCACTGCAAAGTAAAGGAGCTGTTACAGTGGAGGATTACTGGACTGAATGTCAATATTATGACAGAGTATGAGTGTGTTTCGTGTTTGGTAATTGCAATCACTGTTGCTTTTGTTATGGTCATCCATTTACAATGCTTGGTGTCAGTTTATTTCTCTCTTGTAAAAATAAAATACAGTGTGTGTGTGTGTGTGTGTGTGTGTGTGTGTGTGTGAAGAAAACATTTAATGATCTTAATCTAGGAAACAGATTGATTCGTTTCTCACCATGGGAATCCTAAGATATGAGCAATTATCTTTAATAGTTAAGGTGAGGAAATTACTTCTGTAATGTTTGGCACTTCTGTAAAACATGCATGCACACACACTCACACTCATTCACTCACACACTTTTGCAACATGATTTCTCCATTCCAGTGAATAACAAAGTGTAAACTTTTCTGAACTTTATTTATTTTGTTACTCAAAGGGTGATTCAGTTGTGTCAGAACATTTGTAGATCATACCAATATTTTATATTTTTCAACCAACTGATTACTAATCAGAAGGTAAAGAAAATGGATTTACTTTAAACTCATAAGACAGCAAGAAGTTCTAAAAGAATCATGCATAATTTTGGAAAGTTGATTCTCCTCCATCAACAAGAAACAGGAAATAACCAAACCAATATCTGTAGACACAGAAAATATACATATCAGAACCGAGGTACCAAGTTTGAAACATAACTTATTCATGAATTGCTTAGCTTAGGTTCATTTCTTGAAAGATTTAATTCAACAACCAAGTGGTTAAAAATCACCAGGTACTTGAACATTGAGGAAATTTGGCTCAGTAAATAATAAATAATGTAAATTTTTAAAAAATCATATGAGCATTTCAACAGGAGAAAAAGCATTTGACAAAATTCAACAACCACTCATGATGAAAACTCTCAACAAAATGGGTATAGAGGGAACACAACTCAACATTATAAAAGCCATATGTGACAGGCCCACGGCTAACATAATACTCAACAGTGAAAAGCTCAAAGCTTTTGCTCTAAGATCTGGAACAAGACAAGGATGCCCACTCTTGCTGCTTGTAGTCAGCATAGTATTGCAAGTGCTTCCTAGCCACAGCAATTAGGTGAGAAGAAATAAAATGCATCCAAATAAAGAAGAAAGAAGTAAAACTGTTCACTATTTGCAGATAACAAGATATTATATACAGAAAGCCCTAAAGACTCCACCAAAAACCTGTTAGAATAAATGAATCTAGTATAAAGTTGCAAGATACAAAATCAATATACAGCAATCTGTTGCATTTCTATACCCTAATAAATTTTCAGAGAGAAGTTAAGAAAACAATCCCGTTTATAACTGCATCAAAAGGAATATTTAGGAGTAAATTTAACCAGAGGTTAAAGACCTGTACACAAACACTATTAAGTCACTGATGAAATGGATTCGAAGAAGTAATAGTTAAAATGTCCATACTAACTAAAGCAATAATACAGATTCAATGCAATCTCTATCAAAATTCCAATGGCACTTTTCACAGAAATGAACAATCCTAAGAGTTGCATAGAAACACAAGGCTCCCAAATAGCCAAAGCAATCTTCAGAAAGAACAAAGCTAGAGGCATCACGCTCTTTCTTTTCAAACTATCTTACAAAGCTATAGTAATCAAAACAGTATGATAGCATTAAAAGCACAAAGATCAATGGAACAGAACATAGAGCCCAGAAATAAACCCGTGCATAAATGTTTAATTAACAAATGCCAAACAAGCCAAGAATATACAACCAGCAAAGGACAGTCTCTTCAATAAATGATGTTGGGAAAACTGGATAGTCACATGCAAAAGAAAGAAATTGGACTACTATCTTACACAACACACAAAAGTTAACTCAAAATGAATTAAAGAACATAAGACAGGGGCTTCCCTGGTGGCGCAGTGGTTGAGAGTCTGCCTGCCAATGCAGGGGACATGGGTTCGTGCCCCGGTCTGGGAAGATCCCACATGCCGCGGAGCGGCTGGGCCCGTGAGCCATGGCCACTGAGCCTGCAAGTCCAGAGCCTGTGCTCCACAATGGGAGAGGCCACAGCAGTGAGAGGCCCGCGTACCGCAAAAAAAAAAAAAAAAAGAACATAAGACCTGAAACCATAAAACACCTCAAAGAAAATATAGGCAGAAAGCTCTCTGATATAAGTCTTGGTGATAATTTTTTAATTGACACCCAAAGCAAAAGCAACAAAAGCAAAAACAAACAAGTGGCATTACATCAAACTGTAACGCTTATGCCAAGAAGAGGAAATCATCAACAAAATGAAAAGGCAACCTACCATACAGGAGAAAATATTTGCAAATCATATACCTGATAAGGGGTTAGTATCCAAAACAACAAAGAACTCACACAATAGCAAAAAAAGCAAAAAACCTGATTAAACAACAGGCAGAGGATCTGAATAGATGTTTTTTGTGTTTTCATTTTCTTCAGAAATATACCCAGGAGTGGAACTGCAGAATAGTACAGTAGTTTTTTTTTTTTTGGCCGCACACCGTGTGGCATGCAGAACTTCCTGGACCAGGGATCGAACCTGCGCCCCCTGCAGTGGAAGCAGAGCCTTAACCCCTGGACCACCAGGGAAGTCCTGATATTTCTCTTTTTAATTTTTCAAGGGCCCTCTATACTGTTTTCCACAGTGCTTGCACCAATGTACATTCCCACCAACAGCACACATGGGTTCCCTTTTCTCCACATCCTCGCCAACACCTGTTACTTGTTATTTCCTATCTTTTTGATAACAGCCATTCTAACAGCTGAGAGATGATACCTCATTGTGGTTTTGATTTATTTGCATTTCCCTGATTAGTGATGTTGAGCATCTTTTCAAGTACCTGTTGGCCATTTGTATGTCTTCTTCGGAAAAATGTCTATTCAGATCCTCTGCCTGCTGTTTAATCAGATTTTTTGCTTTTTTTTTTTCTATTTAGTTGTGTGAGTTCTTTCTGTTGTTTTGGATACTAGTCCCTTATCAGGTACATGCTTTGCAAATATTTTCTCCCATTTGGTAGGTTGCCTTTTCATTTTGTTGATGATTTCCTCTGTTGGGCATAAGCTTTTTAGTTTGATGTAGCCCCGAAGGATTATACTGTCTCAATATCCTTTGTTGCTTCAGTTCTTATTTTCTTTGTTTTTCTATCAGCAATCGTGGTAGCAGCTTCTGATATGGGTCCCAATGACCCCTGCCTCCTGGTATTCACAACGTTATGTATCTCCCCTCCTCAAATGTGGGTTGGAACTAGTGACTTGCATCTAAGAAACAGAATACAGCCAAGGTGATGGGGTGTCACTTCCATGATGAGGTTACAAAAGATTGTCATTTCCACCTTGGTACATTCTCTCTCCCTTGCTTACTTTAATGAAGCCAACAGTCATGCTGTCAGCTGCCCCAAGGAAAGACTCACACGGAAGGGAATGAGGTGGCCTGCCAACAGCCAGCAAGGAACTGAAATGCTCAATCCAAAACCGCTCAAGGAACGAAACCTTGCCATCACCCCTGTGAGTGAGCTTGGAAGCAGCTCCTGCCCCAGTAGAGCCTTCAAATGGAACTGCACCCCCAGCTGACCCTCAACTTGACTGTAGCCTTGTGAAAGACCCTGAAGCAAAGAACCCAGCTAAGTCATGTCTTTATTCCTAACACACAGAAACTTGTGAGAAAACAAACGTGTGCTGTTTTAAGCTGCTAAATTTTGGAATTTACCTCAATAGGTAACTAATATTTTAATAGTATGCCATCTGTCTTTTATTGTAAGCTGCCTCAAACTTTACTTGGAAATAGATGTTTAAATACGGAAAGCAGTAAGTAACTGGCCAATCCTTACAGAGCTGTGATAACCTATCACTGAATATTGGCAGTATTAGCTTTTGTGATACCACAATCTCATATTAAAGCACTTTCTGGCATTTAGGGTTTACAATAAACTGCCTTAATTGTGTTTTGAGAATTCTTTGGAAATCCTCACGGAAAGTTGTACCTCTGATACAGGTAGGATGGAGTAGCTGGCACTGGTTTACCCTCCAACTGTAAACAACTACAAAGCTGGGCGAAATATATAAAAACAACAGTTTACAGACACAGAACAAAAAGTAACAGAAGGCTAGGTTTTAAGAAAAAAGAAATGCACAAGGTGAAACCTGCATTCACCCTGGCTTTCTTTCTGAGTGCATTTTCAAAATTGGAGTGCAAGAAAATAAAGCCCAAGCAGAAGGCAGTATCTCACTGGGCAAAGGAGATGAAGATTGGAACGAAAAAGGCTAGATTTTAAGGAGTCCAGGGTTGGAGGGAAGTGCAGTGAAGACACTCTAAAAATATGCATCAAGAATCCTCTCAGGGGCTTCCCTGGTGGCGCAGTGGTTGGGAGTCCGCCTGCCGATGCAGGGGATGTGGGTTCGTGCCGCCTGTGCTCCGCAATGGGAGAGGCCACAACGGTGAGGCCCCCGTACCTCAAAAAAAAAAAAAAAAATCCTCTCAGGTCCTCACCTAACATATAAGCTGCACATTAACAGGGCGCAATTCCAGGAAGCCTAGCAGAACCTCTTAGCAGAGAATTCAGAAGCCACACAGTGTTGGGGAGACAGGTTGCAGTTTGGGCCTAGACAGAGTATAACTTTGGTGAATACCTGGGGCTTTGAGTTGAGACCTCAAAGTCTAGCCCTAGGACTAAGGACTACATTCTAGGCATTATGGGTAAAGCTGAAATAGACCCACCCTGATAAAATCAAGCCTAGACTGGATCAAGGTGATCTGCTAGTATTTTAATTGCCAGCCAAAACTTAACATTTTTGGAGGAAGATAACAAATTCAGAATCTCTACAACACATCATCCACAATGTGTAATACACAATAAAGTTACTAGGCATGTCAAGCAGGAAAATGTCACTGATAACAAAGGGAAAAAGACAACAGAAACAGACCCAGAGATGATCCATGTATTGGAATAGCAAGGAACTCAAAATAACTATGCTTAAGATGGTAAAGAGAGAAAGAGAACACAATAGATGAAAAGAAAACTAGAGAATGGGATAAAAGTTCTGTAAGAATAGGGACTTTGTCCTACTCACTGTCAAATCCTTGATGTCCAGAACAGTACCTGATAGACAGTAACTGCTCACAATGTTGGGTGGATCAATGAACAGTTAGTTGGATAGAAGGATGGGAGAGGTTATGCTGAGGGTTGGTAACAAAACCAAAGATTCTTAAATGCCAAGAGAACATTACTGTATTTCACAGTAAATATCAGAATAAATCTCTGCATCAAAATCTAAGATAAACAACTATACATATGTATATACATCTATACAGAGCCACAGAAAACTAGTTACTGGTACATTTACTTCATTCACTATTTCATCCATCCAATCTTGAGGACATTTTAACCAGCAGTTTCCTACTCCCTGAGTAAAAATGAAAGCACAATACTACAAAATGTTCTAAAACCTTTATAAAAAGTACAAAAGCTTCAGATTTAGTAATGTCTTACTCCATGTGCCCTGTACAAATTCCTCCCTTGCTGAATCCTCGCCAGAAACAGCCAACACTTTCCACATGCCCCACCCCTCTCTGTGAAATGCTCTTCTTCCTAGGCAATCAATAAGATTCCCATGGAAGTTGCCATATTTTTATATTACCTCGTCCCCTAGACACCTAAAGATCCATTCCAACAGATTTTCAAACTCAGGACCAGAGGTTACGTCAAGAAAGCTTTAAGTGGATATAACTAATGTGATACTCAGGAGTTAGCCAGGTGGAAAATGTAGATCTGGAGAGAGAGGGAGTAAAGTAATAAAGTTTGAAGAGGCAGAGTGGGAAAGTCTGATTATCTTTGAGTCCCAGGTCCCACAAGTTCTTAGACCCACCTACATTGTAGTCCTGCCCTTCCTGCACCTTTCTTTTGATTCCAATAAATTATCCCTTTTGATTTAAGCTAATTTGAAGTGGGTTTCTATCACCTGCAACCAACAAAATCCTAAGTACAGCTAGATTACCAAGTGACTTCCCTCACCAAGAACTACATGCTCAACTGCCTCAAAACTACAGGTTCAATATTGTCTTCTTTCCCAAAGGAAAAGAGTATTAAGTTCTTTTACTTTCTATTTATTTATTTCTGTGTCCTTGGGGAAAACTGTATAGATGAAAAGAAAAGGAACACCACACCAAACACAATAAGGTGGCAGAGGAAAATCTAATGTACTTTTGAACCTTGTGGTGGTGCTTCAATGGAGAGCAAAGGAGAAAAGTCACTCATTCCCCATTTCCGAATCAACTGACTGTGAGTCTCCTAAAGGCAAGTAGTATCTCCTAACTGTAAGTACTGAATCATCTAAGTAACGTAATGCAACTGTATTTAGGATAACTGCTCAAGTGTTAGAGAGATCCAGGAAAACCTTTTTGATTTTAAGTCAATTTCTGTAAGATTCCACTTTAGCTTTTTTTTTTTTTTTTACAACTGCCACCATCTGCTGTGAAGATAAATTACAAGATGCAACCCAGTAATGAGTCCTGAAATCAATCTATCGGTCACAACCAGCATTTAAAAAGCTCTAATAGTAAATATTAGAGTTCATCATATAGAGCAGTATACACACACACACACACACACACACACAAACACGGCATATGATGCTTCAGGTTTTTACTTTTTTGTCTTGTTTTCAGTGAAATTTATGAGGGTCCCTGCATTTTGCACAATTCCAGGAGGCACACCCATAGTGTAGCAAGCTCTGCAGTAATATACACTTAGGTATGTGTGTACTAGTTATCATATAAAAATTTCTCACTGTGGATCACAGTCAAAACAAATGGGCAAACACTGATCTAACGGAAAGATTAGATATTTGATTTAGAATCTTGCTTTCAAATCCAACTATCACCACACACTCTGCAGTTCAAAGTTTTCATCTGTAAAATGGGGGAATATCTCATAGAGCTACAAAGAAAACAAAACAAATAATATATGTCAGTGCCTGATGCCAGCTCCAGCACTCTGTAATTACTGGATATGTCTTAGTAGCCTAGCCTAGCCTGTGACAAGATGAAATTTTCCTTGACATTTTTCAGGGCAACAAGATTTTATTTTTATTGCCAAAATAACTAACATGGAATAGTTACAAAGACCACCAATACGTACACGGCCATTCTTTGGACTGTATCTGCTTCCTTTCCTTAGATGAGAAGAGTTGAGCACTCTGAATAGCAGCTCAGTTTCTCAACAAACATGTACATTCTCAGCACTCTTAAAAGGGCCAGACACACAGAATATAATTGTGGTCACACAGTCACACGGACCCTGTCCTCAGAGTTTGCAGAGTAGGTAAGCAAAGCATGAGCAACACAGTCATGTGTAAATTAAAGTCTGACATCACTTCCCAAATAGGCTGCAAACAAAACAAAGAACTAGAAATTATCTCACACAAGTTTTGACATTTGCTACTAGCACTTGCATTGCCAAAATTAAATGTATGGAAAGAAAGGCCTAAATATACACTAAGTAATTTTATATGTTAGAATATTTCCATATTAAAAATTGACAAAAAGAAAAAAAACTGATGTAACAAAACTTATACAGAGTCCAAAGACTAGCTATTCCCCCCCACCACCAATGTAAATACGATTTATCCTATTTTTCTTTTGACCAACTTCAAAAACCAGAATATCTGTACTATATATTAAAATGACTATTTCAAACTGGTCTCTTCCATATCTTAAAAATCACTGTGAGGCAATAAGCCTACAAGCCCTTACTGCAAACCTAACTTAGAGCACAGGTACTAAATACTGACACAGCATGTATATTTCAATATAGATAAGGGCCACACTGAAATGAAATTTGTAAGTACATTAATACAGAAGCATTGCTAGAAAGAAGTCATGATATTAAAATAAGGTGTGGGGCTTCCCTGGTGGAGCAGTGGTTAAGAATCCGTCTGCCAATGCAGGGGACACGAGTTCGAGCCCTGGTCCGGGAAGATTCCACATGCCGCGGAGCAACTAAGCCCATGCGCCACAACTACTGAGCCTGCGCTCTAGAGCCCACGAGCCCAACTACTGAAGCCCGTGCTCTGCAACAAGAGAAGCCACCGCAAGGAGAAGCCCGCGCACCACAACGAAGAGTAGCCCCCACTTGGCCGCAACTAGAGAAAGCCTGCACGCAACAAAGACCCAACGCAGCCAAAAATAAATACATAAAATAAATTTTTAAAAAAATAATAAATAAATAAATAAAATAAGGTGTGGTCCATAATGTATTTGAGTCACTGATCTAATTACTAAATTTGTCTAGGCTTACTTATCTGTAAAACTGGGAAGCAATTCTTACTAAATTCCAAGGATGCTCTGAGGACACATGATTATAAATCTAGGTACTATAATAAGTCCTTATGCAATCAATTTGGACTACAGTATGATGTCATTAGAAAAAGGTAGTATATGCTAATGGAATGTTCAAAAGCACTCAAAACCATAGCATTGAGAAGTATTTCTCATGCTGAGTCAACTGTACCCTGGATTGCACATCTGCTGACATAAAAGAATGTGATAGTCTTCAAAAAATTCAGTCTTCTAACGAAAACACTAGTCTGAAAAGATACAGTCAGCCCAATGTTCACAGCAGCATTATTTACAATTGCCAAGATATAGAAGCAACCTACATGTCCGTTAACAGATGAGTGGATAAAGACGTGGTGTGTGTGTATATGTACATATAGATACATGTGCACACACACACAGCCACACACACCGGAATACTACTCAGCCATAAAAAAGCATGAAATTTTGCCCTTTGCAACAACATGGATGGACCTGGAGGGTATAATACTAAGTGAAATAACTCAGAGAAAGACAAATACTGTATAACATCACTTATATGTGAAATCAAAAAAATAAAACCAGTGAATATAACAAAAAAACAGACTCACAGATATAGAGAACTAGTGGTTACCTGTGGGGAGAGGGAAGGGGGATGGGCAAGATAGGATAGGGGACTAAGGGGGTACAAACTATGTATGAAATAAATAAGCTACAACGATATATAGTACAACAGAGGAGAAAAAAACCCAGTCTTCTAAAACTGAGTGACAACGAATTCAGAAGCCTGTCACTGGTACTCAGCAGCACAGTTAAAATGATTCAAGTAAATGTTAATCTGTTCCACTGTTACCTTCCATCAAACAGCTATGCTAGAACTCAGATCTTTCAAATCTCAAATGGTTTAAGAATTCAAGATGCCAAATTTCTGATACATAAATTTTATGGCTGGATTATGGAACTATGCTAGACTCCTTAACAAGACTATTGAAAATTATCCTCTATAAAAAGATAATACCATTGCCACCATTTAACTAATTTTTCCTAAACTGGTCATTCTACTGCTCCACCTACAACTGTCACCCAGTTCCAGTCTTTTCATAAGCTACCACACACTAGTGGGGCAGTTGGCTGGGTGTTATGCTGCAGCAAGCAGCCAAATAAAGTGAAGTTAACTGGAACTGAACCAATAGTCATTTTGCGAGGACACTTGAACTTTGAAGCACTTTGTAAAGTGCTGGTTATTTCTAATAATATTCCTGTGAAGTTTCAGTATTGAGCCATCCATTATATTTCATTGCCAACTATATGTCACCTTAAAAACAAGAAGACTGCAAGACATTTCCCTGGCTTTAAAAAAAGAAAAAAATCACAAATCTAGTCCAATTCTTTTTAAGTGTAAACAATGGGGGCAGGGCATAACTTAATAAAACTGCACGGTACTCATAGCGGTTAACCTGGCACCAGTCATCTGGGAACAACAGCTTTAGGTCCTAGAATCTTAAACTTCTTAAGCTCACCAAGTCCAAACCTTATTTTACAAGTGAGATTTTTAAATTAAGAGTTTTGGTCTGATTATTATAATATTCTTAACTCTTACACTTCACTATGTACCAGGTACTGTTCTAGGCTCTTTACACCTATTTACTCTTTCGATCCTCACAACAAACCACAAAGAGTGAGGCCAACTAATTTGCCCAAGGTCACACAGTTATTAAGTGACAAAGTCAGAATTCAAATCCAAGCAGCTTAGGTCCCGAATCTATACTCTTAAACCACCAGGCTCTATTGCTTCTCTACAGAATGGTTTAAATCCAACCCCACACAAGGGTTCTCAGAGTTCCAACGTGAGAAACTAATAATTTTCCACACATCCTTTTTTTCCAATCCCATCATCGCAGTTGAACTGCAAAAAGTTCCTCTTGTCTGTCTGCAACTTTAAGTAATCTAACTTTTGTATCCAAAACAGACGCCTTCTCTGGGAAACCAAAAGATGCCGCGGCCAGGTGGAACGTAACTCGTGTTTCTCATTGTTGTTTTAATCGCTACACCTGAGGTGCCTAAAAATAAGTGAGCAGCAACACTGTTTCTGAGAAAGGCAAACATCTACCATATTTTCATGATGCCTAATGAGCTGAAACTAAGCTAAAAACAGGGACGGCCCCGTCTTTTTTTCCCAGCTGTCTCTAATTTATTTGAGAAGGGGAAGTCTCAGTTTATGCATCTGAATACAGGTGAGAAATGGGTGAAGGGAAAAGGGGGTCAGACACGTTATGCTCCGTCTCTCCACAGTGAGGAGGCTCAGACTTCAGACCCTATGTTGGAAGTTACAACCAGTATTACACACCATTTCTGCCCTGGCCGGCTTCAATGCCTCTCCAGGCTGCAGAGAGGTGGTTACGTGGCGCTTGGAGGCATTTCCTCCGGCCTGGAGAGGTGGCAGCCCCCGCTGGTGGGAGCCCCTCGCCCAGAGCCCTGAGGCAGGTGGCGCCTGGAGGAGGCGGGAAATGGGAGGCGGGAGCTTCCCAGGGATCCCCGAGGGGCCGTCTGCGGTGGCTTGGCCGGAGCCGCTGTAGGGCCGCGCCTTGCCTGCGCCCCCAGCCTTCAGGACCACCCGCGCCAAACCCACCCCCCAGCCTCGAGGGTCAGCTGCACGCCGAGACCGGGCTTCTGAGGGAAAGGAGCCCGAGGGCGGACGCAGCCCTCTGTGGGCCACTCACCAGGTTGAGCGGTCCTTCCATTACTTCCATAGACCCCGGCGTAAGCGGCGGCCTGAGGAAGGGGAGCGACGGAGCCCAGGCACATGGAGGGTAACAGCTGGAGAGCGCGACGCAGTTGCGGCGACTGTGGCCCCACTCCGCGCCCCGGTAGCCAGCGGCGGGCGCAGACGGAGCAACAACCGCACCACTTCCTCCTCCGGCGCGGCGCCGCGGGCCCGCCCCCCGCGCCGCGGCCACGCACGCGTCAGACGTCACACGCAACAGGTTCAAGGTGGGAGGGAGGACAGGGAGTGGGTGGGGCTCAGGGAAGGCGGGGCACGGACGTACATTTTCTCGCGGTCCATCTTTCCTCTCGCGAGGAGCATGTCTTCAGCTTCCGCATACGTCATGTGAGGAGGTACAGCCTTGTTGCTGGAATTTAAGTAGAAGTGGCTGATTTCTGCTATTGGTCTCTCCCATTTCCTTCCAGCGTAACTCTTCCCAGATTCACTCTGCTTTGCCACATCCTCCCTTGCTTTCAAGTCCCCACCTTTATTCTTCCACCTGATTTTTTTTTCCAGAAATGAGATTTGAGTAATGCTAAACCATGCACTGGACTAGACCCTACTGGAGGGAGACAAACAAATGATTCAGGGCTGCGCCCTCAAGTTGCTAACAAACTAATGAAGAAAATAATATGGGTCACAAATAACCATATATAATCCTTGATTCATTTAACAATTATGTGCTAAACCACTATGGTGGGTTCTTTCTGTCAAGGAATTCACTGGTAAAAAATAATTGTGATTTATGCTGTAAAGGAAACAGCTGTGATAGAGGCACATGAATTGTGCAACTTGAAGGAAATAAATTCTTTCAAAAGCCTTGTGAGCTTGGGAATTCCCTGGCAGTGCAGTGGTTAGGACTCCACGCTTTCACTGCGGAGGGCCCAAGTTCCATCTCTGGTGGGGGAACTAAGATCCTGCAAGCCGTGGCCGGGGGGGGGGGTGGCGGGGAAAGCCCTATGAGCTTGGAAGAGGACCTGAAGCTTTAGATGAGGACCCCCAAGCTTTAGGTGAGACCCCAGCCTTGGCCTACACCTTGATTGCAGCCTTGTGAGATCCTGAGCAGAGGACCCATCAAAGCCATTCCCAAATTCCTACCCCATGGAAATTGTGAGGTAATAAATGTGTGTTGCTTTAAGCCACTAAGTTTGTGACAATTTATTATATGGCAAAGAAAACTATTAAGACCCCTTCAAGGGGATAAAATCCAGAGGCAGAGCTTTCTTGATAAACTATAACCATGAGCAGTGAATCCATGTCACTGCAGTACTCCTACAGTGGCTGGCTATGAAGTGGGCAGGTTTAATATCTCTAAGGGGAACTTCAGTGATAGCTGAAGGAAGGAGACTATGTGTTTGAGAGCAACTTCATCCAGATCAGCAAAAGGCAAGACCTGATAGATGTACACAACCATGTCCAAATGGTGACATGGCCATTGCATCTGCCATCCGTATTCTCTGCCACTTGCTGTCATGCTGTTGGCCTGACCAGCCACAGGCTATGAAGACTGTGCTGTTCGTGGCCAGATCATCAAAGGAAAAGGTTTCAGGCCTAAAAAGACTTCAGAGCTATCCAAGCTGCTTCTCTTGAAGTATGGGGAACAGCAGCTATGCCTGAAGCTTGCCAGTGGCCGTTTTTTTCTACCTGCAGGTTTGTATCTTTTCAGACACATGGAAGACTCCTTAGCCTATTAGGAAAAGTCCATTTATATTATTTCCTGAGACTATCAATAAAGGGTTGTAGAGATCTCCAGGCCATCCGAGCTGGGGACACAGGTGGACATGCCTATTACTGAAGCAGAGATGATAAAAACTCAGTAGTACATCTCTGCTGCAACTCAGCAAGATGGAGCCAGTGGGTTTGGGGGAACATTTAAAAGCTGCAAAGCTTTCAGTGCTCTCTGTGGCTCACCTGGAAAGTGAATTTCATGTAAAAGAACCCAATCCTCAATGGGCCACTGAAACAGGAGGGAAGGGGGCAGGGCACAACCTTTAAAAGAATGACATGGCCCGAGGACACGATGTAAACTGATTAGAACCAAATAGGTCCAAGATGGCAGACTAGTCCACTTCCACTAGACCCTGAACCTCAGTATATGCTCATTGTAACACATCAGAAAGCTAAATGACACAGCCACAGGCGCCATGACAGTTCCAAGGCCAATCATAAGGTCAAAAAGTGAGTGGTGGCCCAATTCCTGGCAATCCCCACCCCTTCCCCAAAATAGCTGGAATACTCCTCCCACTCATTAGCCTATGAAATTACCCACCCCTATAAAAACTGACAACCCCATACCCTGGGGCCACTCTCATATTCTGAGATGGCCCACACTCTGTCTGTGGAGTGTGTTTCTCTCTAAATAAATCCACTTCTTACCTATCACTTTGTCTCCCTCTGAATTCTTTCTGTGCTGAGATATAAAGAACCTGAGCTTCATTAAGTCCTGAGACCAGGTGTGATCTCAGTTAAAATATGGTGGGTTCAAGTCCCAATCTGGGTTTTGGCTGGGTTCGAGTCCCAGCGCATGGGTTCAAGTCTCAGTCTGAGTTGCACAGTTTCACCACCACTTAGGGACTTGCCACATTGGAGAGGTTAGTGTGCTTTTCCAGAGTATACCTCAAGGCCCTATTTCAGACATTCCTTAGATATTAGCTTCTCTAACTGAAACCAAGCAGGACCCTGTGGGGCTCCCAGGTACAAATCCTTTCCGTGTCCCCATTTCTCTCTCTTTTTTCTTTTTTTGGCTGTGCCATGTGGCTCCCAGGTACAAATCCTTTCCGTGTCCCCCATTTCTTTTTTTTTTTTTTTTTTTTTTGCCATGCCATGTGGCATGCAGGATCTTACTTCCTCAACCAGGGATTGAACCCATGCTCCCTGCAGTGGAAGCACTGAGTCCTAACCACTGGACCTCCAGGGAATTCCCCCCCAACCCCAGTTTCTTGCTTGTAGGAAATAGGCATCATTCAGCCTCCTTGACCTTCCCTGAGTTCCAAAGGGCAGGTTCAAACAGTTGCTAATCAGGGAAGAGAGGGAATACAGAAACAAGGGAGTCAAGAAACAATAGTGCAGCCTTAGGGCAGGGTCCTGCTTCCTCCTCAAGGAATATATAATATCTTTGAGCTCTTCTGCAGAGCTAAGGCCCCCACCCAGGTGGAGAATGGCAACTTCAGGCTGAGAGCAAGATTCCCGGAACACCACCCTGTTACCTCACCACCAACCAATCAGAAGAAAGGCAAACACCCTGCAGCCCTCACCCCAAATTTTGCCTATAAAAACTTTTCCCCAAAAACTACCAGGGAGTTCAGGGTTTTTGAGTACAAGCCACCCATTATCCTTTTTTTTTTAAATACATGTATTTATTTATTTTTGGCTGCATTGGGTCTTCGTTGCTGTGCACAGGCTTTCTCTAGTTGCAACAAGCAGGGGTTACTCTTTGTTGCAGTGCGAGGGCTTCTCATTGCGGTGGCTTCTCTTGTTGTGGAGCACGGGCTCTAGGCACACGGGCTTCAGGAGTTGTGGTGCATGGGCTCAGTAGCTGTGGCTTGCAGGCTCTAGAGCTCAGGCTCAGTAGTTGTGGTGCACAGGCTTAGTTGCTCCCAGACCAGGGTTCAAACCTGTGTCCCCTGTGTTGGCAGGCGGATTCTTAACCACAGCACCACCAGGGAAGTCCCCCACCCGTTCTCCTTGCTTGGCCCTGCAATAAACCTTTATCTACTCCAAACTGCAATGCTTATTTGGCCTCACTGTGCCTCAGGCACACAAACTTTGTTTGGTAGCATAATCTTATATGCATCTACAGCATCAGACTCTCCAATCTCTTCTTGAACACTTACTACTTCAAAGTGATCTGTTGTGATCCATGTTTTTTACATTTGAGTTCTTTCTTTGTTTGAACTGTACTCTGCCTTCCCACTGAGACAGGAAGGGGGCAAGGCACAACCTTTAAAAGAATGACAGCCATTGAGGACATGACATGAACTGGTTAGAAACAACTAGGTCCAAGATTATGGACAAGTGACTTCCAGTAGACCCATGAGCCTCATTATACATTCATTGTAAGACATTAGCTAAATGACACACCCACCAGCACCATGACAGTTCTAAGGCTAACCTTAAGGGTCCAAAAGTGGGGTGTGGCCCAACTCCTGGAAATCCCCACCCCTTCCCCAAAATAGTTGGAATAATCTTCCCACTCATTAGCCTATGAAATTACCCATGCCTATAAAAACTGACAACCCGTACCCTGGGGCCTCTCATCTTCTGAGATGGCCCACACTCTGTCTATGGAGTGTGTATGTCCCTGAATAAACCTGCTTTCACTTTACTGTGGCTCACTCTTGAATCTTTCCTGCACAAAGCCAAGGATCCACACTTGGCGGCCCTTCCCAGGGACTCACCTGAGACCTGGCACATGACCATCCTCACGTGCCCCACCTTTGTTTTCCTGAAACACCATGACTGCCATGCCCTGCATTTGTATTAATCACTATAACATGGGTGTGTGAACATATGCACAATCTGTTGCCTGCTATCAAAATGTAAAATGTGCATGCCCTTGACTGAGCAATCCCTACAGAAATGCTAGAACAAGTATAGAAAATAAAAGTATGTGAAGGGACTTCCATGGTGGTCCAGTGGGTAAGACTCTGCACTCCCAATGCAGGGGGCCCGGGTTCAATCCCTGGTCGGGGAACTAGATCCCACATGCATGCCGCAACTAAGAGTTAGCATGCCACAACTAGAAGTCTGCATGCTGCAACTAAGAGTCCACGTGCTTCAGCCCGCATGCTGCAGCAAAGATCCCACGTGCTGCAACTAAGACCCAGAGCAGCCTAATTAATTAATTACTTTTTTTTAAGTTTGTGAAGATGCTCACTGGGGGTATTATAATAGTGCTCTCCCTAGTCCCAGAACAGTTCAAACAAAACTAGAAAGATCATTTGACAGAGGTGCTATAGAGGGGATTCCTGCATCAAGGGGATCTTGGATTGACTTCAAAAGTTTTTCTGGTTATAAGTGTTTGGTGTGCTCAGTTATAGGAAGAGGGGGGAACAGACCCTTCTGGTCTCCTGTTCTGTTTTCTCTGCCTCTATTATTTGTCTCCCCTTAAGCAGAGGGGCTCCATGGAGAAGGGGATTAGCACAAGGTCAGCATCAAGAACCATCACATAGTCCTTGAGGTGTGTGTGGCCCCTCCTCTGACTTTACTATGGGAAAAAGAATCCAGTGTACCTCCCACACCTTCTGTGTTTATAGACTGTCCAGTGAATTCACCCCAAGCACACTGTCTTTGTCACAAAACCTATAGGGTCTGCCAAAGAGGCAATAACAGTGTAAGCAGATAGTGTTGGGGTTGGAGGGGGGAATCCCTGGAGAAAGAGAACCAGGCCTGGCTCTCTTGATATGAGAGAAGCCATTTTTGGCCAAAACCATGACCCTGCCCCAGGACTGCACTATTGTTTCTTGACTGCTCCTCCTTTTTTTTTCTGCATTCCCTCCCTTCCCTGATTAGCCACTGTTTGAATCTGCCCTTTGGAACTCAGAGAAGGTCAAGGAGGCTGAATGAAGCTTATTTCCTACGAACAAGAAACATGGAAAGGATTTGTACCCGGTAGCGCCCCACAGGGTCCTGCTCTGTTTATACAAGAGTAGTGAGAGAGTGCAAAAATATGTCTAAATCTGAAGAACCAATCTCTTTTCCTACATACAAAATAAAAATTTAAGTGATAAAAATAATGGCTAAACTTCAGAGAAAACCAGTTTGCTGGCATAGTTAGCATGTTAAGTGGATAACACTCTTTCCTGTACTTACTAGGTGTAAGGACTCATCTTGCTTTGCCATTTCTTGTTATGAAAGGAACTGCCAAATCCTTCCCCATTTCCAACTTCATCATAAACAAAGGGGGAAGACTGCTTTTAACTTTAAATGGAAACTACCTATAGTTTTAATTGTTTGTTTTTAAGACTGAGCATGGTGTGGAACAGAGTGTAAAAAAGTTGATGCATTTGTTTCTTTTTTTTTAAATTTTTTCGGTACCCAGGCCTCTCACTGTTGTGGCCTCTCCCGTTGCGGAGCACAGGCTCCGGACGCGCAGGCTCAGCGGCCATGGCTCACGGGCCCAGCCGCTCCGCGGCATGTGGGATCCTCCTGGACCGGGGCACGAACCCGCATCTCCTGCATTGGCAGGCGGACTCTCAACCACTGTGCCACCAGGGAAGCCCAGATTCATTTGATTCTTGAAGATTTAAATTTCTTTTCTTGAAGATTTAAATTTCTTCTTTTCTTGAAACTATACCCCATTTCCCAATAGCAATGGTTTAACTTTGTATAAGACTTTGCAGGTTTCCAAGCACTTACATGTATAGGCGGGCACCCATTCAGTTCCAACAGGTTCAAATTAGTGGCTTGCCCAGTGTCATAAAATTAGTAAATAGCCGAGCTAGGTCTTGAATCTAGGTCTGTCTGGCCATAAGCCCAGTACTCTTTCCACTACAAGCAGCTAAATATCTACTGGAGTGACATCTAAGGTTGATAATAGCAGAAATAGACTGTTAGGGTAACCCACTGTAATTACATAGGTTATTTTGGGTTTTCCTAAGTTCACAGTCCTGGGTACCAAGAGATTCGAGCTAAAAAGAGAGTTGCTATTGTTAGTGGCTCTGTTCTCCTCTGGGGTAATTGCCAAGAACTATTCACAAACCAGACTGGGCTGGAACAGGCCATGTGAGGGAGGGGGAGGGTAGCCACAAGGTTGCAGTCTCTAACTCCTTGGACTCTGAGCCAAGCTGTCCAGTTGCTTCAGCCTGAGCCAGAATGAAGAGAGCCAAGTTAGGCAGGAGTCAGGCATTCTACTCAACAAAGTTCAACAGAGGGGAGGCCAAGGAAAGTAGAATTTCAGGGCAGGTTTCTTACCAGTAAGCTGACACCAGGGAAAAGTCTGTCAAATAAAGGCAGAAAGGCAATGATTCAACCAACTTTGCATTAGGTGTTTCTCAACTAAGGGAGCAGAAGAGAGCTCTCCAGAATCCCAAATGTCCTTGGACCGTGCATCTCCTGGTACACCAGGAGGGCTGCCTTGATTCCATCTATAAAAAATAATTCACCTGTTGATCTGTGCTGGGTCAGGCAAGAAGGAAACAGTTTTCACCTATATTTTCTTTTCAGACATGTCAGAACACTGAGGCATCTCTAATCAAGTCCCTTTAGCTATTATAATCACCACCTCCAATTACACAGACCTCAAACTTCCAGCTCTACCTCTTGCTCTGACCCTCTGATGCAAAATGCTGGTTCACTGGACTCTATTTCAAACAGAGTAGTCACATATTGGGAAAGGATCAAAGGAATCATGAAATATTAGAAGATGGAGTTCAATTACTTTTAAATAAATGTAAATGAGAGAAGACTTAGAAACTGAATGGTAGGAAGGAAATGATTGAAGTCATAGGCAGAAGTTCAGAGACTGTTCTTCCTTAAGTTTTCTAGGAGAGATTTGCCTCCAGCTTCCTTTAAAAACATTTTCTTCAGTTGCCAAGATTCTCAAGTCCATTGTTAGCCTATTCAGTCCCTCTGTGTTCCATGCTCCCTGCTGCCATTCCACCTAAGCAACACAAGCACAGGAGACCTCTGACTGACAATTCTGGGAAGACATGTGAGGGCTTCAGGGAAAGAAGGGTTCATAGCAAAGCAGCACAGAAAAAGTAAACATTTTACCACTAATTGAATCTTTTACCTCTCACTTTCACTGTATTCTTTACTTCTGAAATGGTCTTTTTTGCAGGTCTTTATACTTTTTCCACCCTTCATGGAACTGAAAAACCCTTGGGGAGAAATCTGTCTTGAAACTATGTAAGCTTGAGATTCCAAAATAAACAAACAAAAAGAAAGAAGGGTGGAGAGAAGGGAGGGAGGGTGGGAGGGAGAGAAGGAGGGACAAGGAGAGAGAGAGAGAGAAGGAAAGGAGGAAAAAGAAGGAAAGAAAAAGGAAGGAAGGAGGAAGGGAGGAAGGGAGGGAGGGAAGGAAGGAAAGAATGAAGGAAGGAGGGAGGAAAGGAGGGAGGGAGGGAAGGAGAAAGAAAAAGGAAAAAGAGAAAGAGGGAGGGAGGGAGCGGGGAGTTGGGGGGAGGGAGGGGGAGAGAGAGAGAAAGAAAGGAGAGAAAATTTGACAGACACCTTATACACTTTATCCTGACCTGTTTACATCACATGCTGTTGACATTTGGGCCAGAAGCAACTGTGAGAAGAATGATGCAACCTCAGATGTTAGGACACCAGGGCTGCAGCCAAAGAATTCTTACAGCATACATGGAGGCTGGCCAGACTTCAGCTTTATTCCATGCTGAATTCTCCCTTGCCAGTTCTAAAATCCACAGGACTCTAATTGACTCTTCCATGGCTTGACTGCCATGTTGATCACACTCTTCCAGTTTACATTCTGGGGAAAGAGAGAAGAGTAATTGGAGAAATAGACCAATTAAAGAATTTGGGGCCACAATATTGAAATAATTTACATGATATTGAAATAAAGAACTTTCTTGAATTCTTCAATTATCACAAAGCAAATATCCTACTTAATTAAGTCATAATTATTGGCTGCATTTTAATCAAGTTTATTTTGTAAATGTATAAATAATTAAAGCCTTTTTTGCATTTTTATACCTCTTAAAGTATATCAAAAAGTATAATAGTATAATGAACACCAATATATCCAAACCCTATATTCAGTGTTAACATTTTTCCATATCTTCTCCATCTATTTGTCTGCTAGAAATTTTTAAGTGAATCTTAAATAATATTTTACTTTCCTCTAATTACTTTAGTATTCATCTCTAAAAAATGAGAACATTTTTCTCTACTATAATACCTTAAGTTGTACATAACAAAATTAACATTAATTCCTTAATATCAGCCTATACCATAGTTAAACTTGCCCAATTGTTTTCACAATGCCAAGATTGTAGCAAGTCAAGATCCAATCAAAGACCACAACTTACATGGAATTGCTGTCTCTTAGTCTCTTAATTTACTTTTAATCTAGAGAAATCCTGACTCTTCATTTGTTTTCATGATGTTTACTTGTGGAAGAAACTTGGACAGCTGTCCACTCTTCCAGTATATTTTTAATCACTGATTATTCTGTCTTTTAAAATCATTGAATAAAGATATAATATTAAATGTACTTTCTTCAATATTCACTGACAACAAGCCTTTTTTTTTGTTATCTTTTTATTTTTTATTTTTAAATTTTGTTTTATTTTGGGCTGCCTTGGGTCTTCGTTCCTGCACGCGGGCTTTCTCTAGGTGCGGCAAGCAGGGTCTACTCTTGGTTGCGGTGCGAGAGCTGCTTATTGCAGTGGCTTCTCTTGTTGTGAAGCGTGGGCTCTAGGCATCTGGGCTTCAGTAGTTGCAGCACATGGACTCAGTAGTGTAAGGCCAACTGGTCCGAGGCAGGGGAACGCAATCAGACTCACAGGTTGCATCAGACCGAAACTCTCAGACCACCCAGTTCCAGAAACTGACCTGGAGACATTCCGGACCACCCAGTTCCAGGAACTGACCTAGGGGCTTTCCACCCAGCCCAGCTTTCCCGCCTTTTGAGGGGCGGGACTAGCGGTCCCAAGACTGATGTAACCAGCACCAGATATTGCCACGATACCTGAAGAGACAACCAAATAAGGAATACCCTGTGCCCTCCCAGATTCACCACACCCCTTTCCCTTCTTCCCCTATAAAATCTTGCCCAACCCTCGCCCGGGTGCGACTTCTCTGGCCCCTTTCTCTCGGACCAGTGAACCTCGCCCGGGAGCACCCCCTAATAAAGCTCACTTGAAGCTTTCCTCTGTTTCGCGATGCCGTTTGTTAAGATCCGACCTTACAAGTAGTTGTGGCTCACAGGCTCTAGAGCGCAGGCTCAGTAGTTGTGGCACACAGGCTTAGTTGCTCTGCGGCATGTGGGATCTTCCTGGACCAGGGATCGAACCTGTGTCTCCTGCATTGGCAGGCAGATTCTTTTTTTTTTGCGGTACGCAGGCCTCTCACTGTTGTGGCCTCTCCCATTGCGGAGCACAGACTCTTGATGCGCAGGCTCAGCGGCCGTGGCTCACGGGCCCAGCCGCTCCGCTGCATGTGGGATCCTCCCGGACGGGGCACGAATCTGTGTCCCCTGCATCGGCAGGCGGACTCTCAACCACTGCACCACCAGGGAAGCCCAATTGGCAGGCAGATTCTTAACCACTGTGCCACCAGGGAAGTCCTGACAATAAGTCTTAAAGTAAGTAAAACAAGGAATATCAAATTTTGACCTTATAACAATGAATCCTGTGACATCTATTTTAGTTGGCATTGTTTTCATTGCAAATAGCAGAAACCAACTTTGACCAGATTAAATTACATGGGGAATTTAATTGAAATTTATTAGTTATGAATTGTATTTTCCTGCATATAATAAAAAAAAACACAGAATAAAAATAGCTTAAGTAAGATGGAAGTCTGTAAAGGAAGTCTAGAGGAAGGCAGTCCAGGTCTGGCATGGCAGATTAATAGCAGGGGCCCACACTATCTCTCTGTTGCAGGGAAAAGATGGGGTCATGTCCAAGTGAAACAGGAGGGAAGGGGACAAGGAACAAACTTTAAAAGAATGACAGAGCCTGAGACAGCAGAAGCAAGAAGAACTACAATTCTGAAGCCTGTGGAAGAAAAACCACATCACAGAAAGATAGACAAGATGAAAAGGCAGAGGACTACGTACCAGATGAAGGAAAAACATAAAACCCCAGGAAAACAACTAAATGAAGTGGAGATAGGCAACCATCCAGAAAAAGAATTAAGCACAGTGATAGTGAAGATGGTCCAGAACCTTGGTAAAAGAATGGAGGCAAAGATCGAGAAGATGCAAAAAGTGTTTAACAAAGACCTGGAAGAATTAAAGAACAAACACCTAGAAAAATTAAAGAACAAACAAACAGAGATGAATAGTACAATAACTGAAATGAAAAATACACTAGAAGGATTCAATAATAGAATAACTCAGGCAGAAGAATGGATAAGTGACCTGGAAGACAGAATGGTGGAATTCGCTGTCACAGAACAGAATAAAGAAAAAAAACAATGAAAAGAAATGAAGACAGCCTAAGAGACCTCTGGGACAACATTAAACGCAACAACATTCACATTAAAGGGGTCCCAGAAGAAGAAGAGATAGAGAAAGGACCCAAAAAAATATGCAAAGAGATTATAGTCGAAAACTTCCCTAACATGGGAAAGGAAATAGCCATCCAAATCCAGGAACCTCAGAGAGTCTCAGGCAGGATAAACCCAAGGAGAAAAATGCCAAGACCCATAGTAATCAAATTGACAACAATTAAAGACAAAGAAAAATTATTGAAAGCAACAAGGGAAAAATGACAAATAACATACAAGGGAACTCCCATAAGGTTAGCAGCTGATTTCTCAGCAGAAACTCTACAAGCCAGAAGGGAGTGGCATGATATATTTAAAGTGCTGAAAGGGAAGAACCTACAACCAAGATTACTCTACTTGGCAAGGATCTCATTCATTCGATGGAGAAATCAAAAGCTTTACAGACAAGCAAAAGCTAAGAGGATTCAGCACCAACAAACCAGCTCTACAACAAATGCTAAAGGAACTTCTCTAAGTGGGAAACACAAGAGAAGAAAAGGACCTACAAAAACAAACCCATAACAATTAAGAAAATGGTCATAGGAACATAGAGATTGATAATTACCTTAAAAGTGAATGGATTAAATATTCCAACCAAAAGACACAGGCTCGCTGAATGGATACAAAAAAAAGACCCATATATATGCTGTCTACAAGAGACCCACTTCAGACCTGGGGACACATACAGACTGAAAGTCAGGAGATGGAGAAAGATATTCCATGCAAATGGAAATCAAGAGAAAACTGGAGTAGCAACACTCATATCAGATAAAATAGACTTTAAAATAAAGAATGTTACAAGAGACAAGGAAGGACACTACATAATGATCAAGGGATCAATCCAAGAAGAAGATATAACAATTATAAATATATGTGCACCCAACATAGGAGCACCTCAATACATAAGGCAACTGCTAACAGCTATAAAAGAGGAAATTGACAGTAACACAATAATAGTGGGGGACTTTAACACCTCATTTACACCAATGGAAAGATCATCCAAACAGAAAATTAATAAGGAAACACAATAGACCAGATAGATTTAATTGATATTTATAGCACATTCTACCCCAAAACAGCAGATTACACATTCTTCTCAAGTGCACATGGAACATTCTCCAGGATAGATCACATCTTGGGTCACAAATCAAGCCTCAGTAAATTTAAGAAAATTGAAATTATATCAAGCATCTTTTCCAACCACAACACTATGAGATTAGAAATCAATTACAGGGGAAAAAATGCAAAAAACACAAACACATGGAGGCTAAAAATATGTTACTAAATAACCAAGAGATCACTGAAGAAATCAAAGAGGAAATCAAAAAATACCTAGAGACAAATTACAAGAAAACACGATGATCTAAAACCTACGGGATGCAGCAAAAGCAGTTCTAAGAGGGAAGTTTACAGCAATACAAGCCTAACTCAAGAACCAAGAAAAATCTCAAATAAACAATCTAAACTTACACCTAAAGGAACTAGAGAAAGAAGAATAAACAAAACCCAAAGTTAGCAGAAGGAAAGAAATCATAAAGATCAGAGCAGAAATAAATGAAATAGAAACAAAGAAAACAATAGCAAAGATCAATAAAACTACAAGCTAGTTCTTTGAGAAGATAAATAAAATTGATAAATCTTTAACCAGACTCACCAAGGAAAAGAGGGAGAGGACTCACATCAATAAAATTAGAAATGAAAAAGGAGAAGTTACAATGGACACCACAGAAATACAAAGCATCATAAGAGACTACTACAAGCAACTCTATGCCAATAAAATGGACAACCTGGAAGAAATGGACAAATTCTTAGAAAGGTATGACCTCCCAAGACTGAACCAGGAAGAAATAGAAAATATGAACAGACAAATCACAAGTAAAGAAATTGAAACTGTGATTAAAAATCTTCCAACAAACTAAAGTCCAGGACCAGATGGCTTCACAGGTGAATTCTATCAAACATTTAGAGAAGAGCTAACACCCATCCTTCTCAAACTCTTCCAAAAAAACTGCAAAGGAAGGAACATTCCCAAACTCATTCTATGAGGCCACCATCACCCTGAAACCAAAACCAGATAAAGATACTACAAAAAAAGAAAATTACAGACTAATATCACTGATTAATATAGATGCAAAAATCCTCAACAAAATACTAGCAAATGGAATCCAACAACACATTAAAAGGATCATACACCATGATGAAGTGGGATTTATCCCAGGGATGCAAGGATCCTTCAGTATACACAAATCAATCAGTGTGATACACCATATTAACAAATTGAAGAAGAAAAACCATATGATCATCTCAATAGATTCAGAAAAAACTTTTGACAAAATTCAACACCCATTTATGATAAAAAACTCCCCAGAAAGTGGGCATAGAGGAAACCTACCTCAACATAATAAACGCCATACACAACAAACCCACAGCAAACATCACTCTCAATGGAGAAAAACTGAAAGCATTTCCTCTAAGATCAGGAACAAGACAAGGATGTCCACTCACACCACTATTATTCAACACAGTTTTGGAAGTCCTAGCCATGGCAATCAGAGAAGAAAAAGAAATAAAAGGAATACAAATTGGAAAAGAAGAAGTAAAACTGTGACTGTTTGCAGATGACATGATATTATACATAGAGAATCCTAAAGATGACACCAGAAAACTACTAGAGCTAATCCATGAATTTGGTAAAGTTGCAGGATACAAAATTAATGCACAGAAATCTCTTGCATTCCTATACACTAATGATGAAAAATCTGAAAGAGAAACTAAGGAAACACTCCCATTCACCACTGCAACAAAAAGAATAAAATACGTAGGAATAAACCTACCTAAGGAGGTAAAAGACCTGTACTCAGAAAACTATAAGACACTGATGAAAGAAATCAAAGATGACACAAACAGATGGAGAGATATACCATGTTCTTGGATTGGAACAATCAATATTCTGAAAATGATTATACTACCCAAAGCAATCTATAGATTCAGTGTAATCCTTATCAAATTACCAATGGCATTTTTTACAGAGCTAGAAGAAAAAAATCTTCAAATTTGTATGGAGACACAAAAGACCCCAAATAGCCAAAGCAGTCTTGAGGGGAAAAAACGGAGCTGGAGGAATCAGATTCCCTGACCTCAGACTATACTACAAAGCTACAGTAATCAAGACAATGTGGTACTGGCACAAAAGCAGAAATACACATCAAAGGAACAGAATAGTAAGCTCAGAGATAAACCCACGCACCGATGGTCAACTAATCTATGAAAAATGAGGCAAGAATATACAGTAGAGAAAAGACAGTCTCTTCAATAACTGGTGCTGGGAAAACTGGACAGCTATGTGTAAAAGAATGAAATTAGAACACTCCGTAACACCATACACAAAAATAAACTCAAAATGGATTAGAGACCTAAATGTAAAACCAGACACTATAAAACTCTTAGAGGAAAACATAGGAAGAACACTCTCTGACATAAATCACAGCAAGAACTTTTTTGATCCACCTCCCAGAGTAATGGGAATAAAAAGAAAAATAAACAAATGAGACCTAATGAAACTTAAAAGCTTTTGATAAGCAAAGGAAACTACAAATAAGACGAAATGACAACCCTCATAATGGGAGAAAATATTTGCAAACAAATCAACGGACAAAGGATTAATCTCCAAAATATATAAACAGCTCATGCAGCTCAATATTAAAAAAACAAACAACCCAACCCAAAAAAGGGCAGAAGACCTAAATAGACATTTCTCCAAAGAAGTCATACAGATGGCCAAGAAGCACATAAAAAGCTGCTCAACATCACTAATTATTAGAGAAATGCAAATCAAAACTACAATGAGGTATCCCCTCACACCAGTTAGAATGGGCATCATCAGAAAATCTGCAAACAACCAATGCTGGAGAGCGTGTGGAAAAAGGGAACCCTCTTGCACTGTTGGTGGGAATGTAAATTGATACAGACACTATGGAGAACAGTATGGAGGTCCTTAAAAAACTAAAAATAGAATTACCATATGACCCAGCAATCCCACTACTGGGCACATACCCACAGAAAACCATAATTCGAAAAGACACGTGCACCCCAGTGTTCACTGCAGCACTATTTACAATACCCAGCTCATGGAAGTAACCTAAATGCCCATCGACAGATGAATGGATAAAGAAGATGTGGTATATTTATACAATGGAATATTACTCAGCCATAAAAAAGGAATGAAATCGGGTCATTTTTAGAGACATGGATGGATCTAGAGACTGTCATACAGAGTGAAGTAAATCAGAAAGAGAAAAACAAATATCGTATATTAACACATATATATGGAACCTAGAAAAATGGTACAGATGACCTGGTTTGCAGGGCAGAAATAGAGACACAGATGTAAAGAACAAATGTATGGACACCAAGGGGGGAAAGTGGCGGTGGTGGGGTGGCGGTGGTGGGGTGGTGGTGGTGGGATGAATTGGGAGACTGGGATTGATATCTATACACTAATATGTATAAAATAGATAACTAATAAGAACCTGCTGTATAAAAAATTAAATTAATTAAAAAAAAAGAAATGTTGTAAAAGATGTATCATGTGTGACCTGCCCATACATCTATTCTATCCTCAAGAGGGCCCAGAAGACAAAAAGGTATTGGGGAGTAGAGTACCAGCATCTCCAAAAAGCAATTTCATGAGTGGTTTCCGTAAATCAATGATGCAGTCGGATGCAGTTTAAATGGGACCCTTGATTTTAATGGAAAAGAAAAGATACCAGAGTAGAAGGAGTTGATTTCAGGCACTTAACAAAAGCAAGATAATCATGGTAGTTACAACAGACTGCAGGGCTGGAGTGGTAATCAAGAGTCTGACCTGATTTGGTAGAGAATAATTGATTTTGTTGCCCGCCAACATCAACTCTCTCTGTTGTCTCTAATGAAGACTGCATTTTCAGCCTCCTTTTGGCTCTGTGTGGTTATATGACTAGCTTGTGGCCAGTGAGATGTGTGAAGAAAGAAGGGAAGTAGGCAATTTCCAGGGTGTGTCTTTTTTTTTTTTTTTTTGGCGATACGCAGGCCTCTCACTGTTGTGGCCTCTCCTATTGCGGAGCACAGGCTCCGGACCCGCAGGCTCAGCAGCCATGGCTCATGGGCCTAGCCACTCCGCAGCATGTAGGATCTTCCCGGACCAGGGCACGAACCCGTGTCCCCTGCATCGGCAGGTGGACTCTCAACCACTGCACCACCAGCGAAGCCCCAGGGTGTGTCTTTTATTTATTCATTTATTTATTTTTAAATAAATTTATTTATTTATTAAAAGAAAAAAACGAATGACAGAGCCCAAGGACACAACATAAACTGATTAGAACCAAATAGGCCCAAGATGGCGGACGAGTTGACTTCCACTAGACCTTGACCCTCAGTATATGCTCACTGTAACACATCAGCAAGTTAAATGACACATCCACCAGCACCATGACAGTCCTGAGGCCAACCATCAAAGATCAAAGAGTGGGCGGTGGCCCAATGCCTGGAAATCCCCACCCCTTCCCCAAAATAGCTGGAATACTCCTCCCACTCATTCGCCTATGAAATTACCCACCCCTATAAAAACTGACAACCCCATACCCTGGTGCCTTTCTCACTTTCCGAGATGGTGCACACTCTGTGGAGTATGTCTCTCTCTAAATAATCCACGGGCTTCCCTGGTGGCGCAGTGGTTAAAAATCTGCCTGCTAATGCAGGGGACATGGGTTTGAGCCCTGGTCCAGGAAGATCCCACATGCCCCAAAGCAACTAAGCCCATGCGCCACAAGTACTGATCCTGCACTCTAGAGCCTGTGTGCCACAACGAATGGAGCCCACGTGCCTGGAGCCCATGCTCTACAAGAGAAGCCACCACAATGAGCAGTCCACGCACCATGACAAAGAGTAGCCCCCACTTGCCGCAACTAGATAAAGCCCGTGTGCAGCAATATAGACCCAACGCAGCCAAAAATAAATAAATTTATTTTAAAAAAGCACATATCCTAAAATAAATAAATAAATAAATAATCCACTTCTTACCTATCACTTTGTCTCTCACTGAATTCTTTCTGGGATGAGACGTCAAGAACCTGAGCTTCATTAAGTCCTGAAACCAGATGTGTGATCACAGTTAAAAGACCATGTGTTTTGGCAGGGTTTGAGTCCCGGCCACTTGGGTTCAAGTCCTAATCTGGGTTTAGGCTGGGTTCGAGTCCTGGCACATGGGTTTGAGTCCCAATCTGAGGTACATGGTTTCACCAGGACTTGAGTGAGTCCCTAGAACTGGCCACCAAGTGTGGATTTTTGGCTTCTCGCAAGAAAGAATTCAAGAGCAAGCCATGGTAAAGTGAAAGCAGTTTATTTAGAGAGATACACATTCCATAGATAGAATGTGGTCTGTCTCAGAGAGTGAGAGTGGCCCTGGGAGAAACACATCCCATAGACAGACTGCTATCAGTTACTCTCCTACCTCTTTCTTTGCTTCTATAATCAGTGTACTTGGAAGGAGTAGTACATCCTTAGGGACCATTCTCGTTAACAACTTACACCTCTCCTCCTTTTATATGGACCTCAGGGCACAATTTGTTGTTGTTGTTGTTGTTCTTTGTTTTTCAGTGCTAAAATTCAAAACAAGTGGCCAAATGCATTTTGTATTTGTCTAGTTTTTACTTGAGCATAAATGAAATCTTTCCACACATGCTGATGGAAACCAATTTTTTTAACATCTTTATTGGAGTATAATTTTTTACAATGTTGTGTTAGTTTCTACAGTGTAACAAAATGAATCAGCTATATGTATACATATATCCCCATATCCCCTCCCTCTGGCATCTCCCTCCCACCCTCCCTACCCCACCCCTCTAGGTGTTCACAAAGCACCGAACTGATCTCCCTGTACTATGCAGCTGCTTCTCACTGGCTATCTATTGTACATTTGGTAGTGTATATATGTCAATGCTACTCTCTCACTTCGTCCCAGCTTACCCTTCCCCGCTCCGTGTCCTAAGTTCATTCTCTACATCTGCATCTTTATTCCTGTCCTGCCCCTAGGTTCATCAAAACCTTTTTTTTTTTTTAGATTCCATGTATATGTGTTAGCATATGGTATTTGTTTTTCTCTTTCTGACTTACTTCACTCTGTATGACAGACTCTAGGTCCATCCACCTCACTACAGATAACTCAGTTTCATTTCATTTTATGGCTGAGTAATATTCCATTGTATATATGTGCCACATCTCGTTTATCCATTCATCTGTCGATGGACACTTAGGTTGCTTCCATGTCCTGGCTATTGGAAATAGTGCTGCAATGAACATTGTGGTACATGACTCTCTTTGAATTATGGTTTTCTCAGGGTATATGTCCAGTAGTGGGATTGCTGGGTCATATGGCAGTTCTATTTTTAGTTTTTTAAGGAAGCTCCATACTGTTCTCCATAGTGGCTGTATCAGTTTACATTCCCACCAACAGTGCAAGAGGGTTCCCTTTTCTCCACACCCTCTCCAGCATTTATTGTTTCTAGATGTTTTGATGATGGCCATTCTGACCGGTGTGAGGTGATACCTCATTATAGTTTTTGATTTGCATTTCTCTAATGATTAGTGATGTTGAGCATCCTTTCATGTGTTTGTTGGCAATCTGTATATCTTCTTTGGAGAAATGTCTATTTAGGTCTTCTGCCCATTTTTGGATTGGGTTGTTTGTCTTTTTGATATTGAGCTACATGAGCTGCTTGTAAATTTTGTAGATTAATCCTTTGTCAGTTGCTTCATTTGCAAATATTTTCTCCCATTCTGAGGGTTGTCTTTTCGTCTTGTTTATGGTTTCCTTTGCTGTGTGAAAGCTTTTAAGCTTCATTAGGTCCCATTTGTTTATTTTTGTTTTTATTTCCATTTCTCTAGGAGGTGGGTCAAAAAGGATCTTGCTGTGATTTATGTCATAGAGTGTTCTGCCTTTGTTTTCCTCTAAGAGTTTGATAGTGTCTGGCCTTACATTTAGGCCTTTGATCCATTTTGAGTTTATTTTTGTGTATGGTGTTAGGGAGTGTTCTCAATTCATTCTTTTACATCTAGCTGTCCAGTTTTCCCAGCACCACATATTGAAGAGGCTGTCTTTTCTCCATTGTATATTCTTGCCTCCTTTATCAAAAATAAGGTGACCATATGTGCGTGGGTTTATCTCTGGGCTTTCTATCCTGTTCTATTGATGTATATTTCTGTTTTTGTGCCAGTACCATACTGCCTTGATTACTGTAGCTTTGTAGTATAGTCTGAAGTTAGGGAGCCTGATTCCTCCAGCTCCATTTTTCTTTCTCAAGATTGCTTTGGCTATTCAGGGTCTTTTGTGTTTCCATACAAATTGTGAAATATTTTATTCTAGTTCTGTGGAAAATGCCATTGGTGGTTTGATAGGGATGGCACTGAATCTGTAGATCAGTGCACAATTTTGAATTAATTATAATCCTTGATTCACGTCCAACTGTCATCAATAGTCCATGTATGGCACTTTTACTTATTTGTAGCTAATTTACTTATAATATAATTAATGCCCATGAACCTACCACGACTCCAAAACAAAACTAATATGAACATTCTTGTACATGTTTTCTGGAGCACACACGCAGTCATTTCTGCTGAGCATGTTTCTAGAATTGCTGGGTCATGTGTTATGCAAATATTCAGCTTTAGTAGATATTGTCCGTTTTCCAAAATGCTTAAAAGCTAATTTACACTACCACCAGCAGTGAATGAAAATGCCACTTGCTCTAAATTGTTGTCAATACTTTGTATTTGTTGTCTTTTTAATTTTAACCATCCTATGGGTATGTAGCTTGTCTTACTCTTTAACTCCTTAAAAGTTGCCTTGGTGGAGTGGTTAATAACCCACCTGCCAATACAGGGGACATGGGTTCTCTCCCTGGTTCGGGAAGATCCCACATGCTGCGGAGCAACTAAGCCCATGTGCCACAGCTACTGAGCCTGCACTCTAGAGCCTGTGAGCCACAACTACTGAGCCCGTGCGCCAAAACTACTGAAGCCTGCATGCCTAGAGCCCATGCTCCACAACAAGAGAAGCCACCACAATGAGAAGCCCGTGCACCACAATGAAGAGTAGACTCCACTCGCTGCAACTAGAGAAAGCCTGTGAGCAGTAACAAAGACCCAACGCAGCCAAAAAAAAAAAAAAGTTGCCTTGTGCTCTCATTACTTTATACCAGTAAAGGAAATACTCTTGAAGATGTCACTATTATCTTCTTGATCACCAAGTCTAATGACTTTTTCTTCAATCCTTGCCCTTCATCTCTTAGTAACATCTGACACCACTGACCACCACTTTCTTCTTGAAACTGTATTCCTTTGACTTCCATGATATTGCATTATCCTAGAAGGTACATCTTTATCCACAATTCAAAAATCCAGTATAGCCTGAAAACAGAAAGTTTTATATTACCCACTTCGTGGCAAAACTTATCCTGAACTATCATGAGACTAATCATAGTCCTTCTTTATCCCACTTAGTGGTATATTCACATAATTCATTGATGATTTATTAATGTGTTATTTATTATGATACTGCCCCAGTCCCTGTTCTATAATACAGAGTATAGGCACCATATTAGCTTTCTAAATCCAAACAATTGTGAATTCTGACTCAAGAGTTGTGCATAAAATTTTGAGGGCTATAGTAGAAAAGGCATAGCCCTTGGAATCAGATAAACCTGGGTGTGAATAAACAACTTACTCAACCTCTTGAAACTTCAGCATTTTTTGTTTTTTTCTTTTACTTTCTTCTCTAAAACAGGGATTGAAATAGGTAGCTGATAAGGCTGTGAACATCTTTATTTGTATGATTCACACATCTAAAACTCGATATATTGAAAACTGAGCTCACCATCCTCCCTCCCTGACCATCTGCTTCTTTGTTTTCTATCTCAGAGCATGGCACCAACTTCCAACCCATCTGCTCAACTCAGAAACCTAAGCATCATCCTCAGTTTTTTCCTCCTTTCCCAGTCCATTAGCAAGCCTGTCAATTCTGTCGATACATCCTGAGACTTGCTCAATTCTGTATACTTCTCTCCATTCCCACCTCCATCTTGCCTACCTGATTGGAACAGCCCCCTAAGTTGCCTTTCTATCTCCAGTGTTGCTACTTTTCAGTTCACTCTCCACACAATAGCCAACGTAATTAATGCAAATTAAGCCACTTTCCTGCTTACAGCATTCCACTGGCTTCCTATTGCTCTAAGATAAAGTCTTAATTCTATCATGACTCCAAGGCCTTCCAAGGTTATCTAATTACCCTCTAGAATAATCTGGAAACTATCTTTAGTTTCCTAATGTGCCATATTCTCTCTTATAACCTGGTTTTTGGCCATGCTTTACCTGCAGTCTGAGGCACACTTCTGCTGCACTCTACCTGGCTACTTCTATGGAAACTTCAGATCTCACTTTGAATGAGACTGGTTTCTGAAAAGCTAATCTGTTTTGGACTGAATTGTGTTCTTCCAAAATTCATATATTGGAGCCCTAACCCTCAATGTGGCTCTGTTTGGAGATAGGATCCTTAAGGAGGTAATTAAGGTAAAATGAAATCATGTGGGTGCACCCGAATTCAATATGACTGCTGTCCTTATAAAAGGAAGAAATTTGGACACAGATATGTACAGAAGGAAGACCACGTGAAGACAGAGGAAAAGCAGGCCATCTACAAGTCAAGGAGAGAGCCCTCATAATGGGGGAGCTCTAATCCAATAGTGAAATAGGAGGGAAGGGGGGCATTTAAAAGAATGGCATAGCCATAGGACATGACAAAAACTGGTTAGAACCAACTAGGTCCAAGATGGTGGAAGATTTGACTTCCAGTGGACCTTGAGCCTCCGTATACACTCACTGTAATACATCAGCAGCAAAATGACACACCCACCAGTGCCATGACAATTCTGAGGCTAACCATAAAAGGTCAAAAAGTGGGGTGTGGCCCAATTCCTGGAAATCCCTGCCCCTTCCCCTGAAATAGTTGGAATAATCCTCCTACTCATTAGCCTATGAAATTACCCAGCCCATAAAAACTAACCACCCCATATTCTGAGGTGTCTTTTCTTCTGAGATGGCCCACACTCTGCCTGTGGAGTGTGTTTCTCCCAAGGCCATTCTCACCTTTTGAGACACATTTTGGAATGTGTGTCTCTCTAAATAAGTCCACTTCTTACCTATCACTTTGTCTCTCACTGAATTCTGTGTCGAGACATAAAGAACCTGAGCTTCATTAAGTCCTGAGACCAAGTGAGACAGGAAGGGGGCAGGGCACAACCTTTAAAAGAATGACATAGCTGTTGAAGACACAACATCAACTGGTTAGAACCAACTAGGTCCAAGATGGAGGACGAGTGACTTCCAGCAGACCTTGAGCCTCAATATATGCTTATTTAATACATCAGCTAAATGACACACCCACAGGCGCCATGACAGTTCTGAGGCCGACCATAAAAGGTCAACAAGTGTGCGGTGGCCCAATTCTTGGAGATCTCTGCCCCTTCCCCAAAATAGTTGGAATAATCCTCCCACTCATTAGTCTATGCAATTACTCATCCCATAAAAACTAACCACCCCATATTTTGGGGCCTCTCACTGTCTGAGATGGCCCACGCTCTCTCTGTAGAGTGTGCTTCTCCCATGGCCTCTCACCTTCTGAGACAGACCACATTCTGTCTATGGAGTGTGTATCTCCCTTGAATAAATCTGCTTTCACTTTACTATGGCTCACTCTTGAATTCTTTCCTGCAAGAAGCCAAGGACCCACACTAGGTGGCCATCCCAGGGACTCAGATGTGACCTGGGATGTGACCGTCCTCTCGCACCCCCTTTCTTTCCTGCAACACAGGTGTGTGATCGCAATTAAAAGACCGTGGGTTCAAGTCCCAATCTGAGTTGTGTGGTTTCAATAGGACTCGTGTCCTTATAAGAAGAGGAAGAGACACCGGGCGTACACACACAAAGAAAAGGACATGTGAGGACACAGCAAGAAAGCAGCCATCTGCAAGCCAAGGAGACAGGCCTTAGGAGAATCCAGTTCTGCCTACATTGATCTTGGACTTCCACCTCTAGAACTGTGAGAAACTAAATTTCTGTTTAAGAAATTTCTGTTGTTAAAGTCTGTGGTATTTTGTTATGGTAGCCCTCGCAGGCTAATACATAATCCTCCCCGTCTTCTCATATCATGCTATAATTCTTCCATTAGAATCTTCATCACATGATATTGTAACTATTTTATTCTCCATGTCTCCTTTTAGTGTGGAAGCTACTCCTAAAAGCA
The DNA here is from genome assembly GCF_964341445.2 of Mesoplodon mirus. Taxonomy (NCBI): domain Eukaryota; kingdom Metazoa; phylum Chordata; class Mammalia; order Artiodactyla; family Ziphiidae; genus Mesoplodon; species Mesoplodon mirus. Next base: position 107,310,702 of record NC_138977.1, read on the forward strand.
GGGATTTGTCTTTCTTGTTCACCACTGCAGCCCTAGCTCCTCACATATTAGCTAGCACATTGCAGGCACTTGATAAATATTTTTGAATGAATAAATTAATAAAATGACATTTGTAAATATTCTTGCATGGTTAACAAAAGATATTAATACTCATTGTGATTTTTATCTTTTTATTTCTCCTGTTCCTAATTGCCTCTCCTTATCACAAACTCCTTTTCCCTTCCAGTAAATGTAACTGTAGCTTGAGACTACTATCTAAATTTAGATATGCCCAAGCACACCTGAAGATCTTATAGGACAGACCCACCATTTCTGTGTATGAGGGGCTATGCATTCTCCTGGGAATCTACACATGACACACTTGACTTTGAAGTAACAAGCCTTGGTAGTCTGTGGAGAGAAGTGACCCAAAGTGTAGTGAAGTATCTGCTACTAGGAGAGCCTACCAACCTGGTTCCATTCTAACACAGGCTAGCTCCAAAAAGGAGTGTATTAGTTTGCTAGGGCTGTTGTAACAAAGTACTACAGACTGGGTGACTTAGAAATTTATTTTCTTTGAATTCTGAAGGCTAGAAGTCCAAAATCAAGGTGTTGGCAGGACTGGTTTCTTCTGAGACCTTGCTCCGTGACTTCACGTGGTCTTCCTTCTGTATATATCTGTGTCTGAATTTCTTTAAAAGGACAAGAGTCATATTGGATTAGGGTCCACCCACAGATCTCATTTTACCTTAATCATCTCTTTAAAGACCCCCTATCCAAATACAGTAATATTCTGAAGTACTAGGGGTTAGAACTTCAATATATGAATTTTAGGGGGACACAGTTCAGTCTATAACAGGGAGCTAGGCATTCACTCCCACATCCCAACCAAATGCTGCAGTTGTGGCACTACACCAGGGACAGGATCCACAGAAACAGCATATTGTCCAACGGAGGTGACAGGACCACCTGAGTGAGTTGAAGTGGCAAAGGTTTCCAGCAAAGCAAAGGGGAAATGGAAGTTTTCAAGAACTCCCAGAGGGACTCCCCTGGTGGCACAATGGTTAAGGCTCTGCGCTCCCAATGCAGGGGGCCCGGGTTTCATACCTGGTCAGGGAACTAGATCCCACATGCATGCCACAACTAAGAGTTCGCATGCCGCAACTAAGAGTTCACATGCCACAACTAAGGAGCCCGCCTGCCACAACTAAGACCCAGTGCAACCAAATAAATTAATTAAATTAAAAAGAAAAAAAAAAAGAACTCCCAGAAACACTTGAGGGAAACTTTGAAGAGAGAGTTGGGTCCTGTTCTGCTGGGAAAGAGCAGCTGTGATGTGTTACATTGGCATTTTCCAAGACTATATCCTGAGCCTTCTCCTTTCAACTCCCTCTAGACAATGCACAGACTTTGATGATCACCTCTTCAAAGGTTCTACTTAAAATTATTCCTTTATCCTCAACCTATTTCCTGACCTGATATTCCATCTGTACTTCAGACACAACATAGTTGATCATTTCTAATGCCTGGCTTTCCTATTTCAGTTCATGATTCCACCATTCTTTCATCTTTGACCCTCCCTTTTCCTCACTTCCAAAATTCAAAAAAATTACCAATCACATTTTACCTTTATAATTTTTCTCAAGGATGATTTCTTTTATTCATAATTCCTCACCTACAAAATGGCTTCAAAACTTTTCTTGATATTCCAACTAATCCCTCACATTTTTGTTGTTAATAAAAATTATGATATAAATGATGTTGATGATGATGATGATTTGGCTTTGGCCACAATTAGCCCCACCCCCTCAGCTTCAATAAAATAAACAGCTTTAGTCATGACTGGGCTCACAGCAGGACCCAAGAAAAATTGATAGCTATTTCTAAAGATAGGTATTGAGGCACTATATCGTGATGAAAATGAATAGCAGGCACTTCTCTGGTGGTCCAGTGGTTAAGACTCCACTTCCACTGCAGGGGGCATGGGTTTGATTTCTGGTTGAGGAACTAGGATCCTACATGCCGTGCAGTGAAGAAAGGAAGAAAAGGAAGGAAGGAAGGAAGAAAGGGAGGGAGGGAGGAAGGGAGGAAGGAAGGGAGGAAGGAAGAAAATGAATAACAGCCATACACATCATCATGTATGAATTTCAACTAAGCTTGAGTAAAAAAGCAAGTCACAAAAGAACTTGTGTGATATAGTTCTGGTTATTGACCAAGTCATAAGCAAGAACAAACAATGTGTTTTTTAGGGTACATTTTTGGTAAAACTGGAGAGGAAACAAAGGAATGATAAACTCAAAGTGTAGAACAGGGACCGTTTCTAGGGTGGGAAGGAGGGAGACATGACGGGAGGCATGCACAAGGGGTCATAACAGTGAGGGCAATTTATCTGTATCTAAGAGCGTGGTGGGTAGGTGGGTGCTTACTGCTGTACTGTTTCCCATTTTACCACCTTTGAAATCAGGTGATCACTGTCAGCCAAGTGGCAGGTGTGATAAAGCTGTATTACTTTAGAAATACTTTAATAGGTATGAAGACTCATCATCCTGCTGGGTCATTCCTTGTCCTGAACAGGAATGCAAACCTTTTCCCATTTTCAACTTCATAGTGTATGAAATGTAGGACTGACTTTAACTTTAAACAGAAACTAACTATAGATTTAGTTATTTTTGTTTGTTTGTTTGTTCGGCTGCACTGTGTCATACGCTTGTGGGATCTTAGTTCCCCAACCAGGGATTGAACCCGGGCCCTCGGCAGTGAGAGTACAGAGTCCTAACCACTGGACCACCAGGGAACTCCCAAGTTGTTTGTTTTAAGACTGAGCATGGTGTTGAGTGGATTCTAAGTATCATCTTGATTCAAGTGCAAAATCTTTGACCCTAGATGCCATCTTAATTACCTCTATTATCCCCCATAGTTGTTCACCTGATACTTTCTGTGCAGTGGAGTGTCAGAAATTCTTAGACAAATGAATAAATTTTAATATAACAATGACGTTAAACAGTTAAATGAAAGCTGTGTATTTAATGGTCTATACCTGTACTTTCACATTAAGATGTTTCAAATCAGAATACATCCACTCCTAGGGTACCTCATGGTGTGCCAAAGATCCCCAGAACAGGGAGATAGCGCACCATTCATAGTTCTGCATTGTTGGTATGACTTGTGAACAAGTCATTGAAAACATTATTTTATTAAACCTCAGACTGTAAAAAACTGGTTTGCTCCAACCTCTACACAAACAACAATAAAATTAATACTCAATATCAAACTCCAAAATATTCGCTAAATATTCAGAAACAATTGAATGGATTTGTTTTTGTAACTCCAGCAGAATTAGTAACTTTGCTTTTCTTTTGTGCCATTTTGTTTAGTTATTTTCTATTTAATAGAAGTTAAATGAGATTTGTTTTGGGCAACAAGCAATAATCAAGGCATCCCCAGAACGGAGCTAAACAAGACCAGAGCATTCGGGGCTTAGAATGTAAAATTTTACAGTTACTTCCAAAGGAAATTACTCATACACCCCCAGAGATACAGACAAGACTGAGAACAGAAGGCATATATCACACAACTTGAAATGTGTATCCCCTTGCTGGATGCATGCATATGTTGCACTATGAGTTAATTTGTTTTGTAAATCTCCCAATTGTCTTTTTTTTCTTTTTTTAAAATTTATTTTATTTATTTATTTTTGGCTGCATAGGGTCTTCGTTGCTGTGAGGGCATTCTCTAGTTGCGGTGAGCGGGGGCTACTCTTCGTTGCGGTGCACAGGCTTCTCACTGTGATGGCTTCTCTTGTTGTGGAGCATGGGCTCTAGGCATGCAGGCTTCACTAGTTGTAGAATGAGGGCTCAGTAGTTGTGGCTCACAGGCTCTAGAGCACAGGCTCAGTAGTTGTGGCACACGGGCTTAGTTGCTCTGTGGCATGTGGGATCTTCCTGGACAAGGGCTTGAACCCATGTCCCTTGCATTGGCAGGTGGATTCTTAACCACTGTGCCACCAGGGAAGCCCTCCCAATTAACTTTTGAATAGCGTGATTCAATTTGTTGGATGTGACTATTTAAGCTATGCCCCAACTTTAGGCCAGTTTTTATCATGTCTTCATCATTTAATATGATGAGGCTCCAACCTCTCTCTCTCATCCATAAGGAGTCCTTTAGAACTACTGACTGTCCCGTTTTGCTCCATATTGAATGAACACAACATATTAAGCACTTTATAAAACATACCGGGGATCTCTGTTCCCTGTTGCTCACCAGCCTTGCCTTGAGTGACAACCAAGGCCAAAATACTATTTCCAAAGCAGCATTTCTCCAAACTCCATCTCTGAAGAAACTCAAGCTCTTTCCAAATAGTTCTAGGAGTCCCCAGTGTCTCAAATGTGTGTGTCAAGTGCACTGAGTCCTTTTATCTTCTGTTTGGGATAAGATGCTGGAAAGCGAATAAGGAATTATATGGATTATATGGCAGCTATTATCTATTGAATGGTTGCTATGTGTCAAGGCTACACAAGTCACAAGGTAAAGGGTAACCTGGACGATGGCAGTAAACATTCCCCTTTCCTTGTAGAAACTCTGGGGGAGAGGAAGCTTATCACACATTGACCTCTGATTAAAACTTGGCCTTAAGATCTTCAAAACCTTGAAAAGACTAGAAGCCAGAAAACATTATAATTTCAAAGTTTTGAGTGATTCTCTATGTTGGAAGTTGTAGAAACCTGAATTCACTCCTGTGGCCAAATACCTCCTGACCTGGAACCCTTTCCAACAGCTTGTTAGTCCTAAAACGAGAAGTGAAGAATCTTTGCTGACACAGAGACATTTTAAGGGACTTCATTTCTATGGCTGCAAAATTGCTTTGGGGGTGACAATGGTTTTAAAATATTTTCTGTGCGGAAGGGTGAGTTGCATCTGGGAGACTGGGACTTCCACCAGGTCAGCCAACTATTTTCCTACTAGCCTTCCCAAGTACCTTCTCTTGTTTACTTTTCAAAGTAATAGTTTCTCCCTTTCTCCCCTCTTCAGAACTCCTGCACACCATAGCTTACTCTTTTTTTTTTTTTTTTTTTTTTTTTTTGCGGTACGCGGGCCTCTCACTGTTGTGGCCTCTCCCGTGGCGGAGCACAGGCTCCAGACGTGCAGGCTCAGTAGCCATGGCTCACGGGCCCAGCAGCTCTGCGGCATGGGGGATCTTCCCAGACCGGGGCACGAACCCGTGTCCCCTGCATTGGCAGGCGGACTCTCAACCACTGCGCCACCAGGGAAGCCCTCTTTTTTTTTTTTTGATGGCTTAGGTGCATTTTATTGGTTTTCTTTACCTCACCCTTACTCGTAATTGACCTTGCTTCAAACTTCACCAGAAAAATAAAATAGTGAGTCATTTGGGAATGATTCCTTTAAATCTCTTTAACCATTTGCAATTTGCCTGTAGCTGTTCCTCCTCTGCTTTCCTTCTCTGTGTCCACAGATCCTAAACTATCACATCACGATCTTCATCTAATCCTAATCAAGCCCCCATCCCACCCCATGTTGAAAGACCTGCCTTAAGCCAGAGTCCAAAACCTTATAAGTTCTGACTTTGCCCTCCCCACTCTGAGACACTTAAAAGACTGTGAAGGTGGTGCTCTCTCTTAACACAGTAAGAATAAATTTATCTTATCAACCAGCTCTGGCTCCCCTCTCCCCTCAGGCACTTAGCTCCTTTCTCTTCTGCATTATTATTATTATTTTTTAAATATTTCTTTATTTATTTAGGCTGTGCCGGGTCTTAATTGTGGCACGCAGGATCTTCAGTTGCTGCATGCGGACTTCTTAGTTGCGGCATGTGAGCTCTTAGTTGTGGAATGCGGGATCCACTTCCCCAACCAGGGAATGAACCCGGGCCTCCTGCACTGGGAGCTTGGAGTCTTACCCACTGGACCAGCAGGGAAGTCCCTCTTCTGCATTATTATTCTCTTTCTCTCTACTGGGTCAGTATACAAATTTACCCTAACAGAGCCCATCCTTAAACAACACTCCCTTCACCCTTTAGCTTTCAGCCACTTTATTGCTTCCCATCACAGCAACATTTAAAAAAAAATGATGTTTTAAATAGGTAATACATTCACATGCTTCAAAAATTCCAAAGGCTGACTCCCTTTGCTGGAGGCCTCTTTTATGTACTTGGAGAGATACACACATGGAACCATACAGCAATAGTGCCATATTATACAAACTATTCTCTACCTTTCACTAAACAACACATCCTGGAAATCTTTCTGTATCTGTATAGAAAGATCATAGCCAAATTTTTGGTAGTTCTTCCTCTCACTCTCCTCTCTTTAATCCATTCTAATAAGGTGGCTTCTGTTACTTTGGATGAAATGACTATCCTCAAGGTCACCCAAGATCTCCACTTGCTAAATCCAAAGGCTTCAGGTCAATCCTCATCTTATTACACTTCTTAGCAGCATTTGTCACAGCAAACACTCCCTCCCTCTTGAAACACTTCATTGCCTTGCAGAGGAGAATTTGCTGGGAAGCGAATGAAGTATAGGCCACAGGGCCCCTCACTGTTACCTCCCCCTTCCAAGGACCTACAAGGAGTTCTAGCCATGTATCCACAGGGTCATGTCATTTTGTGAAACTTGCAAAATATTTTCACCAAAATCAGTCAAGACCACTGTGTCTTTTCACTCTGATCTCCACTTCATCACACTTTTCCCTGCGTCTTGGCATCCAGCTCAGGGAAGTCGAGTTGCAAATACATTTAGTTTGGATTTAGTCATACTGTACGTAGATACAGTAGGGGGTCCCCGGAGAAAGAGAACTAGGCATGGCTTTCTTGACATAAGAGAAATCATTTTAGGCCTAAGCCATTTTGTCATCTAAGCCTGGCTCCAATGCTTACCCTGGAACAGGTCTCAGTAATTAATGATCTTAAGGGAACAAAAGAATGCAGTAACAAAGCAGTCAAGAAACAACAGTTCAGTGATAAAACAGAGTCCTAGTTCCTCCTCAAGGGATATACATGACAACCTGATATGGAACTTCCAAGTTCTGCAGGAACTATGGCCCCCACCCAGGTGGAGGATGGAATGATGATGTTGACCTTTTCTGACCCTCGTGACTTCAATCAACTAAAGCTTGGACTCTGTCAATCTTCACCCCAATTCTATGCTGAACTCTATTATACTCAAGCCCTTCATGAATATGCATGTGCCCTTAGCTTAAAACTTCCCCAATTTAGCTGTTCAGGGAGACACTGCTTTGGGAAAGACCTCCAGTGTTCTCCTTATTTGCTGCAAGTAGTCAATCCTTCCTTCCTCCTTTCTTGGCTTGGTCTTTTGGCTTGTCACTGACCAAGAGGTGGACCCAGTTTTTGGGTAACAATACCAGTGTAGTGGTACCAGTATGGAAGGAGTTCCAGGAATAAATACTCCATCAGCTCACTATGCCACCTCAACCAGAGTTATGACATGAAGATGCAGGACCTGAGGTCATATCATGACACCCGGCTCTATAGGTACGTAGGATCAATGTCTGAAACATACAGAGCCAGAAGCTGATCTGTGAAAAAGTCTTTCAATTTTCAGACATGTATATCTGTAAGCAGGAATCAGATTGTCACTGATGACTTATCAAATTAGAAGTCCTCTTCTATCAGGAATATACTTGACCATGCAGCATATGTTACCGAACTCATGTTTGGCTGCTTGCAGCTCTAAGGCCAATGATCAAGAGGTAAGTATCAATAGAAAGGAAAGATGCTTTAGTCAGAAAAGCCAGCAACCTGGGGAGAAGGTGGACTCATGTTCTAAGACAAACTCAAAAATTCTGCTCAGCCATGACAGTTTTTAAATGGAAAAAGGTGGCTGAGGTGGGGGGTGCCGGGGAATCTCGGGGAATCATCAAGGCAGGAGGTTGGCTTCTGCATCACTCTGCATTGCATGCAGGCTGGCGAACTCTCTCTTCAGATGTCATCTTGCCTGTGAAATCTGCCTGCAGGTTTGTTAAGGGAGCAACTCTTAGTAATTGGTAGAGAGCTAGTCATTATTTAACTACTTAATTCTTCACTCTTACTTTTTATCTAGGAAAAGAATCAACAGCATAAGCAAGGCTTGGTGTGCATTCAGGAGAGCATAAGTCAGGAGTTAGTTTAAATTGCCTAGTGACCTCATTCCTATAATTAGGTTCTTTCAAAGTTAGAGGGGAACAGAAATGGACAAACAGGAAAAGGGCAAAAGAGCTGCTTTCAATTCTCTACTGTCAACATCATTCCATTTCTATGGGATTAGAGGTGAAGGTCCATCTTCTATAACTTCTTCATACTGACATAAGGTGCCATATTCGTAGAGTAGAAGATGTCAACATGGGTCTGTAGCATCTCTTTGCTGACAATTTTAGTTGCCCACTTACAGATAGGTGCAGAACAAGCTACAATTATTTTGATGCCCACAAAGATATTTATTATTATGAGCAATAATGTTAATCCCATTCTCTTGAGGCCAGTTCTTGGAACTGTGTTAGCCACAGATTCAGTGCTGCTCTAGATAGAGCAGTTTATGTCATGGCTGCAGGCTGGTCATCATGCAGTTAGCTTTCTTCTCTGGTGATAGTTATAGTATCTGTAAAACAACTCAAGAATATGCATCAGACACTGAGTCTGTGACTGTATTGTCCTAGCCATGAACTGCTTGGTTTTGTACTTCGGGGGCCCTGTAGGGCTCTCCTCTGTTCCATATACATTTTAAAAAAGCACTGTGCTTTTAAAAATGGGAATCATGCAAAACAGAATTTATCAGAATTCCTGTGTTTGTAGGGCAGGAACTTGAACAGTCCTACTGTGAATACACACATGTGAAGTTGTGTGTTTTATGCATCCTGACATTATTGTATTGCATTTTACTCTACTTGCCACATCTTGTCCTTCAAAATCTGGTGGCTCCGTAAGAAATGGCACCAAAATTGACATCAAGAAAGTCAAGTGACCTGAAGAAACCAGTGTTCCAGACACAAAACTCCTACAATTTTCATCAAGAAATCAATGTATCAGGGCTTCCCTGGTGGCGCAGTGGTTGAGAGTCTGCCTGCCAATGCAGGGGATGTGGGTTCGAGCCCTGGTCTGGGAGGATCCCACATGCTGTGGAGCAACTGGGCCTGTGAGCCACAACTACTGAGCCTGCGTGTCTGGAGACTGTGCTCCACAACAAGAGAGGCCGCGATAGTGAGGGGCCCGCACACCACGATGAAGAGTGGCCCCTGCTTGCCACAACTAGAGAAAGCCCTCACACAGAAATGAAGACCCAACACAGCCATAAATAAATAAATTTTAAAAAAAGAAATCAATGTATCAGAATAAAAGGAATTTGATTTCACAACTACATTGCTCTATACAATGTAGCAGCAATTTAAATCACATTGGGGGACTTCCCTGGCAGTCCAGTGGTTAAGACTCTGTGCTTCCACCGCAGGGGATGTGGATTCAATCCCTGGTGGGGGGAATAAGATCCCATATGCGGTGAGGCTCAGCCAAAAAAAAACCCTAAAACAAACAAACAAAAAAACCACATTGGAACTGCTTTTGTGTATGCCTAATTTCTTAATTTTAGATTTTTTTGGGGGGTGAGTACTAATGATCATTTCACTATTTAACTATGATGATGAGGAGGTATCCTTATGGTAGCCAAAAACATAAACTGAAAGAAAGAAGACAGGTAAAAACTTTAAAATGCCAAAAATATTTCTTATTACATCACAACAGAAACTAAAGGCTCTTGTAATCAAAATCATGAAGATTAGGGAAAGATTCATGATAGCCAACAGAAGAGACTAAAGTGATTATGGGAATCAAAACACTTCTAAACAACAAACAGAAAACAGAAGAAGGAAGATGGTAGAAAAACTTTGTAGATTCAATAGAACACAAAGAAGGTCAGAAGGTACCTCACTTTGATGAATTCATTGATTTTGATAACTGCTATAACCTTTCATTGTGGTCTGTTTAAGGAACAATAATTCCATTCAATACTGAATAATGAAAGAGTTCATTTTTTCCACCAAATTTTGATCAATAATATTAACAGAGAATTAAACAGAACAGATCATGGGAAAACATATACTTCTCAAACAGATATATACATTTAAAAACTATTTTTAAATGGTCAAACTGCTATGAGAACCTGGGTAGCCTATTCTAAAACTAAAGGTTGCATTTATCATTTTGTTTGTAAACTGTTTTCAACAAGACAGACATTACATCAGACGGGTTTCTGGACTGGATAAATATATTAAGAAGTTTCAAAAGTCAAGTACATTCCACATAGCACGAGAAGGCCATGTTTACTTGAAATACATGGAAGTCCAATAAAAATGCACTAGACCAATTTCTTGAAAAGTAAACAGGAAAAACATTCTGAATTATTTTGAAATGCCATAAAGTGTAGCAGCAGCTATTAAATTTTTAAATAAAAATGGCTTCAGAGGTCACAGTGAAAAAATTGTGTTCTTTAAACAAAGGCAATTGCATGGAAATCATTGAACTAATTGCTAAATTCTATTCTATTTTTGCATAAGGACTTGGAAAAATGTCAAAATAAAAGAACAATGTGACTTATCTGAAATCATATTAAAAATTAATCAAAATAATGAAAAGGTATTCAAAATTAAGTAGCGAATCAAACAAGCCAGATATCCAATACCATTCCATTACTTAGAGTCTATATCGGAGTGATGAACGCTGATCAGATGGTGATTATTGTTTTTTCTTTTTTCTTTTTTGGCCGCATGGGGCAGCACGTGGGGTCTTAGTTCCCCAACCAGGGATCAAACCTGCGCCCCCTGCAGTGGAAGTGCGGAGTCTTAACCACTGGACCTCTGGGGAAGTCCCTGATTATTGTATTCTACATTAACAATAGAAACACCCGTGAACAATTTTTAACTTTTTTCTAACTGAAAACCATCTATTTGTGCCTTTATTCAACAAATGCAATTTTCCACTGAACAGTATTCATGGTCAGTTATGCTATTATGTAACTGTTAGGAAAGGTGAGGGCAAAGGGCTACCAGCATTCTTTTAAAACATAAAGTAGGTGGAATTTTTGTAATTTTGGTGGAGAAAAATCTGCCTTGATGGTACCTGAAGTTATTGACTACTTCAGTATTTTGTAACAGTTAGGAAGACGGTAGAAAACCTTTTGGGTTCCTCTCACATATGGAGCATTTGAAACAAACATGTTGGATTTTTCTTTAAGAAATCTAAGTGTAATGAGATGATCTGCCTGTTTTAAGGCTGTTCTAAGCCTTGCAATATGGATATGACAATGTTTCAAGGATTCCAACACATATTTTTCAAAGACTCAGAAAGCCTAGCACAACCAGATGCAAAGAGTTTATTCAAAGATTTGGTGAAATTAGACTATGCTGTTTTAATTGCAATTTGGAAAAGTGTTTTGGAATATTTCAAAAAACAAGTAAGAAATTACAGACTTTTGATTTGGATTTATATATAGGATATTGTCATTTGAAATTTATTTATACATTAAATAATGGAGTCAAAATTCAGAAGAAAAGATAATGGAATGTGAAACAAAAGTGATGGATTAATTATTCTGATACTGAGAAGCAAAGTGTAACAAAAAGCCTGCAGATCATACTAAAAGCAGTAACACATAAGGAGGAAGAGCTACACTTTGACTAGAAGGAATGAATAAATTTGTGGATTGTTTGGAAATTCCACTAATAAAGAGAAGTGAATCATATAAGTTCACTGGGAAAAGATTTAAATTTCTTACTAATTGTCACTGGAAAACTGATACTGATGAAACTAACATAAAACTTCTTATATGACACTACAACAAGGACGTTGATGACAACTGGTTAATGAGTATTGTCAATTCAAAAAACATTTAAGGTAGCTATTGCAGAAGAAAACTTAAAATGCCCTAATATCTTACAGCTTGTCAAACAAACTTGATAGATGTTTTCCAAAGTTGACATCAGTCCTAAAAATGTACATGACATTATAAATTATGACTTGTGAAGCTGAAACTTTTAAAAATTAGTAATAATAGAAATAATAACAAAATGAACCCAATAAAGAATACTATAAAAATTATGTGTGAGGTAGATTGTCTCATCTATTAATTTCATTTTAGAGTCATAAATGCTATTATATTTGTTATGAATAGAGGCTATTGGGTTTGGTAAGATTAAATACTGAGTTAATCCAGGGTAGCTTCCCAGTCTCTTCCTATCGCATCACATTGTTTTGTTTTCATCATAGCAGTTATCACTAGCTAACAGTTTTGTGTTAATTGGTTTGATTGTTCTCTGCCTACCTGCTCTAAAATGCAATTCTTGTGAGAGTAGTGACCGTATCTGTCTTTAGTGTTTTATCCTCAGTGTCTAGAACAGTGTCAGGCAGAGACTTGGCCTCAATCAGTGGTAATCAAATGGATGGGTGGGTGGATGGATGGATGGATGGATGCATGCATGGATAAATGAATGAATGAATGAATGAAGAGGATGGTGATAGTGTCTGTTTCCTATTCACCCCTCATATTGAATTTGAATCTCTCTCGTTTAAGAAGTGATGATCAGAAACTGACAGAAAGGCTAAGTGAAATTCTGAGCATGGGCTGAAAGCCTTCTGTGGGAGATTTTGGCAGATTCTGGATGCAGACAGAGCTGTGTGGGGCTCAGGTGAGAAGATGCAGCAAAGAACTGGGAGCAGACATTCTCCTTCACTCCGCATCACTCCCTGTCTTCCTATGTAACTCTGAGGACTCGTGGCTTTGGTGGCTTCCAAAAAGCCTTGGCAAGGCTTCTGTAGTTTTAGGAGAAGCCAGTGATGTTGGCAAGTTGGAGCTGGAGAAGGAAGGGATGGAACACCATATGGTACCTAGAACTACCATCTGGGTTGTAGGCACTTGGGAGGCTCCCCTTTGGGGATTTCCAGAAATTACTTGTGTTATGGGCAGGTAAGTTGTGCCTGAGCAGATAGGGACTGGATGGTAAGTTCTGCTTGAGCAGACAGCAGATATTTAGAGTCATGGCCATTTGCGCACCAAAATTAATTTTGACCTCTTGTTGAGTTTACAGGCTGATGGGGCAAGCAAGGTACAGATTACATACGTATTACCCCTCATTTTACGTCATCTAGCTCTTTGACATAATCTATAAATATAGCTCTGTAAGAATCAGTATTGAGCTACATCATAATTGTTTTGTCTCTTTCTCTTGTCCTTAATTTGGAGCCACCATACATAGTTGTAAATATCAAGGGCCCCCAGCTGAGGGATTCTGGGGAGTTGAAATCCAGTCCCTGCTTCACTTGCCAAACGTTATGCCCTAGCATAGGCTTCTTCTGCCTGGAGAAGAAGTACTTTTTCTTAATCAACACACAAATACTATCTGCTCACTGAGACTTGGGACTGCGGGCCACCTAAAAGGACATTTTTTATTTGCATGAAATATGTGTATATGAACTAGTGGAATCCCTGCAGAGGAAATAACATGAACCAGGGCAGAGAAGTGGGGGTAAATGCAAGGTCTGTGAGCTGTGGGGAGGGGTGGAGACAGTGGAAGATGGTTGCAGAGGGTCTATGTTGAAACGTAGTGGCATTTTTGCAGCAGACTAGTCCCAGAAGAGGGAAAGTATACAAACTACTATGTTAAGGCTCAGTGAGGAAGGAGGTAAATATTTTTTAAAAGTCCCTGTTGGGGAGGGTGAGGAAACAGACACTTCCCTATAATGCTGGTTCAATATAAATGGTATAACCTCTTTGGGGGAACTTTGGCAGTTTCTACCAAAATTACAAATGCACATGCCCTTTGACCCAGGATCTTTTTCTTTTTTTCTTATTATTCATCCATTTTATACCCATCAGTGTATACATGTCAATCCCAATCTCCCAATTCATCACACCACCACCACCACCCCCCCACCGCTTTCCCCCCTTGGTGTCCATATGTTTGTTCTCTACATCTATGTCTCAATTTCTGCCCTGCAAACTGGTTCATCTGTACCATTTTTCTAGGTTCCACATATATGTGTTAATATACGATATTTGTTTTTCTCTTTCTGACTTACTTCACTCTGTATGACAGTCTCTAGTTCCACCCACATCTCTACAAATGACGCAGTTTCATTCCTTTTTATAGCTGAGTAATATTCCATTGTATACATGTACCACTTCTTCTTCATCCATTCATCTGTCAATGGACACTTAGGTTGCTTCCATGACTGGGCTATTGTAAACAGCACTGCAATGAACATTGGGGTGCATGTGTCCTTTTGAATTATGTTTTTCTCTGGGTATATGCCCAGTAGTGGGATTGCTGGGTCACATGGTAGTTCTATTTTTATTCTTTTAAGGAACCTCCATACTGTTCTCCATAGTGGCTGTATCAATTTACATTCCCACCAACAGTGCAAGAGGGTTCCCTTTTCTCCACACCCTCTCCAGCATTTGTTGTTTATAGATTTTCTGATGATGCCCATTCTAACTGGTGTGAGGTGATACCTCATTGTACTTTTGATTTGCATTTCTCTAATAATTAGTGATGTTGAGCAGCTTTTAATGTGCTTCTTGGCCATCTGTATAACTTCTTTGGAGAAATGTCTAATTAGGTCTTCTGCCAATTTTTGGATTGGGTTGTTTGTTTTTTTAATATTGAGTTGCATGAGTTGTTTATATATTTTCGAGATTAATCCTTTGTCCGTTGATACGTTTGCAAATATTTTGTCCCATTCTGAGGGTTGTCTTTTCGGCCTGTTTGTAGTTCCCTTGGCTTTGCAAAAGCTTTTAAGTTTCATTAGGTCCCATTTGTTTATTTTTGTTTTTATTTCCACTACTCAAGGAAGTGGATCAAAAAAGATCTTGCTGTGATTTATGTCAAAGAGTGTTCTTCCTATGTTTTCCTTTAAGAGTTTTATAGTGTCCGGTCTTACATTTAGGTCTCTAAACCATTTGGAGTTACTTTTTTGTGTATGGTGTTAGGGAGTGTTCTAATTTCATTCTTTTACATGTAGCTGTCCAGTTTTCCCAGCACCACTTATTGAAAAGACTGTCTTTTCTCCATTGTATATCCTGGCCTCCTTTGTCATAGATTAGTTGACCATAGGTACATGGGTTTATCTCTGGGCTTTATATCCTGTTCCACTGATGTATATTTCTGCTTTTGTGCCAGTATCACATTGTCTTGATTACTGTAGCTTTGTAGTATAGTCTGAAGTCAGGGAATCTGATTCCTCCAGCTCTGTTTTTTTCCCTCAAGACTGCTTTGGCTATTCGGGGTCTTTTGTGTCTCCATACAAATTTTAAGATTTTTTGTTCTAGTTCTGTAAAAAATGCCATTGGTAATTTGATAGGGATTGCATTGAATATGTAGATTGCTTTGGGTAGTATAGTCATTTTCACAATATTGATTCTTCTTATTGATTCCTCAATCCAAGAACATGGTATATCTCTCCATCTGTTGGTATCATCTTTAATTTCTTTCATCAGTGTCTTATAGTTATCTGCATACAGGTCTTTTGTCTCCCTAGGTAGGTTTATTTCTAGGTATTTTATTCTTTTTGTTGCAATGGTAAATGAGAGTGTTTCCTTAATTTCTCTTTCAGATTTTTCATCATTAGTGTATAGGAATGCAAGAGATTTCTGTGCATTAATTTTGTATCCTGCAACTTTACCAAATTCATGGATCAGCTCTAGTAGTTTTCTGGTGGCATCTTGAGGATTCTCTATGTATAGTATCATGTCATCTGCAAACAGTCACAGTTTTACTTCTTCTTTTCCAATTTGTATTCCTTTTATTTCTTTTTCTTCCCTGGTTGCCATGGCTAGGACTTCCAAAACTATGTTGAATAATAGTGGTGAGAGTGGACATCCTTGTCTTGTTCCTGATCTTAGAGGAAATGCTTTCAGTTTTTCACCATTGAGAATGATGTTTGCTGTGGGTTTGTCGTACATGGCCTTTATTATGTTGAGGTAGGTTCCCTCTATGCCCACTTTCTGGAGAGTTTTTATTATAAATGGGTGTTGAATTTTGTCAAAAGCTTTTTCTGCATCTATTGAGATGATCATATGGTTTTTCTTCTTCAATTTGTTAATATGGTGTATCACATTGATTGATTTGCATATATTGAAGAATCCTTGCATCCCTGGGATAAATCCCACTTGATCATGGTGTATGATCCCTTAATGTGTTGTTGGATTCCATTTGCTAGTATTTTGTTGAGGATTTTTGCATCTATATTCATCAGTGATATTGGTCTGTAATTTTCTTTTTTTGTAGTATCTTTGTCTCCTTTTGGTATCAGGGTGATGGTGCCCTCATAGAATGTTTGGGAGTCTTCCTTCCTCTGCAATATTTTGGAAGAGTTTGAGAAGGGCGGGTGTTAGCTCTTCTCTAAATGTTGGATAGAATTCACCTGTGAAGCCATCTGGTCCTAGACTTTTGTTTGTTGGAAGACTTTTTTTTTTTTTGAGGTATGCGGGCCTCTCACTGTTGTGGCCTCTCCCGTTGCGGAGCACAGGCTCCAGACGTGCAGGCTCAGCAGCTATGGCTCACGAGCCTAGCCACTTCGCGGCATGTGGAATCTTCCCAGACCAGGGCACAAACCTGTGTCCCCTGCATCAGCAGGCGGACTCTCAACCACTGTGCCACCAGGGAAACCCTGTTGGAAGACTTTTAATCACAGTTTCGATTTCATTCCTTGTGATGGGTCTGTTCATATTTTCTATTTCTTCCTGTTTCAGTCTTCGAAGGTTATACTTTTCTAAGAATTTGTCCATTTCTTCCAGGTTGTCCATTTTATTGGCATAGAGTTGCTTGTAGTAGTCTCTTAGGATGCTTTGGAGTTCTGCAGTGTCTGTTCTAACTTTTCCTTTTTCATTTCTAATTTTATGGATTTGAGTTCTCTCCCTCTCTTTCTTGATGAGTCTGCCTAACGGTTTATCAATTTTGTTTGTCTTCTCAAAGAACCAGCTTTTAGTTTTATTGATCTTTGCTATTGTTTTCTTTGTTTCTATTTCATTTATTTCTGCTCTGATCTTTATGATTTCTTTCCTTCTGCTAACTTTGGGTTTTGTTTGTTCTTCTTTCTCTAGTTCCTTTAGGTGTAAGATTAGATTGTTTATTTGAGATTTTTCTTGTTTCTTGAGGTAGGCTTGTATTGCTATAAACTTCCCTCTTAGAAATGCTTTTGCTGCATCCCATAGGTTTCGCATTATCATGTTTTCATTGTCATTTGACTCTAGGTATTTTTTGATTTCCTCTTTGATTTCTTCAGTGATCTCTTGGATATTTGGTAACATATTGTTTAGCCTCCATGTGTTTGTGCTTTTTACGGTTTTTTCCCTGTAATTGATTTCTAATCTCATAGCATTGTGGTCAGAAAAGATGCTTGATATGATTTCAATTTTCTTAAATTTACTGAGGCTTGATTTGTAACCCAAGATGTGATCTATCCTGGAGAATGTTCCATGTGCACTTTAGAAGAAAGTATAATTTCCAGTTTTTGGATGGAATGTCCTATAAATATTAATTAAATCTATCTGGTCTATTGTGTCATTTAAAGCTTGTGTTTCCTTATTAATTTTCTGTCTGGATGATCTTTCCATTGGTGTAAATGAGGTGTTAAAGTCCCCCACTATTATTGTGTTACTGTCGATTTCCTCTTTTATAGCTGTTAGCAGTTGCCTTATGTATTGAGGCGCTCCTATGCTGGGTGCATATATATTTATAATTGTTATATCTTCTTCTTGGATTGATCCCTTGATCATTATGTAGTGTCCTTCCTTGTCTCGTAACATTCTTTATTTTAAAGTCTATTTTTTCTGATATGAGTATTGCTACTACAGCCTTCTCTTGATTTCCATTTGCATGGAATATCTTTTTCCATCCCCTCACTTTCAGTCTGTATGTGTCCCTAGGTCTGAAGTGGGTCTCTTGTAGACAGCATATATATGGTGTTTTGTATCCATTCAGCAAGCTGTGTCTTTTGGTTGGAACATTTAATCCATTCACGTTTAAGGTAATTATCGATATGTATGTTCCTATTACCATTTTCTTAATTGCTTTGGGTTTGTTTTTGTAGGTCCTTTTCTTCTCGTGTTTCCCACTTAGAGAAGTTCCTTTAGCATTTGTTGTAGAGCTGGTTTGGTGGTGCTGAATTCTCTTAGCTTTTGCTTGTCTGTAAAGCTTTTGATTTCTCCATCAAATCTGAATGAGATCCTTGCCGGGTAGAGTAATCTTGGTTGTAGCTTCTTCCCTTTCATCACTTTAAGTATATCATGCCACTCTCTTCTGGCCTGTAGAGTTTCTGCTGAGAAATCAGCTGTTAACCTTATGGGAGTTCCCTTGTATGTTATTTGTCATTTTTCCCTTGCTGCTTTCAATAATTTTTCTTTGTCTTTAATTTTTGCTAATTTGATTACTATGTGTCTCCTTGGGTTTATCCTGTATGGGATTCTTTGCGCTTCCTGGACTTGGGTGGCTATTTCCTTTCCCATGTTAGGGAAGTTTTCGACTATAATCTCTTCAAATATTTTCTCAGGTCCTTTCTCTCTCTCCTCCTTCTGGGGCCCCTATAATGCGAATGTTGTTGCGTTTAATGTTGTCCCAGAGTTCTCTTAGGCTGTCTTAATTTCTTTTCATCCTTTTCTCTTCATTCTGTTTCGCAGCAATGAATTCCACTATTCTGTCTTTCAAGTCACTTATCCGTTCTTCTGCCTCTGTAATTCTGCTATTGATTCCTTCTAGTGTAGTTTTCATTTCAGTTATTTTATTGCTCATCTCTGTTTGTTCTTCAATTCTTCTAGGTCTTTGTTAAACATTTCTTGCATCTTTTCGATCTTTACCTCCATTCTTTTCCGAGGTCCTGGATCATCTTCACTACCATTATTCTGAATTCTTTTTCTGGAAGACTGCCTATCTCCACTTCATTTACTTGTTTTTCTGTGGCTTTATCTTGTTTCTTCATCTGGTACATAGCCCTCTGCCTTTTCATCTTGTCTATCTTTCTGTGAATGTGGTTTTTGTTCCACAGGCTGCTGGATTGTAGTTCTTCTTGCTTCTGACCCAGAATCTTACTTCAAGGAATTTATTCTGTATATGTAGGTCTATATTTTGTATACAGGTATACACAAGGTTATTCACTGTACCATTTTTTAAAAACATAAATTTATTTATTTTCATTTATTTATTTTTGGCTGCATTGGGTCTTCATTGCTGCGTGTGGGCTTTCTCTAGTTGCGGTGAGTGGGGGCTACTCTTTGTTGCAGTGCATGGGCTTCTCATTGCAGCGGCTTCTCTTGTTGCAGAGCATGGACTCTAGGCACATGGGTTTCATTAGTTGTGGCACGTGGGTTCTGTTTTTGTGGCACGCAGGCTCAGTAGTTGTGGCTCGCAGGCTCTAGAGTGCAGGCTCAGTAGTTGTGGCACACGGGCTTAGTTGCTCTGTGGCATGTGGGATCTTCCTGGACCAGGGCTCGAACCTGTTTCTCCTGCCTTCGCAGGTGGATTCTTAACCACTGCGCCACCAGGGAAGTCCTGTACCTTTTTTGTAATAGCAAAGGCTGGAAACAAGATTTGGAAACAATTTGAATATGCACTAATAATGGTTCACTGAATAAATTATGGTACATCCATACAATGGAAAACAATACAGCTATAAAAAAGAAAGAGAGCTCTATGAACTTCATGCTTTCAAAGATATATTAAATGGAAAAAGCAAGGTACAGAATACATTGTTTAGAATGATGATGCAGGTGTAGAAATCAAGGGAAAGAAGTATGTGTTTGTGTGTGTGTATTTATATGTATAAAATAAAGGATACATAAAAAAACATAATGGTTGCTTCTGAGTCAGGAAACTGGTTGCTAAGAGACAGCAGTGGAAGGAAAACTTTTTATAGTGTGTCTTATTCTTCTACCCCAGATTTGAACTCATGTGTATTATGTATTTAAGAAGAAAATTTAAATTGAGATATCCTTTACACTACTTGAAAGAAAAAAATAGCATCCATGATCCTAGATGCTCTAAGCATGTAAGATACTTTTTAAGAGGGAAAAGTTTTGATTAGCTTCTTTCTTTAAAAATTAGGCCTTTGTTTCTTCTGCCTTTATGAGTCTTCTGGATTCCTGTTTTCATATTAACTATTCCAGCAATGGTCACTTAGTTCCACTTTAATTCAAAATCTCTTAACAGCATCTGCACTTAATCAACCATCCAAAAACATTTGATTGTGCTTATTTTTCAAATGGATTTTAATGAATTGTATCATTCAAGCCCCAGACTGAAACACATTACATAAGGACTTCAAAATTATTCACATCATTTAATTCTATTTTATGTAGGTGCTCAATAAGGATTGAGCAATAATACCAGCCCCATGTGTTTTAATAAATGTTCCTCCTGACTTCAGCAGAACGAACAAGTCTATTCATTTTTTTCCTCCTTGAAAAAGAAATTGAAAACTGCCAAATGCACATTTTCCCCAGTTCCAAGTCTATGTCCAACCACACCCTGTCTGGACATAAAAATGCAGCCTCATACTCAAGTTTGTTATTGTTAAGTACTTCCAGACACTGGTAAGCAACTTCTTCCTGTCCCCTGATCTCTATCCCCAAAAAAGAGAAAAAGAAATTTAGGCAGATAGCTCAAGTATTTTTAATCAATAATTGGGACAATAAAGCAGATATTCCTGAAGTAATACCCTTGATCAATAAATACTCTAATCCCTTTGCAACAAAGTAAAAGGAAACTTTCCCTTAAAATAGTGTGATACCTCCACAGAAAGGCCTTTACATTCCATTATAAAGGAGTGCTAGACACAGCCTGCATTCTTGTTGTAATAAGTATTGCTTGAAATATTTAAACTTCTCTCTGGGCCATGGAATTTTGTGTTAAAAATAGTTGTTCTTGTTATAGTTGTAGCTATGTGTTAACAGATCAGTACGTTTGTTATAGTGCATGCTGTTGCCCACCCAGACTGTGCAAGTCCAGGTTCCTAAAGCAGTAAAGCAGTGTCTCCACCAGCCTGCTACTTATTGGAAAAAATAATGGGAGGTCAATAGGCCAAAGAAATACGATGGGTCATCTCTGCTTTCTAAATCCTAAGTCCCAAATCTGGGGCTTTTGGTTAAGCCAAAGGGGAGTTTTCAGTGGTCTTAAAATAACTTTTTTTTTTTTGGCCATGTGGCTTGCAGGATCTTAGTTCCCAGACCAGGGATTGAAGCCGTGCTCCCTGCAGTGGAAGCACAGAGTTCTAACCACTGGACCTCCAAGGAATTCTGTAAAATAACTTTTTAAAGTTTACTAATCCATAGGTACAGGTATTGTAGCATTAAGCAGTAGGAAATCACAATAAGGCATCAGAATAAATGCAGCAAAGATTTATTTGCATTCTTTGACCACTATCAACCACAAGGAGGTTTTCAATGATTTTCTTTTTTTAGCCAAGGACACTCATTCTTATCTATTATATCAGGAATATCACTTAACATGCTCTTATGGAGCTAATGTAGCACATTAAGCATTATGAAAAATTACTCTGGCATGTGCTGAGGATCTGTCCTCCCAGTGTTCAGTACCAGAGTCCCAATTCCCAACTGCTCCCCACCTCCCTCCAGGCCTCCCCAATAAACACTCCATAAACAGAGTATTTGCTCCCATGTAGTTTATGCATATGTCCTCTAGGTGTCTTCAGTGACCAGCTTTCGAGGAGATTTTCATGCATATGGGCCAGCTGGCAAGGGAAGAGCTCAGCTTGCAAGAGTAAGTTCTCAATGAAGTACTGTATTCTGGATTCCACATCTGTCTCTTGGGCAATAAATACTTCTAGACATTTAAAAAACGTTTCAAGTTCATCTTTTCTAACTAATAAAAAAAACCTTTTTGCATTCATCTTAGGTAAATACTGGCCTCATAATTCTACAATGTGACTACTCAGGAAATATTCTCCCAATGTAAGTGGTTTAAATTAAGTTTTTTTTTTTTTTAAAAAAAACAACCTTCAGGGAATTCCCCGGTGGTCCAGGGGTTAGGACTCTGAGCTTCCACTGCAGGGGGGCCCAGGTTCGATCCCTGGTTGGGGAACTAAGATCTCACAAGCCACGCTGTGTGGCCAAAACAAAAAAATCCTCAGTGGCTAAATAAAGCAAGCACATTTCTTGGGGAAGGGGGTTAGGAGATAAAATGTGTAATTATTGTCTGTTTTCCTTTGCTATTACAGGTTTGCACTTAGGGAAAATTCTAAAAATATATTGAGTGGGAAGTTGGTGTTCTTGAAACCCAAGGAAAGAGTTTGAAGAGGGGGCTGTGATCTGGGATTTGACACTGATAAATGTGGGTGGGGTCAATGTACCTTGGGCTGGGAAGTTTTTGTTATAAGTCAGAAGATCTGTTGACTCTGTTTCCAAGGCTTCTTGCCACCTAGTATAAGATATTGAGGGCCAAGCAGAGGTTTGCAACATCTAAAAATGTCACTTTCAAGTAAGTATTCTTCAAATATTTTTCCAAAGATTTTTACATTCAAATAAGTAAGCTGGAAAATTAATTTGCAATGATAGTGAGAAGACAACTATACAGTATTCCATGGAATCGCTTCCTCTTATTGCTTTGTCCTTAGAGCTACAGATTATTAAAACCTTTCTCTCTTTTTTTTTTTTTTTTTTTTTTTTGGTGGTACGCGGGCCTCTCACTGTTGCAGCCTCTCCTGTTGTGGAGCACAGGCTCCAGACGCACAGGCTCAGCGGCCATGGCTCACGGGCCTAGCCGCTCCGCGGCATGTGGGATCTTCCCAGACCGGGGCACGAACCCGTGTCCCCTGCATCGGCAGGCGGACTCTCAACCACTGCGCCACCAGGGAAGCCCAAAACCTTTCTCTTTTTAAGGTTTTTTTTTTGGAAATAGTTTCAAACTTACAAAAAGTTGCAAAAGTTAAGAGAGTTACGAGGAACACTCTTAGACCTTTCATCCAGATTCATCTACATAACGTTTATGCCATTTCCTTTGTCATCTGTGCTCAATATCTGTCTCTGTCTCTGTTTCTATCTCTCAGTCTCTCTCTGTCTCCTTGCCTTTTTCTTGAAATGTTTAAAGGTAACTTACAAATACCATGGCCCTTTACACCTAAATTCTTCAGTGTGTATTTCATAAGAATGACTAAAATATGGTCATTTATGTTTTAAATTCACATATCCATATTCAAACTTTATCTGTAATCTAGTAATGTATTTTATAGTATTTTTTCCTTTCCTGTGGATCTAGTCTAGGGTTAGGTATTATACTTAGTTGTCAAGTCTCTTTAACCTCAATTAATCGGGAACAAATCCCACAACATTTCTTTGTCCCTTATGATACCTATAATTTTTTTAAAATATACTTGACCCCCTTTAAAAAATGAATACAACAGTCCTCATTTTGTGTTCATCTGATGTTTCCTTTTGATTAGACTGAGGCTGTACATTCTCAGCTGGATTACTGCACAGGTGGTGTGTCCTCTCCGGACATCACTTCTGAAAGCACACAATGTCCATCTGTCTCTTGTTGGTGATACTAATTTTGGTACCTTGGTCAAGGCGTTGCCTGGTTTTCCCATTATATAATTACTTTTTTTGTTTTTGTTTTTGGCTGCGTCGTGCAGCTTGTGGGATCTTAGTTCCCTGACCAGGGATCAAACCTAGGCCCTCAGCAGTGAAAGCGTGGAGTCCTAACCACTGGACCACCAGGGAATTCCCTACAATAACTTTTCTTCTCTCTCTTGCAACTGATAGGACTATGCAAATGTCCCTATCTCATCAAAATTTCCTCCAAGACTTAACATTCATTGACAATTCTTTCTTAGCTTGATTTTAACCATGATAGCTGCACAATGATAATTGTCTAACTCCAGCACCATGTCTAAATCTATTTGGTCTCTGCATTCTACTGTAAGCAAGAGACTTCACTTTTCATATTTATCTATCTATCTATCATCAGCTATCTATCATCAGCTATCTATCTGTCATTATAATCACCACTATCATCTCTATGTGTTTTTGAAATAGGTACATTAATTCCTATTTATTCACTGGTTTAAAATTCATGATTGAGGGACTCCCCTGGTGGCACAGTTGTTAAGAATCTGCCTGCCAATGCAGGGGACACGGGTTTGATCCCTGGCCCAGGAAGATCCCAGCTGCCGCGGAGCAACTAAGCCCATGTGCCACAACTACTGAGCCTGCGCTCTAGAGCCCGTGAGCCACAACTACTGAGCCCACATTCCACAACTACTGAAGCCAGTGTGCCCCAGAGCCCGTGTGCTGCAAATACTGAGCCCACGTGCCACAACTACTGAGGCCTGAGCGCTCTAGGGCCCATGTACCACAACTACTGAGCCCGCGTGCTGCAACTACTGAAGCCTGCATGCCTAGAGCCCATGCTCTGCAACAAGAGAAGCCACCACAATGAGAAGCCTGTGTACCGCAACGAAGAGTAGCCCCTGCTATCCGCAACTAGAGAAAGTCCGCATGCAACAAAGAAGACCCAATGCAGCCAAAAAATAAATAAATAAAAATAAAAATTGAATTCATGATTGATGCTGGGACACTGATGCTCAAATTGTCCCAGATTTGGCCAGGAGCCGCCCATTCAAGCTGGTCCTTGTGCGCTTGTAACATGCCCTCATCATTGTTTTGAGCATCTTCTTACTGTCTTGCACAGCAATATATCCCAGGCTTTTTTGCACCTATCCTGTCCTGTCCCTGGAATCAGACATTACTCTGAGAACCCCTTGTTCCTCTTAGTGGGGAATGGTATTAGAGAACAAGATTTAGGTATGCTTATTGCTACCTGGGGGATCTTTGCCTCTTGGCTCTTTAGTGTACAGAGCTAAGAAATACAGACATGTACATATGCATGTACACACACAGCTACATGTATATATTTATAATATACATATACACACAGATATGCATATATACATACATATTTTAGAAAACAGAGTTCATGCCAATACCTCCAATTCAATTATAGTTCCAGAGGATTTTTTCTGGCCTTCTCCCATTTTATATTTGTATGTCCCTTCTTCTACAATGAGAACCGCGGCTCTCAACAATATCAACCCATTTACTCATTTTCAAAGCACTTTGTTTTTCAACCTCTCATATATGGCTCCAAATACAGAAAACAATTTGAATACAACTGTAAAAAATGGAAAACTCTGAAAAATTTTTTCTTTCAACATTAAAGACTTTGTAAATCTGTAGCACTAGTTCTTATATGATCTCATAAAAATTGGAAGTGGGTTGAGTGGGACAAGCACTTTAAGTTAGATATAAGGACAAGCAGGGACTTCCCTGGTGGTGCAGTGGTTAAGAATCTGCCTGCCAATGCAGGGGACATGGGTTCGAGCCCTGGTCTAGGAAGATCCCACATGCCACGGAGCAACAAAGCCCGTGTGCCGCAGCTACTGAGCCTGCACTCTAGAGACCGCGAGCCACAAGTACTGAGTCCGTGTGCCGCAACTACTGAAGTCTGAGTGCCTGGAGCCCGTGCTCCGCAACAAGAGAAGTCACTGCAGTGAGAAGCCCACGCACTGCAACGAAGAGTAGCCCCAACTCGCCACAACTAGAGAAAGCCCGCGTGCAGCAACGAAGACCCAACGCAGCCAAAAAATAAATTAATTAAAAAAAAAAAAAAGACAAGCAGCCAGCTGCCTTGCACTGTAGGATTTTAAACACCATGTCCTGTGTGACTCAGGGTCCTTCAATGTGTTTTCTGTTATGATGTGGGACAGAAAGAAGACAAGAGGAGACTGAAACAAGGAAGCCAGGAACCTGTGGTGAGAGAGAACTGGTACCTGAAGGTGGTTCCAAGAATGGACCCAACTGGGTGTGGTCTCTGCAAATCAGTTTTAGAACTGTTCTTAGATAAGCATGCACCTCAGTCTAAGTTGGATTTTTTTGGTATCAGGTCATAGAAGAATTTCTTGAAAAGAAAAGACTATTTCATTACTGAAGGTGAATAATAGTAGTTTTACCTCCCTGAACTTTTAAAATGAAAATAGATTGCTTTTAGTTTAGAATAGTTTGGGGAAAACCTCTTTAAAGGTTGATAGCTGATAGAAGTATCCCCAAGTCCTTTCAGCCCTTAAGATTCTGTCATCCTATGAATGAAGAGATAACGATATCAATTACTGAGATAATTTTGCAATTGTATTATTAAAGTGCAGACATTCCCTTCACAAAGAATTACTGCCAGACTTCCATCTATAACTACTCAAGTCTTTTGACCTTTCTGTTCTTACATGCCTTCTGATTCCCTAGCTACTCTCTATGCTGCAGTGAGACATCAGGGAGGGGTCGCTGCAACTCTGATTCTACCAGTTCTAAACTCAGTAGGTAGGTCCTAGAAGTACTCTTCTTTTGATGCTCACTCCCTTTCTGTGCACCCACCTCCTTTTCTTCTGAATTCAACTCTTTCCTGTTTTTCTAATGCCTTTTCTTCCTCTCACTCCCCAGGTACCAACTTGCTTCTACCATGACTAATGAACAGGGTTCCCCAGTGTGGTATTCATTCATTCTTAAATTTCACAGGACTTGCCTTGATACTGAAGATCTGCATCCCAGATTCCACAGAAAGAATACTTTCTTTCAGCTTCTTCAGGACTGGGCTCCTTTTGCCTTCAAGAGACACATAAAGTACTTGGTGAGTTTGTGACAATGCATGAGAACTAAAGACCACCCCACCAAGCTCTACCAAGTGTCTTGTAGAAACAGTTTTCATTCATTCATTCATTCACTCATTCTTCCATCCATCCATCATTTATTGAGCACATACTATATGCAAGGTAGAAGATGGACAATAAGTAGTAAACAAGTAAATGAGTTAAAAATAAGGTAATAGGGGGCTTCCCTGGTGGCTCAGTGGTTGAGAGTGTGCCTGCCAATGCAGGGGACACGGGTTCGCGCCCCGGTCTGGGAGGATCCCACATGCCATGGAGCGGCTAGGCCCGCGAGCCATGGCCACTGAGCCTGCGCGTCCGGAGCCTGTGCTCCGCAACGGGAGAGGCCACAACAGTGAGAGGCCCGCATACCGCAAAAAAAAAAAAAAGGTAATAGAAGTCTATGATAAATCTTATGAAGGAGATAAATAGGGTGATAATATAAAGTATAACTGAGGTAAAGATTTCATTTCTTAGTCTTTACAGAAGGAAAAAAAAAAAAGGTGAAGGTGGGGATCATAGACCAGAAAGGAGGGTCTCCATCATCTGACCCTGCTCTATCAGTTTTTTTGTATCATTCTTTCAATGCATTCTTCTAATCAGACATGTCTCATTTTCCTAAGAAAGCCCCTTTTACCTCCCTCCCTGTGACACTGCACTTCTTCATCTCTTGTCCTTGCTTCTTACTCATGTTGTCATTCTAGATCCTATTCCTCCATTTGTTTGCTCATTCATTGGCAAAGTCCTCCATGACTGGTCCAGTTCTTTCTTCCCTCACTTAATTCTATAGCACTTAAAAGTTTATCACACAATTTAAATTATATATTGTCTTCACGTATTTAATATCTCATCTACTTTTTTTTGTCCCTCTGACCTATTGTTAGGTCTTAAAGTCAGGGACAGTATCTCACATTTGCTTTTATGCTCAGCGATCGCTGGGCATAGAATGAGTGTCAATACCTATATATAAGTGTTATGCTTATCGGTTAATACTGATTGGTTGAGGAGACTAGTGGGCTGTTGCAGGCTTGTGGAAGAGCTATTTTACAGCCAGCAGGGCTTTGCTGTACGCTTCAAATTACGCCATGTAGGTGGGTGCCCTTCTTCCTACACGTAAGGCTGGCACTATGCTGACTTACCCAGCCTACCCTTTTTTTGGAAGAAAAAGCCTTCTTCCAAAATGCAGCACCTGCCAGTGACTTCTTCACTCACTTCCTGACAGGTTGTAGACCAAAACTCCACACAAACCACAATTTGTTTTATTTAATTGTATCGCCAGTCTTCACTGTTCCTGCTTTCCCCCTCCCTCTATGAGATAATTCAGATCTCTAGAGCATAGCTGGCTTACATAAAAATGCAGCTATTACTTCTCATGAAGTTGGGAGAGGAGGAGAGAATTGCTTACTACTTTGTTTTACTGTGGAAAGAAGTGACATTATCTGAAATAGGAGCCTATACAAGCAAAGCTATACTTTCCCATAGATCATAACACTTGGGTAATATAGATATAGATATCGGTGACTAAGTCAGACATCAACTATTTGAAAGACAGAATTTTAAGTGACATGGGCTGATGAACCATTTGTCAAACCTGAGTACATTCTTTATTCAGTGGAAGCATTATTTGCACTATATTTTAAGGGTAAGTTGGAAAGCAATACCTATATAAAAATTGTATTGTATCAGCTTTTCCTAATTGTTCACTCATTCACTGACATAGCCTTCCATGATTGCTCCAATTCCTTATTCCTTCCCTTAATTCTCTAGCATTTGAAATTTATCAGTTTTAATTTATATATTGTCATATTTTGTTTGATATAAATTGTCTTAAATTTGATATAGTCTTTATTTGATATTGCCTCATAGAATCCATTTATTTGTGGGATATTTTTATAGTTTCATTCTTTGTCCAAATGAGAATACTTTGGTTCTGTGTTTCTGAACACAGCTGTGTTAGACAATAATGCAAAGCTTAGGGGAACACATGTCCTGCTCAACTGAGGCCCTGCTCAGTTAAATTTCCTTATAATCAATATTTAGTCACTGCACATTGATTCTGTACTTGTTGTTGGACAACTGATGTTTCATCTCATTTTACAGAAAACAAAACAAGGTAAAGGTAAGTGATTAACTGCCAGGGTAATAAGAGGGAAAAGTTACAGATTTCCTGTAGTTACTATTGAAAACATTCTGAAATAGTGCCTGCTGTATTAGAGGTTTGTTTGCTTCCTTCTTTAAAAAGAGCTTGGTTATGAATGGACCCAAAAGTGGAAGAGGCTCCTGCAAAACCAGTGTTTCCAGCATGGAATTTGTGAGTGGGCAGGAAATGCTTAATTGCTATTTACCTGCCGAATGCTGCCTTTGACACACATGATGAGCCAGCGTCATTTGACTGTCACCTCCTCAGGAGGCAGGATTCTTCAGCCCACACTCTGCTCAGCGCTGACTTCTTCTCTGTGCATGCTTTGTGTGTGTTTTTTGCTCAGACTGTGCATTTTGAGGGAAGCACCAACCCAAGACAGGCTCCTCAGTTTTGTCATTGTAGGGAGACTGGCAGAGCCTCCCACACAGCAAAGTGCTCAAAGGGATGCAGGGATGCCGATTCCTTTGAAGAAGCATTTCTTAAACAAAAGGGATTCCCCTATGGGCTGGTGTGCCTGACAATTCTTTTTTTCCCACCATATCAGGCAAAACTCACCAAAGGATGGCTGTTTATTTGTACTTATTAGGCCATATGTTGCTAAATAAATAAATAAGCCAGCCAGCAAGCCAGCAAGCCAGTCAGTCTTGGATGTTTAGGGTCTGGCTTCAACTCATTTAAAAGTTCAAGTTGCAAAGATGCCAACTGCAGATTTATCAACAGACTAAATGTGTTTTAGAAATAAAATAGACCAGCACCCAATATGATAGCTCTGGCTAGGGCATGGATTACTATTAATTAATTCAGATATACCACGGGTCAAATTTTATTCTCTGAAACACGACAGAACTGCATAATCAAAGCAAGAAATAGCAGGTAGGATGCATGACACCTGCTTTCTACATACTGAATATCTTCTGTAACCCTCAGTAGAACTGTACCTCTGACGAACCACACTGCTGATGTCTTCCTACTAAGAATGGATCTGAACCACCAGATCAGTATCAAAATAAATTCATTCTCATCGCGGCTTCCCGGGAAGGGGATAGCTCCCGGCCAGGCCAGACCTCTGCGGCCTCTGTGATCTGGATGAGACTACTCTGCCCTCACAACAATCCTGCAGCCGGACCTGTAACCCCAAGTCCAGGTGGGAACTAAATCAGCTGTCACAGCGGTGTGATGCCTGGGAAAAGCCGTGATTCTCGCGGCGCTGCTCGGCGTGTTGGCCCACGTTCTGCTGGCTCCCTCTCCACAGAGGCTCCACTGGGCAGACTGGAACAATAAGAGGCCCAACCCAAGTCCCACAGCAGCTCCCACCCGCTGCGCAAGGTGCTGGGTGAGAGTCCCCAAGGGCCTGGGCGTAAGTTCTGGCTGCCCCGGCAGGCCCAAACGTGAGCTCCGGAGAAGGTATACCAACCCCAGGGGGCTCTCCATCCGTTGTCTAAACTGGTTCAGCTCTGCAACTCTTTATCTTACTTCTCTACTTGTTCCCACCACCCTCTCCTTTGGGCCACACCTTCTTCACCTTGACATCCAGCTCACCTGCAAATTCAAAATTTCCTTGCTGACGCAGCTCCCATCACAATAGCTTTAGGCTCCCAAGCAGTCTAACAAATTGGTGGTGTGCTTGTTTCCATTCTCAGAAAATTCTATTTCCTGCTGAGTCCCTTGCTTTTTCTTTTTCTTTTTCTTTTTTTCTGATGGACTCTTCTGGCCCATAGGTGCTTTTTTTTACAAGTGATTGTAGATATCCAATGGGCCAGTGCACTGGCGGCCCTGTTGTTCACTTATTAGTTTTTAAAAACATCTACCTACTTTTGAAACATAAAGACCTCCTTTAGCCTTATCCTAAGCAATGCTATCCATGAAATCACAGGTTTTACATTTTCTAACATAATTTTTAGTATGTAACTGCTAAAATAAAAAATAAATAAAATTATAAAAATGAAATAAAAAGTGCTAATTCATGAAGGTTCTGTAGGACACCTTCACCTCCCTTCCACATCCCACCCTGAGGGCCCAGGTAATTGGAGGTGTCTTCCACACCCTGGACCAGCCTGGTATCAGATAAAAGGAAATCAATGTTCTATTCTCACAGTTCTGTTCCTCCTCCTCCATTTTGGGCCAGATTGCTGATTTAGGTCCACAGAAAGGATCATTTGTGGAATTGTTATTGGTGGACCAGAGGAAGGGAGATGGAGCCAAGACATCCTGGTGTTAGTGACAGTCCACTAGCTCAGGAAGGAGGCATTATGCCCCAGGGTAGTGAGCAAACTGCAACTCCTGCAGGAGTTCAGAAACAGAATGTACTGTGAATTCCCCTGGGTCAAACTAAAGGCAGAAGGATGGGGAGAATTGTGAGAAAAGCAAGATGGCACCTTTATCTAAATATAGTACAGCATAGAGGCAGTGAGTGATACTAACATTAAGGCAGTTTTTAGAGCTCTGATCAGGACAAGCCATTTCTGTATTTCAGTTTGTGCTGAACACCTCAGTACGTGGGAGGCTGGACCAATCTGCCTGTCTCTGCAGTTTTTACACCACCTTTCACCAGAGAACCCAGGTGCTCTGACTGCACCCAGTTGGATGGCTTGCCCCCTCCCAAAAACCTGGCAGGGGCCCAGGCTAAACATGCCAGCAGTGTTTGAGCAAGAGAGGCTCCACCCCTGTCCAGGTTCTGCCCCTCTTCTCCTCCCCTCATCAGCTAAAAGCATCTGGGGCCCTTATGGGATCAATTAAACAATTGGGTCAGCTTCTGATAATGAGATCATGGGCTCCAATAAGAAAAGGAGACTGAGATTAGCTCTTAAACACTATTCATAGCCCTGCCTGGTGGCCTCTGCACTTTCATTGATTGCTGACTGATGCTGGAAGGAAAACTTTGAGCAGGGACGAGATGCCTGCCTGGGCCAGTGGTGTGCGGAAACACAGATGAGGTGTGTTCCTTTCATCATACTGTCCAAAGGCTGGCGGGAAGGAGGCACAGCTGGCCACCTGGCACTACAGGCACCAACCCTGCTTGGAGTGTTCCCTCCATGGCTCAGGGTACAACCTGGCATCATGTTCTCAGCTTCATTCATGATTTTTGCCATATGAGTACACAGGCTGCGCTGCTGTATACTTGCCTTATCCTAAGCAATGATATACATGAACTCACAGGTTTGATGTTTTCTAACATACTTTTAAATACGTAACTGCTAAAGCAAAAAATAAAATAAAGTGTAAAAATGAAATTAAAAGTGCTAATTAAGCACCTAAAATTATTTGGAGTACCACATTTTAGAAAAACTGGAGTTGGGTATGTTGGCCTTGGAGGATAGGATAGATTATCTTGTGTCAATGTGAGCAGGTTGACATTGAGTTGATTCCAGATTGTTCTAACAGGAGACTCAAGATTCCATTCTTCATGAGAAGAAGAAGAAGAAGAAGAAGAAGGAGAAGGAGAAGGAGAAGAAGAAGAAGGAGAAGGAGAAGAAGAAGGAGAAGGAGAAGAAGGAGGAGGAGAAGAAGAAGGAGGGGGAGGGGGAAGAAAGTAGGGGGAGGAGAAAGAAAAGGAGGAGAAGTTTGGTAATTAGGAGGCTAGGTATTGTAGAACATGGTTTTCAGTTGATGAGGCTAAGGTAAGAAGAAATTTTGATTATCAGAGAGACCAATACTTTGGGCTTGTAGCATTAACCCTGACCAACCATATTTCAAGTGTCCAGCAATGTAGTAGGCAGACCAGGCTAGACAATCCTGAAGTAACATGAATCTCCAAAGTCCCAGTAGCTTAATATACACTAGTTTACTTCTCCCTCACAAAACACCTGCTGTAGGTGAAGTGGGTCCTCTGAGGCATCGTCCTTCCAAGGGTGACTCAGAGATCTTATCTTGTAAGTTCATGACCTCAGCACATGATTGCCAGGTGGCTACAGTGGAGGAAGAGGACATGGAGAGTCTCACAGGGGCATCTCACTGCCCAAGCCCCAAAGTGGCCTGTGTGGGTCACACGGCCCTGCTTGGCAGCAAGAGGGGCTGGGATGTGTTCCCTCTGGGAGTACAGGAAAATGAGGAGAATGGCATGAGTGCTAGAAATCTCTACTGTAAGTAAGAACAATACAACTTCGGACCGACAGTCTTTCTTGGCACTCAACAGTTAATGTCTCTTCATATGTAACACCTGTATAAGGAGGCCCACTTTGTGGCTTTGCTGTGAAGTTAGGCGAGATATCACATATAAAGTGCCCAGAATTTTGTCATCAGTAAAGGCCACTGGGGTCCCTGGGAAAAATAAGATGGAATCTAGGTGTTAAGATAAAGGCTAGCCTCTTCTTTTGTGCTTAGTCTAGTTTCACTTGCCTTTAGGGGCACGTGTGCAGAGGCTTTGCACCTTCTATGTTGGATTAGAGTTCCCAGCACAGAACCACTGTGCTCGACACTTCAGCTTGGCGGACTGTTTGCAGAGATGCTGCACCAGCTCTGCAATCTGGAGCAGAGAATGTCTTACTCTCAAGGCATTCAAGTAAGGAGGTGGGAGAAGAAAGTCTCAAATCCACCTCCCTGAAGGCGAAGAGCTCAGGTGATTTATGGGATAAAGCTGAGGCATGGAGAACGTGGGGAAAGGTGACTGGAGATAACAAAAAGACAAGGTAAACGTCATTAGGATGGAGTTTTTTGCCCTCTGATGTCAAAAGGTCATGGATCTCGGACATTTCACATATGCCCAGTTGGAGGGTCGGTGGTCCCAACCCGCTTGAACTCAAACTTGACAGAGCTGACCCCAAGTCCCTGAAAAACAACTTGGGCAAACATCTTATTGTCTAGGCTATGAGATGCTTGGAGGACATGCATGTTTTGCAAAAACAATTAAAACAAGCTTGATCAATGAAAACAGGTTACAGTTCATTATTTACTAAGGGAGCTACAGTTTAATGGCTCCAACTGATGACCACCCTCAAATTTCATACCTGTCACCCAACGAATCAAAGTTCTCATTTTCTTCCCTCCTTGGCAAGACTGAAGGAGACAGTATTAGGTTCTAAGTTCTATTTAAAATGCAACAACAAGGCTTATAACTTTTTAAAAAACTGCGGGAAAACACGTAACATTAAATTTACCATCTTAACTATTTTCAAGTGTATACCTCAGCAGGGTTAAATATATTCACATTGTTGTGCAACCGGTCTCCAGAATTTCTTCATCTTGCAAAACTGACACTGTATACCCATTGAACAACTACTTCCCATTCCCCGTTGCCCCAGCCCCTGGAAACCACGTTCTACTTTCAGTTTCTATTACCTGACTGCATTAGATACCTTGTATAACTGGAACAACAGCAAATTTTAGTTAAAAACAATGATGAGAAAAAACAACAAACCACCATGGATAAAGAATAGGCCCCTCTTTCACTGCAAACACAGTTTTTGAAGCTGAGAAAGGGAATTACAGGATCTGTGACACTGATAGACTTGATGGATCTAATGTCTCCCCTGGTGGCCATAAAGCAATTAACAAAACACAACTGTGGAAGTTGAGATCCTTATATTTCCTCATAAAATTTACTTCTCGTGCTTAATCTGTTACTCTCAGTAGTGAAGTTTGAGAGTCATCAATATGACAGTACAGCAATATTGCCTCATCAGTCATGATTTACTTAATGTTTTCTGAATTTAGTAATATTTGATTAAAATTTAATGTGAACATATCATATCATGCCATATATATTATTGCATCCATTAATCAGGTAACTATAGTAATGAAATGCCGGAAGGTTGGATGAAAAAAGAGCCAAAGTCTTGATATATGTTTGACATAATTCTGTGAGTGATTAACCAAAAAAGGAAAAAAGTCACTGTACAAAGCTTCATTAATATATATTACTTTTACAATCATCTATGTATCACCAGATATTTTTAACCTTTGTTAAGCTTGATTTTTTAATTTACTTAAGGACACTAAATATTAATAACCATGAAAGATAGACATTGTTCCATTGAATCACAAGTTGACAGAATGATTTATAGTTTATTTTGAATTTTTTTGTATAACGATGTGTGTTAAAACATTATCTAAGTTATTTAATCAGTTTGTCATGGGGAAATGGCACATATTTAACATGTGGCTGTGCAAAATACTAATTTAAATATCATGTTTTTGTCATTTTCAACTTCCATGTCATTGACCATAGCCAGTAATCAGTATGATGATACATAATTTATGTCTAACACAGGTTGTTTTTCATGTGCAAAAGTTCTCCTTTTCCTATTAAACACTGAATTAGTCATAATTCATTTCTTTTAATACTGTCATTTAAATCAATCAACTAATAAAGGACCAACTGGTGTATAAACACCTATCTGCAAGATAGTTTAATTTTGACTCAATAGAGGAATGTTGATTATAAAACACAATTATCCTCCTAGTTGTTCCCTTTTTAAAATCCTGTCAAATTGCACTCCATTCACTCATTCATTCATCACATTTTTTATTGAAAACTCATGACAAGCATTGGGCTAGCTTCTGGGGTACAAAAATAAAATGATATGGTCTCCGGTTCCTAGTCGCTAACCATCTAGCGATGAGTGGAAGCTTACACAAATGCAAGCAGGGGTGAGCTCCTAAGTGGAGTCTCAACAAAGTGCAGTGAGACACAGAGAAAACTATTAAGAGTCACAGCCTGGAGTGTGTGGAAAGGACTTTCAGGGCGGCAGCTGCCTTGAGTGGAGACCGAAGGTGTGAATAACAGTTCCCCAATCACACGTATGGGGATGGGAATGTGGGTGAAGGGTGAGGATGGGTGGATTCTAGACAGCATGAACAGAATGTGCAAAGCCTGAGAGACATGTAAAAGCATTTTCAGGAAGAAAAGAAATTCACAAACCTTTATCTTGTTTACATATATTGTTTTATCTTTACATATATTAAAAAGACAGAGAGGGCTTCCCTGGTGGCGCAGTGGTTGAGGGTCCGCCTGCCGATGCAGGGGATGAGGGTTCGTGCCCTGGTTCGGGAAGATCCCACATGCCGCGGAGCGGCTGGGCCCGCGAGCCATGGCCGCTGAGCCTGCGCGTCCGGAGCCTGTGCTCCGCAACGGGAGAGGCCACAACAGTGAGAGGCCCGCATACCGCAAAAAGAAAAAAAAATTCAGAGTAATTATAGACAGAATCAGGGAGCCTAGGACTATGATACACACTGTAGCTGAATTCAACCTTAGTAGGGAATGCACCATAAGAAGGTAGAGGTTAAGAAGGGCTTTCAAGAAAATGGACACTTGGATTAGTTGGGTGTTGGAAATGGAATCATTTCTAGGATAAATTGGTTCAGAGTGAAGATTAATAGAGATAGAAAGAAAGGAAAGTGATACCCGGAAGGAAAGCTCAAACCTGCCTGTCATCTGTATCCGAAATGCTTGACCCTGTCCTTGGGAGTGGGAAGTTGCTCCCAGTTGGAAAAGAATGCTGTTTGTGGATGGATGAGTCCGGTCCATGGTGAGGTCAAACATCATTTTCAGTGACTTGTTGCATCGTTCATGGTTAATGTTGATTTATTACTCGATCATTGTGTTATGTAAATAGGCGGCAGTCTTTGTGTGTGTGTCTTGGTGCGATGCTGGTTTAATTGAGTTTGGGGATGGGAGGGAGGAGGTGGGAGGTTCCAGGGTTAATACTGTTAGCTTCTTCCTCAGTAGCAAACTCTTCTCATGATGGATGAAAGAGCCAAACTCTTAATGGAATTCCACGTGGAAAGGAGGGGTTCTGTTATTATAATAATTTTATGACAGTAACAGAGAAGGGCCTATAAACTAAAGAAAGGTAGTTATAAGTGTTACCATGAATCAAAAACTGCAACAAAGCATGTGCAAATTTGCTGACTCCCCTTAACCAAACTCAAATTTTATTATTTTACTGAAGAGTGAGCTTAGTTAAACATAGACACACACAGATACATAGAAGCAGACAGACTCCCCCCCAACAGACATTCCAAATTAGAAGCCAACTTATACATTTTCCAAAATGACTGAAGTTTATGCCAGATAAAAATGAGAAACCCCATATTTATTATAAGATTTCTGCAGTGAAAATGGAATCGTTTCATAAGCAGAAAAATTTAATTAAATCCAAATTGAACCAGTATTCTATTTAAGTATCTAGTTCATTATCTAGAAGCTTCAACTGGGGATTTGAAACTCAAAGTGGAAACAACTTTTATATCCCTGAAGAAGACACTCATCTCTAGGATTTACTTTGTACTAAGAACTACAAGTGATGAGAAAAAGACTCACTACCCTAAGATTTTAAGATTCTGAATGGATACCTGAGTTTCTAACGACCAAGTAATCTTTACTACCAATCGCCCTTGCCCCTGTGGAGCTGCTAATACGGAGCGTGGGAGGTGAGTAGGACAAAGCCTCTTCAACTGTGATCAGAGAGCTGTTCACAGATAGGTCTTCCCCAAGTTTGCTGTAGAGAAAGCACAACCCACACATCATCATTATTCATTCTTCCAGCTTAAGAATCTTGTTTTTCGCAGATGTGCCCCTCCTGTTTGGCATTTGTTAACTGTGGACTGCTGTTCAGTTGAAGAAAATGCATCATCTAAATATAAACTGAGATTTCGAGCTGATTCATGAACACCTTTTGTCAAGTGAAACATAAAAAGGAGTATCATTGCTGAGAGTGAGATACGCAGCCAGGCAAAATTCTACTACAGTATGCCAGACCAGGCATAAAAGAGGAATACAGCCGGTGGAATCAAGGGAGATTTTCACTCAGGAAAAGTAAAATATGAAGGATAAGAAATGTCCTAGAGAAAATTAATAGACAATATGCTGTAGCTTCCATTTTCCTGTGTACACACTCTGTATTTCTCTTGAAGCTTTTCCCATAGAGATAGGTGCATTATTTTTAAAGCAACACTCCGGTTCATTCTTGGAAGCAAATTAACCTTCCTCCTACGCTTTGATTCAGACATTTGCTTTAGGGAATGTTGTATCTACTGAGGCAGTAGAAGAAGGGGAGTTACTGACTCAGACAAAATGACAGGAGGGAATCTTGTAATTACAGGGGATGTATTCATTCATTTAACATATATTGAGCGCCTATTGTTAACTAGGCAGTGTGTGCAATAAATGTTTGTGGAATTGATCTCTTGCCACTTCCACAGCACTTCAAACTTCCTGTGTCAGATGGTTAAAATAAATATGACTCCAGCAAATTTGGTCTAAAGATTCAGAGTGCAGGATCTTGTGACTACTAGAAATCGTGAAGATGGTAACAACACCTCAAGGAATATAATATTTTTATCAGGCTGAACATTTGCTCAGAGTTGGCCTATTAGCTATCATCAGACAAAGTGGGATCATTCTAATAAAGAGCACGTATTTTCTCTCTTATGTCTTTTACTGTTTCCACAGTGAATCATCATCATCTAAGTTCACATTTGCATTTCACCAACAGGTAGGAAACAAACACTGCCACCTCATTTTCTAACCAGTGTTTTATAGAAATGGTCTAGTTTGGTCAGAGTTCTGGGTTGGAGTCCCAGCTACTTCTCAATTCTGTGACCTTGGACAAGTCACTTGTTTGAACCTAAGTTTCCTCAAAAAAAAAAAAAAAAGAGAGATTAATACACATGGAATGAGATAATGATTATAAATTACTTTTAAAACTGTAGAGCCCTATGAAAGTGTACAGTACAGTAAGTTAAAAAAAAAAAGGGGGTAGCTCAAAGCCAACTAAGCCAAAGGCAGAGAACAACTTGGTTAGGTAAAATTTACTTTGTTTAACTGAACTTAATCCTATCCCTCTTTTTTTTTTTTGCCGTACGCAGGCCTCTCACTGCTGTGGCCTCTCCCGCTGTGGAGCACAGGCTCCGGACGCGCAGGCTCAGCGGCCGTGGCTCACGGGCCCAGCCGCCCTGCGGCATGTGGGATCCTCCCAGACCGGGTCACGAACCCGTGTCCCCTGCATTGGCAGGCAGACTGTCAACCACTGCGCCACCAGGGAAGCCCCTTTGCTTAAATAGAATCTTCTGGATGCTAAATTCCTAGATGAAATTAATTATTGGTTAGCACCTGAAAATCTACCTCAACATGTAGTGGTTATCCCTGTCAAAATGCAAGTACACCCAAGCTGACTATGTCACTTACACCTTAGTATAATTGAGAAGAGGTTAAGAAGTTCATTTTAAGAAGGAAAGATGAAGTATGTGAGCACTCCCTGTCTGAAGAAGGCTGAACACCGCTAATAGGAGGCTGAGGTGTTAGAAAACATGTCCACATTCTCTTAAACTGTAATTCTGAAGTCTTCAAGCCATAAGATTTTTAAAAAATAATTCATTTGGCAAAAAAAACCTGCCCTGAATAAATGTGAGCCTGTTTAGAGTCCTTATTTTTCCCACTCAGTGTAACTGAGTGTTCATATGCTTTGCTGAAGAGTATTAATGGGTTTGATTTTGGGGTGGTTTTTCCCAGGCCCTGCTGGGGATGTTATGTAGCATACAGTATATGCACAAAACCCAAAAAAGTTTAAATTCTGAAAAATATCTGTTCCCGATGATTTCAGTGAACCTATACAAATATTTTGCACTGCCCAGTTTACTTCCACATTATTGTCTAACCCAGCTGAGTCCTTTTACAAGCTTGCCTATTAGCAAGAGAAATAAGCCAAACTGCACATAAATTAATGCCCCAAATGGAGATCTAAAGAACATAGGATTAGCTTCAGAACTGCCCCACATTAACTACTTGCACCTATTGTTCTCCTGGCCATTTCATTAGACACCCTCAGCTTTCTAGATTCTCTTCTACCTGTGTGTTCCAATTCACAGTATTTTTACTTTCTGAACTTTGGTTTATCTCTGGATTCTGTTTATCTCTGTCACTGGGTCTGCTTGGATTGACAGCTTCATAATGACAATGTCACTGGAGGAATCCTGGGCCTCTAATCCTGATGCAGTGAAATAGGAAGTGACCCTCACTGGGAGCTGCCTGCCCTGCAGTTAGTCCTCAAACACCACTGATCAGCATGTAAGGTCACTGAAGTAAGTACTTAGTGGTCTAAGGCTTTGCTTCTCAAAGTATGATCCCTGGGCCAGAGGAGGCATCACCTAGGAGTTTGTGAGAGATGCAGAATCTCAGGC
This sequence comes from Mesoplodon mirus, assembly GCF_964341445.2. Lineage (NCBI taxonomy): Eukaryota > Metazoa > Chordata > Mammalia > Artiodactyla > Ziphiidae > Mesoplodon > Mesoplodon mirus. The sequence continues at coordinate 107,350,634 of NC_138977.1, forward strand.
CCCGCCCCAGACCTTCTGAGTCTGCATTTCAATGAGATCCCACGCTGTGTTCACTCACAGTAAAGTCTGTGAAGCTCTGTCCTAGACCAGGGTTCGCACCATGCCTAGCATGATTGCAGGCTGCTCCCTGTGGAAGTTAATTTCTACTGAGAAAGTTATAAAATTTAAAACTGGCAGCTTAAATTAAAATAAATTTCTGCATTAATTTTTATGAGAAATTCTGTCTCGCTGCCTTTCTGTCAGGATCATCAGGCAAATAATAATTTTAAGAAAATTTGTCTCTTCTTCTAAGAGTCCTGTTTTCAATATAAACTACTCATTTTGCTCATTTTTGAACAGAATCTACTTTTCGTGAGGTTACACACACTTGTAGAATTTGATGAGGATCAATGATTAGTTTACCTTTTAATACTCAAGACTCCAAAACTTTCGTGTATATAAAACATCCTATCTGTTCTTAAAAAAGATTTAAGGAGGCAGAAGTCCCTCCCTTTCCCCTGCTTTGTAATTACAGCTTGCCTAGAGGTAATCATAAGGAGTATTTTAAAACAATAATTTACTGTAGAAAATTGACACTTTCCTTGATTTACAAAGCACATTAATAAAAAAAACCTCTCACCTTAAAAATAATATATTTTCTCAAAACTGTTAGCTTTTAAATCCCTAAATTAATATATTTTTTTCACAGCACTTACCACAGACCCTTTTGCTAAGTCACAGGTTGCTGTTCAGATGGCATATTTTGTAAGCAAACCACCAAACCCCAATTCATCAACTGTTCATTCTAATTTATGGATAAGGTCTTGGGCTTGGTGGAAGCACAAAGGTACAAAAGCTCCAGTGCCTTCCCTCATGGAACTGACAGTACTGAAATGACTGTGTTATGAAAAGAATATAATAATTGCTATAAAAACATAAGCAGGCCACCAGGCAACTCTGGAGAAGTTTGGGTTTGGGGGGTGGGGCACATCTAGAAAGCAAACTCTTGCTTTTTTTTAAAAAAAATTGCAAATAGATGCTGAACAGAAGTATAAATTTTTTTTTTTTTTTTTTTGCTGTACGCGGGCCTCTCACTGTTGTGGCCTCTCCCGTTGCGGAGCACAGGCTCCGGACGTGCAGGCTCAGTGGCCATGGCTCACGGGCCCAGCTGCTCCGCGGCATGTGGGATCTTCCCGGACCGGGGCACAAACCCGTGTCCCCTGCATCGGCAGGTGGACTCTCAACCACTGTGCCACCAGGGAAGCCCCCAGAAGTATAAATTTTATAGTAGTTTCACTGCCTGAAATAACTACAAAATCAAGAGTAAAGAAATGTGACTGACAAAGAATGATTAGGGGGACTTCCCTGGTGGCACAGTGGTTAAGAATCCACCTGCCAATGCAGGGGACCTGGGTTCGAGCCCCGGTCCAGGAAGATCCCACATGCCGCAGAGCAACTAAGCCCGTGTGCCACAACTACTGAGCCTGTGCTCTAGAGTCTGCAAGCCACAACTACTGAGCCTCCGTGCCGCAACTACTGAGCCTGCGCCCTAGAGTCCCTGCTCCACAACAAGAGAAGCCACCACAATCAGAAGCCTGCGCACTACAACAAAGAGTAGCCCCCTCTCGCCACAAGTAGAGAAAGTCCACATGCAGAAACAAAGACCCAACGCGGCCAAAAATAAATAAATAAATTATTTTTAAAAAGAAAAAAAAAAGAATGATCAGGAACCCAGTTTTCTGCCTGGGTGTGACATGCTAGCATGTTCTCCCCACCTCCATCTCCCCATATGCACAAACTTCTTTTCAACTACTGTAGACAGTGCTCATCTTTGCTGCACCCATGTGTCTCTGTGTGCCCAAGCTGAGTGTGACTAGGAATTTAGCACTCCTCACCTGACCCGGTCATTTCTTCACTTTCCAATGATTTTTCTTCCCCTTCAATATTTCTTCTTTTCTCTCTTCTTGTGCTTTTTTTTTTTTTAATGATTCTCCACTTATTTTTTATAATGAAAAAATAATAAAATCCAACAACCTGCGTATATAGTTGCTATTTTTTCTTGTTTTGTCGTCTACCTTGTGCTTATCCCTTCCAAGATGACCACTGGAAAAGAAGAGAGAGAGAGAAAAGAACTGTTCGCTGGTTGCTTTATTTCTGTGACACCAAAGATCCCAACACCTGATCTGCCCAATCACTTTCCTGACTATCTCGAGCAGTTGGGACACCATGAAGACAAAGTCTTCTGCTATCTGGGGACTCCCTCCTGGCCCCTCTGCTGCACTTGGAAGCTGGAGGTTCCCTGTAGCATGGTGCCAGTGTTGGTCTTCAAAGATGGGGGTTTGACCTTCAAGAAGGAAGGAGATGAAAAGAAAGGAAGTGCGGGCGTGGGAGAACTCTAAAGACCCACAGGAGGAGGCCAAAGGCCATCGACCTACAACAACTTCAAATGGGCCAACTTTGAAAATAAGACTTTTCATTGTCTTTCACAGTTACTGAAGACATATGATATACACTACATTTATTATATAAAGCAACATAATATCTTTGCTCCCCAGAAGTTTGGTCCCTCTAGCACATATCAAGGAATCAGGAAACCTGACCTCAGGCTTCATATGTGCCATTGCCTGGCCGACATGAACTTCCCTGTCCATTCCTCTTGTTTATATCTTTCACATGCAAGTGATGACTCCTGAGGATAATATATCTAGAAGGTTTTTTAACCCTCTGGCCAAAGCAGTCTCCTTAAACCCAATGCAATATAGGACTATGTTTGACAGTGAAATATGAAAATCTGATAATAGAAGGGAAGCAGAACTCCTCACCAGTGAGGCTGCTTCCAGTTTATCATGGAAGTCTTGAATGACTGGTATTTATACAAGTGTCTTGTTTTTATTATTCATAGAGAAATAGACCCATTAAAATACTTGTTGAGGCTAATCCTAAAATGTAGTTGTTTACATGACACAGGAAAATATATTTACAAAACTGTAAAATAAAATACCTAAATTATTCCATTTTTAAATATGTTAAATGAAAACAGATTTGGGAATGTAAAATTTATATTTCCACAAAGCATGAGAAATCCAAAGTCTAAACCGTTTAACTAGAAATTGGGGATCAAAATAAAACAGATTCTCACCAAAAACTCAACCTATTTGTTTTTGGCTATGCAGTATAATTACATATTTATACACTTCAGAATCTTGCCTGACAATTGAACATTCAGAGCAGAAGCACAGAAACCAGACTGGAGCTAATAGAGAGATCCTTTCTCCTTGCAAAAGCTTGCCGGGTCAGGCAGTGTGGGAAATTTTACAAGACTCACACTCTCTTCTTATTCTAAGGAGAAGTAAATGGCTTGAGTGCCCTTGGGCATTCTTTGGGAGGAGTGTGGTCACGGAGTTTCAAAAATTGGGCTTTTTCACCATGAACTCATTTGTTAATCCTCTTCCAGTCTGTAAATCCATGCCTCCCCCTGTTTCCCTGAATAAATGCTGAGCTAAAAAGCTGTTTAAAGGGAGGTGCTCCACTCATAAAAGGGGAAAAAAAATTGACTGAGGTACTAGTAAACATAGTGAGGTTGTGGGGCTCCTAGGTGAGTTACTAACCCTTTTTCTGCATCTCCGTTTCTCCATCCATGAAATGGGGATAATAGTACATGTCCTGGGACTTCCCTGGTGGTCCAGTGGTTACAACTCTGTGCTCCCAATGCAGGGGGCCCGGGTTCAATCTCTGGTCAGGGAACTAGATCCCGCATGCCGCAACTAAGACCCGGTGCAGACAAATAAATAAATAAATAAATAAATAAATAAATAAATAAATAATAACACATGTCCTTCTACCTCATAAATAATTCCCTGCTAGGGACCAAGGGATCTCCTAGGAAAGAAAAGAGGGCCCTTTCAGAATGAATGCTTGTGTGTTCATTCATTCCACAAACAGCTACTGTATTGAGGGCCTTCTATACGGGAGGTGCTTGGACAGTTCTGAGGACATAACAGTGAGAAGATACACTAGACTCTCTCTGAGCAAAGGAGAGACAAGGTAGAATGTCCTTTGGCCTGTATGGACCTGTGCCTGATTCCTAGGGAAAGGGGCTGTGATTTAAAAGTAACTATGGGGCTTCCCTGGTGGTGCGGTGGTTAAGAATCCACCTGCCAATGCAGGGCACATGGGTTTGAGCCCTGGTCCGGGAAGATCCCACCTGCCTCGGGGCAACTAAGCCTGTTCACCACAACTACTGAGCCTGTGCTCTAGAGCCCGCGAGCCACAACTACTGAAGTCCACATGCCTAGAGCCCATGCTCCACAACAAGAGAAGCCACCGTAATGAGAAGCCTACACACCGAAACAAAGAGTAGCCCCTACTTGCCGCAACTAGAGAAAGTCCACGAGCGGCAACAAAGACCCAAAGCAGCCAAATATCAATCAATCAATCAATCATACCCTAGAAATAGTCTATTAAAAAAAAAAGTAACTATGATTGTCTGAAAAGTATCCCCATGGTCAATGGGAGCCTTGCTATAGGATTCACGTGACAGAGTATGACCCCAACTTCAGGGGCATTAGTGCCCCACCAATAGCAGAGATAGCAGCTCTCAGCTGGGCCTCTGGGACTTTCAGGAGCTTCACCCATGGCCACAGGAACTGAAGCAAGAGAGAGTTGTCTTAGTTTGGGCTGCTGCAACAAATACTGTAGACTGGTGGGCTGAAAACAACAGACATTTCTCTCTCACAGTTCTGGACTCTGAAAGTCCAAGATCAAGGTGTGGCAGATTTGGTTCCTCACACAGACCCTCTTCCTGGCTCTCAGATCACTTCTCACTGTGTGCTCACTTGCAGGGGTGAGACAGGGAGAGCTCTGGTCTCTCTTTCTCTTCTTATAAGGGTACCACTCCCATTGTGGGGGCTCCACCCTCATGACTTCACCTAAACCTAATTACCTCCCAAAGGCCCCATCTCCAAACACCATCACATTGGGGATAAGAGCTTCAACATAAGAATTTTGGGAGGACATAAACATTTAGTCCATAATAGGAAGGAAATGGTAGGTGATGCTCAGAGGTAAGAGCTTGTGAGATACTCTTTGTGTGTGAACTTTCCAGGGAGAGCTGGTGGTACCAAAATGATGAATGAGCTAAAAGCTGGAGAAATACCGTTCCTGCTGTTATAGTGGCTAACTACTACCACTACTGATGTTAGTACCTCTGCTACTGCTCCTGCTGCTACGATTACTACTGCCATTAGTACTGCTACGACAATATTTTTTTCTCTTTTGGCACAGGAAAATTCATCTTCTGTAGCAGAGAACCACAGCTGTGAAAAATAAGAGACAGAAAAATCAAACTAATGTGTAAGAAATGGACTTCCAGAATTCTATCAGATATACACAGCTGGAAATGATATATCAAGCTCAGTCAGTATTTTCGTGGTTGATACTCTTAATCATGGTCTTTTCAAAAATAATAAACCATTACTCTTAAAAGAGCTAAAACTAATCTTTGACTTTTCCTAATTATCCTTTGTGTGTGTGTGTGTTGTATCTTTACCACAACACACATTTTCATCTATGTAAAGAACATTGTTTCAGCCTATTCTTTGGTGTGTGTGTAAATGGCTGGTTGGACTTCCATAAAATTTGGAGAATATCACTGATATGATTTGGCTCTGAAATCCTCTCGGTGGGTGTGATTTAAGGAGTAATTAGAACTCATGCCTCTGCAGATGGAGAAAGAGATAAGCTGTTCAGAGTTAAAGTCCTATGAGAGACAAAGGTAACCATCCAGAAGTGTGGAAATTTTTATTAACAGACTGATGCTTGGAATTCAGACATTTTTAAAAAAGGAAAATCAGTATTTATAATCCAGATTCCAAAATCACAGTGATTCCCTGAAAACTGCCTCTTCAATTTTAAGTGATTGCAGTTTCCACAAACCCATAATTGGTGAAATAACTGTAACTGGGTTACATGCAGACAGATATACTTCTTTTTCTTTTAATTTATTTATTTTTGGCTGTGTTGGATCTTCGTTGCTGTGCATGGGCTTTTCTCTGGTTGCGGCGAGTGGGGGCTACTCTTCATTGTGGTGTGCGGGCTTCTTATTGTCGTGGCTTCTCTTATTATGGAGCATGGGCTCTAGGCACGCGGGCTTCAGTAGTTGTAGCATGAGGGCTCAGTAGTTGTGGCTCACGGGTTCTAGAGCGCAGGCTCAGTAGTTGTGGCACACTGGCTTAGCTGCTCTGTGGCATGTGGGATCTTCCTGGACCAGGGCTTGAACCCATGTCCCCTGTAGTGGCAGGTGGACTCTTAACCACTGTGCCACCAGGGAAGCCCACCAGATATACTTCTAATTGATACTGTCTCCACTAAGGCATGACCATATTCCTGTAGTGTTGTTAAGGCCCTTATCATACCACATTGGAACCAGGGATTTTACTGCTTATCTCTCCTGTTGGACAGGAAGCTCCTTGAATCCAAAGATCATCATCATTGCACCCCTGGCATCCTAGCACCTCCTGGCAAAAAGGTGGAGTTAAATAAATGTTGGGTGAACAAATTTCACTTATATATTCCATTATGACATATATTCTATTCTGTCTCATTGCAATTAAGATGCTCTGAATGAGAAATATTTAGGAGATAAAATATATTTGGTGTCAAGCCTTGGTAAATTTAAGAAAATTGAAATCATATCAAGTATCTTTTCCAACCACAACACTATGAGATTAGAAAGAAATTACAGGAAAAAACTGTAAAAAACACGAACATTGAGGCTAAACAGTATGTTACTAAATATAAATGGATCACTTTAGAAATCAAAGAGGAAATAAAAAAATACCTAGAGACAAATGACAATGAAAAAATGACGATCCAAAACCTACGGGATGCAGCAGTTCTAAGAAGAAAGTTTATAGCAATATGATCTTACCTCAAGAAACAAGAAAAATCTCAAATAAACGACCTATCCTTACACCTAAAGCAACTAGAGGAAGAAGAACAAATAAAACCCAAAAGTAGTAGAAGGAAAGAAATCATAAAGATCAGGGAAGAAGTAAATGAAATAGAGATGAAGAAAACAGCAAAGATCAATGAAACTAAAAGCTTGTTCTTTGAGAAGATAAACAAAACTGATAAAACTTTAGCCAGACCCGTCAAGAAAAAAAGGGAGAGGACTCACACCAATAAAATTAGAAATGAAAAAGGAGAAGTTACAACGGACACCACAGAAATCCAAAGGATCATAAGAGATTACTACAAGCAACTATATGCCAACAAAACAGACAACTTAGAAGAAATGGACAAATTCTTAGAAAGATACAACTTTCCAAGACTGAACCAGGAGGAAATAGAAAATATGAACAGACCAATCACAACTACTGAAATTGAAACTGTGATTAAAAATCTTCCAATAAACAGGAGTCCAGGACCAGATGGCTTCACTGGCAAATTCTATCAAACATTTAGAGAAGAGTTAACACCTACCCTTCTGAAACTCTTCCAAAAAACTGCAGAGGAAGGAACATTCCCAAGCTCATTCTACAAGGCCATCATCACCCTGATACCAAAACCAGACAAAAATATCACAAAAAAAGAAAATTACAAGCCAATATCGCTGATGAACATAAACGCAAAAAAAATACTAGCAAACCGAATCCAACAACACATTAAAAGGATCTTACACCATGATCAAATGGGATTTATCCCAGGGTTGCAAGGATTTTTCAATATCTGCAAATCAATCAGTGTGATAGACATCAACAAACTGAAGAATAAAAACCATATGATGATCTCAGTAGATGCAGAAAAAGTTTTTGACAAAGTTCAACACCAATTTATGATAAAAACTCTCCAGAAAGTGGGCAAAGAGGGAAGCTACCTAAACATAATAAATGCCATATATGACAAACCAACAGCAATCATTCTCAATGGTGAAAAACTGAAAGCGTTTGCTCTAAGATCAGGAACAAGATAAGGATGTCCACTCTCACCACTATTATTCAACACAGTTTTGGAAGTTCTAGCCACAGCAATCAGAGAAGAAAAAGAAAAGGAATCCAAATTGGAAAAGAGGTAAAATGTTCACTGTTTAAAGATGATGTGACACTACATAGAAAATCCTAAAGATGCAACCAGAAAACTACTACAGCTCATTGATGAATCTGGTAAAGTTACAGGATACAAAATTAATACACAGAAATCTCTTGCATTCCTATACACTAACAACGAAAGATCAGAAATAGAAATTCAGGAAACAATTCCATTTACCATTGCATCAAAAAGAATAAAATACCTAGGAATAAACCCACTTAAGGAGGCAAAAGGCCTGTACTTAGAACACTATAAGATACTGATGAAAGAAATCAAAGAAGACACAAACAGATGGAGAGATATACCATATTCTTGGATCGGAAGAATCAACATTATCAAAACGACTATACTTCCCAAAGCAATCTACAGGTTCAATGCAATCCCTATCAAATTACCAATGGCATTTTTCACGGAATTAGAACAAACATTTTACAATGTGTATGGAAACACAAAAGACCTTGAATAGCCAAAGCAAACTTGAGAAAGAAAAATGGAGCTGGAGGAATCAGGTTCCCAGAGTTCAGACAAAGCTATAGTCATCAAAACAGTATGGTACTGGCACAAAAAACAGAAATATAGATCAATGGAACAGGATAGAGATAAAGCCATGAACCTATGGTCACCTAATCTATGCCAAAGGAGGCAAGAATATACAGTGGAGAAAAGAAAGCCTCTTCAATAAGTGGTGCTGGGAAAACTGGACAGCTACATGTAAAAGAAAGAAATTAGAACACACCCTAACACCATACACAAAAATAAACTCCAAGTGGATTAAAGACCTAAATGTAAGACCAGATATTATAAAACTCTTAGAGGAAAACATAGAACACTCTCTGACATAAATAGCAGCAAGATCTTTTTCCATTACCTCCTAGAGTAATGAAAATAAAAACAAAAATAAATGGGACCTAATTAAACTTAAAAGCTTTTGCACAGCAAAGGAAACCATAAACAAAACGAAGACAGGACTTCCCTGGTGGCGCAGTGGCTGAGAATCTGCTTGTCAATGCAGGGGACATAGGTTTGATCCCTGGTCTGGGAAGATCCCACATGTCGCGGAGCAACAAAGCCCGTGCGCCACAACTACTGAGCCTGCGCTCTAGAGCCTGCATGCCGCAGCTACTGAGCCCACATGCTGCAGCTATTGAAGCCTGTGCTCTAGGGCCCGCATGCTGCAACTACTGAAGCCTGCATGCCTAGAGCCCATGCTCTGCAACAAGAAGCCACCACAATGAGAAAGCCCGTGCACCGCAATGAAGAGTAGCCTCTACTCACCGCAACTAGAGAAAGCCCATGTGCAGCAACAAAGACCCAACGCAGCCAAAAGAAAAAGAAAAGACAACCCTCAGAATGGGAGAAAATATTTGCAAATGAAGCAACCAACAAGGGATTAATCTTCAAGATATACAAACAGCTCGTGCAGCTCAATATCAAAATAACAAACAACTCAATCAAAAAAAATGGGCAGGGCTTCCCTGGTGGCGCAGTGGTTGGGAGTCCGCCTGCCGATGCAGGGGACGCGGGTTCGTGCCCCGGTCTGGGAGGATCCCGCGTGCCGCGGAGCGGCTGGGCCCGTGAGCCATGGCCGCTGAGCCTGTGCGTCCGGAGCCTGCGCTCCGCAACGGGAGGGGCCACAACAGTGAGAGGCCCACGTACCACAAAAAAAAAAAAAAAAAAAAAAAAAATGGGCAGAGGGCTTCCCTGGTGGCACAGCGGTTGAGAGTCCATCTGCCGATGCAGGGGACGAGGTTCGTGCCCTGGTCCAGAAAGATCCCACGTGCCGCAGAGCGGCTGGGCCTGTGAGCTATGGCCGTTGAGCCTGCACATCCGGAGCCTGTGCTCCACAACGGAAGAGGCCACAACAGTGAGTGGCCTGTGTACCGCAAAAAAAAAAAAAAGAAAAAAAAAAGGGTAGAAGTCTAAATAGACATTTCTCCAAAGAAGACATACAGATGACCAAAAAGCACATGAAAAGATGCTCAACATCACTAATTATCAGAGAAATGCAAATCAAAACTACAACGTGGTATCACCTCACACCAATCAGAATGGCCATCATAAAAACTCTACAAACAATAAATGCTGGAGAGGGTGTGGAGAAAAGGGAACCCTCCTACACTGTTAGTGGGAATGTAAACTGGTATAGCCACTATGGAGAACAGTAAGGAGGTCCCGTAAAAATCTAAAAATAGAGCTATTATATGATCCAGCGGTCCCACTCCTGGGCATATATTCAGAGAAAACCACAATTCAAAAAGATACATGCACCAGGGACTTCCCTGGTGGTGCAGTGGTTAAGACTCCATGTTCCCAATGCAGGGGGACTGGGTTCGATCCCTGGTCAGGGAACTAGATCCCACATGCATGCCACAAATAAGAGTTTGCATGCCACAACTAAGACCCGGTGCAATCAAATAAATAAATAAATAAATAAATGTTTTTTAAAAAGATACATGCATCCCAATGTTCATTGCAGCACTATTTACAGTAGCCAGGACATGGAAGCAATCTAAATGTCCATCAACAGAGGAATGGATAAAGAAGTCATGGTACATATATATATAGATACAATGGAATATTACTCAGCCATAAAAAACGACAAAATAATGCCATTTGCAGCAACATGGATGGACCTAGATAGAGATTGTCATACTGAGTGAAGTCAGACAGAGAAAGATAAATATCATATGATATCACTTATATGTGGAATCTAAAAAAAGGCTACAAACGAACTTATCTACAAAACAGAAACAAATATAGAAAATAAACTTATGGTTACCAGGGGTAAGGGTGGGGAGGGATAAACTGAAAGATTGGGATTGACATATACACACTAGTATATATAAAACAGATAACTAACAAGGACCTACTGTATAGCCCAGGAAAATCTACTCAGTACTCTGTAATGGCCTGTATGGGAAAATAAACTAAAAAAAGAGTGGATATGTGTATATGTATAACAGATTCACTTTGCTGTACACCTGAAACACAACATTTTAAATCAACTATACCCCAATAAAAATTTTTAAAAAGTAGATTTGGTGATTAATTGATGTGGGAAGAAAGAGAGAGAGAAAGAGAGAGATCAGTTGATCTAGGATGACTCCAAGTGTGTGGATTAAACAATTATAAATGCATTGCCTGACTATCACCTAAATAAAAAATATGAGGTGAGTAGTATTTTGGGGAAAAACAATGGAGCTTATTATTCCCACTGACAGATAAGAAAAGTGAGGCCTACAGAATTAAATATCATGCCTAAGATCAAACAACCAAAAAGTGTTAGAGCTAGGATTCAAACCTAGGTAGCTGCACAACTGTCCCGACATCTATTATTAAAACATTTCTTAATCTTAGGTCTTGCCTTCCTGCCATGCACTTCAGCCAATGCATTACTATTGGAGAGACTAAAATGTCTACCCTCTAACACTATGAGCACCTGTGAGCACAATTAGAAGCTGCACCTGTGACCACAATTAGACGCTATGTCCAAGACACATCTAGGTATGCCAATATTATTAGTGTTAGATCTTTTAAAACATCAACAACTTTTATTTTTTCAAAGAAAACATATTGAGAAATTATTCCTAAGTAAAGAAAGCCATATTTCCAGGCTGAAATATTCCACATATGTGTATATATATGTATGGGTGTTTATGTGCTTGTTGCTCAATTCTAATTTATACCATCAAATTTTCTTAATTTATTTTATGGGGGAGAATTTCACATTATAGGCTAAGAACGTATAAGTGCTTACAAATCTTCCCAAACTAAAGGCAACCCAAAGAATTTTATCAGAGACACCCATCATTTTATTGTTTTTATCTGTAAACTAAGAATATTACTTAATATTACTTAATTCTTAATGAGTTAATATGTTTAATATGTTTAGAACAATGTCTGGCACATAGTAGGAACTTTATAAATATTAGCTATTATTATTGATAACAGTTTTTATTCCAACTCTCCACAACTATTTTTAAAGTACCTACTCTGTCCCAACCACAGGATTTTGGACTCAAAATCCTGCTGTGCTTAAAAACAGCCTTTTCAGTAAAATAAAGGTTCAAAATAATCATTTTTAAAACTGATGGCAGGGACAGGATTTTTTAAATTATTAGCATTAGATTGAAAAAATGCTCTTCCCTAAGCCATGTTTAAGATAAAAATTTTCATAAATCAAATTTCTTTCATAAGAAATCAAACTTTCAGGCATAAGCCAATTGCATGCCATAACTGAACAAAATTCACTTCAAATTTATATGTAACAATGTACATTTCTTTAACAGGCTGTGAATCACATATTTGTTTAAAGAATTGAAAACTTTACAAAATCTTGTATTTAAGATATTACTTTTTAATATCCTTGCATTAAAATGAACATGATTACTTTTTAATATTATTGGAAAATACCCTATCCCCAATTGTAAAGATATATTTCTCATGTGATTTTATTATATGCTTAATAATAGTACCTGTGAGCTCAGATTTCTTTTGAATAAAACTGATTGGAAACAATATCTACCCTAAAGCATCTTTAATGTCATTATAGATGGGTAGGAGTAAATTAAGCGGTATTTAGGCACCAAAGTCTTTAATTTCATTGCATTCGAGTAGGAGTTAGACATTATGAGGTCCAATTTAAAAAGTCGCTAATGTTTTTACATCTGAGTAGGAGTAAATTAAACAAAATCACTCCTGAGCTGCTAATATCATTTTAATTGAATGTCATTCAGTTTCTAACTGTTGTTACAACACTACTGATAATGAGCTGTTTCAACAAAGCATCTGAGACTCTAGGGCTGTGGCAGCTGAAAATAAAGTTGCAGGTTAGGAGATGACAGGGCGAGCACTGGGATGTGGAAAAAGAAGCTAGCGACATGATGAGAGAGGTGACATCCTGTTTGATGATGTGACCTTCATGTATTAAAACTACTGGATCAAGGAACCCGAAAACCTGCTGGCTGCAAGTTGGATTGTTATTCCTGGGGTATCAGCATTGGAAAACTACATCTTCCCTGACCATAAAATTTGCAGACTCTGAAAGCTAAAGTACTAATCCGATTTATTTAGTCACTATGAATTATTCATAGAGTTTGATTCAATGGAAAATTTGAAGTTGAAACAATAGTTAAGAAAGACATTCTGAAAAAATAGAGTAGTAACTTTAAGGCAGTCAAAGAAATGCAAGGCTTAAATAAAGTTTCTTCTGTACCTAAGGTTATTACTTGAGATGTTGAACGATTTTAAGAGTTGGAAGAGGAAAACTTTTGAAAGGAAATCCAGTTTGGTATAAAAGCCATGTAGCATCATTACTATTATTATTATTACTTACATTAAAGTTTATAAAGTGTTGATTGGGGAATTGAAAGATTTATGAATGAAAACCGCTATTAATCCTTTAAAAAATTTTTTTGAAATTATCAAATAATGTTGATATACATTGTATGTTTACATACATTTATACACTTAAAATATGCATTTATATATATTTAAAAGTCAAAAGCTTATAAAACAAAACACTTGTTGCCTATCCCTCCCCATTTAAAATAATGACTTTCAATTGGTTAGCTATTTCTTTTACCATTTTCCTCCATATTTCTAAATATTAATTTTATAGTGTTATTTCTTGATTTTCAGAGTTAGAAATTGCCTGTTGACTTTGAATTATGCAAGATGAGGAATTTGTACTCTTTCTCATCCCCCTTTCTACACTCCTTCTAATATATGAAAGAGTTTTTGTTAAATCCATATTTGGTGTTTGATTTTCATAACAATGTAAAGAATAAATGTAGTGTAGTAGTGTTGCATTTCCTTTTAAATACAATTTTATTTTATTATCCCTGAAGTGAATAATGGCCTTTAAAATATATATTTAATTTTCTAAGAACCTAGCACTAGCTGCTTTTAGTTATCCATTCTTCCCCTCTTTCACAATAGCAAAATTAGTAGAGTTTTTAGCTGGTGACATGACTGCTGATATTAGCAATGAACCCTGGATTTTCTAGCCTCCCTTATCTAGGTGGGGTCATATGGCCACATTCTGTCCAACGGGATGTAAATGGAAGTCCTATGTAATAGATTCCGGGAACTTTGCTTAAGAAACAATTTGTATTTGTTCTATAGCCCTTTTTTGAAACTTTGTCCATTCTGTTACCTAAAATAAGAATGCCAATTTGAACTAGGAGGATGAGCCCCTGCCTTGGGATGCCAAGAGTGGAGGGCCGTTGAGGACAATTACAGAGCAGCTCTTCATACTTCAAGATTTTTCAGTGTGAGAAAAATAAATGCCTATCTAGTTTAAGTCTTTTTTTCTTTGCAATTTTTTACTACGACAGAATTCACATAAAATTCAACATTTGAAAGTTAAATTCAGTGGTTTTTAGTATATTCATGAGGTTTTGTAGTCTCCTCACTATCTAATATCAGATCATTTCCATCATCCCCAAAAGAAACCCCTTGCCTGTTAGCAGTCCTTCCCAATCCTTCTCACCTCCAATCCCTGGTAAACACTAATTTCCTTTCTGTCTCTATGGATTGGCTTATTCTGCACATTTCATATCAATGGAATCATACAGTATTTGTCCTCTTGTGCCTGGATTCTTTTGTGTAGCATAATGTTTTCAAGGTTCATCCATGTTGTAGCATATATCAGTACTTCATTCCTTTTATGGCTGAATACTATTCCACTGTATAGATAAATGTGGTATATCCAGCAGCAGATTGAGATTTGGATTCATACCCTTTTTGGCTATTATAAATAATTCTGCTACGAACATTGTTATATATACTTTTCTATGAACATGTTTCAATTATCTCAGGTATATACCTAGGGGTGGCATTGCTGGGTTATTTGGTAATTCTATGTTTAACTTTTTGAGAAACTGTCAAACTGTTTTTCACAGTAGCTGAACCATTTTATATTCTCATTGCAATGTTTGAGCATTCCTTCTAATGAATTAGTGTAATTTTCAACTCAGTATAATTTTCATTTCAGTTAGTGTAATTTTCAACTCCAGAATTTCTATTTGGTTCCTTTAAAATAATTTCTATCTCTTTATTAATATTCTCTATTATATTAGATATCATTCTCATTCCAAAGAACTACTTTCCTTTAGTTCTTTAGACATGGGTTCCTTAGTGCTTCAAATATATTTAAAATAGCTGATTTAAAGTTTTTGTTTAGTACATCCAGTGTTTGGGTTTCCTCACAGATAATTTGATTGCTTTTTTTTTCTGTCTAGGGCCATATTTGTTTCTTTGAATGCCTTCATATTTTATTTTTTAATTGAAAACTAGAAATTTTGAATAACACAACGTGGCAACTCTGGAAATCATCTTCCACCTCCCTCCCAAGATTTGTTGCTGCTGCTGCTGCTTATAGTTGTTTGTTTAGTGACTTTACCAAACTAATTCTGTAAAGTCTGTATTCTTTGTCATGTGTAGCCATAGTAGTCTCTGTTCCAGTAGCTTTGTGGTCAGTTAAGAATTAGACAGTTTTTCTTAAATGTCTGGAATTGAAAAATCTCCTAGTCTTTGGAGAAGGGCTCAGTGTATGTGTTATGGCATGCCTTCAACACTCAGCCAGGTAATTTAGAACTCTGCCTTACCTTTACTTCCTGTTTGCCCAGAGACTTAAGCTCAGCCACATGTAAGAGCTTGGGGCCTTCTCTGGTCTTTCCTGAGCATGTGCATAGCCTTGGTTGCACACATAGCCCTCTAGATTTCCAGGAGTATGTTGGAGCTTTTCAAAACTCATATGAAAATCTCATTCCTCAGCCTTTCCTCCTTAGATTTTTGGATAACCTATTGTTTGCCCTAACTGTTATCCAATGCCTCAAGCAGCAGTAACTAAAACATTTATCTATAAATGTTTTGGACAAATGCCCCTGAGTAGCTGCTTTAGAATTGGGTTCCCAATCAGGCAAAATGAAGGTAAGCCTTTTGAGTGGGTCTCCCAAGGAGTCACCAGACAGATCAAATAAGGACAATTCTTTGTATGTGAGGACTGTTTGCTCCTTAAGTTAATGGGAATGTGTGCTATTATTTTCAAGGCTACTGCTTAGTTAGGGAGTGGGGTATGAATTTAGGGTAAGTTAAAATACCATAAAGCTCACTGTGATTGCCAAGAGTCAGTTGTTTTTCTTGAAAATCAGAAAGTTCCCCCATGCCTCTTCCCAGTCAATTCCTCTCCTCCTTCCACCCAGAAGCAATCACTGCTCTGATTTATATCACCAGAGGTTAATTTTATCTATTCTAAAAATTCACATAAGTGGAATCATAATTATGTACATTTTAAAAATTAAGCATTTTATTTTAGGATAACTTTAGATTTACAGGCAGTTCTAAGAAATAATACAAAGTGATCTTGTATAAACTTCACCCTGTTTCCCTCAATGGTAACATCTTGCAAAACTACAGTATAATATCACAACAAGGATATTGGCATTGATCTAACCAAGATGCAAAACATTTCTATCACCACAGGAATCTCTCATGTTGTCTTTTTATAGACACATCCACCTCCCTTCTGCCCCTCCCCCATCCTTAACTTCTGGAAACCACTAATTTTTTTCTCCATCACTATAATTTTCTCATTTCAAGAATGTTATATAACTGGAATGATACAGGATGTAAGCTTTCAGGGTTCTCTTTTTTCACAAAGTAAAATTCTCTGGAGATTCATTCAGAATGTTGTATCAATAATTTATTCTTTCAAATTACTGAGTAGTATTCCATGGTATGGATTATCACTTTTGACATTTTAAAATTGAGATATAATTGACATACAACATTATATTAGTTTCAGGTGAACAATGATAATGACTCAGTATTTCTATATTTTGCTAAATGATCATCACAATGTCTAGTTAATATCCATCACCACACAGTTATAATTTTTTTTCTTGTGATGAGAACTTCTAAGATCTACTCTCTTAGCAGCTTTCAAATATATAACACAATGTTATTAACTATACGGTATGATGCAAGATGCTGTACATTACATCTCCATGACATTTACTTTATAAGTGGAAGTTTGGGCCTTTTGACCCTCCTCTACCCCTGCCTCTGGCAACCATCAATCTGCTCTGTATCTATGAACTTGATTTTCCTTTCTCTCTTTTTTTTTTTTTAAGATTCCACATATAAGTGATACCATATGGAATTTGTCTTCATCTGGCTTCTTTGCATATTTCCTTGAGGGACAGCCCTCAAGGTCTACCCACGTTGTCACAAATAGGAAGATTTCCTTCTTTTTTTATGGTTGAATAATATTTCATTGTGTATATATATACACACACACACACAATTTGTTTATTCATTCATCCATCATGTCTTGGCTATTGTAAATAAGGCAGCAATGAATATAGGGGTGTATATACCTTTTCAAGTTACTGTTTTTGTTTTCTTCGGATAAATACCCAGAAATGAAATTGCTGGATCATACAGTAGTCATACTGTTAGTATTTGAGGACCCTCCATACTGTTTTCCATAGTGGCTGCAACCAATTTACATTCCCATTAAAAGCACAAAACATTTCCCTTTTCTCTGCATCCTTGCAAATACTTGTTATTTCTTGTCTTTTTAACATCTTTATTGGAGTATAATTGCTTTACAATGGTGTGTTAGTTTCTGCTGTATAACAAAGTGAATCAGTTATACGTATACATATGTCCCCATTTCCCCTCCCTCTTGCATCTCCCTCCCACCCTCCCTATCCCACCCCTCTAGGTAGACACAAAGCACTGAGCTGATCTCCCTGTGCTATGCAGCTGCTTCCCACTAGCTATTTTACATTTGGTAGTGTATATATGTCAATGCTGCTCTCTCACTTCATCCCAGCTTACCCCTTCCCTGCTCCGTGTCCTAAGTCCATTCTCTACATCTGCATCTTTATTCCTGTCCTGCCCCTAGGTGCATCAGAAGCATTTTCTTTTTTTTTTTAGATTCCATATATATGTGTTAGCATATGGTAATTGTTTTTCTCTTTCTGACTTACTTCACTCTGTATGACAGTCTCTAGATCCATCCACGTCTCAACAAATGACCCAATTTCGTTCCTTTTTATGGCTGAGTAATATTCCATTGTATATATGTACCCAAACTTCTTTATCCATTCGTCTGTCGATGGGCATTTAGGTTGCTTCCATGACCTGGCTATTGTAAACAGTGCTGCAATGAACATTGGGGTGCATGTGTCTTTTTGAATTATGGTTTTCTTTGGGTATATGCCTAGTAGTGGGATTGCTGGATCATATGGTAATTCTATTTTTAGTTCTTTAAGGAACCTCCATACTGTTCTCCATAGTGGGTGTACCAATTTACATTCCCACCAACAGTACAAGAGGGTTCCCTTTTCTCGACACCCTCTCCAGCAGTTGTTCTTTGTAGATTTTCTGATAATGCCCATTGTAACCGGTGTGAGGTGATACCTCATTGTAGTTTCGATTTGCATTTCTCTAATAATTAGTGATGTTAAGCAGCTTTTCACGTGCTTCTTGGCCATCTGTATGTCTTCTTTGGAGAAATGTCTATTTAGGTCTTCTGCCCATTTTGGGATTGGGTTGTTCGTTTTTTTAATATTGAGCTGCCTGAGCTGTTTATGTATTTTGGAGATTAATCCTTTGTCAGTTGCTTCATTTGCAAATATTTTCTCCCATTCTGAGGGTTGTCTTTTCGTCTTGTTTATGGTTTCCTTTGCTGTGTAAAAGCTTTTAAGTTTCATTAAGTCCCATTTGTTTATTTTTGTTTTTATTTCCATTACTCTAGGAGGTGGATCAAAAAAGATCTTGCTGTGATTTATGTCAAAGAGTGTTCTTCCTGTGTTTTCCTCTAAGAGTTTTATAGTGTCCGATCTTACATTTAAGTCTCAAATCCATTTTGAGTTTATTTTTGTGTATGGTGTTAGAGAGTGTTCTCATTTCATTCTTTTACATGTAGCTGTCCAGTTTTCCCAGCACCACTTACTGAAGAGGCTGTCTTTTCTCCACTGTATATTCTTGTCTCCTTTATCAAAGATAAGGTGACCATACATGCGTGGGTTTATCTCTGGGCTTTCTATCCTGTTCCATTGATGTATATTTCTGTTTTTGTGCCAGTACCATACTGTCTTGATTACTGTAGCTTTGTAGTATAGTCTGAAGTCAGGGAGCCTGATTCCTCCAGCTCCATTTTTCTTTCTCAAGATTGCTTTGGCTATTCAGGGTCTTTTGTGTTTCCATACAAGTTGCAAAACATTTTGTTCTAGTTCTGTGAAATATGCCATTGGTAGTATGATAGGGATTGCACTGAATCTGTAGATTGCTTTGGGTAGTATTGTCATTTTCACAATGTTGATTCTTCCTATCCAAGAACATGGTATATGTCTCCATCTATTGGTATCATCTTTAATTTCTTTCATCAGTGTCTTATAGTTTTCTGCATACAGGTTTTTTGTCTCCTTAGGTAGGTTTATTCCTAGGTATTTGATTCTTTTTGTTGCAGTGGTAAATGGGAGTGTCTCCTTAATTTCTCTTTCAGATTTTTTTATCATTAGTGTATAGGAATGCAAGATATTTCTGTGCATTAATTTTGTATCCTTTTACTTTACCAAATTCATTGTCTGCCTCCTGCTTTTAGCTGTCCTTCCCACAGTACCAGATGCCCAAGGGATGGTGGGGACCTGTGGATGAGAGGAAGCCGGAGCAGTTGTGCCCACTGTCTTGCCAGTAGGGCTGTCTGCCTGACCCCTTTCCAAGACAGTAGCAGTCGCACCAGGACTTTTGCCCTCCTTGCCAACCTCCAGGGGTCAACAGTTGCATTCTCCATGGTCACGTTCAGTTTGGTAAAGGAAAGTGGCCAGCCTCATAAGCCAAGAGGTAAGACTGGGAAAAGGCTCAGGTAATGAGGACCCTCTGACAAAACAGAACAAGGATGCTTGATCCAAGTTTGGGAAAAGGCACCTGAGATGCCCAAGTGTGAAAGGATCCCAAGGTAGGTATGTAACTGGTGACTTGACCTCTTCTGGTCAGAACTAGTTTCTCTGAGGTGGGCTGGGGAGCCCTGTGAGCCCCTCACATGACCAGGAGCCCCATTATCGGGAAGCCCTGAGCTGCTGTCAAGAACAGGAAACACCCACTGACCTACCTCTCTTCTGATCTCTTTTCTAATACTATCACTCTGGCCCATCCTTCTAATCTTCCAAGCTCCTTCCCTACTCTGCTCGTGAGGCAAAACATGGGTGATTCTTTATCAACTGAGATTCCATAGGCTGTCCTTCCAGTATCAGCGTAGAATACTAGCTGTCCCCAGCGATCTGGTGAGTACCCACTGGGGATCCCTTGTGCTTTTGGGTCTCACCCAGTGGGAAGTCTGAGAACTCCTCTTTTTCAAACAAAAGGAGGAAAAAAAAGACACACACACCCCTGCCCTGACAGCTGTGCCACTGCCTAACAGACCAAGTTGGTCAGGAACTAATACGGCTAAGCTGCTCTGGCCTGGAGGTGGTCTCATCTCACCATCTGTGGGATGTTCTGACTGAGGAGGGGGCTGTCTCAAGCAGGGGCTGTTACAAATTCAAGGGGGACCCCCAGTTACATCAGAGTCCACGCTATCTGGATGCCTCCTATTATGGTCTTCTAAGGAATCCATGAAGTTTGATGCTGGTTCAAAATTTCCTGACCTGCAATCTTAATTGGGTCAAATCTTGTAGCATTTTCATCCCAACACATCACTCCAACTGGCACCCTTGGTAGTTGGAAACAAATCCCAGACAGAACATCTACAGTATGGGGAACCAAACATCCACCATACTGAAGGATATCCCATTAGGGTGCACCATGCAGAAGCATTTAATCTTCCTATGAAATATAGCCTGGCCCCAATACTGGCTGGGAGATGGGGAAAGTTGTCCCATCAATGGGTCACAAACTAGAGTGACCTACCTAGACTTCATTATCATGGAAGGTCAGAGAAGCCTACCCTATGAAAGGAAAGAAGCCATTTGCAGCCTTATCACTCCTAAAACTAGAAGACAATTTAGGGGTTTCCTGGGGATGGCCAGGTTTTGCCACATCTGGATCCCTAACTATGATCTAATAGCTAGGCCTTTATATGAACTATTGAAAAGAAAGGATGATGATCCTTCTGAATGGAATTCAGAATGCAAAGGGGCCTTTCAAGGATTGAGAAAGCAATTACCTCAGGCCCCTGCCCTGGCCCTCCCTGATTTAGCTAAACCCTTTGACCTTTACATTCATGAGAGAAGGGGAATTGCCCTTAGGGTATTAGCTCAAAAAACGGGGACCCCTTACTTGGGTGGTTGATTATTTCTCTAAACAATTTGATCAAACTGTTAAGGGATGGCCTCCTTGCCTACAGGCACTGCAGCTGCTGCAACTCTGCTAAAGGTTAACATTTGGTCAGCCAATCCCTTATGGACTCCATGCTGGGTTCAGGCTTTAGCAAGTTCTAAGGAAACAGAAAGGCTATCCCCCAGAAGGTTGATTCAAGTTCAGGCTATGCTTTTAGACAACCCAGTGGCTACCATAAAAACCTGTCACAAGCTAAATCCTGCCACCCTGCTACCCACAGAAACAGGCCCCTGGAGCATGATCATATAGAAACCATAGACATGATCCATTCCAGTCATCCCAACCTAGGAAGTGAGCCTCTCCCAAACACCAAAGAGGAATGGTTCAGATGGGAGCAGTTTTATGTGAGTGAAAAAGCCTGGTACGGTATGCAGAAACCTCCCAGGCTCAAGTCATAGAAGCAAGATGCCTACTCCCGGGGACTTCTGCCCAAAAGGTGGAGCTGATAGCCCTCACCTGAGCCTTAGAGCTTGGGCCAGGGAAGATCTTAAATGTTATGCTTACTGTGGAGAATAAACAGGTAAAACATGGCTTAAGCATATTGAAGCTCTTAGAAGCAGCACAGCTTCTAAAAAAGGTGGCAGTGATTCATTGTAGGGGGTCACCGAAAGGGGGATGCAGAGATAATAAAGAGAAACAACAAAGTGGACATAACTGCCAAAAGGGT
The DNA here is from genome assembly GCF_964341445.2 of Mesoplodon mirus. Taxonomy (NCBI): domain Eukaryota; kingdom Metazoa; phylum Chordata; class Mammalia; order Artiodactyla; family Ziphiidae; genus Mesoplodon; species Mesoplodon mirus. The sequence goes on from NC_138977.1 coordinate 107,372,721, forward strand.
GGCCCTAGAACCAGTAACTTGGCAACTATCTCTCGTATCTTGAAGGCCAGATCCATTCAATTATTCCTCAATCTACATAAAGGAAGAATTAGACAAAACCCAAAAATGGGGCTTCAAGAGAGATCTAGGAGGTCATGGGTGGCTAGTTAATGAACATGGACAATACTTCTTTTCACCAACTGCAGCTTGTCAAGCCATCAGGGAGGCTCATCAAGGAACTCACTACAAGAGGGAAGCCCTATATAATTGGTTAGTTGAGGTCATGGTAACTCCTGCATGAAAAGTAACAACCCCAACATAAGAGGCCCCCAGATAAGGCCTATTCAAACCAGAGAATGAGAGAGATGGAGAGATATACCAGATGGAGAGATATACCATGTTCTTGGATTGGAAGAATCAATATTGTGAAAATGACTATACTACCCAAAGCAATCTACAGATTCAATGCAATCCCTATCAAACTACCAATGGCATTCTTCACAGAATTAGAACAAAAAATCTTATAATTCATATGGAAACACAAAAGACCCCGAATAGCCAAAGCAATCTTGAGAAAGAAAAATGGAGTTGGAGGAATCAGGCTCCCCGACTTCAGACTATACCACAAAGCTACAGTAATCAAGACAGTATGGTACTGTGCAAAAACAGATATATAGATCAATGATACAGGATAGAATGCCCAGAGATAAGCCCATGCACATATGGGCACCAAATTTATGACAAAGGAGGCAAGAACATACAGTGGAGAAAAGACAGCCTCTTCAATAAGTGGTGCTTGGAAAACTGGACAGCTACATGTAAAAGAATGAAATTAGAACACTACCTAATACCATACACCAAAATAAACTCCAAATGGATTAAAGACTTAAATGTAAGATCAGACACTATAAAACTTTTAGAGGAAAACAGGAAAAACACTCTGACATAAACCACAGCAAGATCTTTTTTTGACCCACCTCCTAGAGTAACAGAAATAAAAACAAAAATAAACAAATGAGACTTAATTAAACTTAAAAGCTTTTGCACAGCAAAGGAAACCATAAACAAGACAAAAAGACAACACTCAGAATGGGAGAAAATATTTGCAAATGAAACAACAAAGGGTTAATCTCCAAAATATACAAACAGCTCATGCAGCTCAATATCAAAAAAAAAAACAATCCAGTTAAAAAACAGGCGGAAGACCTAAACAGATATTTCATCAAGGAAGACATACAGATGGCCAAGAGGCACATGAAAATCTGCTCAACATCACTAATTAACAGAGAAATGCAAATCAAAACTACAATGAGGTATCACCTCACACTGGTCAGAATGGCCATTGTCAAAAAATCTAGAAACAACAAATGCTGGAAAGGGTGTGGTGAAAAGGGAACCCTCCCCCACTGTTGGTGGGAATGTAAATTGATACAACCACTATGGAAAACAGTATGGAGGTTCCTTAAAAAACTAAAAATAGAACTACCATGTGACCCAGCAATTCCACTACTGGGCATATACCCTGAGAAAACCATAATTCAAAAAGAGACATGCACCACAGTGTTCACTGCAACAGTATTTACAATAGTCAGGACATGGAACCAACCTAAATGTCCATCGACAGATGAATGGATAAAGAAGATGTGGCATATATATACAATGGACTATTACTCAGCCATAAAAAGAAATGAAATTGAGTTATATATAGTGAGGTGGATGGACCTAGAGTCTGTCATACAGAGTGAAGTAAATCAGAAAGAGAAAAACAAATACCGTATGCTAACACACATATGTGGAATCTTAAAAAAAAAAAATAGTACTGATGAACCTAGTTGCAGGGTAGGAATAAAGAGGTAGACATACAGAATGGACTTGATGACATGGGGTGGGAGGGCGAAGCTGGGGTGAAGTGAAAGTAGCATCAACATATATACACTACCGAATGTAAAATAGTTGGCTGGTGGGAAGCAGCAGCATAGCACAGGGAGATCGGCTCGGTGCTTTGCGATGACTTAGAAGGGTGGGATAGGGAAGATGGGAGGGAGGCTCAAGAGGGAGGGGATATGGCGATATGTGTATGCATATGGCTGATTCACTTTGTTGTGCAACAGAAACTAACATGGTATTGTGAAGCAATTATACTCCAGTAAAGACCTATTAAAAATAAATTAAGTTCACTCAAACTCATGTATGGTAGACCCATTCCCCAAGCCCAAGAGAAGGGACACCTTAACCCCCTTGAAATGGAACAACTCAGTATGCCCTCCAGGTAGAAGAAACCATTAAAGCTCTCACGGAATATGGTAACTGGGTTAGAGCAGCCCTAACTTGGCCTTACATCCCTTCCAGCCAGGAGACTGGTTGAAGTTAAAAACGTGGAAAACCAGTGGCCTGCAAGACCGGCTCACTTTTTTTTTTTTTTTTTTTTTTTTTTTTGCGGTACGCTGGCCTCTCACTGTTGTGGCCTCTCCCATTGCGGAGCACAGGCTCTGGACACGCAGGCCCAGTGGCCATGGCTCACGGGCCCAGCCACCCCACAGCACGTGGGATTCTCCCGGACCGGGGCATGAACCCGCGTGCCCTGCATCGGCAGGCGGACTCTCAACCACTGCGCCACCAAGGAAGCCCCCAGCTCACTCTTGAGTGGAACAGACTCCACTTGGTGATCCTAACCACCCACTCTGCCCCGAAACTGCAGGGGGTCACTCCGTGGGTGTTTCACACTCCAGTGAAGAGCATCCCAACCTTCGGAGAGACAACCTGGGGCAACAGACCCCCTTGACTACTCTCTCTGACCTGAAGCTTCTCTTCCCAAAAACAACAAAAGTGACCAGGGAGATTCAGGCCATGGCAGTGAGCCTCCACCTCAGGGCACACTTTCACCTACAGACAAAAGACCTAGAAACCTAAATTTTTAGGAAAAATTTGACATGTGAGCATTATTCTCTTGCGAATATTTGGTCCATGAATCTTTAATTGTCTGGTGTCCTTGTCTGCAAAAGGTTAGAGAAATGGTGGTCACTTGCAATACTGTCAGGGTTGAGACCTGATGATAATCAAACACATCTAAAGGCAGCTGGGAGAAATTCCAATCCTCTACCTGTGGCTATGATGATGCCCCAAATCAGCAGAAAGCAGTTACAGAAGACGGACCTGCGCCCCTCAGCACCCCTCAAGGATGAGGAGCAGGACAAGAGACAAAGGAGGGATTAGTCACTGGCAAAGTTCATTAATAATTCCCGGGTAATAAAAATAGAATCTGGGTAATAAAATTAAATCTAACCTTTTTTCGCTTTTCCTTTGTGCTTTGTCTAGTTCCACTTGCTCGTAGAGTGCGGCGTGCAGAGGCCTTGCCCTGGGCGCTGCAGACCAGAGCTCCTAGTGCAAAATGGCTACGCCGAGCCTCAGCTCCGTGGGCGCGTGGAGACCTGCTGCTCCGGGCACCCAGTTCAAGATGGCGGCGGCGGCAGCAGAGACGCTGCGCGGCACCGAGACCTGCAGCGTGAGCAGCACAGCTGTGCATGATCTGCAAGAATGCCGCCCCCTGCTGCTGCCGAGAACCCTATGAAGTAGCTGCGTCCACAGCCTGTGTGGACAGCCTATTCTCTAGAGCAGGAGCTCCCACCTCTCCATTCTTTGATCAAAGAATAAAGATTTCGAGGCTTCCCTGGTGGTGCAGTGGTTGAGAGTCCGCCTGCCGATGCAGGGGACACGGGTTCGTGCCCCAGTCCGGGAAGATCCCACATGCCGCGGAGCGGCTAGGTCCGTGAGCCATGACCGCTGAGCCTGTGCATCCGGAGCCTGTGCTCCGCAACGGGAGAGGCCACAACAGTGAGAGGCCTGCGTACCGCAAAAAAAAAAAAAAAAAAAAAAAGAATAAAGCTTTCCTTTGCTTCTGAACCAAACTTAGTCTCGTTCTATTGGCTGTAACAACACGGGCCAGAAGGACCCTTGCTGGGGACCAACTCGGGAGGGCCCATTACAGGGGTACAATTTTCTTTCAATGCGACCACACAGTCCTTTGCTTCCACATCTCCAGAGACACACTGGGCTTTTTCAGTGGTATAGAAACTCCGTTTCTCGCTTGGCTTCACTGAGGCATCCATTCCCTCATTGAGAGAGGGACAGAATGCACAGAACACCAAAAACTCTCCAAATAAATCCTGTTTCTTCCTTTACAACTTCAGTCTTTTTATATCCTTAGGCGGGGTGATGGGTTAGGGGTCCACAAACTGTTTTTACTTACTGCTTTGGCAAATCCTTCCTAGATGGTCTAGCTTTAACTAGAAGTGCCATGAGCTTTAGCTCTTATTGGCCATTGGGCCTTATCCAAAATTGAGGCAGAAATTGTGCCATATTAACATCCTATTGCATTGACTACACAGTGTTTGCATTCTGGCACAGTGAGAAGCAAAACACTGCAATTTATAAAAACTAACTGCATCTGTTACTTCTTTTTATCTTACCAGGGGAATGTCATAGTTCATCTCAGGGAAGATGGATTTTTTTTACTTATTTAGGAAAACAATCTGAAGGACATCTTTCATTTGAAAAGGTGATTCTGGCAGTTCAGTAAGAAGGGGAAACAAAGAGAGTGCTGATGTGTTGTGCTCAATAGGTGAGAGGGATCCTTGAGTTTCCCAGGAAAGACGGGCAAAAGGGGCCTGGAAAAGGATCTCAGTGGGGAGCTGTGAAGTAGTCTGGTAAGAGAGAGGGCCTAGTAGCCTATTGGGAGGTCATGGCCTAAGGAGAAAGGATGATTAATGACAGGGATGGTCAAGGAAATTTTAAAACAAGGATGCCTAACATTAACTGTTGAAGTGTTTTGCCCCAAGCCTTTATTAAGAGTAGGCTATAGATAGTAACCTTGTGTTAGAGGTGTCTTTGGGAAGTTAAAGCAAAAAAAGTCTTGTGCAATGTTTGGGATGATGTTAAACACAGGAAACAAACAGACCAAGTGGGAGCAGGAAATTAGAATGAGAGTTGACCATGAGAGGTGAGTCTTGGGAAAGGCACTAGTCTTTCCATCGTGTTGGACTGAAGGGTTGGGGCACTTAAATTTTTTTCATTAAAGAATTGCAAAAAAATCTTAAACTGTTTTCAGTAATTATTGTACAATATTTGTGATAGTGTGGATATTGTGACTCTGAATCTGCTCTTATTCTGAATTTGTGTACTGTGGGATAAATGGGATATGGGTATTACAGGATAATGTATGAACTCATTTGAAATTTATCTTTAAAAGTATTGCCGGCTCGGTCCACTGAAAAGTTATAAACCGTGACTAAGCCAATAGCAATGAGCACCCCTAGTACCCAGACTGTGATCTCTAAATACATTTTGCATTAAGGGGAGATAAGGGTCTTTGAAGAAATGGCTGGTTCTAGGTCTAGGGCAGGAACTGTAGACCCCAGAACAGACAGCCAAGAGGAATTCAAAGACTACTAGGATTCTATCCAAAGGACTGAGGAGTCAGACTGAATAGGCTCCTACTGGTTAAAAAAAAAAGAAAGAGATTGAATATCCCTAAGATTCATAACTGCTGCAGTAGAATAATATTCATCAAATCAAAACATGTATATCCATGAAGTCATCATGATACAAAATAAAACAAAAACTAAAAAAAAAAAAAAAGAAAGTTTGAAACACACTCAGAAACAGCAATGAGATCTTGGTTACCCATCACTCAGTTTCAAAAACCACTGAGCCATTAAAAAAATATCTAAGGAAAAATTGAGTTCATAAGGATAAAGGACGGGGAGCAAAAACAGGGAAGGCTCTTCTGGGTTGCAGTTGCAAAACAGGAGATTGGGAGGCTATCATGAGGTTCTAGGAGTAGTGGTGGAGTGAGCTCCTTCACATCTCAATAACTTTCCTATGGGAGATCTATTACCTCTAGAAGACTTTTCCCAAGAAGTCATTCCAATGTCCCTTAATCTCACCCAGTACTAACAATTTACTTGAGAAAGATGTGTTTTTGTTCATTTTGTCAGATGCATTTGAGTTATCAGTGTATGTATGCGTTATCAGTGTTATGTGTTATCAGTGTATGCATTTGGTAAGGCATTGCATAGAGTACACAGTAGTTTTTGTTTGTTTGTTTTTGTTTTTGTTTTTGCCCGAGCTGAGCAACTTGTGGTATCTTTGTTCCCCGACCAGGGACTGAACCCAAACCATGGCCATGAAAGTGCTGAGTCCTAACCACTGGACCACCAGGGAATTCCCAGAGTACACAGTAGTTTTTAAAAGTTCTTCAATTTTCTCCAGATCCCTGGAAAGTCACTTTATCAGTTAGGATTTTTTTTCAGTATCCTGAAACTGGTTTAAACAAACAAACAAAAAAATACATTGGTTATCTTGCATTTCAAGAAGTCCAGAGGCAGAGTAGTTCCAGGCCTAATTCAGTGGTTCTGAACATCATCAAAGATCCAGGCTCTTTCAGTCTTTTCATTGTGCCAATGTCAGTGTTTTGACTTCGCTTATCTTTGCCCCTCACGTTTACAAGATGGCTCTAGCAGATCCAGGCATCACAGACTCACATGGCAGTATCCACAGGAAGAGAGAGGAAGAATTTTTCCTTTCTTGTGTCTTATTAGAGAAGACAAGCATCCATAGACATCCCCAACAAATTTACTACCAGAGCCCGTTGGCCCAGATGGAGTCACATTTTTATGTCCTAGCTACAAGGAAGGCTGGGAAAGTATCCAGTGTTTTAAAATTTATTTTAGAAAGTGGGCGCTGCCTAAGGAAGATGTAGGTTGGTAATGGCTATAGTAGGCAACCATCAGTGTCTGTTACCATCATTAAAAATATATATATGATTAAATAAGGGTATTTATTTCTATTGCATGCTAATGTACTGAGCACCTGTGGTGTTCAAAGCAATGATGCCAACATGGTGCCCTTAAAGTTACTGTGCAAGAACAGCAAGTCCCCAAGTAATGCACGGTAGAGTGTTTATACCAGAGAAGGTCATGTTGTGGAGAAAAGAACCCAGGATTGGAAGTCAGAAGACTGAGACTGTAGACCTGGTTTTTCCCTTGTCCAGCCTGACACCTGTGCAAAGTAATTCAATCTTTAAAAGTCTTGAATCTGTAATTATCTGTCAAATAGAGGTGTTTTTCTTGCCTTGAAGTGATTTCTCTTTATTCCAATAAGACTTCAATTTTCCGTGATTGCTTGCTATCTTGGTGGGTCTGTTGCCTGCCCTACTCCAGGCAAAGGGAAGGCAGAGGATCCCAGTTTGGCCAACTAAAATCTTCTCTTGAATCGGAATCTGTTTTTACCTACTGCCCTCTTTCTCTGCTCTACTTTAGAGAAAAAGTCCTCAGATGTTTTTTCCTTCTTCTTTCCCATTTTCTCTTGAACCCTCTCCCATTGGCTTTTTGCTCCCACTGTATGATCCAAATAGCTCTTCATTGTCACCCACATCAACGTGTTGCTAAATTCAATAGCTAATTCTATCTTATTGACCTATAGCTTTCATTTGGCACAGAGGATCTGTCTCTCCTCCTTGAAACATTTTCTTCTCTTGGCTTTCAGGATACAGTTCTATTCTGGTTTACTTCCTATCTTGGGTTGGACCCCTCCCCTAGGTTCTGGATTTTATATATCCAACTGCTGCCCAGGATGTCCACTTGGATGTTTAACAGCCATCTCAAATTAATCTGTCCCAAACAAAAGTTCTAATTCCTATCCCAACTTCCATGTCAACCTCCTGCCATGTAACCTGCTCCACCTCATCAGGATTAATAAAAATTCTGTCATCTGGACACCACCTGATTACTTTTCTTTAAATATTAAAAAAAGATCCTCTTGGGGCTTCCCTGGTGGCACAGTGGTTGAGAGTCCGCCTGCCGATGCAGGGGACACGGGTTCGTGCCCCAGTCTGGGAAGATCCCACATGCCGCGGAGCAGCTGGGCCCATGAGCCATGGCCGCTGAGCCTGCGCGTCCGGAGCCTGTGCTCTGCAATGGGAGAGGCCACAACAGTGAGAGGCCTGCATACCGCAAAAAAAAAAAAAAAAAAAAAAATCCTCTTGTCTTCTTGCATTTTTTCCATGTGAATTTTTAAAATTTAGATTTAATTAGGGTTTAAAGAGCTCTTTGGGAATATTTCTCACAACTACATTCAATATGTAACATAATTTGGAGAAAATGAACATCCTTACAATAATGAGTCTTCCTTAACCCATTCAGGAACACAACACAGCTCATCACTGGAATGCATTCAATTTTGATGGTCAAATTACTTGTCAAATAAAAATTTCTTAATACAAATACTGGTTTTTCCTATATTTATGATTGAAATTTTGTTAATAGGGTATAATACACCCTTTATCTTTAAAAGAGCTTCTAAAAAGAAAATTACCATCATAATGAATATTACTGTATTTTTAAAAAAAGAAAGCAAGTATTCAATGAGTAAATTTTGCTTCTTTTATGTTTAAATAACATCTTCTCATAACTTCAGTACGTTTTCATGCATCTTTGACTCCTCTTTCTATTTTATGTCTGTATCCAGTCAAATTCCATGTCTTAGGGAACCATTCTGAAATATTCTTTATCTTTCTCCTGTTTCCATTTCTGGTGCCACTAATCTAACTCAAGCACCTGTTTTTTGCAAGCTTGGCTTAAATAACTATGACTGTCGTTTCCTCGTTGCCTTCCCTCCCCGCCCCCCACTTTCCTACAGTCCTTATTTGTCCTAAATGCTACTGACATGCTAATCTTTAAATACTACTTTTATTGAGGTGTCCCTTCTCCATTAGCCTTCAGTCATCCTGCAGCATGGTGTCCTAGCATTCAATCTCCATGATCCAGTGCTGAGAACAAAGACAATACACCAAAGATGGAGCTGTAGATAAAGGGAAAAAACCTGGGTCCTTTATGACATTGTTGAGCCCCGGATCCGTTTAGCCTAGACGTCTTGCTATACAAGGTAACAGTTTTCCTTACTGTTTAAACCAAATTGAGTTGGGATTTCCTGGTATTTGCAGCAACAGTCATCCTAAGTGATACAGGACCTCACACCAGTGCTGGTGAGCTGTGTGGCACAGCAGAGACTACATGGAAAGAGCCTGCCTTACTAGGTTCCCAGCCTGAATTAAGCACAGCTGGTAGTCAAACCATGGGCTTGGGCAATAAGAAGATGCACAGGATGTTTGAATAGCTCTAACAAGGAAACCTTTCTTAAAAACCCCCATGTCTCACTGGCCAGGAACAGGATGATCATGAGTGCAGTGGTGCTGGAGAGTTGACTACAATGGCCACCACATTTGTATTTAACTGAATGGATAGTCATACATATTGTTCTGTTGAATTCTTGCTTTTAAGAATCTTAACATGTCTGATTCATAATTTCATAGGTCTTTAAAACTGGTAGCTAAGTGCTGTGGTTCCCAAACATGGCTGTTCACTCATGTGAACCCAACAAAATACAAAACTGAGCAAACTCCCTTCCTCCCAAAGGTCCTGATTTATAGATCTGATTTAAGATCTATAAATTTAAGATTCTAGGAATCTGTCTTAAAAACACTTCTCAAGGTTTGGCAACTACTCCTTTCGATTTTACCTAGTCCAGTCACCTTTTTCGCACATGAGAGAAACTGAAAACATGAGAGGTTCAAGCGACAGGAGTGCTTTTCCCATCTTTCCAGGTATAAGCTTTCTCGGGTGTCAGAGAGTCATCCTTGGAAAGCTCCATACCGGATTCAACTGAAGAACAACACACACACACACACACACATGGTTTTTTTTATCTTTTTCCTCTTTCTTCTACAAAGGAGAGAGTAAACAATATCAGATTAATTGCTTAATTAAAGGATCTGGTTAGAATCTAGTTAAGGGAGATTTCATTTAAGTCAGAGCAACAATGACTTACGTTTTCTGCTACAGACAGTGCCAGTGAGCAAGCAAATTGCTTTTATCAATACAAGTTGAATTTATCTCAGCAGCTTCCTTTTAGTTCTTCAAGAAGGAAATATACAAATTTTGCCAACTTAAAAAAATCTCATAATCACTTATTTGGAGCTAAAGTTGTTTGATGGTCATGCTTCATTGTGCAGATAGTGTCTCTCTCTTTTTTTAACCTCCCAAATCATTGGCAGTGTTTAAGAAAAGGAATTCTATAAACCTTTCTGTGATACTTATTATTATTTTCTGATTTTTAAATCTCTTTTCCTTCACAATAAAAGATTGTTTAAACTTATCAAAATCACTTTGATTTTACACCTACAGTCGGATCCTAACATCTCGATTTTCGACACTTATAAATGCTTTAATAGATACACGGACAGTAATTTAGTTTGACTTAAATGTAATAATCGAGCCCATTTATCTAGGCTGACAAGATTTCATTTCCTAATGATCTTTTATTGTAAATTTATTTGATTTCCTTTAATATATTATCTCATTTCTCATCGCCTTTCCTTTAGAAAAAATATGAATAATTTCGTATGGAATTATGAAGACTTGGCCTTGAGCTGACAGCTCTGAGAAGCACTGAATATCTCCACCTTTTTAAACAAATTACAGACTTTTATAACAAAGTCCCAAGAAGAAGGGAATGTTAGTTTATCAAGAAGTTATTCTAAAAGACACCAAGGATTGTATTTCCAGGGGCTCTTGTTTTCTTTGCAAGAATGGGAACCAAAATAATTAGGCCAATCTGAGTCCAGTTCTATATTTTCAACTGCCTACTTGAACTGTGAGTATCCCACAATTTATGCTCAACATTTGATTATAAAACCAAACTTACCTTCTTTTCTCCAAAATAACTGCTCTTCCTACTTTTTTATTTCCATTAATTATACCACCATCCATTCAGTCTCAAGCGGAAAATTTACAAGACATTTTGGAGACCTCCCTCTTTCCAAAACAGTCAACCTATCACAATGTCTCAACTCCCATAAATTCCAAATAGTTCTCAAAACTGTCCCCGTTTCTCCATTCTTTCTGCTATTGTCCTCATGATTCTTGTCTCTACAATCATTACAACTTCGTACTCGGTTTCCCTGACTCTAGTCTCACCCCACACCGCTCATCATCCATGCCAGTGCACAGGTTATCCTTAGGGAAATACCAGTCTGACTTAACTCCCTAGCTGAATAGTCTGCATTGGCTCCCTACTGCCTACAGAACTAACTCCACAGTCCTCAGCAAGGCATAAGCAGCCCTTCAGGATCTGGTTCCAGCTTAGTTTTCCAACTTCATCTCTTGTCACTCTTTACTCATACCTCCCCTCCTGCCTCAAACTCCTCTCCATCTTTAAAGAGTAAACTTGAGTATCACTTCCTCGGATGATGCCCCAGCACAAGTAACCTCAGTCCCCACTGCACTTCTATACGCTGTGCGTGCCTCTAAGGTACTATTTACTCATGGCTGTAATTATTCAATTGTCCCTCTCCCTTACTGGTCTGTATGATCCTCAAGAGGAAGCATTGTATTCTATTTGTTGTTTCCTCAGTTCCTAGTGCAATGTTTGGCATAATAATTACATAATGGATATTCACTGAATGAAGAGTTGAAAGACTGAATAAACTCCAAAGGGCTGTTTAATTATTTCCTTTTGCAGGATGTCTTATTGTTGTCTCTGTGAAGCATAACTGAAATTTGCTATTTATTATAATTATATTTGTTGAAATGGAATTTGATCTCACAATTCTACAGTAGAAAGAAATGCCAAAATAAGATGCAATTTAGAAACCTATAGTTGTGGTATAAATGTAGGCTGTTTGCAATTTTGATAATTTTTTAAAGACTTTGTTGCAAAATTATATTTTCTTTTTCTTCCCAGCCCCACCCCTTCTATAAACACCCTACACATTTGTTTATGTTGCAGAGAAGCCTTCTGTATTGGTTTTTCCCCCCAGCTTTATTGAGATATAATTGACAAATAACATTGTGTAAACTTAAGGTGTACAATGTGGTAGTCTGATATACACATATATTATGAAATGATTACCAAAATAAGGTTAGGTAACACATCCGTCATCTCACATAGTTACCTCTGTGTGTGTGTGTGTGTGTGCTGAGAACATTTAAGATGTACTCTGGAGACTTCCGGGTAAGATGGCGGAAGAGTAAGACGCGGAGATCAGCTTCCTCCCCACGGATACACCAGAAATACAGCTACACGTGGAACAACTCCTACAGAACACCTACTGAACGCTGGCAGAAGACCCCAGACCTCCCAAAAGGCAAGAAACTCCCCACATACCTGGGTAGGGCAAAGCGGAGAGATCCCCACACAGAGGATCCGTGCCGAGCGGCACTCACCAGCCCGAGAGGTTTGTCTGGTCGCCTGCCGGGGCGCGCGGCGCCGGAAGCTGAGGCTCGGGCTTCGGTCAGAGCGCAGGGAGAGGACTGGGGCTGGCGGCGAGAACTCAGCCTGAAGGGGGCTAATGTGCCACAGCTAGCCGGGAGGGAGTCCGGGAAAACTCTGGAGCTGCTGAAGAGGCAAGAGACTTTTTCTTCCCTCTTGGTTTCCTGGTGCGCGAGGAGAGGGGATTAAGAGCGCTGCTTAAAGGGGCTCCACAGACGGGCGTGAGTCGCGACTGAAAGCGCGGAGCCCACTGACGGGCGTGGGACACTGGGGCTGCTGCTGCCGCCGCCAAGAAGCCAGTGTGCGAGCGCAGGTCACTGCCCACACCGCCCTTCCGGGAGCCTGTGCAGCCCGCCACTGCCGGGGTCCCGGGATCCAGGGGTGGCTTCCCTGGGAGAACGCATGGCGCGCCTCGGGCTGGTGCAACGTCACGCCGACCTCTGCCGCTGCAGGCTCGCCCCGCACTCCGTGCCCCTCCCTCCCGCCCGGCCTGAGTGAGCTAGAGTCCCCGAAGAGGCTGCTCCTTTAACCCTGTCCTGTCTGAGCGAAGAACAGACGCCCTCCGGCGACCTACACGCAGAGGCGGGGCCAAATCCAAAGCTGAGACCCAGGAGCTGTGAGAACAAAGAAGAGAAAGGGAAACCTCTCCCAGCAGCCTCAAAAGCAGCGGATTAAAGCTCCACAATCAACTTGATGTACCCTGCATCTGTGGAATACATGAATAGACAACACATCATCCCAAATTGAGGAGCCAGGAGTCAGTGCTGTGCCTCTGAGGTGGGAGAGCCAACTTCAGGACACTGGTCCACAAGAGACCTCCCAGCTCCACATAATATCAAACGGCGAAAATCTCCCAGAGATCTCCATCTCAACACCAGCACCCAGCTTCACTCAACGACCAGCAAGCTACAGTGCTGGACACCCTATGCCAAACAACTAGCAAGACAGGAACACAACGCCACCCATTAGCAGAGAGGTGGCCTAAAATCATAAAAAGTCCGCAGACACCCCAAAACACACCACCAGACGTGGACCTGCCCACCAGAAAGACAAGATCCAGCCTCATCCACCAGAACACAGGCACTAGTCCCCTCCACCAGGAAGCCTACACAACCCACTAAACCAACCTTAGCCACTGGGGACAGACACCAAAAACAACGGGAACTACGAACCTGCAGCCTGCAAAAAGGAGACCCCAAACACAGTAAGATAAGCAAAATGAGAAGACAGAAAAACACACAGCAGGAGAAGGAGCAAGATAAAAACCCACCAGACCTAACAAATGAAGAGGTAATAGGCAGTCTACCTGAAAAAGAATTCAGAATAATGATGGTAAAGATGATCCAAGATTCTATTTCCCAGATCCAAAATCTTGGAAACAGAATAGACAAAATGCAAGAAACAGTTAACAAGGACCTAGAAGAACTAAAGATGAATCAAGCATCGATTAAAAACACAATACATGAAATAAAAAATACTCTACATGGGATCAATAGCAGAATAACTGAGGCAGAAGAACGGATAAGTGAGGTGGAAGATAAAATAGTGGAAATAACTGCTGCAGAGCAAAATAAAGAAAAAAGAATGAAAAGAACAGAGGACAGTCTCAGAGACCTCTGGGACAACATTAAACGCACCAACATTCGAATTATAGGGGTTCCAGAAGAAGAAGAGAAAAAGAAAGGGACTGAGAAAATATTTGAAGAGATTATAGTTGAAAACTTCCCTAAAATGGGAAAGGAAATAGTTAATCAAGTCCAGGAGGCACAGAGAGTCCCATACAGAATAAATCCAAGGAGAAATACGCCAAGACACATATTAATCAAACTGTCAAAAATTAAACACAAAGAAATCATATTAAAAGCAGCAAGGGAAAAACAACAAATAACACACAAGGGAATCCCCATCAGGTTAACAGCTGATCTCTCAGCAGAAACTCTACAAGCCAGAAGGGAGTGGCAGGACATAATTAAAGTGATGAAGGAGAAAAACCTGCAACCAAGATTACTCTACCCAGCAAGGATCTCATTCAGATTTGATGGAGAAATTAAAACCTTCACAGACAAGCAAAAACTGAGAGAGTTCAGCACCACCAAACCAGCTTTACAACAAATGCTAAAGGAACTTCTCTAGGCAAGAAACACAACAGAAGGAAAAGACCTACAACAACGAACCCAGAACAATTAAGAAAATGGGAATAGGAACATACATATCAATAATTACCTTAAATGTAAATGGACTAAATGCTCCCACCAAAAGACACAGAGTGGCTGAATGGATACAAAAGCAAGACCCATATATATGCTGCCTACAAGAGACCCACTTCAGACCTAGAGACACATACAGACTGAAAGTAAGGGGATGGAAAAAGATATTCCATGCAAATGGAAACCAAAAGAAAGCTGGAGTAGCAATTCTCATATCAGACAAAATAGACTTTAAAATAAAGACTACTAGAAGAGACAAAGAAGGACACTACATAATGATCAAGGGATCGATCCAAGAAGAAGATATAACAATTGTAAATATTTATGCACCCAACATAGGAGCACCTCAATACATAAGGCAAATACTAACAGCCATAAAAGGAGAAATCGATAGTAACACACTCATAGTAGGGGACTTTAACACCCCACTTTCACCAATGGACAGATCATCCAAAATGAAAATAAATAAGGAAACACAAGCTTTAAATGATACATTAAACAAGATGGACTTAATTGATATTTATAGGACATTCCATCCAAAAACAACAGAATACACATTTTTCTCAAGTGCTCATGGAACATTCTCCAGGATAGATCATATCTTGGGTCACAAATCAAGCCTTGGTAAATTTAAGAAAATTGAACTTGTATCAGGTATCTTTTCCGACCACAATGCTATGAGACTAGATATCAATTACAGGAAAAGAGCTGTAAAAAATACAAACACATGGAGGCTAAACAATACACTACTTAATAACGAAGTGATCACTGAAGAAATCAAAGAGGAAATTAAAAAATACCTAGAAACAAATGACAATGGAGACACGACAACCCAAAACCTATGGGATGCAGCAAAAGCAGTTCTAAGAGGGAAGTTTATAGCAATATAATCCCACCTTAAGAAACAGGAAACATCTCGAATAAACAACCTAACCTTGCACCTAAAGCAATTAGAGAAAGAAGAACAAAAACATCCCAAAGTTAGCAGAAGGAAAGAAATCATAAAAATCAGATCAGAAATAAATGAAAAAGAAATGAAGGAAACGATAGCAAAGATCAATAAAACTAAAAGCTGGTTCTTTGAGAAGATAAACAAAATTGATAAACCATTAGCCAGACTCATGAAGAAAAAAAGGGAGAAGACTCAAATCAATAGAATTAGAAATGAAAAAGGAGCAGTAACAACTGACACTGCAGAAATACAAAAGATCATGAGAGATTACTATAAGCAACTCTATGCCAATAAAATGGACAACCTGGAAGAAATGGACAAATTCTTAGAAATGCACAACCTGCCAAGACTGAATCAGGAAGAAATAGAAACTATGAACAGACCAATCACAAGCACTGAAATTGAAACTGTGATAAAAAATCTTCCAACAAACAAAAGCCCAGGACCAGATGGCTTCACAGGTGAATTCTCTCAAACATTTAGAGAAGAGCTAACACCTATCCTTCTCAAACTCTTCCAAAATATAGCAGAGGGAGGAACACTCCCAAACTCATTGTACAAGGCCACCATCACCTTGATACCAAAACCAGACAAGGATGTCACAAAGAAAGAAAACTACAGGCCAATATCACTGATGAACATAGATGCAAAAATCCTCAACAAAATACTAGCAAACAGAATCCAACAGCACATTAAAAGGATCATACACCATGATCAAGTGGGGTTTATTCCAGGAATGCAAGGATTCTTCAATATACGCAAATCAATCAACGTGATACACCATATTAACAAATTGAAGGAGAAAAACCATATGATCATCTCAATAGATGCAGAGAAAGCTTTCGACAAAATTCAACACCCATTTATGATAAAAACCCTGCAGAAAGCAGGCATAGAGGGAATTTTCCTCAACATCATAAAGGCCATATATGACAAACCCACAGCCAGCATCGTCCTCAATGGAGAAAAACTGAAACCATTTCCACTAAGATCAGGAACAAGACAAGGTTGCCCACTCTCACCACTCTTATTCAACCTAGTTTTGGAAGTTTTAGCCACAGCAATCAGAGAAGAAAAGGAAATAAAAGGAATCCAAATTGGAAAAGAGGAAGTAAAGCTGTCACTGTTTGCAGATGACATGATACTTTACATAGAGAATCCTAAAGATGCTACCAGAAAACTACTAGAGCTAATCAATGAATTTGGTAAAGTTGCAGGATACAAAATTAATGCACAGAAATCTCTGGCATTCCTATATACTAATGATGAAAAATCTGAAAGTGAAATCAAGGAAACACTCCCATTTACCATTGCAACAAAAAGAATAAAATATCTAGGAATAAACCTACCTAAGGAGACAAAAGACCTGTATGCAGAAAATTATAAGACACTGATGAAAGAAATTAAAGATGATACAGATAGATGGAGAGATGTACCATGTTCTTGGATTGGAAGAATCAACATTGTGAAAATGACTCTACTACCCAAAGCAATCTACAGATTCAATGCAATCCCTATCAAACTACCACTGGCATTTTTCAGAGAACTAGAACAAAAAATTTCACAATTTGTATGGAAACACAAAAGACCCCGAATAGCCAAAGCAATCTTGAGAACGAAAAATGGAGCTGGAGGAATCAGGCTCCCTGACTTCAGACTATACTACAAAGCTACAGTAATCAAGACAGTATGGTACTGGCACAAAAACAGAAAGATAGATCAATGGAACAGGATAGAAAGCCCAGAGATAAACCCACGCACATATGGTCACCTTATCTTTGATAAAGGAGGCAGGAATGTACAGTGGAGAAAGGACAGTCTCTTCAATAAGTGGTGCTGGGAAAACTGGATAGGGACATGTAAAAGTATGAGATTAGATCACTCCCTAACACCATACACAAAAATAAGCTCAAAATGGATTAAAGACCTAAATGTAAGGCCAGACACTATCAAACTCTTAGAAGAAAACATAGGCAGAACACTCTATGACATAAATCACAGCAAGATCCTTTTTGACCCACCTCCTAGAGAAATGCAAATAAAGACAAAAATAAACACATGGGACCTAATGAAACTTAAAAGCTTTTGCACAGCAAAGGAAACCATAAACAAGACCAAAAGACAACCCTCAGAATGGGAGAAAGTATTTGCAAATGAAGCAACTGACAAAGGATTAATCTCCAAAATGTATAACCAGCTCATGCAGCTCAATAACAAAAAAACAAACAACCCAATCCAAAAAAGGGCAGAAAACCTAAATAGACATTTCTCCACAGAAGATATACAGACTGCCAACAAACACATGAAAGGATGCTCAACATCTTTACTCATTAGAGAAATGCAAATCAAAACTACAATGAGATATCATCACACAACAGTCAGAATGGCCGTCATCAAAAAATCTAGAAACAATAAATGCTGGAGAGGTTGTGGAAAAAAGGGAACACTCTTGCACTGCTGGTGGGAATGTGAATTGGTACAGCCGCTATGGAGAACGGTATGGAGGTTCCTTAAAAAACTACAAATAGAACTACCATATGACCCAGCAATCCCACTACTGGGCATATACCCTGAGAAAACCATAATTCAAAAAGAGACATGTACCAAAATGTTCATAGCAGCCCTATTTACAATAGCCCGGAGATGGAAACAACCTAAGTGTCCATCATCGGATGAATGGATAAAGAAGATGTGGCACATATATACAATGGAATATTACTCAGCCATAAAAAGAAATGAAATTGAGCTATTTGTAATGAGGTGGATAGACCTAGAGTCTGTCATACAGAGTGAAGTAAGTCAGAAAGAGAAAGACAAATACTGTATGCTAACACATATATATGGAATTTAAGAAAAAAAAATGTCATGAAGAGCATAGGGGTAAGACAGGAATAAAGACACAGACCTACTAGAGAATGGACTTGAGGATATGGGGAGGGGGAAGGGTAGGCTGTGACGAAGTGGGGGAGCGGCATGGACATATGTACACTACCAAACGTAAGGTAGATAGCTAGTGGGAGGCAGCCGCATAGCGCAGGGAGATCAGCTCGGTGCTTTGGTGCTTTGTGACCGCCTGGAGGGGTGGGATGGGGAGGGTGGGAGGGAGACGCAAAAGGGAGGGGATATGGAAACATATGTATATGTATAACTGATTAAATTTGTTATAAAGCAAAATAATAATAATAATAATAATAATTAAAAAAAAAACGGGAATGGAAAAAGGCATCCCTCAGAATGGGCGAAAATCGTTGCAAACGAATCAATGGACAAAGGTTTAATCTCCAATATATATAAACAGCTCATGCAGCTTAATATTAAAAAAACAAACAACCCAATACAAAAATGGGCAGAAGATCTAAAGAGACGTTTCTTCAAAGAAGACACAGAGATGGCCAAGACGCACATGAAAAGCTGCTCAACAGCACTAATTATTAGAGAAATGCAAATCAAAACTACAATCAGGTATCACCTCACACCTGTTAGAATCGGCATCATCAGAAAATCTACAAACAACAAATTCTGGGGAGGGTGTGGACAAAAGGAGCCCTCTTCCACTATTGGTGGGAATGTAAATTGATACAGTCACTATGGAGAACAGTATGGAGTTTCCTTAAAAAAACTAGAAATAGAATTACCATCTGATCCAGCAATCCCACTTCTGGGCATATACCCAGAGAAAACCATAAATCAAAAAGGCACATTCACCACAATGTTCATTGCAGCACTATTTACAATAGCCAGGTAATGGAAGCAACCTAAATGCCCACAGACAGATGAATGGATAAAGATGTGGTACATATATAAAATGGAATATTACTCAGCCATAAAAAGGAATGAAACTGGGTCATTTGTAGAGACATCGATGGATCTAGAGACTGTCATACAGAATGAAGTAAGTCAGAAAGAGGAAAACAAATATTGTATATTAATGCATATATGTGGAACCTAAAAAATGGTACAGATGAACTGGTTTGCAGGGAAGAAATAGAGACACAGAGGTAGAGAACAAACGTATGGACACCAAGTGTGGGAAGCCATGGGGTGGTGGTGGTGGGATGAGTTGGGAGATTGGGATTGACCTGTATACATGTATATGCATAAAATACATAACTAATAATAACCTGCTGTATAAAAAAATAAATAAAATTAAATTTCAAAATTTTAAAAAATAAAATTTAAAAATAAAACAGAAAAAAAAAAAAAAAGATGTACTCTGTTAGCAAATTTCAAGTATACAGTACAATACTGTTAACTACCTTACTGAGTTTTGCAAGTCTTTCATTTCTGCAGAATCAGGTTGGTAAGCATCCTTTCCATTACTCCCAGGATGTGAGGCAACTTGGATAAACACATGCCATCATAATGCTGTAGGTTTTTCTGTGAATGGATAGACAGCACCATGAAAATCTACTTATTTACTTATATCCCATCTTGTTTAAACAGATTTAAAACAGTTGATAGTTTTATTTGTTTGTTTATTTATTGCCTGCACCATGTGGCTTGTGGGATCTTAGTTCCCTAACCAGGGATCAAACCCAAGCCCAGGCAGTGAGCACGCTGAGTCCTAACCACTGGCCCACCAGGGAATTCCCTACTGTAACCTTTTAAAAGGTCAATGTCCAGATCCACCTGTCATTCAGCTGAGTTTGGGGATTACGTAATACCCACTTAAGAGTTGAGTAGGAAGGCTGAGAGATTTCCAGTAATGGTAAATAAAGTCCTTATTTTCTTTTGGTTCTCAGCCTTTCAGTTTGCTTTAAGGAAACCTTAAATTTGGAAAACCAATAGCAAAACTAGTTTAAGCGTCATATACCTGAGAGATCCCAAAGGTTTCCTGTGTAGTTGTTTTTCAATTTTTTTAATTAAAATTTTCTTTTTTTTTCAGTGGTAGCTTGAATGTAAGATGGTTTAAGTTATTCATAGAAGGGCACTGCATACTATAAAAGCCTGGGAAATAATTAATGTGACAATAAATTTTTCTTCCTTAAAAACAAATATACACTTTTGTGTCTGACTTTCTTCTCTCAACATTATATCTTTGAGTTCATCCATGTGGTTGAGTATAGCAATAATTTATTCTTGTTATTGTATAATATTCCATTATATGAATATCTCAAATATATGACATTTATTTATCTATTCTACTGAAAATGGATATTTTGGGTCTTTATAATTTTTTGCTATTATGAAAAAGACATTTTTATCCATGTCTTTGGGTAGATGCTCTCATTTCTCTTAGGGACATATATATAGAAAGAGGACATGTTGGGTCACAGCACATAGAACTCTAGCTGCAAAGGAATCTGGGAAATGTCTCAATTTCCAGCATCCATAGTACAAGAAGTTATGCCAGAGGGCTTAGAGATGATATTGGATGAGCCATTAGGCAGATTCTGATACAAAAATTAAAGAGTGGGCTAGGAAACAGAGTAAAAAACACAAGCCAGGGCTGCTTTGGAGGCCTAGATGACAGAAGCAAACTCATATTTCTTGTAAGGATATTGCTCTTCCTTTTTAGGATAAAGATTTAAAGTCTTGGAAGAGTGTCTAGTTGGCAAAGATCCAGCCATCTGTCCATTTCTTGGATAGGAGAGGATTGGACTGACTGTCTCACCAAAGCAGCATGCAATGGAGAAGTAGTTCCCCAAAAGGAAATGGGATGCTATTGCCAAGGTGAAGGGATATGCACTTTGAAGTAAAAATCCACAAGTGCCCAGAGTTTAAAAAATAAGGAATGAGGGCTTCCCTGGTGGTGCAGTGGTTGAGAATCTGCCTGCTAATGCAGGGGACATGGGTTCGAGCCCTGGTCTGGGAGGATCCCATATGCCGTGGAGCAACTAGGCCCGTGAGCCACAACTACTGAGCCTGCGCATCTGGAGCCTGTGCTCCGCAACAAGAAAGGCCGCGATAGTGAGAGGCCCGCGCACTGCGATGAAGAGTGGCCCCCGCTTGCCACAACTAGAGAAAGCCCTCGCACAGAAACGAAGACCCAACACAGCAAAAATAAATAAATAAAAAATAAGGAATGATATTTTGAATATCCAAATTACTTTTCATACATTCTCCTTGAGAGCCAACATCCCCATGAATTATAACAGTTAGACAAAGGAGACTTAAGAGGTTTTTTATAGGATCCGGTATATTGTAGTATAATTTACATACAGTAAACTCACCTGTTTTTAGGTGTAGAGCACTATAATCAAGATATGGAGGGCTTCCCTGGTGGCGCAGTGGTTGAGAGTCCGCCTGCCGATGCAGGGGACGCGGGTTCGTGCCCCAGGTCTGGGAAGGTCCCCCGTGCCGCGGAGCGGCTAAGCTCGTGAGCCATGGCCGCTGAGCCTGCGCGTCCGGAGCCTGGGCTCCGCAACGGGAGAGGCCACAACAGTGAGAGGCCCGCGTACCGAAAAAACAAAACAAAACAAGATATGGAATATTTCCAGACCCCCCAAAAATACAACAAAAGGGGGGACAAAGGATATGAAATATTTCCTTCATCCCCAAAATTCCCCGTGTGTCCCTTCCCTCATCCCTAGCCCCAACCCCAACCCCTGGCAACCACTGATTTGATTTCTGTCCCTACAGTTTTCCCTTTTCCAGAATGTTCTATAAGTACAAATATATAGTATATAGCTTTTAAGTCTGACTTCTTTCATTTAGCAAAGAGATCATTTTGTTCAGTGGATTTGAATCTCTTTCCCCCTCCACTAGCAACACTTTTTCCCCAAACTTTTATGCAGAAACTTAACATTTGAGACAGACAGAAGTGGATATTGCTTTCATGAAATCAGGGTGAGGAGCCCAAGTCCCAGGCTCTTTCTGATGAAGGACATTGTAATTTACTCATGGAATTTTATTTATCCCGTGTATCTCACAGTTACAATCAGTTCAGAACCTCTGTGCTTTTTCAAAGTAGGTTTCTCGTTGCAGAAATGTTCATGGGGCATTTCCCATGGAGGAAGACATGGCCTGGGAAAACTATCAGAAATGCTAAAAGATTTCTAGCCCTTAAATTAAATTATGGATTCTTACTTATTTAGTTGATTTTCTTGCTAAAAATGTTCAGTTCAGGTCCACTAGGTGTCAGTTGCCATCTCTCACATCTTTTTAAACCTGCTTCTTATAAATACCACTGTTAACTACTAAAATGGCAAGTGCTCAGATACCGCTCTATCCAAACAAACCTGAAAGGAAGACTCCTGAAGATGTGGCTTCTAGACCCGTGCTGTCCAATGTGGTGGTCGGTCATCAGCCAAACCAGGCTACCACTGAACACTTGAAATGTATCAAGTCCAAATTAAGATGTGCTTTAAGTACAAAGTACACACAAGATTTAGTAGACTTAGTAAAAAAAAAGAATGTAAAAATAACTCCTTAACAATTTTTATATTAATTGAAATGGTATCTTAATATTATTGTGTTAACAAAGTATGTTATTAAAACTAATTTCTGCCTTGTAAGGTGTGACTATGAGGCAATTTAAAATCACGTGTCGGTCTTATTTATGGCTTGTATTATATTTCTATGGGACAGCACTGATTAGACAGATTGCTGACTGTGCATTTTCCCAAGAAGGACCCCAGATACACACTTCTCCAGTCTGGATCTCAGCGATCACAAGAGACCCAGGCCAATTCCATGTTTTGGAAGCTTAGTAAGTTAAAAAATGGGAAATGTGGGCTTCCCTGGTGGCGCAGTGGTTGAGAGTTCACCTGCCAATGCAGGGGACATGGGTTCGCGCCCCGGTCCGGGAAGATCCCACATGCCGCAGAGCGGCTGGGCCCGTAAGCCATGGCCGCTGAGCCTGCGCGTCCGGAGCCTGTGCTCCGCAACGGGAGAGGCCACAACAGTGAGAGGCCCACGTACCGCAAAAAAAAAAAAAAGAGAGAAACACCAAAAGTACAGTTCCACAAATGGTTTTATATTTTCATATTGCAAAATTTCATATTTAACACAGCAACACTTTTAATATAAAAAAATGCATCACAATGTAACGTACTGTACCAGCCATAAGATAATTGTAAGTTTATAAAAAAGAAAGCAATAAAGGTGATGTGGTCCAGTTACAGAGGACAATTTGAAAGTCAGTAAAGGAACTTCTTTCCATCTCTTGATTTGCTTTTGTAAATTCTATTTATGATCTTATTTGGAGATGACATCAGAAGTCTAAACTGGAGGTCCTTTGCGAATATGAGGTCTGAGCCCAATGGTCTACTGGCCACCACCACACTCCACCCCAGTGGTTGGTTGTCTTTCTTTTCATCTTTCTTATACATCTGCAACTTGTACCTTCTATGTGCCAGGTACTCTGCCTTATACTTTACAGTGTTACTTTGAACGCTTACAACAACCTGCAAAAGAGGTGCCATTGTTAGAGAGTGAAAGGGTGACTGCTAATTCTACCCCAAACTCCTCTCAGCTGTAATGTCCTTTGAGGGGTGGGGTGATGGCCGTTTTGGACAGAAAAGGATAATAAATAACAGAGGAAAGGAGTGACAAGAAATGAATCCCCTGCTGCTTGTCTACATACAACTAAGCAATCCTTCTCACCCGTGTGGCATCCAGACTCACCTAGAAAGCTATTTTTCAGGAACTGTTTGCTTGTGTGTATGCTAGACTGGCCCAAATTGGAGGCATTTTAAAACTTATTATCTGGAAGAGCAGGAGGAAAGCTATCGCTGGTGCCTTTCACGAGAGCGCCACCTCCTCGCTACAGATTACCACTTCAAACCCCGCAACAGGCGGATGAAGCTTTGCCAACTGGGTTCTCAGGCTCTTATTCTCCTCCATGTATATGCCCTTTATGCCTGTTAAGTCGGTCTTTGTTTGTGACTATGTCAGTCGGAGCCAAGGGAGTTTCTTTTTTCTCTGTGACTGGAACCACGGCGAGACATTCTCTGCAATCCAGCACGTGATACACTTCAGCGCAGTGTGGGCAGAAAACAAGGCGGAGGGAGCTCTTGAATACGCTTTTCACCTGGTTTAAACAAGAGCTTTGATTTCCCCTTGCTCTTAATCATTATAGAGCTTGAAGTGAAGGCAGGATTCATAGAGCTGTTTAAGAAAAAACAACACTGTTATAGGATGCTTGGATTTTAACACTCATAATTATGGCTGAAACGATCCCGCAGCACTTCTGGAAAATGGTAGAATTCTGGGTGGTTTTTTAGCTTCGGCAGATTTTCTGTTCTTTTCTAATGCACCTCTATATGTTGGCTACTTATAAAAGGTAACCGAAATTTATGAATTTTCTTCATAAAACTGGAGCTGGTTGGGAAAGGCTTCTCCTCTTACATGTTTATTGCGCTTCTACTGTGTGCTGTGCAAAGGCAAATAAGGTCTTTGCTCTCCAGCGGCTGGAAGTCAAGGGGAGGCGTGAGAAAGTGGACAAATGCAATAGGGCTCCCAGGTGGCCTGCCGCATCTTGAAGGACAGGTAGTATTAGGTAAAGAAGAGTGGGTAGAGGTTTTGTTTGTTTTTTTGTTTGTTTTAATAGACCTTATTTTTAAGAGTAGTTTTAGGTTCACAGCAAAATGAGCATAAGGTACAGAGATTTCCCATATGCCCCTTGCCCCCAGGTACATAAACCTTCCCCATTATCAACATCCCCACCAGAGTGGTGCATTTGTTACAATCCATGAACCTACACTGACACATCATTATCACCCAAAGTCCATTGTTTACATTAGGGTTCATGCTTGCTGTTATACATTCTATGGGGTTAGACAAATGTATAATGACACGTATCCATCATTATAGTATCATACAAAGTATTTTCACTGTCCTAAAATCCCCTGTGCTCCACCTATTCATCCCTTCCCTCTGCCCCCACACCTCAGCCCCTGGCAACCAGTGATCCTTTTACTGTCGCCATAGTTTTGCCTTTTCCAGGATGTCATATAGAGTTGGAATCATACGGTAGCCTTTTCAGATTGGCTTCCTTCACCTAGTAACATGCATTTAAGGTTCCTCTGTGTCTTTTCATGGCCTGATAACTCACTTCTTTTTAGCACTCAATAATATTTCATTATCTGAATATGCCACAGTTTATTTATTCATTCACCTACGGAACATCTTGGTTGTTTCCAAGTTTTGGTATTTTAATTAGATAGAGTAGAACTTGTAAAGGCACAAGGCGATGAGAGCAGACCCCTTTTGGAAACCTCTAAGTGGCATATAGAGTGTTGCATGGATGCTGACAGAGAAGACTCATCCTTCATCTGGAGGCTCATTCCAAAACCACAGTGTGGATCCTATAAATCTGGTGGCACTTCCATCATTATAATGTGTCACCTCGTAGATCTTGCCTGGAAATAGATATAGTAATATCCTATATATGTATGATTCACGAGTTTATTCGGTTAATTTTATAATCTTACTTAAAAGTCTATTAGGATGACTTTCAGTTATGGGTTATGTTATCAAAATCAAGTCAAGGGAAATAGTAACTTGTGGGTTTGCATACAGTTTGGCCTTCTTATGACTCAAGGAACTGCGTGGTTTTGGTTTTTGGTGAGTGTCCATTGCATATTTTGGACAGGAGCCCGACTTCAGAGGTTGGTGATGGTGGTGGTAATCTGTCCAATTTAGCTGAATTCTGATGAGCCACCCTTTATTTAGGAATGAACTAAATAATAAAGATTCACTCTGAAAGCATAGTCTACAGCCTCGTTAACAGGAAAACAATTATTGTTCCTGTTCAATACTTATGAACTAAGTGAGGTTTACATGACAGATGTAATTATGCCTTTAGCATGTCTGTGATCAATCAATCAATATTTCACGTGAAGAATCTAAAGGCACCTCTTTTTCTCCCTGGAAGACTTTATTGCATCTCTTAATGCAACAAACATTGGTTGATCTTGTAATATTCTCTCTCAAACACACTTCAAGTATTGGTGAGCTTCATCAGTAATGGTGTCCTTGACACAGTCAGGTCCTCACAGCTTGAGAGCATTTCATTTGTGAAAGCACTTTGAAAAGTATATGGTGTTATGTTAATCCTAGCTATCATTATTCTATTTTTTTACCCCACCCCTTTTTTCAGAACAATGAAACAGCTCAATGTGGGGATCTCTGTTTTACACTATTGAACTATCAATAAATCACGTCGTAAAGATATTCAATCCTTTGACTCAATAGTCCCAAACTCAGAGATAAATCCTAAGTAAATAATTCTGCAGAAGCAAATCTCCCTGCCCCTCCTCCCCTCAGTTATTATGGTATTGTTTTCAATAGGTTAGTTGGAGGAAACAATTAAAACAAGCAAAGAAAGTGGAAACGTTCTAAATATCTAACATGGAGGAAATGTTTTAATAACCAAATATATGCAAAGATATTATGCCAAATTGATATGCTAGTTGGGAAGGTTGGTATAGAAAGTTGCTTATAGTATATTATGTAAAAAAGCAGAATATAAATTGATCCATGTAGAAAAACATAAAATAAACAAGCCTATGGGAATGAAACTATGACATTAGAATTTGGAGCAGGTTAGGGAGATGGAATTTATTGTGCTATTCTTTTACTGAAATATTTCTTAATACTGATGTGATATCTTCTCGATGACATTAAAATTAAAGACTTATAGGTCTTTAATCCACAGAGTGCCACAAAATTTCAAACTAAGGCAAATTTGAAAAGAAACTATTGATATTTCTCATGGGACCAACAAACCATCATCACATTCAAAGCATGTTTGTTAGATGTTCTTGGTTTGTGACTGAGGATTACTAATACTTGCCCTCTAGTGGCTTAAAGTTGGAAACAGAAAATTTTGGTTTAATTTTTGGTTACTGCTGCTAATGTCCCTGTTTTTGAAGATGATAATATTTATTTTAAGATTACTATTCATTTGGAGTGTGACCAAAAAGCATAATATGGTCATTCCCGCCCATCCTAAACCTACCCTTTGTAGCTCACAGCTATTTGTAAGGTTCATGAGGGCAGAGCAGCATAAGAGTTGGGAACCTGGGCTTTGCAATGGAAAAAACTGGATATCCTGAGGTTCTGATACATACCAGCTGGGTGACCTTGGGCACATTCATCACCTTGCTCTCGTCATCTGCTAAGTGGGGATAATGATAGTACTACTTAATAGTGTTCTTTAGATGATGAAATGCTTTTGGAATGTGTAACATAGCATGAGTGTATAGGACATAACGTGCTATTATCATTACTATTTTTCCAGTACTGATTCTGGTGCTATAGCTATTGATCTTGGTGCTGAGGATGAACAAAGAAATATAAGAAAAATGGGGCTTTAAAGGGATTTCCAACTGCTTAAGCAGATATGTTTCCATGCAGTAATAGTGAAAATACATAGAAAGTAAATACTAAAGGGGTGATAAAACTATGTATCATTGCTCCTAAGACAGAAGTTTTCACATTTTATGTCTATTGGGATATACCTAATAATTGGTAGTGACATTTAATAATTGGCAACATCTTTTCATTTTTAGTGGTATATAAAATAATGGTGCATCTCTTGATTGTGTCTCAGATTCAATGAAATATGGTAGTAAGTAGTGATATGCAACCTTTAAAACAATATTTACCATGGACCAGGTAAAGGGTGCAATGGATTATAAGCATTATCAAACATAATCCTTAGAAATTCTATGAATTTGTAAAATGGAAAAACCACTGGAGAAATCAATGAATCTTAAGGCAGTGAGGTTATAAAGGACTCTTAAGGTCAGACTTAAGCTAACTTGCTAAATAAGGACAGTCAATTTGGATAAGCCCCAAGAAAAGGCGTAGAGATTCCAGGAAGAGAGATGCTGCCAGTGCGATGTCCTGCTTGGAGAAATTGTGGTATGGTGCATTACCTGTGTGGCTGCTCTGGCTACTCATTCCTTACTGGGACCTCCCACACCTTTACTGTATTCCTTTAAAGGGAGGATCTGGCACAGCTTTTCTTTAGTCTGATTTCTGCTTATCCATTTTGCTTTGGAATTTAATTGCTTAAAGCAGAGTTTCTCAGCCTGAGCAATACTGACATTTTGGGCAGGATAATTCTTTGTTGTGGAGGCTTTGCTGGGCATTGTGGGATATTCAGCATCATCCCTGGCCTCTACCCGCCAGATGCTAGCAGCACCTCCCAGTTGTGACAACCAAAATTTGCCAAACGTCCCCTGGGGGAGCAAAATCACCCACAGCTGAGAACCACTGGCTTGAAAAGATCATACCTGCCATTATTTTATTTGTGTGTGTGTGTGTGTGTGTGTGTGTGTGTGTGTGTATGTTAAGAAAGAACATTCACAAACTTTAGGATTTTTTTTTAAACAACTCTTCTATCTTGCTACGAGGTCTTGCCAGTGGACCACAATGATGCCATTGTGTGTAAGTCTAACAAGCATCTGCTCACTTGCCCGTTAACTATTAATTCTGAAGTGTGATGGGGGTAGGGGATTGGTCCCTGAGAAGCATTTTCTTTTTCTTTTGAAATAACTTTAGATTTATAGAAGAGTCGCAAAGATGGTACAGAATGTTCCTGTATAGAGTCCTCCCAACTTCCTCTAATGTTGACATCTTACATAATCGTGGTACATTTATGAAAACTAATATCTTAACATTGATTGATACAATACTATTAACTAAATTACAGACTTTACTTAGATTTTCTGTTTTCCCATAAACCTCTTTTTTTCTGCTCCAGGGTCCAATCCAGGATCACTAATTGCATTTAGAGAGAGTGTAGCTTGGTTTTTTTGTTTGTTTTTAATGGAAAGAATACAATGTATTCCTGGAAGACTGCTGATTCTCAGATGAGATAGTGAGCATAATTTTCTAAGTGGGGGGAGTTATCCCCAAACTCCATGGGGAGTTTAGCACTCACTGAGCTAAAAAGTTCCCTAATTTCTGCTTAAAATAGGAAGTGGAATTGACACTCTCCAAGGAAAAAACAGCTATAATGGTACCTAGTTTCTAAATCTCTGAAAAAAAAAAAAAGCCTAAAGATGACTTCTGTCCTGACTCTTAGTCTAAACCGTCCTCATTTCAGTTTTTCTATAAATGATAAATGCTAATGGAGTGAACCAAAGGTACAGTCCCAAATTGCTGTTTCATATTTAGCACAAGCTGAATGGTTCTTTTCCAATTCTACTTGACAAATACAGCATGAACACAAAGTAACATGGAAAAGCTGTAATGTATTGAACCTGGTAAATGTGAGTTGTTAGTAATTGCAGTTGCTTCTTAGTCTCATTTGCTGTTCAACCATTTCTCATTATATGATCCCCTAAAGTCAACCTGATTCAGGAGCAGATCAATACTAGGGAAACCCTTTTGTCTTCTGTTAGGTCATAAAATTTAAAAGATGCTTAAGTCAATATTCCTTTTAATAATGTGTCTTTCAGAAATGCCCGGGTTCCCCCTTCTGGTTATATAATTA
This sequence comes from Mesoplodon mirus, assembly GCF_964341445.2. Lineage (NCBI taxonomy): Eukaryota > Metazoa > Chordata > Mammalia > Artiodactyla > Ziphiidae > Mesoplodon > Mesoplodon mirus. The sequence goes on from NC_138977.1 coordinate 107,402,575, forward strand.
ATTGAGCTGCCTGCCACCCACAAGGTATAGTCATTCCCTCCCATAATTCTCCTTTGGCCTAATTGCCACTCTGTTTTCAGTTCTGTCTTTAGATACTTCTTTTTTCCCCCAGTAGTGTTGGGCATGCTTTGTACTTAGTTTTATCTTTCCATGCTTTTGCTTCTAAATGTCAGCATAATTTTTCTGCCTTATAATACTGGAGATGTCATAACCATCCATCAGCTCAGTAGAAGAGCAGAAAAGATTAGATATCATTTATCTGTATTGGTTGTTCATTGTAATGACCCAGTGGACAACATGAACAGATAATCTGTTGCTTTGATGGAAACTAATTATTCTTAAGCATGACAGCATCGAAATAGCTTTTGTGACACTTTTTAAAAATGACGGCTGCCTAGTCATTATTAGTGCAAGCAGAAGTTCAGTCGTGTTCTCTGATGAGTGCCCTACATAAGCAACAAAACAGTTTGGATCTTTTATTAGTCCTTTATGGGAAAAATTGAACTAAAATTTAGGAACTTTAAAATTTCAATTGACAGTCAAATGTAAGGGCTATCCAATAAAATTTTCTTAATGTGAAATAAACTACTATTCCCTAGAGAAAAGTAAAAGTACAATTAGAAGATAATTTTGCTTCTAAGGGTTAATGTAGCTTGATTTTTATTTTGCTGCTGGTGATTGTACTAACTATGGAGTTTGGGGAATAAAGTTGTCATGAGTTAAAATTCATTTCTGATGGAACTGCCTAAGAGAAAAACATGGTTCTATGGTTAATCCTTTTTTTAAAAAAAGAATATATCCTTGTAGTTTGTTTGTTTATTTTGGCCATGCCATACGGCTTGCAAGATCTGACCAGGGATAGAACCCATGCCACCTGCAATGAAAGCATGGAGTCCTAACTGCTAGACTGCCAGGGAATTCTTTAATTCTTAAAATAACAAAATGTATCTGCACAAGTAGGAGAGGAGGTTTTGTTTTATGTGTGTTTATGTGCAAACCTTAAAAAAAACCAGTATACTGATGGATTTCTATTTTTATGTAGTTTCTAAAATGCTATAGAAACTTAATTAATATTCTAAGATAGCATTTATATTACTGGCACCACTAATAACCAAATCAAGATTTGTATATTATTACTGGACCATAGCAGAGATGCACTTTCACTACTGTGTGCCTTGGTTTGAGAACAGAAGCAAATTAAATAACTTCACATGCCAAATGTTTCCCTTTCTTATAATAGGTTTTGCAAAAGCTTTGCAGGTGCTTTAGATGATAACAGACCATGGCTAATATATTGAATACATTAGACAAGTTTATATTTACACAAGCTACTTGTTGTAAAAAATTACTGCTGTAATAATATTTGAACAATGCTGAAGTAGGTAGAATAAAAAGTAAAGAATCCTTCTACCTTCTACTTATTTTGGTTTCCTCAATCCCATCCCTTCCTCAGAGGGTTGCTAACAATTTGGTGCATATCTTTCCAGGCTTTTTTCCATGCATTTATGTACAAGTTTGTGTACACACACATACACACACACCCCTCAATGGATTGTGTTATGGATATTCTATAGCATGTTTTGCAACTTTTTTTTCACTTAAAAATATGTTTTGAGTACTTTTTTACATATGTGTATCTGACTAAAAAATTGGTCATGCCTATTTTTTTTAAAAATAAATTTATTTATTTTTGCCCGCGTTGGGTCTTTGTTGCTGCATGCGGGCTTTTCTCTAGTTGCCGCGAGCAGGGGCTGCTTTTCGTTGCGGTGCGCAGGCTTCTCATTGCGGTGGCTTCTCTTGTTGCAGAGCACGGGCTCTAGGCACACGGGCTTCAGTAGCTGTGGCACGCAGGCTTAGTAGTTGTGGCGCACAGGCTTAGTTGGTCCGCGGCATGTAGGATCTTCCCAGACCAGGGCTCGAACCCACGTCCCCTGCATTGGCAGGCGGATTCTCAACCACTGCACCACCAGGGAAGCCCAAGTCATGCCTATTTTTAATTATTATATCACTCTGTGAAATAATGTTTGCTCTTTCATACTAGCCTCTATTTTAGGAAGTCTCCTTCAGACACAGATAAATTGGAGGAAAACCCCAATTTGAGCCTCAGCTAGTTAAATGGCTGACTTGGGTTGACACTTCTGACTATATCCAAAGAGAGAACTCATCCCATGGTTAGAGGGAACGTGAGCGCCTGATTCGGTGCAGATTGAAGGTGGAAATCTGGCTCTGACATAAAAAAGCAAGTCACCTCTCTGGGCTTCAGTTTTCCCATTTGAAAATGGGAGCTAGGGTGGATTGGGTCAGATTTGGTCCTGTCCCTGTCCAAATCTTACATCCTCTATTTCTGTTTCCTGAGCTAAAAGCTGCATTTTGACAGGGGGTAATTCTTCTGGGATTAGTTATAGTTGTGTGCTAGTGACAGACATTCAAAATGTTAAGTATGAACATTCAGGTCTATTTTTACCCATAGTGGGCATATGCTTTTATCCTTGAAAACGCCTCTTGGGATGACCTTTGTCATCACCAAGGTATGATAATGCTAACCAACAGGGAGAGAAACAGACACCCTGCTCCTTTTGTAGCCAGCTAGGAAAGCTACATTGGAAGACTTACTTGTTATTACAACTTGTTATTGCAACCCTCTAAAGATGATTCTAGTTAGACCCTTAACTAGCATTTGAAACCTACAGTTAATTTTAGAATCAATAATGTACAGATGATGCTTATCAACAGATGTTCTTTTATCACATTTACTTTTAGAATGATGGGTTCAGACATCATAAAAATAATAATACAAGCAGCTAACATTAATGACCTCTCACTATGTGTCAGGCACTGTTCTAAGCACTTTAAAAGTCACTCAAAACTCTATAAAATAGGTTACAGATGGGGAAAGCGAGACTCAGAAAGAATAAGTAATTTGTCCAAAGGCACAGAGTTGCAACTATGTGATGCAAATGGCATGCAAACTCCTATTCAAGGGAAGAAAGTGAGGGGTTAACTGAATAGTTACATAGTTATAAAATGACTAGAAATTTAACCTGAAGGTGGTGACAGATTTGGCCATATGCAGATGGCAAATGCTTGGTGCTGCTCCCTTCTTATGAAGCTGTGAGGAGTCTTGACTTGAAAGTGGTCCCCTGTTTCTCAGGCACACTCATGGTGCTGTCTATTGTAGTCAGTCCTTTAAAAATACATAAACAAAGCAATTCCTTATGTTCTTTCTGCAGCTACAGAACATTCAGGCTGACTTTGCAAAGCTCCTGCCCTGGTAGACAAGCCCTGGTGTTGGAATCTGCAAAGTTGATGATTAATCGAAATAGTCTGGACTGCAGCCACGGGACATCTTGTAGCACAATCAAGCACCACTTCATCATGCCTGGGGACAGGAGTTTTCCCACTAAATTTCCATTAGGAGCGAGGAGCCAGGGCACAGCTCAGCAGCTAATTAGACAAGGCAACATACAAGGCTAGTACACGCCAACTTCAATAGACTGGAGTGGTGGACCTGTCAAACGAATCTGTCTTGCCCTCTGTGCTTTATACCCATTACTGTACCTGGTTGAACATTAACACTCAGAAATCTGCTGATTTTCTCCAATATCCTGGCCCATGCAGAGAAGAAGCTGAAAAGGAACTGTATGTCTTTAAGGTAGTTCCATGCTTCATTATCTTGAAAAGCATCAATCTTCAACTAATTGTTAAAGAAGCACCACAAGATGTAGAAATGTTGAAAGGATGGGTGAAAATGCAGTGTATGGACTTTTTAGTGTCTCTGCTACGATTTCCTCTCTTTTCCTGTGATGTTTGTTTTGAAAAAAATCAAGACTTTAAAAAAATGAAAAAGGCTTCCCTCTTGAGACGAAAGCCAACAAGTTGTTTCCTTTCTTCTTGCTTCTGCGTCTCTTAAAAGATTAAGGTTTAAACAAAAATCTTAGGGGAGTGTGTGTGTGTGTGTGTTTAACAAATTGCCAAATTATAAAGGCAGATACTCTAGAAAATTTATAAACAAATATCTAGAATACAAAGACAATATCAAAAATACTTAAACATGCAGCAGTAGCAGCATAGCAGCAACAATAAGTCAAATATTTTTTATCAGTTTGGGATATATGCTTGACCACTTAAGCAATTAAGCCTATGCAATATGTCAGCTCTAAAGATGCCAATTTTGTGTGTGTGTCTGTGTGTGTCTGTTTTCATCAGAAAACCTCAAATCAGTCTCTACTAGATATGGCAGAAGAAGCAAAAGATGTTGAAACTTGAAGGAGACTCATGGAATCATCTTGTTCAATCCTGTCACTTCACAGATGAGAAAACTCAGAGTGGATATATCCATTGCCACCACTCTCTACTGCTACGGCCCCACTGCTTTTTCTACAACACCATGCTGTCATGCTATAGGAATTTGGGGGTAGAACCTCTTTTTATAAGCTGAGATACTTGGGGCCAAATCCACCCCAGAATCTTGAGGCCTAGAAACAATGACTTCAAGGGACCCGCTCCAGCCTTCCGCTTATAATCTGCCTAGAGAAAAAATTTAATTGTGTATTTATGAGAGTGAGGTACTGTTGTCTTCTGATTAATTTCAGGGAAAAAATATGTTTGGAGTTGAGTCATAATGTGCTGAGTTAATTGGCACACTTCTCTTCTGGGTAGGGCAGTGTGCCCTGCTAATCACAGAGAGAGGAGCAAAGTGGTTGAATAGGAAGCCCTGATTTACTGCTAACTGAATAGAAATTAAAAATAAAATAATATGATTATTTGTTTTCTCTGGAGCTTCAGAGCTATGTGACATGCCATCCAAAAGTAGATCCCAAAATCTGTGAGTGTGACTGACAAAGGGTAGGCTTCCTTTTGCTCATTTTCAACTTGATGAATAAAATTTCCAATCACATAATATTATTGTTAGAATTGCTAATAGCTAGTACAAAAAACACATTGAATGTGGAAGCTGGAGACTTGGGTCCTAGATCCAGTCTCCTGACCAGGTAGCTAGGTTGCTGCCTATCCTTAAATACTGAATCTATTTGGGCCTCAGTTCCTATAAATGGAAAATGAGTGGATTGAAGTGAGCTTGTGGTTAAGGGTATTTCCAAGTCTGAATGATCCTCTGATTTTAACAGTTTCAGTATTACTGCTATGAAATAGTTTTTGCTCTCATTGTCTGACTTGTTCCTGGGTATGTGGGGTTCAACTCAATGTGGGCCAATTGGCCTCATTAATTTCATGTCCATGGGTATGACTCCTCACAAAAACGGATTTTTTTAAATACAAAGTGCTATTCATGGCAATAGATTACACATAGATAAGGGCACACCAATTGCTACAATTGAGAAAAAAAAAAGTCTCAAAATGCATGTCCTACTAACTGTTAACCTCATTTAGGAAGCAGAGGTAAACAAATGCTATCTTTGCTGATCCTAAGGTTGTATACTGAATTTAGATTTAGCCAAAAGTGAGGGCTGGGTATGGAGGGCTGGTTGTGAAGGATGAGGGCTGAGTGGGTGACTTGGAGAGACTTGGAAAGTAAAAACTATGGAATCAACCTCACCGTGATCTCAGGACCTGAAAGCACAGGGTGCACACAGGTTTTTTGGACCACACAGTGTTACCTGGAACAGTGCTTCTTAAGAAAAGAAAAACAAACAAACAACAACAAAAAACCCAGATGAAGTTGCCAACTTGGGAAAAGTCCAGATATCTGGTTTCTCTTGAAATATCAGTTTGGAAACCCTGGGTCCTGAATTGCAGCACATCAGCAAGGTGCTGGAGGTGTGCAATGCCTACCACTTTCTTTTTTTCTTTTTTTTTTTTTTTGGCCTTGCCCTGCAGTATGTAGGATCTTAGTTCCCCGACGAGGGATCAAACCCTCATCCCCTGCAGTGGAAGCGTGCAGTCGTAACCACTGGACTGCCAGGGAATTCCCCCTTAACCACTTTCATATGGGCTTATTGTGTTCCTGTTTCCAGTGGTCTCCACCATTCTCTACTGACAACACTGAGGCCTAGTGTCAGTTGCCATTTACCATTTTCCTTGGGATGTTGTCTTCATGTGGTAGAGTTAAGGCAAAAACAATCTATTTCTTATAACCATGTTTTCAATTAAAGTGGGAATATAAATCTAGACTGAGCGGGATACGTGCTTCTTATAGCCTGTCTGCTTTACACGTTATATTATATGCCTCTCCTGCAAATAACTGAGTTTTCAAGCTTTGTTGTACCTTAAGCTCTGTCCCTGACTTAAGCAGTAAAAAATAAATAAATAAAAATTCAGCTAAACTAGAGAAGCACAAAGTGTAAAATATTAGCCCAAATCCTTTCCCCACTCAATTATATGTTCGATTTGATTGTGATTCCTTAACCAGTTTGAAGCAGTCAGGGCTAGAATTTTCTAGGTGAGGGTTCGGGGAGAAAGTACAGGGAGGGGCCCGGCAAGACACTGATGCGGGCGTGGAGAGTCTTCCTCTGGCTCTTGCCTGGAAACCAGCTCACCAAGGATGCCAAGGAAGGCCCTCGTGGTGAATGTGCCAGAGCACCTACTGTCTACAAGTCAGCTTGCTCGAATTATTGTGGTTCCAAGTTTAACCTGGAAATTTCTCCAGAGAAATACTTTGGGGTTTGAGGTTCGCTGTCTCAAATTCTGAAGGCATTGGGAAAACGTGGAAAGACTGTTGCAATGAACTTTATTAGTTACTTCTTAGTTTAGATCCACAGTAGCTGATCTGGAGTGATTTTCACTCCAGAAGTAATACCTTAATGGTAAATCTAATTAAATATCCAAGCCTTGAGCTATGTTCTTGTTCTTGTGTGACCTTCTCTCTGTCACCTTTTACGTTCCTCAATTCTTTAATTAATGAGATTATGAAAATTTCAAAGGAACTACACACATGTGGCACCCTTAAAATGCTAGTATAGGCGTGAAACTGGATTATGAAATTGGGAATAAAGACAACTCATAGCACTTAAATTCTAAGTGCAATTTTTATCAATTTTATTTTCAGCTTCTCCCTTTTTTGCTCAAGAGAAAACAAAATCTGGAGATATCAGGGGTGAAATTGTTAGATGACTGTAGAAATTGGCTTGTTTTCTGGGACTCTTTTAGCGACATGGAAACACAGTTTTAGCATGTGTCCTGGTGGGAATTTGATGGAGTATTTAGGTAGGAAAAAGTCAAGCTCAAGACTCAGCTAAACATGTCGGCATTACAGTGTTCACCCAGTGCTTAGCCCTCTTTGGTTGGAAACGACATGAGAACAGCCTTTGTTTTTATATTCCAGTTCATTGCTGGTGGGACCTTAGCCAACAAGAAAATGCTGTCCAAACAGCTTCAGAATTCATACAAAGAATCACATCAGTTCTTATTTTAGACTAACTGGTCCTGCCATTCTTCTTTCAGAGAAGTTTCCCCTGGTGAGCCTAACTGAAAGGACTTGCTTCTACTTGAAAGATGGGGTAAACATCTGGCAAAGTGAGGAGAGTTTGGAACTATGTAGAAATACTGGAAGAAACTAGAAGCCAGAGGCATAACTAACTAGATTCAGGGCCAGGGTCACTGGTTTCATCCTGACTCCTCCACTCATTTGACTTTGACAGTGGATGTGACTTGGTTATATGTTTCCCTCTGTTCAATGGGAAGGATGAGATGAAGAGTCACATTTACCATTGTGACCATTAACTGTGAATAACTAAAAAGCCCTTTGCGGGGCTTTCCTGGTGGCGCAGTGGTTAAGAATCCGCCTGTCAATTCAAGGGACAAGGGTTCGAGCCCTGGTCCGGGAAGACCCCACATGCTGCGGAGCAACTAAGCCTGTATGCCACAACTACTGAGCCTGTGCTCTAGAGCCCCACGAGCCATAACTTCTGAAGCCCATGCACCTAGAGCCTGTGCTCTGCAACAGGAGAAACCACCACAATGAGAAGTCCGTGCACTGCAACGAAGAGTAGCCCCAGCTCGCCGCAACTAGAGAAAGCCTGCGTGCAGCAACAAAGACCCAATGCAGCCAAAAATAAAAATAAATAAATAAATAAATAATTTTTTAAAAAAAAAGCCCTTTGCAAGCAAGGGCTTCCACAGGGGCCAAATTTTGCTAAAATAGCTGGAAAAATGGGTAGTGTACAAATTTCAAGGCAGTAATAATAAACTATAGAGTCTGCTGCACAAGGAAACAGATTCTTCCATAATTCCAGGATAACTGTAAGCTTCTATTTTAAAGGTACCCCATGGTAGAACAAGGATTGCAGAAAGCAGTTAAGACAGGCCAAAAACAGTAAAAGAAATTTTCATTTATTCATTCACTCAACATAAACTTATTGAGCTCTTTCTATGATCTATGCCCTGGGTTGGAAATCGTAATTAAACACGTATAGTCTTTGCCCTTATGAAGCTCGTTGTCTAGTGAGGATACAGAAAAGAAGATGGCAGTAGTCAATTCTAATCCCAGTGGTGTGGGCAAGTCAGCTCTTGTGTCTTTTTACATCTGAATGTGAATTTTTACATCTGAAAATCGGGATCATACATACCCTTAGAGCTCATTCTAGGACTGAACTGGAGTATTTCATATAAAGTACTTAGCACAGTACCTGAGAACAGTGAGATATTTCTGGTAATAGAGAATATATTTTTTGCAAATGTATTTATAAAAAATCTAGGTCTTTGTATAATTAATCACTGGAGGAATTATCATTAACTGTTGGAAGACTTCCACAGAGGTAGGTTTGGGAAAAAAAATTAGGCATTTCAATAGCCTTGCACCCAATTATAGCTTCACACACAATGCCAAAGAGGCATCATGGTAGGCTTTAAAAAAAAAAAATAGAAGAAAGGAGAGCTGGAGTGTAGTCTTGGCTGTGCTACAACTTAACTGTGAAATTTGGTAAAACTCACAAATTTATGGGCTTCAGTTTCTTCATCTATTAAATGGATTGGTACTTGTATTTGTAGTCTATTCCATTTCTAAATTTGATGGTCCTTTCTGATAAATGTTATTAAAAGTAGTCAAAATACTGTGCTAGTACTAATTTCTTTTAGGTAAGGACTAAGACATGGGCCTATGCTAATAAACATCATTTGTTATGTATAGGAGAGAATAATAGTTGAAATGAGAAAAATGGTATTCTAGACTAGACTTAACTTTTTTTTTTAATAAATTCATTTATTTTATTTATTTATTTTTGGCTGCATTGGGTCTTCGTCGTTGTGCGTGCAGGCTTTCTCTAGTTGTGGCGAGCGGGGGCTACTCTTCGTTGCCGTGTGTGGGCTTCTTATTGCGGTGGCTTCTCTTGTTGTGGAGCACGGGCTCTAGGCACATGGGCTTCAGTAGTTGTGGCACGCGGGCTTCAGTAGTTGGGCTCGTGGGCTCTAGAGCGCAGGCTCAGTAGTTGTGGCGCACGGGCTTAGCTACTCCACGGCATGTGGGATCTTCCCGGACCAGGGATCGAACCCGTGTCCACTGGCACTGGCAGGTGGATTCTTAACCACTGCACCACCAGGGAAGTCCCTAGACTTAATTCTTGACAGAAAGATTAATATGTATGTGTATGTGTGTGTGTGTTTGTGTGTATACACACACATATAATATTGTTCCAGATTACCATGGATAGTGTTACTTAAGAAAATTGACATGCAAATCAACTTAAAAAAATTTTTTTTGGCCATGCTGTGCAGCATATGGGATCTTAGTTCCCCGACCAGGGATTGAACCCACACCCCCTGCAGTGGAAGCATGGGGCCTTAACCACTTGACTGCCAGGGAAGTCCCTGATAAGCAAATCAGACCAATGATTAAGAATATGCTCAAGCATAGTGGAAAGTATGCATAGAATACTTAAGTGCCTGAAAACCAGTCTTCTTAGAAAAGGCAAGAGCCCATGAAGTCCTTGAGTAAGACAGAGCAGTGGTCCTCAAAGTACAGTTCTTGGGCCAGCAGCATCAGCGTCACCTGGGAGCCTGTTAGAAAGGTAAACTGTCAGGCCACATGCCAGTCCTATTAAATAAAAAACTCTAAGCGTGGGGCCCAGCCATTTGTTCAACAAACACACCACGTGATCCTGAGGCATGCTTACGTTTGATACCCACTGCAGAGACTCTGGTCCAGATAAGCAGTAAAAACTGAGTGAAGAGTAGCAAGAGAAAAATGTTTGGGATTAATTAATTCACTCATGTATTTATTAAGAATCTACTATATAAAAATCACTTCGCTTGATTCTGTAGGGAGATACCAAGATAGACTCTGAAAGAAAATGAAACAATGTCATGATTGACAACACAGGAGCCTAATGAAAAGAGGGATCGTCAAAAGTTAAAATTGGAAAGAGATTCCCCCTCCGCTTCCTCCAGCCAGTGATGAAACCCTGAACACACCGTCTACAATCTCTGGCTCACGGTTTCTTAGGCTGAACCAGAACCAGAGGTTCTCACCCAGGAATTAGGAGGTGGTGGGCATATCAAAATCACCCAGAAGGTTTTATTCAAAACAAGGAAACGTCTCTCCCCCTTTGTCTTTGGGAAAGTCTTGTATCCTTCCCATGAGCAGGGGTAGGGAAAATAACAACAAAAAATAATAAGAAATAAAGAGAGTGAGAAAGAAAAAGAAAACAAAAGACAACTGGACTAGAAGCCTTTGAAGTGACTTTGACCAGGATCAGGAATGATCTAGGAAAGCAAATTGGGTGGAGAATTGCGGATGAAGAGTTTTAAAGGTTAGGTGGGATGATGTGGGGAATGAGGCCATTTATAGACTGAGAATAAGCCCTGTAGACTCACTGAGGGAGAGGTAGCTTCTCAGGGACCAAGTGCTTTGGTTGGATGGTTAATATGAACAAGATCTGAATAAACACAGTACTTTTCTTCCAAGGATCTGATCTCCATTGTCTCTTTCACTCACTTGGCTTCTCCTGAGATAGGCGTGGGTGGGTGCTATTTCCCCATCTCATCGTTAGAATAAGAACACCAGGGAAGCCAGTGCCTTTGACTGGAGCAAGCTCCATCAGTCAACAAATATTTATTAAGTATCTGACATGGTTTCCTGGCATTCTTTTTTTTTTTTTCTTTTTTAAAGGTATGTGTAGGGATTCCCTTCATTTGGTCCAAGGAAAATTCAACAAATTAAAGGAAAATTAAGGTCTATTTCTTGTCTTGTGTCACTGGGAGGGGTAGTAGGGACATGGGCTCACGTACTTTTTCTTCTAAGAATAATTATCATCATAACACATTCCGGCCTTTCAAGGCAGCTCTTCCTGCAGTCTGCCAGTGACAAGCTGTGAGGATGCAGTATGGTAAGGTGAGACCTCCATTAACCAGGAAAGTTGGTTAAATCAAGCTTTGTTATTAACCAAAGTTCAATCAGACAAAAAAAAAAAAAAACCCACAAAGTTTTCAACCCTACTGTTTAAATTAAAAAAAAAAAAACCTGAAATAAGAAAAAGGATTGTAAACAATTTTAGAACAGGGGGTAGGAGACCTTTGTTCTAGCCCTGCTTCTGCCATCCAGTGATGTTATGATGTTTGACATAACACTTAGGCTCTTTTGGCCTCAACTATCTTACCTGTAAAATGAAAGGTAGTTCCAAATAATTTTTATGGTTCCTTTGAGTGCTCTTTTGAAGTTCTACGCTTTCTCTCTGATGACCAGGGACATCATCATCCCAACATGAGCTCATATCCAGGATAGAAAAAGTGAAAGAGAATGGGTGCAGTGCCCTCCAGGAATAAGAAAGAAACTAGTGTTACCTTTTGGGAAAAAAGTTTGGTATCAGGGCTTCCCTGGTGGCGCAGTGGTTGAGAGTCCACCTGCCGATGCAGGGGGCACGGGTTCATGCCCCAGTCTGGGAGGATCCCACATGCTGCAGAGTGGCTGGGCCCGTGAGCCATGGCCACTGAGCCTGTGCGTCCGGAGCCTGTGCTCCGCAACGGGAGAGGCCACAACAGTGAGAGGCCAGCGTACCACAAAAAAAAAAAAAAGTTTGGTATCAGTTTTTTTTTTCAATGTTTAATTTATTTCACTATATTTGGTAGAGGTTCATTTGATATATTTGCAAATAAATATATACTTAATATATTTTGCAAATCCAGTTATCTCAGAGTAGTAAGATAGCAGATGATTTTAATTTTGCTCTTTGTTTCTTATATCTATACAATAGACATACATTACTTATGTAATGTATGAAAAATTGTTAATAAAAAATGAACACTGGGAAACAGGATCACTGAGGTTAAAAGCTGAAAAAGTTTATAGGTCTAGTTCAACCCATTCATTTTCAGATTGGAAAACTGAGGACCAGAGAGCTAAGTGACTTGCTCAAACTCTGAACTTCTTAGAAGCAGTCTTGGAACTACTGACCAAGTTCTAGTTTCTTGGCCCAAAAGTACTTCTTTTACTACAGCACATTTTCATCATGTTTTCTATTTTCTTCTTGAAAAACAAAAAAGGAGACAAACAACAATAATAATTGGTCTTCTTGTTATTTTGATTAAGCAGAATCTAAATAACCCCGTGGCTTAGCCAGCCGTGATGTCCTGCTCTTTGGGGGAGATCTGTTGGAACCCAGGCTTCACCAATAGACTGTAGCCAAAATTCATCTGCTGTGCGGTATGGCAGCGGCAGCCACTGTTTTGGTGTTTGTGTGTCTCTGCTTGGCAGTGCACATTAGGTCATTATCTTTAACATAAAATACCCTCGTGATCATATTACAGATCATTAGTGATATGTTGAGAGACTAAACAGGGCAGAGGAGGAAGGCTGAAATGATATGTGGGAGCCAAGGGGGAGAAGAGGAACACCCTCAGCTGGTTACTCCAGGGACATAAGCACACAGGATGCCCATTTGTAGTTAGCAGGGCCTATGTGTGAAAACAATACTCTCCTTATATCGGCTTTATTAACCGTCCCACCTTTAATTCTGGTAATTTCAGAAAAAAAGAGAGACTTATTTCTGTCAGCTTGGAGTAAACTGATTTTTATAAATAATCTAATTGCATTGTTACCCCAATCGAAAGTTTCTCCTGGATAATGAGTTACAAGCAAATGTCCTACAGAATGAAGAATGTTTGCAGGTGAATCCAATGGGGATTGTCTTTACAAAGAGACCAAGCTACCTGAATACTTTTGGCTTATACTGTGAACAAGGTTCCTCAAAAACAAGCCCATTTTTTCTGATCCCCGTATGTAATCTTCACAGATAAAGACTTCTTATGCTTGACATCTGCGTAGAAAAACTGCCTCCTAAACAAGCCTCACTTCCAGCCAGGTCCAAACCTCTCACCACCAATGTTATCTTTATACTTGGGATTCCAGCTGCCTTCGGTTATGAGGATTTATTCCAAATGTGAACCAAAGAAAGCAAAACATAAAATGCTGCCATTTTTTCCTTCCCATTTCCCCAAGTTAAATAACAGTTTATTCTGCAGGCTTTCAAATCACTCCCACAAAATGGGCAATCCAAGACAATCGACACATTCATGCTAATCCACCCAGAAGTAAATACACTGTGGTAAAATTGTGACGTTTGCAAAGACCATAGCTCCCCAATTACTGAAGGATTAACAGGATATAATGAAGGAGGGCAAAGTGTGATTCATCCTGGAGGGAAGCAGCCTTCCCATTCTGTATCTAATCCTCAAGTGGAAACTTTCTATACATTTGAGAATTTAGAAGTGTGGCTCACTTCCACATTTGCTTTAAATAAAAATGTTGCACTGCATTTTCTTGGTTTCAACCTAAGAACTGCTGTAACGCTGCTAAGAGGTGCTGGCTTCAGAATGTCTCTGAACTTAGCCAATACTAGAATCTGTTCAAACCCAGGAACGTTTGAATCATGAAACCACTGTCCATTGAGTCTAATATTTGTTGGATGTTCATGGAAAGAAAAGGGGAGTTAGTCTGTGTAGATTTTTCTGGGTGCTGGAATGGGAGTGAGCAACCCTGGATTTGAGTCTGAGATTTGCCCTGTTACTAAATAACGGCACTAGGAAGAAACAGTTTGTTCAGCACTGTACAGATTACTGGAATTTTTAATACATATTTTTGCCTTACACTGACCCTATGAGGTAACGAAGGCACCCAGCTAGTCATTCCTGTTTTACCGATGAGGAAGCCGAGGCTCAGAAAGGCTGTTAGTTGCATGTTATCTCATAGCAGCCACTCCCATCATGTAGCAAACAAGCCCAGGTAGAGGTCCAGAGAAGGCAGGTGCTTCACCTGGCACCACACAGCAAGTTTGATGCTAGAAAGGGCATAATTAGTCTGGAATTTCCAGCCCATTGCTTAGGTCACTGGACCATGCCGTCTCAGCGCATCCATCCTTGCCTGGGAGGTGAGCCACCTCATATTTCATCCCCTAGGCCAGGAAACTGTTTCTGGACCCTGACTGGGTCAAAGTGAGCACAACAGCCATGGACAGGTAGTTGGGAGAGGAAATAAAACACTAATGATGTTCTTTGCAGTCACAAGAGCATCTTGCGTCCCTATAAATGGATGGCTTGGATAGACTACTCTGTAGTCATAATAAATAAAGACTTGCACCACTTTAATCTCTGATCCTAGTCCACCCACAGCCTTTGGGAAAATGCCTGACTGAGCAGACAGCTTCACAGATTTCAGCCTGTGTCCAATCAGGAAGGGAAGAACATTCGGAGGTGTGGGCCCTCTGGGAGAAGGCCTGGTCCACTCCTAAACAGCTCCTAGATTGCGTGCAGGCAGCCTGGAGTTAGGGCTTGGCTTTGCTTTGCCTGGAGAGTGCTGGACAGTCAAATGCCAGAGTGAGGAGTCAAGAGGAACATTCTTCTCTTGCAATGGACACTCGAATATAATGAAGTAAATTTTATTGAGCACATACTATGTGCAGGACCAAATTCAAATATCTAACAAGTGGTGTAAAACTTTACATGCCTTCTCCTTCTCCCAAGATATGAACTTTATATAAAACAGTACATCATAGAGGGGAAAAAAATTTATTTTTTTCGAAGACAAGAGAAAGAGTTGTAGAAAATAGTTATTGATGTTACACTTGCTAAAAGCACCAATTATAAATTCGAACTCACTTGGTGTAGGAACAAAAGGTGTTTTTGTGTAACTTGGTTTGTTTATAAAATGGTCATGTTTTGTATGTTCCTGGATATGAAATCCAAAAGTGGAAAATCTAGGAAAATATGGGACAAAGAGCCTCTCCCAGGAAAGTTTTTAGAAATAAGTATCTTTTATTTTGCTATTTTACTCTAAGTACTTAATTTATAAATCTATTTAATTCCTTTTTGTAGTTACTCATTAACTGTAACAAAGATTGCTGTGGGTAAAAAATATAATTGTTAGGAAAAAAAATCCCAACAAACACACATACACCCAAAAAACAAACCAAAAAACCCCTAAGAATTCCTTAAATCTATCGAATTAAAGCTACTTTATGCTATTCTTTTATTTTCCTTCATTTCATATCCAGTTTTCTTCTACTTAAGTATTTCTTATCTAATGACTTAGTAATTTCTATGCTATTTTTCCCTAATAAGTTAGTTTCCATTTGACCTTAAGTACCTATTGCCTTTAGTTGCCTTCAGGGGGGACCTCTGCATCCTTGGTTGATTTTAAGCCTCCCATCTGCCCAACAGAAAGGAGCTCAGTGGGAAGAGCCTTATGCTTCTGGGTCTTCAGCAAATTCACACCTGTCTGGTTCCCATGTCCCCCCACCCCAACCATTTCCCTTTGGGGCTGGGGATCCATGTGGGAGGAGAGGAGAAGAGAAACTGGAACTCCACACTAGGATAAGAATTTAAACATTTGGTTTCTGCTGCTCATTAATGAATGATGTCTAATATTTGACTTGTCTGTTGGGTAGATATGGGGAAAAGGGACTTTTTTAAAAAAATGCAAGATAAAATAATTTAAATATCAAAGATAAAATGAGAAAAGCAAAACCGTCACATTTTATTGAATTAAAAACTTTGAATCATGTGTGCATGTATTTTATCCCTCTATGTCTGCTCACTTTTCATTCGATATTGAGTAAAATTTACTATAATATGTCTGGCTCAAGGCTTTATACTGAGGATTCAGAAATGAATAACACAATCTTTGCAGTTTCTGGGCCAGGCATTTTTCACACACTGTTTAATTTTTTTTCAATCACACTCTAAGGTATGTGCCTTCATCCCTATTTCAGAGATGTAAGAATGGTCTTTGAAAGTTTAAGCAACTTGCCCAAGGTCATGTAGTGAGTAATTGGAGAACTTGGAATGGCTTGATGACTCCAAAGTCTATGCTCTCTCATGCTGGCTGTGCTGGTTATAGCCTCCCGAAGCATCTAAGGCAAGACTGTAAGATTTCATTTTATTTTATTTTTTGGCCACACTGTGCAGCATGTGGAATCTTAGTTCCCCTACCAGGGATCAAACCCAGGCCCCCTGCAGTGAAAGCGCAGAGAACTAACCACTGGACCACCAGGGAAGTCCCAAGACTGTAAGATTTTAGAAGCAGTCCAGAGAAGGGTGGTGTGGTGCAAGAAGGATGGGAAAGTCTGAATAGGAGAAGAAAGGGAGAGCAGGCCTGCTGAAGGGGGAAGGCAAAGGAAGAACTGAACATGGTGAGTCATGAGTCGTGTGTGTGTGTGTGTGTGTGGCAGGTCGGGGTGGAGGTGGTGAGGGAAGTTGGCTAAGCAGGCAGTGTGGTAAGCTCGGGTAAGGACTTGAAAGCCAAACCAAAGAGTTTGAATCTGAAGCCATATTCTGAATATGAGATTAAACTCTCCAGCTGTTGGAGGATGGTAGGATTGAATTTTTGTAGGGAAAAAATCAATTCTCAATGCAACCATATTATAAGTCGTGAGAAACGGGGTTGTTCACTGACTATTTCAAAGTCCATCTATAGAATCCTAAAGATGCCACCAGAAAACTACTAGAGCTAATCAATGTATTTGGTAAAGTTGCAGGATACAAAATTAATGCACAGAAATCACTTGCATTCCTATACACTAACAATGAAAGATCAGAAAGAGAAATTAAGGAAACAATCCCATTCGCCATTGCAACAAAAGAATAAAATACCTAGGAATAAACTTACCTAAGAAGGTAAAAGACCTGTACTCAGAAAACTATAAGACACTGATGAAAGAAATCAAAGATGAAACAAACAGTTGGAGAGATATACCATGTTCTTGGATTGGGAGAATCAATTTTGTGAAAATGACTATATTACCCAAAGCAATCTACAGATTCAGTGCAATCCCTATCAAATTACCAATGGCATTTTTTACACAGCTAGAACAAAAAAAATCTTAAAATTTGTATGGAGATACAAAAGACCGTGATTAGGCAAAGCAATCTTGAGGGAAAAAAACGGAGCTGAAGGAATCAGACTCCCTGACTTCAGACTACACTACAAAGCTACAATAATCCAGACAATATGGTACTGGCACAAAAACAGAAATTTAGATCAATGGTACAGGACAGAAAGCCCAGAGATAAACCAACGCACCTATGGTCAACTAATCTATGACAAAGGAGGCAAGGATATACAATGGAGAAAAGACAGCCTCTTCAATAAGTGGTGCTGGGAAAACTGGACAGCTATGTGTAAAAGAATGAAATTAGGGGCCTCCCTGGTGGCGCAGTGGTTGAGAGTCTGCCTGCCGATGCAGGGGACACGGGTTCATGCCCCAGTCCGGGAAGGTCCCACATGCCGCAGAGCGGCTGGGCCCGTGAGCCATGGCCGCTGAGCCTGCGCGTCCGGAGCCTGTGCTCTGCAACGGGAGAGGCCAAAACAGTGAGAGGCCCGCGTACTGCAAAAAAAAAAAAAAAAAAAAGAATGAAATTAGAACGCACCCTAACATCATACACAAAAATACACTCAAAATGGATTAAAGACCTAAATGTAAGACTGGATACTATAAAATTCTTAGAGGAAAACATAGGAAGAACACTCTGACATAATCAGAGCAAGATCCTTTTTGACCCACGTCCTAGAGTAATGGAAATAAAAGCAAAGATAAACAAATGGGACCTAATGAAACTTAAAAGCTTTTGCACAGCAAAGGAACTATAAACAAGAAGAAAAGACAACCCTCAAAATGGGAAAAAATATTTGCAAACAAATCAATGGACAAAGGATTAATCTCCAAAATATATAAACAGCTCATGCAGCTCAATATTATAAAAACAAACAATCCAATCAAAAAATGGGCAGAAGACCTAAATAGACATCTCTCCAAAGAAGACATACAGATGGCCAAGAAGCACATGAAAAGCATCTCAACATCACTAATTATTAGAGAAACCTCACACTGGTTAGAATGGGCATCATCAGAAAATCTGCAAACAACAAGTGCTGGAGAGGGTGTGGAGAAAAGGGAACCCTCTTGCACTGTTGGTGGGAATGTAAATTGATACAGCCACTATAGAGAACAGTATGGAGGTTCCTTAAAAAACTAAAAATAGAATTACCATATGACCCAGCAATCCCACTATTGGGCATACACCCAGAGAAAACCATAATTCAAAAAGACACACGTGGGGCCTCCCTGGTGGCGCAGTGGTTGAGAGTCCACCTGCCGATGCAGGGGATACGGGTTCGTGCCCCGGTCTGGGAGGATCCCATATGCCGCGGAGCGGCTGGGCCCGTGAGCCATGGCCGCTGGGCCTGCGCATCCAGAGCCTGTGCTCCGCAACGGGAGAGGCCACAACAGTGAGAGGCCCGCATACCACCCCCCCACAAAAAAAAAAAAAAAAAAAAAAAAAAAGACACATGCACCGCAGTATTCATTTCAGCACTATTTATAATAGCCAGGTCATGGAAGCAACCTAAATGCCCACTGGCAGACGAATGGATAAAGAAGATGTGGTACATATATACAATGGAATATTACTCAGCCATAAAAAGGAATGAAACTGGGTCATCTGTAGAGACGTGGATGGACCTAAAGACTGTCATACAGAGTGAAGTAAGCCAGAAAGAGAAAAATACTTTATTAATGTATATATGTGGAATCTAGAAAAATGTACAGATGAACTGGTTTGCAAGGCAGAAATAGAGACACAGATGTAGAGAACAAACGTATGGACACCAAGGGGGGGAAAGTAGGGGGGGGAGGTGGTGGGATGAATTGGGAGATTGGGATTGACATGTATACACTAATATGTATAAAATAGATAACTAATAAGAACCTGCTGTATAAAAAAAAAAAGTCCATCTATAATCATCTATTCCTAGATTCCTCTGCTATTTCAACGTGACTGGTTTACTCAGGTCTGAATGTGACTTACAAATGCTTGAGAACTCCCCTGTAAAGGATTTCAAAGATCTCACATATAGGATCTCATGTTGGTTGAGTCTGGAAAAAGGAACCAGAAAACAGTCATTTGACAGATATTTGCTGAGCATCTATAATACAATGTACAAAGCTTTGTTCTAGACATGGTTAGGAACAAGACATAATGCAGAAAAAAGTATACGTAGCAATACAGGGAGATCTTGATACATGATATCACAGCCATACAATGAGATACTTTCTGTTGCTGTGAATTAATATGGGAAGTGGTTCATGAGATAGGACAGAATTGATAAGTGTCAGAGTGTCATGCAGGTGGAAGAGGGCACTGACTAGGGGTATCTGTTTAAGATAGAATCAATGGAAAGATGTGCATGATACTCTTTTGTGAACTTAAATTCTCTATGTTTTACAGAAAAAAAACTGATAAAGGTGAAGATAATCCTGATGAACTGGCTGATGATTTGATGATGGCTGGGAAATAAGGAGTCTGGCCAGTAACTGTTCTTTTCTTTTGAGTACGGAAGACCTGAAAACTGATAGTATCTGAAGGACATTAAGGCGGCTGCAAACCAATATTTCATTTACTACAAATCTTTTTCACGTTAATAAACTTTGGCTAGTAGGATTCCTTGGGGGCAGGGAGTATATATCCTGAAAAGAATACTGAAAAATTAGAGAAACATTCTTACTGCTAATGACTTGGTCAACTGAGAGTGGGTAATAGACTTCATTTGTTTGTTATTAGGCATAACATGTTTTATTCCTTAGTGTAGAAAATATGAGCTTTTGATATCACTGCTTAGTATAATTGACTCTTCTGAGCCCTGTTTGAACTTAGTGATTCATCATTTTTCAAATTAGTAGGGACAAGGTTAGGGTAATATGAGTCTGTAATAAGTAAAATCTTCCGAATGCCTTCCACAATAATGGATTAGGCTGTCATTTGTAGTATCTCTTATTTCTGTTATCATCTGAGCTTAGGATGTCAATTTAAGCTCATTAGTTTAATTTTTAAGACATTCCTCCTTGCTTCTGACAGCCATAGGAAGCATGTCCACTTGATGCGTGCTGCCTTATTTGTTGAATTTGGCAGAAGTGATCCCCTTGTAAAAGACAAGATACTCAAGTGTCAAGCGCTTACAGGGTCATCCATCTTCTTCGGCCCTTCCACCCACTGGGGCTGGACCACATGCACCCACTGTTCAGGCCCCTTCTCTGCTTTCTCTTTGTCATTCTGCTGTTGTCAATTCCACCGTTTATTCAGTGATTAATCATCGTTTGGAAGGTTCTGCTGGGAGCCAACAGAAAGGGGAGTATTCCTGCAGGTGGTTTCTCTCTGATTAGTCAAAAGTGATAATGACTTGCTGCTGGGGCTTTGTCATAAGGAGGGAAGACAGTGAATTCTTTTTCTTTTGTGGAAATACAATTGAATTTTATAAACCTGGGAAATAAACTTAATTGCACAAAGAACATTAGAATTGGTCTTTTAAAAATGTCCCCCCTGAGACACTGTTTTCAGTTAAAGCACCTTTAGAATCACAACTTGCTTACGGTCTTACCATTATTTTTAATTTAAGGCATTAAGATGCACGTTCATGCCAACTTAAGTTCCTAAAAATAACTCTATGGAAGATGAGCTATTTAATGGTTTATCAGCAATCACTTCTTACTGAAGTAATATATTTAATACTTTTACCTTTGACAGCCACAAAGATGGATAATGTTGGTATTTAACTTGGTGTAGTATTACACTTTTGTATTACTTATTTGGGAAAAATATCTCTGACAACAAAGGTATCAGTTATATGGTTTAAAGATGACTGCTTCCATTTTTTAAAAAAGTGTTGAGAAGGATGGGCATGCTGGAAGATTTTTCTAAAGAGGCTCCGGCTCTGTAGAAAGGTGCCTTGTTTGTGGTGCTGAAGTGCAACCAGCAAGGAAGTAAAGCCGTGTTTGGGTGGTGGAGGGAAGTTAAGAGAGCCAGGGAGGGTGGGGAGGTGCATGGAATGTCATTCAGCCTGCTTCTGGCCCGACCAGTCTCTCCACCAATTATTATGCATGGGATTTCTCAGTAAGCAGGCAGGGTTTCCAGAACAAGGAAAAGTCCTTCTGTGGAGAGTGAGAAGGAGTATGAGTGTGAGCGTACATGAACCTTTTTTTTCACTTCTCAGCTGATCACTGTGAGAAGGATGAGTGGGCTCAGAGAGAATTACTCATTTCAGTCTTACTCCCGTGGGCAAATTATTCAGAGATCCCAGATTCTGCTCTGTGGATTTATTTTTTTCATCCTCTCCTCATGTGGAGTTTCTCTCAACTGACATGTGTGGATAAAAGAGACTAAACATGTCAAGATTCCAGAACCAAATACTGGTGACTGGTACTTACTTTGAGTAGCAAACGATCTCCTCCTTCCCACCCTCTCTCCCCTTTGCCACTCTTTGCTAGTGATGGAAATTTTACCTTGGATCTATGCTCTATTGGTCTGAGGCTGAGCTTGGCATTTAGAGCCCAGGAGCAATCTCTGAAGGAGGAAACTGTGGCCTGCTGGCATGCATGGCTGGGTGTGTGTGTGTGTGTGTAAAGTGGGAAAGGGGTCCCTCTCCCAGGACAGCTGCCTCTTGGGCAGGGACCTTGGGCTTATACTGGGGTGGTATGTAACTCAGAGCCTCCGTCACTCACTTCTTGGCAGGCTGGTTCTGAGGAGTGGGAGCGGCTGTGGCCTGACAGCGAGATGGGCAAGAGTGACAGTCATGCTGAGCTGCCAGCCCAGGAGGTGGTGGCTGGGAGTCCTGTGGTGGAGGATGGCTTCTGCAGAAAATGGGTCAAGAGTAGCCAAGTGAATGTGTGAGGGGCGGGGGTGGGTTCAAGGAGCAGCCCAAAGTTCTCTCCTGGGCAAAGAGCAAAGCACTGAACACAAGCCTCAGTGTCCCCTCCTGAATTTCTAGTCCTTCTTCCCCAATCTACCTCTGCTCTTGGAGCCTTTCTCCACCCTTGGGTATATGAGGCTAATGACAGCTTGAGTGTAATCTGTCCCAGGTGGAGATTGCTTTTGAGTGGACATCATGTCCTGGAGTGATGATTCCCAGAGTGGTACCTGGACCAGCAGAGTTAGCATCACTTGGAGATCATTAGAAATGCAAATTCTAGGGCCTTAACACAAACCTACTGAAGCAGAAACTCTGAGGGGTGGGACATAGCAATCTAGTTTAACAAGCCCTCCAGGTGTTTCTGATGTATGATAAAGTTCAAGAATCACTAACCTAAAGTGACCAAGCTATGACCCAGTGGTATTTGGGGGCATTTGTCAATGAGTTGAGGCAAAAGGGTACGAAGGAGAACAGAGCCTCAGGAGCCCCTCTTACCATTCCTCCCAGGAGACGACCTACTTTACCTTAACTAAAGTCATCCCACACATGGGTTGCAAACTGCTAAATGCAAGAGAGTGAAAAGAGACTTTAACATTTAAGTAGCCAGAGTATTTCAACTTCAGACAAGTAAACTGTTGAAAAACTTGAGCAGATGTGGCTTCCCTTTGTTTTTTCTAGTGCTCAGGTTAGGCTTTCCAATTATTCTTCTGGAGCTGAACCATTTGCCCTTTGTGAACAATTCTCCAAGGTCTGGGTTAGGGAGAGAGGGGATTTGTATTGACTAAGATCTGGCAAACAAATTGTGCTATAAAAAGCATTAGGATACAGGAAATTTCCCATAGTTAGCAAGCACTGTTTCTACTCCAGCCCCCTGCTTCAGGAGTGGCACCAAGGAGCATTTGATGAAAGAGAGTGGGACCTTCATAAAGTCAGAAGTGTGTCCAAAGTAGTGGTTAGTATATAGCAGTAGATCCTTTGTAGATGCTTATGGAACTGAAACCTCCTTAACTTCATCTCAAGAGCCTGTTTGTAACTCTTCATTTATACATTTCTCTCAACCTTCTTGAAACTAGTTTTATGGTTTACATAGGCTCTTGCAGTAACAAGTTACAGATGAGGTAACAAATTTACTACCCACAGCATAACGGAAGGTGTCCCTTTATTTATCCTAAAACAACCTCTCCCAAGTTTCAAGGGTGCTTATCTGAAATCTTAACTCTTGGGTTTGGGTGTTGATGCTTCTGACTTTGTCTGAGATAATGTCTCTTTGTGATTGTGTAAAGATGAGTCAGTAGCACTGACCAGCACTGCCCGTGCCACACCAGGAAACCCTCCAAGGAGAAGAATGCCATCTGACTCCATGCTGGGACTGGGCTTACCTCTACTAGAGTTGGTGGACTTCTCCAGTGTGGTTCAGGAACTCACAAAGACCCCACTACATTCCTCCTGAATCAGTGCCTAAAGTTCCACCATGGAAACTCATTTCTCTGGGTAAAACATTTCCTTTACAAGTATTTTCTCCTGCTGGATTTAACTTTCATGAAGGCAAGGAGCATGCCTCAGTCATTTTTGTTGGCCCCTACCACCTGTTGTAGAGCCTGAACTAATAGATTTGCTATGACTCTTTGTGCATATTTTCAGAGAAGGATAACAAATTATTCATTTGTACCTGAGTATGAATAGGATGTGAGGGAAGATTTGGCTATACATTTGGAGACAAATGATTGAAGCATGCTCCTTGCCTTCATGAAAGTTAAATCTAGAAAGGAACTGCTTGACCCAGGGACATTAGTTTCCAATGGTAGAAGTTTCAGTCTTTATGATCTGGCCAATTGATCTGGCCAGATGGGGGCCACTTTCCTCCCTCACTCTTCTGTGTAGTGTCTAGGACGGGCCTCATCTTAGAAAAAAGTTTTGTCCATTCAGTGAAAACCAGGAAGAGCAGGGTAGTGTGGGTGTTCTAGTGACTGGGAATAAAAGATGAGGATACACTGAAATGAAGCTAACATTTATTGAGCATTTACTATGTACCAGGAATTCTTTACTGCACTTAACATTTATCAGCTTATTTGATTCTCATTATAACCCTATGAAGTTACTCTTACTATCCCCATTTTGTAGACAAGAAAACCGAAGTGCAGAATGGTTAAATAACTTGCCAAAGGAGACCTAGCTCATAAGTGGAAGGGCTAGAATTCAAACTTAGATGATTTGATTTCAAAGCCTGGCTCTGAAAGAGTATGCTCTACTGCCTCCCTGTAAGAGGAAAAGGGGCACAGAGCAGCAAGATAGGGTTGAAGACGACCTACTTCTACTTTGCTGTTTTTGCCAAAGATGAGCCCAACACATCGTGTAGCAGTGTTCCAGGGAACCAAGATTGGATATTGCTAGGATTCTGGCAGGGAATGCATGAAACAAATGTTCTATGAGAACAAGCTTTGTCAGGAAGGTCAAGGAAAGGGTTATTTAGAGGGAGATCAGAAGCTGCCTTTCAACTCCTGCAGAGGTCCTCCCCTCTCCCGTTCACCTCTCCTTAATAATTTGATCAGTTCTCTGTGGAAAGTGCTTAGTCGCTATGGTAATGAGTACTCTATAAATATTAGTAGAATAAAGCCAAACACAATATCACCCTATTAAGGCAGAGGCTCACAGAATTAGCCTTGAACATAGTGGTCTAATGATGTGCTACTCCATCATTTTGTTTTAAATCCCATGGACATGTGTGCTAGCCCTGGACCTCACAGTGATAAGGAACAAAGATCTGGAGTAAAGGCTGTCACATTGCTTTGGAAGCCCCAATCCACCTCTTCTCAAGTGCTGTGTACATCATATATGTTCACTGTTCCGATGGTTTTAGTGGAACTTAAGAGAAACAGTTGTTATTCTGACTCCTTGATATTCTCTTTGGTAACTTAACTCATGGGATTTTAGCACTGAAGGAATACAGATTCACCTAATTTAGAGAAAAAAGGGATATTAGTGATTGGTTAGACCAGGAGTCTCAAACTCAAACGCCTACAGGGTTGAGGTAGATAAAGTAAATGAGAGAGGCAGGCTTGTACAAGACAATTGTGAGTGGTAGGCACCGTGGCATGCCCAGAGCTTCGAATCTTATTCTACATGCAATGTATATGGAAACATTCCAGTTCTGGAAACACACACACCACACATATGTATGTGTGTGTATATACATATACGCATGTATGTGCTAAAAACCTGTAATATCTCTACATAAAGATTAATTTGTGGGGAATTTGCTAGGTAGAATCAAATTTATATTCTACTATCAGACAAAAAGAAACAAGAAAACACATTTAAACTTAACATTCAGGTCTTCTTTGTTTATTAAAATCATCACTCTAGAGGAAATGCTGTACCTTGATTTTCTAAGTGCCTACGACTCACATATTTTTTTCATTACCAGGCTTTTTCCTAGTCAGTACTACTTTTTTAAATCGCAATTAGCCTTCTCAGGATGGTACAAGGTCTTTTTAAAGCTGCTGTTCTTCTCATAGACAAATCAAAACATTGTGAATAAATCTTCAAATAGTAGCTATCTAATTCTATAGTTTTAAGTTCAGTCTTTAGCACAATTTAAGCAACCAGTTCAGGCTTAGTAATGAGACCATATCTCTTGAATTTTCTAGGACTATCTTGGTTTCACTAGTTCCTTCTTTTCATATAAGTCAACCATATTTTCTAATTTGGGGTTCAGAAAACCTGGTGACCATACTTTTAATCTTTTTCTCCAACTTCTTTCAAAGAGGACTTTTCTCTATGAGAAATCCACCCTGTTCATCTCTTAGTAGCTAAGTACCTAAAAAGGTGGTACTATTAAGTATTTGACATGCTAAGAATTACAGTTGGTACAATATGCAAGTTGTTTTTGTTTTTGCCTTCAGGCTCTAAATGGAACTGAGTCATCATACATTAAAGTAACTTTGTTTATAGGAACTGTTTCATCAAGGGAACAAATAAATTTGTCACCCCTTCTTTTATTTTTACAGTTCAAATAAACATGGAGTTTGTGTTTCTCCTAGGATGGAATCAATTACTGTTTTAGTTGTCTTTTGCTCTGTATTAAATTACCCCAAAACTTAGTGGCTTAAAATAACAGCAGATATTTAGTATCTCGCCGTTTCTGTGGGTCAGAAATTTAGAAGTGGCTTATCTAGATGGCTCTGGCTCAAGGTTTCTCATGAGGTTAGAGTCAGAATGTTGCCTAGAGTACCAGTCAACTGAAGCCTTGACTTGGATGGAGGATTCAATTCCGAGATGGTTCAAAATGGCAAGTAAGTGCTGGCTGTAGGCAAGAGACTTAACTCCTTACCATGTGGACCTCTCTGTAAGGCTGCTAGAGTGTTCTCATGACACTGTCGCTGGCTTCTCCCAGAGAGAGTGATCTAAGAGAGAGTAAGGCAGGAACACAAACGTCTTATATGGATCTAGCCTTAGAAGTCACAAACCTTCAGTTCCTCAGAAAACTAAAAATAGAGCTACCATATGATCCAGCAATCCCACTCCTGGGCATGTACCCAGACAAAACTATAATTCAAAAAGATACATGCACCCCAATGTTCACTGCAGCACTATTTACAATAGCCAAGACATGGAAACAACCTAAACGTCCATCGAGAGATAAATGGATAAAGAAGATGTGGTACATATATACAATGGAATACTACTCAGCCATAAAAAAGAACAAAATAATGCCATTTGCAGCAACATGGATGCAACTAGAGATTATGATACTAAGTGAAGTAAGTCAGAAAGAGATTTAAGACAAATACCATATGATATCACTTATATGTGGAAAATATGGCACAAATGACCTATGTACAAAACAGAAACAGACTCACAGACATAGAGATCAGACTTGTGGTTGCCAAGAGGGAGGGTAGATAGGGAGAGGGATGGACTGGGAATCTGGGGTTGGTAGATGCAAACTATTACATTTAGAATGGATAAACAAGGTCCTACTGTGTAGCACAGGGAACTATATCCAATCTCCTGGGATAAACCATAATGGAAAAGAATATGAAAAAAAAGAATGTATATATCTGTTCAACTGAGTCACTTTGCTGTACAGCAGAGACTGGCACAACATTGTAAATCAACTACACTTCAATAAAAAAAAGTCATAAACTTTCATTTACACAATATCCTATTAGATATAGAAGTCAGCCCTATTCACTGTGGGAGAGGACTATACAAGGGCATGAACACCAAGGGGTGAGCATCAGGGGCATCTTGGAGATTGGTTTCCATAGTTATTTATTTAACAATTCCTAACTGAGTATTTACTTGTCAGTGTGAAAGATAGGAAGAAATACCAAGTGTGGTTCTGCCTTTATAGGGCCACACAGTCTAGGAAAAGACACTACTAGTCAAAGACAATGCATGTTAAATAAATGGTGGTCATTTCAGGCAACACTATCTATCAAGAGTGACCATGCTGGAGTTCCTCCAAAGAGCCAAGGACGGATGAAAAACAAGGTCTATGGAAGGCAAGTATCACAGTAGCCCTGGGAATCATGGTGGCAGGATGGATGAGCAATTAGAAAAAAGAAGGCTCTTGTTCTTTCTCCTTCTCTCTCTGAGCCACTATCATTCCTAAAACAAAATACCCAACTATATCAGCTGGGGTTCGCTGGTTCAAGCAAAGATGACAGTTTACTCTGTTCCAGTGACTGTTTTAAGAGTTCTACCTATACTGTTTCATTTATCCCCCCCAACTTTGAGAGCTGGGTTCTTCTATTATCCTTGTTTTTCAAATGAGAAAACTAAGGCACAGAGATATTAAGTGATTTTGTAAGATTACTCACCATGTGAGTGTCAAAGCCAGGATTTTAACCCAGAACGTCTGAAGAAAGAGAAAGCGAGTTATCTGGAGAATGCTGCAGTTCCTCCAAGGAACCAAGGCCAGATGAATAACAAGGTCTACGGAAGGCAAGTATCACAGTAACCCTGGGAATCATGGTGGCAGAAACGCATAGACAACTTCTCCAGGGTGAGACGTCAAATGAATTTGCTTCATTGACCTCCTTCTGAGTGCCCAAGAGAATCTGACTGGCCCAGCTTGTGTCATGTGGCTGCTCCAGGGGAGGAGATGAGAGGGCCCACAATTATCAGTCTCCCAGAATCAGAAGGAGTGGAGAAGGGCTGATTCCCCTAAGAAAGGGAGCCTGAACAGATACAGACCTCTTTTCTTAAAAATATTGATCTACTGATTTATAATTTGGCTGCGCCAGGTCTTACTTGCGGCACACGGGATCTTCGTTGCTGCATCTTTTAGTTGTGGCATGTGGGCTCTTAGTGCCGGCATGCGGGATCTAGCTCCCTGGCCAGAGATCGAACCCAGTCCCCCTGCATTGGGAGCACAGAGTCTTAATCACTGGACCACCAGGGAAGTCCCCAGACCTCTTTTTAAACCCAAATAGTTCTCCATTTTTTTAAATTTGTCTTTGCATTTTAAAGAAAATGGGAGTCTTGATGAGTCTCAAACACTATCCTATTTATTTTCAATTTCTTTATGTTGACTGTGTTGTTGGGGGTGGTGCCACATTTCAGAGGGAAAACAGCAGAACAATTGCCTTATGCGTTGAAATTTTTTTTCCCAGAAAGGTACCCATTTTATCTTTGGGTTTCTGGTGTGTTTGGGTTTCTAATTAGTCTGTCTGAGATATTCCAGAATGCTGTCCTCTGGAAATGACCAGTTACCTTTTCCTGCTCAGAAGAAATAAGGTATCCAGAATTTCCTAATAATTCTGTTATGGTATTTCCCAATTTTTCCCATAGTACCTACCAGTTTATAATTATTATCATCTATAATAATTAATCTATTTACAGTTTGAAACATCTGTCCCCATCACTAAGCCAAAATGTTTACTAGCACTTATTATAAAGCAAGATTTCTCAACCTCAGCACTACTGAAATTTTGGAAGGGATAATTCCTTATTATTGGGGGCTCTTCTGTGCAATCCTGTGCAGGATGTTTAGCAGCATCCCGGGCCTCATCTCACTAGATGCCAGTAGTACTTTCCTGGTCATGACAGCCAAAAAATGTCTCCAGATATCCCTGGGAGGCAAAACCATCCCTAGTCGAGAACAACTGATATATGTAATTAGTGTATAAAGGATGCATGAATTAATTAATTAACAGAGTCATTCAGAGATGTGATGGGATTTCCAAATCCTTGAATCCTTGTAATTTTTCAATCCTTGAATCAATATTTGTCTGTCCATTCATTTATTCTGATTCCTCCATTCATCCATCTCTCCATTCACCAAACATTTATCGAGAGCCTGTCATGGAAAGAAGTCAGGAGCGCTGCTAAACAAACTACAATGTTCAGGGGGTCAGTGCTAGGCATCATAAGGTTAAGGTTGGCAAAAATATGAATTACCCTCAGCTTATTGTGCTCCAGGAAGAATAGTATTTCAAGCAACACATTTTGGATGAAGCTTACTCTGCCTGCAATGCCTTCCTGGTTCTCTCCTGATTTTGTGCATCTTAACCAATCCTTCATAACGAGTTCAGATTCACCTTCTTCTTGAAGCCTGTGCAGAGAGGGTCCCAATGTAAAGTTCTCTCCCCACAGCTTCCTTAATGCCTCTTATATTGGCCATTTGGCCTTGGCATCTACCATACTGCCTTGGTGTTTTAGAAATCTTATAAATACGTCTGGACTTCCTAAATAAATGTTTGGAAGAAGTTAATTAAGTGGAAAAATCCTTAGGTATAAATGTGGTTTTAATCTTACTTCTGCCATCAGTCTAGTTTTGTGACCCTGGGCAGGTTGCCTAATTGCTGAGGCTCACTTAATCTATAAAATGGAAATGGTTTTACCTGTTCTACAGCTACCTTACAAGGATATTGAGGGTGTTAAGTGAAATAATGGTTATAACTATATTTTGTAATTTTAAAAGTACTATACAAATGTAATATGCTGGCATTATCAACATTAAGAATAATAATACAAACTTCTTGGGGCTGAGTTTTACATATCTTTGTATCTCTAGAACCAAACACATGGCTGAATATCTAGTAAGGAGCTCCAAAAATGATGCTGATATGAAGTGTGGATCTCACTCATTATATGAACTTGTTATCTCTGATTATACACTAGTCAATAAATAGTTGTAGAGTCAAATTGAATTTCAGATAATCACCCAAGAAGTCTGTATTACTGCTCATGAATACATATGCTGGGCACCTTCTGAAGCTATGAGATATAAATATTCTATATGAAACATATTTTAAGAACCTAATGGTGTCTTATGGATTTTTATTGAGTAAGTTAAAGAATTATTTTATTTTATACAGGACACATTAAATAAGGTGAAAAAAAATAAGGTTGAAATTCTGGTAAGATTTCACTCTGAAGTATGTTAAGACTAAAAGTAATGTGTTTTTAGCACTTGGCTAGATTCATTTTTTTTGTTTTTGTTATGAAAGGAAGAGACAAATCCTCCAAAATACAGTAAGAGATTAATCTGAAAGACTCATCTTTCCCAGATATTCCTTGAGTTTTAAAAATTGTTTTAACCACATTATAAACTCAATTGACTAAATTTGCTATTGCAAAACTCATGGTTGGTTTTGCCTTCCTGATATTGGCCTATTTTGTGGTGATATTAAAATCGAACACCATAGTAACAAATTTGTTTTACT
The DNA here is from genome assembly GCF_964341445.2 of Mesoplodon mirus. Taxonomy (NCBI): domain Eukaryota; kingdom Metazoa; phylum Chordata; class Mammalia; order Artiodactyla; family Ziphiidae; genus Mesoplodon; species Mesoplodon mirus. The sequence continues at coordinate 107,433,370 of NC_138977.1, forward strand.
AAAAATATTGAGATAACACAAATAAGACATTAAGCAAACTCATGCATTAGCTGAGTTGACCTTTCCTGAAAAATAAATATTAAGGAAATATTTAAGGGAGTTCCTTTCCCCACCCCCCCTCACCTTAAGGTTCACTTCCAGTCAAATATTGCTTTTGCTTAAAAAGAATTAGGTTAATACCTGTTAAATGTGGCAGTAAAGTTTTACTACCTATAATTAAGCTGTAAAACTAAATGGACTTTATGGGTATAATTTCCAATACAAGCTTTTATATTTTTTAATGAAAAATAACTGACTAGCTCATTGTACTAAATACTAGTTACAGAGCTTTGAAAATATTTAGTTTGTTTTTCTAAAATGGGAAATTCAGAATGAGATTCTTTAAGTCCTTTAAAAAAGTGATGTGTACTGTATTTAATTAATAGCACTGAACTTCTTCTCTATATAAATTCAGATTCAGAAGACATTTACTGACCGTCCTTTGTGGGCCAAACATAGTGCTAGATTCTTCATCATATGTGGTCACTTAATCTTCAAACAACTGATTGCTGGCATCTTCATTAGAGAGAAGAATCTGAAGCTCTTCTAGGTGAAGAAACTTATCTGCAGTGACAAAGTTTAAAAAGTGCTAAAAGTGGGTTACAAACCCAGATATCCTTATTGTGAAGTCAATATTCTCATAAGTACATGTATTCAGGATGCTGTGAACTTGGGTACCATTATGGTAGTATCATAAACTTTCCTGAGTCTAATGTGCTAAGATCTGTTGACTCATGCAGGACCAGCAGACATGCCTATAACCTCTAAACTTCTACAATTCCCTGAACTTGACAAAAATACCTATTACTCTTGGTATGCCTATTTGAAAATGGCTAATTTTTTATTTCAAGATGGTGGGCTGAACTCAAAATTTTATTGGTCAAAATTGGTGAGTTTCTTCGTATATTATCATGCAGAGGACAAGTATGAAGTGCTCAATGGTTGAGTTGAAGCCAAAACCTCATTTCAGTCATTCTTTCATTCATCCACTTGCTTCTGTTTACAAATACAAATCCATCTGGTTCTGTCAAAAGGTCAATTTAAAAAGAGGCACTCCCATGATACTAAACCTACTTTATGATCAGAAATGGGTGGAAAACATTTTTTTTTAAGTAATCAACAATTCTTTGTTTTTTGGTTAAAGCCGGCTAAACCTATAATATAAACATGCTGGGAACTCTTAGGCAGGGTTAAGGAGGAGGGTGGGGGTAGTTAGGACTGAACGATTGGCCAGCTCTAAGGTAACACCATCATTTCAAACCCAAGAGAAACAGGCAAAATCTAGTCCAATCCAAGAAGAGCTAGACCTAAGGGATCCAATCCAGGGGTCAGGGCTGTGACAGAGCTTCTCAACCAAGGCAAGTCTCAGCTTCTAGTAGATGTCCCAGTGGAATTAGGGAAGTTATATAGGTATTATTATTTGCTTATCCAACATCCATTATGTCTTTCTTACTTGCAAATGGTGACAGAAATGGATAATTGTCTCTAATATGTATTTTCCTATCTTCAAGAATAAGAATTCCCAAAATTAGCTGGTACCCGGCCACCCACGATGTATTTCTCAGCCTCCTTTTCAGCAAGGCATAGCCATGTGACTAGGCTCTAGCTAATGGGATGCAAGAAGAGTGACATATGGAACTTTAGGAAGTGTCTTTAAAGTCTCCAGCCTTTCTTTCTTCTAGCTAGTTGGACTATAGATGTGAACGCTGGAACAGGAGCAGTCATAATAGACTCTGAAGTGCATTATGGACTGGATGTTTGTGTCCCCTAAAATTCATATGTTGAAGCCCTAACTCCCTCTGCGATGGGATTAGGAGGAGATGACCTTGGGAAGTTTTAGATAAGGTCATGAGGGTGGAGCTTCCATGATGGGATTAGTGTCTTTTAAGAAGAGGAAGAGAGACCAGAGCTCATTCTCTTTCTGTACACAGAAGATCATGTGAGTATACATACAGTTTATGTGAGTACACAGCAAGACGGTGACCATCTGCAAGTCAGGAAGAGGGCAGTCACCAAGAACCAAATCTGCTAGCACATTGATCTTGGACTTCCCAGCCTCCAGAACTTTGAGAAATAAATGTCTGTTGTTTAAGGCACCCAGTCCATGGTGTCCTGTTATAGCAGCTCAAACTGATTAAGACAACACAGAAGTCCCATGATGAGGATGGTAGAACCAAAAGGATAAAGGAACCTAAGATCCTGGTAATTGTGGGGCCACCAAACCAGGCTTGGACTGCCTATATTAATGTAAACTTTATACACTAATACACTAGTAAAAGCCCTATATTATTGGGGGTGGCAATGTATTCAATAATAAAACTGTGTTTCCAGCCTCCCTTGAAGCTGTATATGGCAATATGTCTAAGTTCTATCCACTGAAATAAAGTCAAGATTACAAAAGAATTCTGGAACGTTTCATTGAACGAAGTATAGACAGATGGGGGAAGGCCCTTGTGTCTTCCTTCCTTCTCCCTTCCCACTGTCTGAAATGTGGATGCAGTGGATGGAGCTCTAGGAGCTCTTCTAGATCATGAGTCTTTTGAGGAGCAGAAAGATGAGAGTTCCCCTGTTTTTTCCAAGGTTCCTTGATGACTTTGTGAAGCCAACTTACCAGTATTGGACCACTTACACTTGGATTTCTTTTACCCAAAGAAACAAATCTTCTGGCTTTAAGTCACTTTATTCTGGGTTTTCTATTAGGTGCAGTCAAATTTAATCCTATCTGATATGGTGGTTCATTAATGAGAAGGTACAGGAAACACAGGTCAACCCCAGAGACCTGTGACATGGGGCTTGTGTCTCATCTGGCTGGGAACCTGGAGTGGAAGTGGCAGCTTCCTGGCAACCACCTGGCTAACTTGTCAGGTTCAATGTTGGAGCTCAAGGTCAATGTATGAGTGTGGACTGTCTGGGGCCTGATCACTGGTGGGTAGGAGCAGCTAGCATGCTGCCAGAGCAGGTACTCACTGTGCCGGCACAGCTGGGCCTGCAAGGATCAGGCCTTCAGTGCCTGACATAGGCTGGGCACAGGCAAAAGCAGGCAGGGGCTGACCTAACCCATGCCTCTTTTAGACATGATTAAGGCAGAATGAATATGCTGGACCTCTCTCTCCTCTCAGGGTTGAAAGCAGCTGGATGACTCTAACACCCAGGCTTATGAGACCCGGCTTTGCTCCTCTCTCTCTGTCATCTGTGGGCCAGCTGCATCCATACTGGTCCTCATTTCCCCTGCCTTGAGCTCATTTACTCCCTGGGGATTAATGTGACTGTGAATACTCTGCACTCCAAAGTGTGGGAAAACTGGAGACACAAACACAAATTGAAGCCTCAGTGGTACAGGGGCAGACAGCAGAGTCTTTCCCTCAGTTAGCATCATGTTAGACCTGGAATGCGGTTTTGTTGCAGTGACATTTCATAGTCAGAGACACTTCTAGGCAGTGACTCAGAGAGGCAGCCTGCTGCTGAGCAAGGAGGAGGTCTATGTGTTGGATTTCAGGGGATCCTGGGCTCATATGAGAACTATCAGCCCAGACCTTTTATTATCAAAGAGGTAAGGTTGGTGGAAGCATGCAGTGAAATATAAAGTGCCCTGCAGATTATAGTAATTGTATTAATGGAGAGAAAAACAACCACCCTCTTCCCCAGTGTTACTGAGACCACGAGGTACTGACCCCCTTCAACATGCCCAGAGATGCAGGTTGCCCTCTTGTTAATTTCTCCCCATCAAGGCTGCCCTTGGGATTTATGTTAACCCAAGTTCATGTAGATTTAAAAAATGGGGGGAACAGCAACATTTAGAATGACTTGTCTCAGAACCTACTCCTTCCCAGGGGTGACCTGTTCAGAATACTATTGCAAACATAAATGACAGATCAGTATACCTTCAAACTTAACCAGGCTAATAACGAGATACACTAGTTATGTATGATACATATTAATCATGTATCCCACATACATGCTAATCACTTATGCCATTTACTATTATTTACCCCATTTCCAGAAGGGTGTTCTACTATTAAAAGGTGTTATGTGAAGAAATGGTGGTAGAATAATTTTGGGAAATGCTGGGTTAAGCAAAGTTGAGCTAGAAAATTATTACTGGGTATGTGAGTCTGGGGGAGGGAACTCTCTATGTGTATGTCCTGAAGTGAGGGTCTTCATTACCCCCTGCAAGGAATTTGACAGGGTATATAATAATTTTCTCTGCCTTCATACCTGGGCTTGTCTGTCCAAATGCTTCCTCCTGAGATGGTTCATTTGGGGAATGACACAAAGTCGAAGGAATACATGAGATGACTCACAGTGGCCATGGCAGTGCCCGAGCCAGATTGTTTCAATGTTTTTCTGTGCCTAACATCCTTGGTTTTCCAGCCTTCCATCTATTCTGGAGGCTACTTCCTATCTTCTCTATGACTCCCTTTTCTACTTAGGATAGGTATAGCTCATCCTGCTGCCTGCAGCCAAGGTCATTGACTAATGCAGAACTGAAGTTCTTTACTGCTGGACTCTCAGAACCTTAAAATTCTAATTTGCATTGTGATTCTCCAAAAGGTGCCCAAGAATGTGGCATTTTCCAAAAGTGTTGGCTCCAGAAGCTCTGTCTCCGTACCCCTTTCCATCTTCCGGCCAACATCTCTTAGGATTGGTGTTCCATGGAACACACTGGTGGAAATGCTCATTTAGTAGGTCATTGCTTAGCTAAGTCAGAAGACATCTTGGTGGTCTTGGTACAGTAGAGTTAATTTAAGCAAAAAAGTGAACAGTTTTTTTCCTTCTCCATGATAAATCCAGGTTATCATAATAGATTATGTTCTTATCATGAATTCATAGTGAATTTTCTCTAGAGGACCATCACTGGATTCACATACACTGTGTCCTGTAAATATCCTCTGAGCTGGCAACAAGATCCTGGACTACAGTGGATGCTCATGGAGCACTTTGTAGAAGCCAAAATACATTTTATTTTTTACGTGATCCATTACATTTGCTAATGACTTAGGTCAACTGGGTAAGCAATGTGGTCATTCATAGTTATTTTTGCTTTTCCTCATAACCAATTATTTTAACCACTGGATCATTTGTATTTTTATACAATACACAGTCTTCCAGGAACATGCAAAAGCTTAATGGGTTGTATAATGTACCATCCCTTATCCATGATTAACATATGTTTAATGAGTATAATTTCAAGAAAGCTTGAAAATTTAGGTCCCCAGCTTCTTCTACAAAGCCAGGCACTGGAATGAAAAGTTTGCCACACTAATGAGTTTTGAATGTTTTAAATGGAAGCTTATTCTCACATAAATTGAGACTTTCCTTGAAAGTGGGTAGCATCTCACCTTACACAGCCAAGATGAGATGTTAGTGAACAGGGGCAGCTCTGGAGCTTGTTAACAATGCTGATTTCTTTTCCAATCCTAGATATTCTGATTCAGTAGGTCCAAGGTGGGTGAGGCATGAGCTTTTCCAACAAATGTACCAGGAAATTTTAACACGGGGTCACACTTCTGGAAATACTGAATTTTTTTTGAGTATGCAGGGAGCTGGCTGCCCCAGCTGGGGAAGTTGGAGGCCAAGAGATTGTTTGGGGCACCAAAGCATGGTGCTTCTCTCTGGTTTAACTGGTTTCTCTTTCTGGAGGAACATGTGGCCTCCCTAATGCTGAATTTGATTCAAGAACCAGAGGAACTCAGTATTTTTAAACATTCCCTGAATGCAGGGCACACAGCTTGTTAGTGGAAATTTGTCTGGAATCCTGAGTATGGAAGGCTGTGGTGTAGCAAAAACTGGGCTTTACAGGTTCTACTAGATCTTACTTTCTGTAGATGCTCTCTCCAACAACTCGCTGTGTCCCTGTTAGCAGTTCCAAGAACCATGAGAAGGTATACCGGAGCTATGCTGGACCTGCCCCTGTCTCTGTGGCCTTAGTCTCGCCTAAGGACACTGAACACTTCATTCAATCTGATAGGCAGGTGAACGTGTGTGTTCCTGAAATGCTATGGAGTGAAATGATGGACTGCTATTATCTTACTCCAGTTCTCGTCTCCTCCCATTGAAGTGCCAGGGGGAAGTTGATGTTTAGTGATAAGATCATTTATTCAATCCTCTCACAATTTCTGAGTATTTGGCCTTGCTTCTTACTGGTGACTCTGGGTGGCTGCTTAACCTTTTCAATTTTCTAGGTTGAAAAATAGCATAATAATAATATTCCCCTTCCAGGGCTGTTGATAGGATTAAATGAGATAAGGCATGTAAAGTATTAATATTTAACTTGATTCCAGGCAGATGGAACTCAAAAAATGTTAACCATCTATCTTCTCCCTTCTCCTCTCTCTCTTTCTCTCCTGATCCTCCTCCCCTCCTCCCTATCCTTTCTCCTAAGGGACAGACAGCTCAGTTTCTATTTAGGAAGGACGTTTAGGTTATGCAATCAGGTTGGAGGGTGAAGAGGAGTGGGCTAGAGAAATTGTCTTAAGACTATGTTTGCTCAGTGCAGTTTCCCTTGGAGTATGTGTTTATTTGGGATGGCCGAGAATGGGATACTGAACATCCACAAGCTGTCCCTTGGCACCACCAAGGACTTTGGGAGATACAGTGATGGTGGAGACACTCTCTGTCCTCAAGGAATACAACCTAGGGAGCCATCTGTGGTATGATGAGCTATTCGTATATAAGGCAACTTACATTACTTGCGTTAGAACAGAAATACCCTTGGCCATGGGAGCACAGAGAAGGGAGCAATTAATTCTTGGATAATGTGTTATCTCTATATTCAGAATTAGAAAAAAGGATCTGCCTGTCTGCTAAAAATAACAATACTGTCATGTGTATATTGCATCAAGTAGATTATTAGGGAGAATATAAACAAAGACAATACTGTATATATCAAAGCATATCTACAGGATAAGGAAGAAAGTTGTAGTGGGAAGGATCTGAAGAGCTTCTTCCCTACAGCAGAGTTCTGATTTCACACACAAACCTTGTTAAGGGAGTTCTGCTCTTATGCAGAAATAGTGAAGGTGAAGCTGAGAGCAGGGGAAACCAGTGTTTGCCATTAGTTGTAGGCAATAAATTGTCTGGGAAATGCCAGTTTCAAAATTCCTCCTTTCTAAATGATTCAACGTAAGACAGAATCGTTGTTGTTGACTATAAAATCCATCTCAAAGACTCAAAAATCATTAATGTCCAATAATACTGATTTTTTTTCTGTTAAATCTGAGTCTTGCAGGTGCTATAAGTCTTTCCTTTGGCAGAAAATTCAATAATTTTTTATCACTGAAGGTAAAAGTAGTCTCAAAAATGTTTAGTTTGATTTTGGCGTTATATAACTTTAGTCCATAAAATGCTAGTTGTGTCTCCATAATTCTCTCCTGGAGAATTAAGTTTCTTGTTTCTGAAGCTTACAACTTGACTATAGTTTTGTTAGAGGTCTGGTGGGAATGCTCATTTATTTTTGGTCTTATGGGAAATTTTTCTATGTTAAAAATTGCAGAGTGGAGAAACATAGACTGATAATACTGTAATATGACAACAAGTTTTCTATCTCATTTTTTAAAATGCAAATAAGATTGGCAACCTCAAAACTTGACAGAATTTTAAAAAAATCTCCGTCCTGAAAGTTTTCATCTGAAAAAAAGAAGTGCTGATTTTCACACACTAAGCTCATATCTTAAAGTATTCTTTGTTGAACAACAAACACTATGCTGTCCAGCACTCAAAAATCCCATGATACAATGATATTCACTGGGGAAAGCTTGTGGAACACATACACATGAAATTTTTTTGAGAGAACCAGAGGAAATTTCATTTTTAATTGTCTCAAATACAAATAACAGAACACAAGCTCTTAGCTCAAGAGTGTCCCAATTTGGATGCAAAGTTTCAGTCTATTTAAACTTTGGGGATTTTTAAGAGGGTTGACACAAGAGGCTTCTTTGAGACAGACCCTGCTGGTTTTTGTTTTGACTGATCAGACACACTCAGGCTAACCCAGGTGGGTTCCAGGTTGCTGATTTCCTTCTGTCCATGCACTTTGAAATTAAGAGCATTTTTTGAGGAACTAGCATATTTGGAAAACAAGAGGTAAAATCAGAGGGAGCCAATGGCACATTTTAATGTGTTGCAAGTAATAATTCATGTCCCTAGAGATCAGTCCTTGTCTTTCAGTCATTCCTTCTTAATATTAATTCTTTCCCCCAGATTCTGCAGGTTGTCCATATTTGTACAACATGACACCTTCTCCCCTACTGGACACCTGACAGAAGGGGAATCCCAACCCAGGACGGGGCTGAGCCAATCAGATCTTCTCTCTTAAGATTTGAACAGAGGGACCTGGGAAGGGGAGTTGCCAGTGCTGAAGTGAAAGGTTTCTCAGCATTTGGGGCTGTGGGAAGAGGTATGTTTCTATATAATGTTGTGAAGCCACAGAGGAGCTGAGAAGCCGTGAGGAAACAGAGAAAGGTGGGCAGAGAGAGACCCAGGGACTGGAACTGCCCTGGCTTGAAAAGTCAACTTTGCAATCTCTGGGAGGATGTGGGGAGGCAGTGGGTGGAATCAATTTCTACTTCACAATTCTGGTTCTGGGGAGGAAAGGTGTCACTTCACCTGCCATTCGTGGATTCTGTGTGCTCCCCTGAATCCTTACAAACACCGCTGCTATGCGTTTGCCTGGTGTGACTATGCTTCTGTTATTTGCAACTACAAAAGCCTGACAAGGATGGAAATTGGGTTAAAAGTGCTGTGGCTCTCCTTTTAAAACATATTGTTTTAGGGACTTCTCTGGTGGTCCAGTGGGTAAGACCCCACACTCCCAATGCAGGAGGCCCAGGTTCAATACCTGGTCGGGGAACTAGATCCCACGTGCATGCTGCAAGTAAGGATCCCGCATGCCACAACTAAACATGCTGCAATGAAGATCCCGCACGCCACAACTAAGACCCAGCGCAGCCTAAATAAATAAATATTAAAAAAACAAAAAAAAATATTGTTTTATACACAATCATGACTTTTTTTTTTTTTTTTTTTTGCTGTACGTGGGCCTCTCACTGTTGTGGCCTCTCCCGTTGCAGAGCACAGGCTCCGGACGCGCAGGCTCAGCGGCCATGGCTCACGGACCCAGCCGCTCCGCGGCACGTGGGATCTTCCCGGACCGGGGCACGAACCCGTGTCCCCTGCACCGGCAGGCGGACTCTCAACCACTGCGCCACCAGGGAAGCCCAATCATGACTTTTATAGCAGTTATTTGCAGCAATGAATATGAAGATGGGGTTGGCCTTTCAAAACAGAGAAAATTCCCTTCTATTGGAATTAAGGAGGAGTTGACTCATCCAATGACCTTTGAATGTAGTTTGCCAAAAGGAAACCATGACATCTACCTACATAGAGATGTGTTAAGTGCAAATCCATCGCCTCAGTGAGGCTGTAGCTCAGTCGGGGGAGACAAATGTAACACCTGAAACAACCAGAGAACGATTCAAGGCAAGTAATGACTATAAGCTAAATCACGGGGTGTTGACTAGACGTGCATTTGGTCTGAGGAGGGGAGGTCAGAATACACTGGAGCCTCAGAAATGACTGAGAGAGGTAGGAGGTGAGCTTCGAGAAAGGGGGGCTCAGTCTCTGTAACAGGCAGCTGAACGGGGGCAGAGGAGGGCATCAGCGAGGGTGGGGAGGTAAGAAGGAGCCAGGAGTGAGGATCCCACATGTGAGTGAGTGCTGAATGTCTCTGCAGGTGGGGCCCCCACTTCACCCCAAGCTTCTGGTCCATTGGGCAGACAAGACATACAGAGATGAAAATGCATCAGAGATGGGTGCAAAGCAAGATATGGCCAGGAGTCAAAGAAATGTCCTAAGAGTTATTTACAACTTGGAGGGAGTTTGGAAGAGAATGAATGTACTGAGAAACGATGGGCAGGGGAGTGGTTTTGAAATGAGGCTGGTGAAGCCAGTGGGCCAGATGATGAAAAGTGTGAACCCAGGCTTGCAGAGATGTACAACAATCGTTCTCAAACTTCTTTTGGTGATGAAAGCTTTTTCTTATTAAGAAATCTTAGGTGGAAGCTCAGTGAACAAAATAGATGAAAACAATGAATTCTAGGTGAAGTGGAGGAATGGGTCTGGGACCCACCTCTCAAACGCCCTGCCCCCTGCCCTACCCCTGAGGCTTGTCCACAGTACTAAGGTGCTCCCTGGGAAGCTGCTTGAAAATCCAGGGCACTGGAAAGTAGTGAGCTGTCACAGTCAGGAATGGTGGGTGAGCAGCCATTGTGAAGGAATTCAGGTGTCAGGTGGTACATCTCAGCCTGGGAGTGGGAGAGGGGGAGATAGAGGGAACAGAAAGCAAACAGTCACTTGTCCTGCTTCCCATGTTTTTATCAAAACTGATCATTATACCTTTTATGCTCCTTGACTTTCATTTCTAGCACTGGTGCTCATAATCTCCTTTGGAATACTGAGTGAGGAGTTTTCAACATATTCCTTGTGCTCGGAATAAAGAAAAGTTAATAGATGAGCAGTGCCAACTGCTTAATTCTCAGGGTTCAACTCATAGGTGTTCCTTTTAGAAACATACTTGTCTTTCCTCTTCCAGATGTATGCTGCCTTTTATGTATTTGACATTTTATGGTTTCCTGCTTAGGAAGAAAGTGGGCTTCCCAGGGGGTTATATTAAATTGAATTGATTGTCAGGTAGCACTGAAGAGTTACAACAAAAAAGAAAGAAGACCGCATTCATCTCTAGCTCTTTATGTTCATGTACAATTGTTTTTTCTGCTTCCACATTAAGTCTCTATTGGTTTTGGCCAGTTAGCCTGGCTTCCCATCCTAAAACATGGATCTACTTAAGCTGATTTCAATGAGTGGTGAGGTTACAATGACACAGCCCCTAAAGGGGACACTGATGAACTCACCCATTTATCAACATTCATATTCATTAACCAAGCTGAGCTGATTATATTTCAATCTTAGCAACCAATTCACATTCACTGTATTGAAGTAATCTGGTGAATGGGAAAATAACATTGGTGTATAATGAAAGACTAATATGTGAGGTTCAGAAAGTGAGTTCTTAAATGGTCAGATTTACATTGTTGTTAAGAACTTAGCTAAGGAAATCTACATACTACATCCCCTAGGTCCCACCTCTGTGCCTTTACTCTCACTGTTGTGAGCTGCTGAAACACCTTTGCTGCCATCCTGCTGGAATCTTACAGAAACTCCACAGCCTGGTTTACGTGCTTCTGTTCCCTTTTGTGAAGATGTTCATCCAGTGTCCCTGGAAGAGGTGCTCTCTTTCCTTTGCCTTCCGTTAGATGTTTGAACTGAGCTTATAGGACATTTCTTTTTTTTTCTCCCTTTTTAAGATATTTGGATGCATGACTTGTAAACCTCTAAAGTAGATACTGATACACTGATAAATAGTGGGGAAAACGTGGACTTTGGGATCACGCTGATCTGAGTTAAGATATTAGCTTCACTGGCTAGTATTTGGGTTTAGGCGAAGTCTGTTTCTGCTCTGCGCCTCTATGTCATCTGTTAAATGAGGATCAAATTAATGACCCCAAGCATGATTGGGAGGATGCAAGAGATCAAGAATGTGAAGTTCAAGCTTGGCCCCTGACTTCTAGTAGATGCTTACTGAATGTTAGTTTGCCTTTTGTATACTCTACATCATTTAGTATGTATCCCTGCACTGTTAAGGTGCTCAGTAACATTTTCCAAATTGAATTAAAATGAATAAGGGATTAGATTGCTTTGTTGGCAATATTAACTCTTTTCAGAACTCTGAGTACTACTCTGTGTATCAAAATACTAATTTGCAAAATAGGCTAGAAAGCAAAACACTATGTTTTACACCTTTTTGTGTAAGGTGGAGGCCCACTTACTGGGGTGCAGCAACCAGAGAGAAAGTGTAATGAGGCCACTTTCTCTTGCATCCTCCTGCCTTAGTTTAGTCCTAGAGGTTGGGCTCTTTTTTGGAGAGAGACTTTGCTAGCTATGAGCTTCTCCAATGGAGAAACCATAAATGGTATGCTGGACTCCACGGTGATTAGGAAAGCAGGTTCCGGTCTGTGTGTGGGCCCTGGGGTGACAGAAGCCTTCTGCCTCAGTAACCCCAGCTTCCCAGCGTGGTTCAGATGATTAAGCAGTGTACTTCATAAAGCCCTAATAGAGCTTCTATTATAGGCCTAAGTCCAGACACTGTAAAGTGACTGACCCACACCTAGAAAACAGCTCTCTTCAGAAGGCTCTGCCATTTTATTGTTAGCTGCTTCCATACTGAGACTTTAAAATCATAAATGCATACTTGTCTTGGCTAGATTTTTTATTTTAAAAAAGTACTACTTGTTCATTGTAGACTATTTTTTCCACACCTATTGTTTTTATAGGATAACCTGCAGTATCAAAGATATAAGCACATTTGAAGATTTCACCCATATTGCCAAATTTTCTTCTAGAAAGGTTGTCCATTCTCACCTCTGGTTATCAAAATTCCACTTATTTCTCAGGATGCTTGCCAGCAACTTATCATTAAAAAAAAAAACTTTGCTAATGAGACTGTCCAAGAACAGTAGTTTAGTATTTTGACTTGTATTTCTTTGATATTAATGAGGTTGAACATAATTTAATGTGTCTGTTTTCAGTCTTAAGATTTATTAATATAGTAGCTCAGCTTTACAAGCAATTTTTTAAATTGGAATTAGATTGCAAAACTTCTGTTTTGGATGAATTAATTAGCTTTGATACCATTAATCAAAAACTATTTATTGAGACCTGACTGCCTGCAGGACTCTGTGACAGCCACAGAGAAGATGCAGCAGATGAGAAAAGGTGAGTTCCTGTCTCTAAGAAACTGTCTTGCTGGAGAGGAAATATGAATACATCATGTACAAACATATAATTTTAAATGGGAAGTTCTGTATGTTTTAATATTTATAATATCTAAAAGAATATTTGATAGTATAGGAGGATCTGAGACTACTAACAATAAATAGCATAGATCCAATAAAACCACTAAGACAGAGATTAAAGAATGGAATTTACCTTGAGCTTAAAAAAAAAAAAGGAAATTACTAATTATGATGCATAAAACTTAACTCTGAGCTTCTTGGCAGCCAGAGGGAAATGTGAAGGGTCATGCAGCTCTCATTAACTAATGAAAGGATGTGTACAAGTATGTTATAAAGGATAAAATCTTTCTAGTACTATACTAACAGAAGAATTCTCACATGGATCTTTCTATAAGAAGCACTGAACCCCATAATGAACAGCCTTCGATATGGAATTTTCTTGAAAATCCAGTCTCTGCATGACCATTTCTTCTTCTTTTTTTAAATTGGAGTATAGTTGATTTACAAAGTTTCATTAGTTTCCAGTGTACAGTAAAGTGATTCAGTTATACATATTCTTTTTCATATCCTTTTCCATTATGGTTTATTGCAGGATATTGAATACAGTTCCCTGTGCTATACAGTAAGACCTTGTTGTTTATCTATTTTATATATAGTCGTTTGCAACCACATGACCATTTCTTACAGTAACAGCAACAAAAATGTAGCCATAGTAATTACACTGTAGTCCTTAGTATTTCTGAGGGAAGCTAGATGTATGCCTTTCTGATAATCTGATTTAGTACAGGAGTACAGCCTTGAGACTCTAGAGCTGGAATGACTACCCCAAATCTTTGGCCACTCCATTTAAAAAAAAAATTTTTTATTAAAATATAGTTGATTTACAATGTGTTTTAATTGTACAACAAAGTATTCAGTTGATATATATATTCTTTTTCAGATTCTTCTTCCATATAGGTTATTACAAGATATTGAGTATAGTTTCCTGTGCTATGCAGTAGGTCCTTGTTGGTTATCTATTTTATATATAGTAGTATGTATATTTTAATCCCAAACTCCTAATTTATCCCTCCTCTACCTTTCCCCTTTGGTAACCATAAGTTTGTTTTCTATGTCTGTGAGTCTATTTCTGTTTTGTAAATAAGTTCATTTGTATTATTTTTTTAGATTCCACATACAAGTTATATCATATGATATTTGCCTTTCTCTGACTTACTTCGCTTAGAATGATAATCTCTAGGTCCATCCATGTTCCTGAAAATGGCATTATTTCATTCTTTTTTATGGCTGAGTGATATTCTGTTGTATATATATATACCATCTCTTCCTTATCCATTTATCTGTCGATGGATGCTTAGGTTGCTTCCATGTCTTAGCTATTGCAAATAGTGCTGCTATGAACACTGGGGTGCTGGCCAATCTATTTCAAAGTCAGTTGTTTCAACTGGTACCTTGACAGGCAGTGTACCGGTGACTGAAGGTGATTAAAGATGAGAAAAACATGAGATTGTTAATGCCCAACAACCCAAAGTTTAGGTATCCAGATTGATCAAAACTAGTTCTCTGTGTTTCATTTATTCATTCAACATGTTTATTTTGTTTATTTTCATTATGCCCAAATTGTAAATTTATAAACATGGATGAAATACAAATATAGGAGGTTAACCATTTTCTTAAAGAGAGTGAATGGGATAAAGCATCAAAATAAATAATTCCAGCATGTATTTTCTTGTTGATTTGTACAGGGCACCATCTATTTGAAACCATTCTTACAGTCTTGGATTTAACATTGGTTCCTTCATGCACTCATATTTTGAAGGGAGTGTAAGACATGGTGCTACATGATACGAATGTTAGAAAGAAACATGTCACAGTTTGCTGACTCCAGAAGGAAGTACCTGTCAGAAGGCAGTTCCTACCACACACAGCCCACAGTGCCTAACGATTTCTCTAGTTATATTTAAAACACATGTTTAATAAGTCTGAGATACTGAGCTAGGGATTACTCTACAGAGGATCAGAATTTTTTAGGAGGAGACAAATAGCTAAAATATAATGTGGTATAACTATTACAATAGTAATAAATGCAAAGTGCAAGAGGGCAAAGAAGGAAAAAGTAAATCTACGTGTCTCTGTATTTGATGTCAGAAGAGGCTTCTGAGAGAAAGTGACATTTGATCCAGGATGCAAAGCTGAATAAAAGTTCATCAGATCAAGAAGGTGATAAAGGCCTGGTATGCAAAGGGCAGAACGTACACGAAAACACAGATGTATAAAAGTTCAGAATAAGCAGACTACTGGGGTCAGGGTATGGGGGTGGGGAACACAGGGCTTGCCAGGCCAGGTGGGGTGGACTCTGGCCTCTAGATCTGTGCTGTCCAATCTGATCGCCACAAGTCATATGGGGCTATTTGTGTTTAAACTAATTAGAATTAAACATAATTAAAAATTCACTTCCTCAGTTGTGCAAGACACATTTCAAGTGCTCAGAAGACACATGTGATGAGTGGCAACCATACTGGAGAGCACAGTTATAGCAACTTCCATCGCTGCAGAAAATTCTATTGCATAGCACTGTTGTAGAAAATGGTGTGCCTTGAAAGACTATTAAACAGTGGAGTAAAGTGACCAGACTGGTGACTTAGAAATAGACTGAACTGAAAAGGAAGTGAGGATCAAGTTAAGAGAAGATGAGTGACAGTGGTAATGGAGAAATGGGTCCAATCTATGACACTTGGAAGGTAGCAGCAACATGAGCGATTAGATGGATGAAAGCAAGTAGTTAAGAGTAACAAAGATATTTCATGGCTGGGTAGAGAATGATAAGTGATACCATTCATGCGAACAGGGAATAGAAGAGGGGGCCTGTTGGAAAAAATGGCAAATTCAGTGTTGCAAATGAGGTACCTATGGGATCTCCGTGTGAACAGGCAGTTTAATGCTCACGAAAGAGGACAGATCTTGCAGAAAGATATAGGAGTCTTCACTATATGGGTGAGGTGACCACATAAAACAATAACAGCTAACAGGACTTTGAGTGCTAGGCATGTTCCAAGTGCTTTGCATATAGTTTAGTTCCTGTAATCTTCCTTATAACTACATGAGGTAGGATTTCCTATTATTAAGCATGTTTTATAAGACACGGAAGTTGAGGCACAGAGAGGTTATATAATTCATTGCCCAAGCTCACACTAGTAAGTGGTAGAGTTTTGAACTCAGCTAAATTACTTAACCAAAAATTCATACACAAAAGGGTAGTGTGACAGGTTACAAAGATGGGTAGGTTTGAATATTTATGGGAGAAATTCTATGAAATTCTAAAAATCAAACACATTTAATTGAATAATGAAAGCAATTTTTACAATAAAAACAAAGCGAGTTAATATGGTATTGATTAGAAAATCTGGAACTCATGATTGCTGGTTTTGTAGTAGTGGTTGAAGCCATAGGAATCAATGTGTTTGCCAAGGAACAATGTGAGGGTAGGGAGGAAAGATAGCCAAGAACAGAACCTGGAGAACACTGATATTCAAGAGGCGGTTGAAGATAGAGGGGTCAGCAGAGAAGACCAAGAACCAGAAGAGAGTGACATGCTAGAAGTCAAAGAAAGAAAACATCCATCAAATAGGAAATGGTCAGTGGGAAGAGTTCATATATAATAAAGCATGAAAAAGTTTCCAGTGACTTTCCCAAGCAGGAGTCTATTGTTGGCCTTTGTCAAAACAGTTTCCATGGTACAGAGGGTGCTGGAGCCTGAAGGTGGTGGAGTGAGAAATGTAGAGGAAGTGAGCAGGGTAGACAAGTCTTCCAGAAATTTGGTGGTGAGGAGAAGGTTGGGGTTTTGAGCATAAAAAGTCTTAAATCTTAACACATAGATAGCAAAAAGCCACTCTATCTCTCAGAGGAAATGGGCCACTGGGACGCCTGTGGACTAGTCTACAGCTTTTCTCAAAGAACAGCATCATAGCAGCTCAAGTGCTTGAACAAGGACTTCATTGAAACCATGGAGTCCTGAATCTTAAAGAAGGTCCAGGCAATATATAACTACTGTACATCCAACACTCGTGCCTTAACCTGTAAGAAACGACAAGGAGAATCATGACCTATCAATTTGGCACTTTGCTGAGGTACGAATTTTAACTGTGTGCCTGGTGAGGCTGCTGAGAGGGGGGTCCATCACTTAGCTGGTTTGTGAACCCAGCAGACAGCCCAGCATCCTCCTCCATCCCCCAACACGTGAAGTCTTTAAAGGTGTTGTTTCTTTGTGAAGAAATCACCATCAAATGAGAGACAAAACTCAAAAAGGTAGTTTTCTTACAGTGTATAGGTGATGTCCAGACAGGTTATGTGTCTAAATGCATATAGGATTTAGGAGACAGAAAGGAACCCGAACATACTTTCATGACTTTGACCTCTTGACAGTTATGGTAATGTTTCCCTCCTGGATGTCAGAGGCCTCTGGACCAAATAAGTGGGGTGACCATGCACCTGGTTTGCCTGGGATATGCCTGATTAATTTCTATTAAGCTGGCATAATATTTAATAGTGTCTTCTTTCTCTTTCAAAATCGTTCTAGTTTGTATGATAAATTATAAGGTCATGATACACACAAATACTACTACAATGAATTCAATCAGATTATAGGGAAGAAGAGAGAGGTGGACAGAGGGTATCAGGGAAGACTTTGAAGGTGCAGCCTTGAAGAAGAGAGGTTTCCAACAGGGCAGAGAAGAAAGGGAAGGCATCCTGACCAGGGGATGATAAAAGCACAGAACGGCCTGCCTCACAGAAAACAGATAACTTGAATTCTCCCTCAAACCACAATTCCTGTAAAAACCAAACAGACGTAAAGAAGTTAAAATGAACAGCAGAGTGCAATTAACATCCTCTAAGAGACCCACTGCCTTAATTTCAGCTGCCCAGTTCTGATGATTTTAAAGCTATTTGTTAGTATTTGTATATTTTTATTAAGTTGTTTTCGGTATACTGTTGGGCAATTATATTGCATCACAAACAACTTCTTCAACCCATTCGTAGACTCCAATCTTTTAGAAGTTGTAGGAATTATAGCTCCCCTATCTAGCTAAAGAGGGGTTTGGATAAAGGAGATAAAATTAATTTAAACCATAGACTGTTTGAAGATTTCTTCCCCATTGTAATTATAAGAATTATATTTAATACTCATATAACAGATATCACATCTTGTTGGGAAAACAACTCCCTTCACATAAATTGAAAAAAATACTGCAAATATTTCATTATATCTGTTGTTTATTCTTTCTAAAACCCCAACAGAATCATCTTCCTCAAAATTAATCCTGATTATCACTAAATGTTCTTCACTTACTTGATTCCTGACTGCTTAACACTTTTTTTTTTTTGTCTTTGTGTGTATCTGAGAGTTTAAAGACACTGATGAGTTTTAAACCTTTTTGGATGAGGATATTTGCAAGACCACTGTCATAAATTCTCCTAGCACAGAATATCTGGTGATATCTCAGTGTACACAAAGACATTATAACATGTATGATTATATGTAAGAAACTGGACGTAGACCTGTAGTACAATGAAAGCCTAAAATTTTTCTTATGCTAAAGTAACATTGGAATAAAAATAGGCCCAATTCTATTATCTCTATAAAGTCTGACGTTTTCTAATTTCCATGATATATTAGTATTGCTTACTAATATTTGAGAACATTAGAGACACTATTGATAGGACTTGAATTGAATTACGACTGATTCTATTTGGGATAGTAGTGTGCCTTGCCTAAAAACACCACACTTCCCAGCCTCCCTAATAAGTGAAAGGAGTAGCCATGTGGCCTCATTCTGGCCAATGAAATATAAGTGGAAGTCACCTGGTGAGCCATCTAGGAAAAGCTATTGTTTTCTTGTTAAAGGAGACACACTCAGCTAGCAAACATTTTTGCTTTTTGCCTTTCGTTTTCTTCCTACCCAGACTGCAGATGTGATGACAGAGATAGTGATGCCATGTTGGACCATGAAGCAACAAGCATGAAGACATACAAAGGATGCTGAATGGAAAGACAGGAGTCGGAGAGCACTGTAAGGTTTCTATGCCAACTCTGATATGCCTTCCAGTGGAATTTTTTTTTTGCATGAGAAAGATAAACCTTTACTTATTCAATCTGCTATTGTTATAGACTTTTGTTATATTGTGTTATGGACTGATAAATTCCTCATTGATAAATCAGGGAATGATCCAATTTTAGTAATACTTTATCCCTGTGATCCTTCCTCCTTTGAGACACATTCTCAGTGTCTGAGAGGAGTTGTGAGGATTAAATGAGTTAGTACAAGTGAGGTGTCTGGAATAGAGACTGATATTCAGTAAATGTTGGCTACTATTAGAGTAAGTGGGTACAAGTTCCAAGGAAAATCTCAGTTCCTTCTCAGTATTTCAATCTAGGAGAAATTAGGTGAAGTGAATATTAGACTTATTAGAATGTTACTGTTGGTAGTAGCAGATAACCCATTTTTAATGATAACTTATTTTATACTCTGTTCAACACTTGATTTAAGGTGGCCCACAGCAGAAAAACATGAAATAAAATAATCAAATAAAAATAAAAAATATGTCAGGGGAAATTAATATTAAAATAGGAATTAAGGAGGGTGAAAAACATAGAGTACAGATCTGAACACCATTCAACCTAGTAACAAAGTAGTGGCTAAGTCATAAACCCAGCCCAGAGGTTCCTGGTGACTACATGAAAAAGGAGTATGATTCCATAGCATTAATTCAATAGATGTTTCTTAAAAGTCTATTAGGTGCCAGGCACTCTACTAGGTTCTAAGAATATAATGGACAGAAAAGCAGGTACACGGGACTTCCCTGGCAGTCCAGTGGTTAAGCGTCCAGGCTTCCACTGCAAGGAGCATGGTGTGATCAAAAAAAAAAAAAAAAAAAAAGGTAAAGAAAAGCAGGTACATTCTCTGTACCATGGAGCTCACAGTCAAGAGGGAGAAAAAGACATGAATTAAATAATCATGCATGTTTTTCAATTCGGACAACAAGAAAAAAATGTATGTGCCTTAGGGAAAGCAAAGCTTTTCTATGTACTTCACTCTAGATAAAATTTCTCATGTGGAGCATTTCCAACCCAATTTTGGTGGCCAGGCATGACCACGAGGCTGTGACTTTCCAATTCCAACCTGGTTACAATGGATCCACTTCCTTCTCTGCTACCATATTCCGGTTTTTTGGTTGGGAAGAGGGATATAAAATATAATCATCAGCTTTCCCTAACTGGAGGTCTGTTCTGATTACTTCACAAACTGCTAACATTTTAGACATCCTTATTCATTATATGAAACCCCATGAGAAAATAAAACTATTAAAAAATTTTTTTATTTCAGGTTTTGTTGACGTAGAGTAAAACAAATCCCTTTGGTTTTACTCAAATTTATTTCTTATGAGCCTTTAGGTAAAGTTCCTAAGAACGACATTCTATAAGAAATAAGGGCTTTTCCAGGCCAGAGAATTTTGCCATTGCCATTGCCACTGAGTTAAGGCCAAATGGAACTTAATCTACCTCGTTTATCTGGCACCAAGGATAAAATATTACACATATTTTCTAGATAATACAAGTTGATTCTATCAAGTACCAGGACTTCAAATTTGAGAAAGAAACATGTCTAAAATGCCTTTTGAATGATGAAAAATCATAATTATAAACATCTGTTTTGATACCAGATGAATGTAGTTCTGATTTTGACTTGTTATTCTTTCCTTAAGGTCAAGCTAACTTTCCTTCTCCTGCTGTTCTTGTGTCTACTTCTATTAACACCCCTTTTTAGTTTGCTGCTACTTCCTACTTGCTTAAGACTGTGAAATAATCATGTTTCCTAGAATTGTGTGTCAAATAAGATCCAATAAGCTCTGAGTGAGGGCCCAGGCTTTGTGACAAGCTGTTTTCCTCTGAAGCTTCTAAGACACCATCTGTTTATTCCTAAATTTAAGATTATCTTCCAGAAGGATGGGGTTTCCACAGGTCTTATCTCAAGTTGCTAGAGTTATAGTGCATCTTGAGAGTCAGTGTAAAGGGCTGGTTCCACTTCACATGATGTGTGTGAATCTTACCTCACTGTGTGCAACCTTGGTGAATAAAACTTGGTTTACTACAGAATATGCAAAGGTGTTAGCAGGAGCTAAATATAGCACAAAATCACAGACAACAAACCAAACTGGGAATATTTATGGAGCACCAGTTATGTGTAGGGCTTGGTGTTGGTCCTGTGATCTGGGGTAATTTTTGTCATCAAGAAGGACCTATAGCTTTATGGGGTTTTGAATAAAAGGGAAACAGCCATCAAGACTCAAAGCAGAAAGAAAGCACTTCCTTTGGAAGCATGTGTACCACAACTGAAAAGAGAAAAAGCAGCTCAGCATGGTCCTTTCCCAAAGGGACATGAAAATTCATGGAACAGGTCATATTTTTAAAGTAAGCAAATGAAAAAAATGAAGTAATTATTAACTCCTAGAAAGATAAAGAATTACACCAAGAATGTAATTAATCATAGTATACTATGTGGCTTAGCAGCAAGCAGTATTTGCTTAATCATAATAGCTAAAAATACTCAAAGTGGATTAACCCAAACATTATGATGTAACTAATGGGGAGGATGAGGGAGGAGAAGGATATGAGAGCTAACTAAGTCTTCCTCTACCATAATAAGGAGTCATTAGACAGTGTCCATAACTGATTAATTAAGAGGTAACAGTATATGTTATGTAAAATTTGGGATAAATTAGAGGAAAAAAACCACTAAAAGAGATGTAGTAACATGTGGGTGAAGTGGGAAAGGCAAGGAACTGCTCTTTTTAGTGACAAACATTTTAGATTCTCTGACTTTTGATCTTTGATAAATGTTTAAGCTAAAAAATTAATTAAAAATTACATTTTGGACAGAACAAAAAAAGGGATTGAAGAGCAAAAGATCAAGAGGGAATGATTCCTTGGGAGCGGCAGTTGACAAAGCAAATTACAGAATATACTCAATGAGAATCAGATGAAACACGGGAGATAAAAGGCTTGGGACCAAGAGGTCCCAGAGAGGCATTCAGAGGAGAAAGGCTGCAACCAGGAAGTCTACACACTCACAGCTGCATCCAGGCCCCGGTGCTTGCCCAATAACAAAGCCACTTCTGTCTGGGAAAACCACAGCAAGGCCAGGCAGAGAGCAGAGAGTCTTTAATTGGGGTGGCGAATGAGCAGCCCTGTGAACCCCAGATGCCTCCAGCAGGCTGGGGCATGCTTTCTGTTCCTCCCTTCTTTGCCCACTTGTTGATGGCCTTGCCTTGTAGCACTGTAGGTCTTTTGGCTTCTCCGTCTCCTCTAGGTCCTGAGCTGTCTTTCTGCCTCTTTGCTCTTCTATCCTGAGCACCTGAAGACCATTCTCCCATGTTCTTCTCACCTCACTTTCCTCCCTGTCAAAATGCTTCCCTTCGGGTTCCATTCCCTCAGAACCATCTGAGTGACAGGCCAACTAATCTAATAATCCAATCATAAAATTGGTGGTAACAAAAGGCTGAAAACAATTTAATATGTTAATCTTGTCTATTAGCATTTCTAATTAAATAGCTACCTTCAGCACTCCAACTCAGAGGAATTATTTATCTGGGAAAGTTGGGCAGTCAGCATCCATGCTAAGTGAAGTAAGTCAGAGAAAGACAAATACTGTATGATATCACTTGTATGTGGAATCTAAAAAAATACAACAAACTAGTGAATATAACAAAAAAAGGAAGCAGACTCACAGAGAATGAACTAGTGGTTACAATGGGGGGGGAAGGGCAATAGACGGCTGAAGGAGAGGTACAAACTATTGGGTGTAAGATAGGCTCAAGGATGTATTGTACAACACGATGAATATAGCCAATATTTTGTAATAACTGTAAGTGGAGTGTAACCTTTAACAGTTGTATTAAAAAAAATCCAGAGGAGAGGGATATGGGGTAAACATCTCCTATTTCCCTGAAATTGTTCTATGGAAGAAACATCTGTGCATAAGACATGCTTCAATGTCCCCAATGAAGGTTTTATGGTATTGATCCTGTATCACCTTTATCTCCCTCAGCATTCGGAAAATTCAGTCCATTCTACACACTACTTTGTGCTTATTTTTTTTTTTTTTTTTTTCTTTTTGCGGTATGCGGGCCTCTCACTGTTGTGGCCTCTCCCGTTGCGGAGCACAGGCTCCGGATGCGCAGGCCCAGCGGCCATGGCTCACGGGCCCAGCCGCTCCGCGGCATATGGGATCCTCCCAGACCGGGGCACGAACCCGTATCCCCTGCATCGGCAGGCGGACTCCCAACCACTGCGCCACCAGGGAGGCCCTACTTTGTGCTTATTGATAGGTAAGTTTTCCTAAGACAGGTCACAAGTGTGTCCTTTGTCTTTCTTAATTAGTCCATGACCAACAGAGTTGGCATCCTGTTGTCAAATGACGTGACATCTTTATTATCCTTTATTATCTACTTATGTCCTCATTAACTAATTTCTGAGGCCTTGACTAAAGTGGTAGCAGGGTCCTTTGGCTAAGAAACTTGTGCCAGTCATGAGATGAAGCTCGTATAGGAAAGGAAGATACCAGTCTATTCTTCTGTATGAAGAGAGCCGAGAGAAAAGAAGAGAACCTATCCTGGAATAGAGGAAGGAGACAGACCACAGAGGCCAAGAACTGGGGTGCTTGGCAAGAGTTGATCTCTAGCAGAGATCTTCAGTATGGAGATCCTGTTGTGTTTCTGGGAGGTCAGGAACCCACATGGAACTTTGGGGACTTGGTCATTTTAAAAGATTCTTCTTTGCTTTGACTGTCCAAGCTAGGCTCATAAGCAGGGTAAAGTATTGGGAAATGACGTGTTAATACTTGTAATTCTCAATATCTTATTATATACACAGAACAGAGTTGTTATGACACTGTGGATAAATCCACCTAAATATATTTTGACCTGTGTTTTGTTTGTCTGGTTATTTCAAAATGCCAGAAATGGTGAAGGTTTGACTCCTTGAATGGACCCAGGCATAAAAATGGTTAAATTATTTACTTACAAGGTAGGACTATGAATGAATTAGAAATAGCTAGGAATGGCAGTTATTGAAAAATAAAAAGATTTTTACTAATTTAACAAAAAAAGTATCTTAACGTTAAAAGAACTTTTTTTTCTGCTTTTTATCCCCACAGGTTTTAAAGAAAATATAACCAATTCCGAATGTTCTAAAAATTGAAAGCACAGGTCAGAGTATAAATGTTTTCTCATTCCTTTCCATTTCTGTTGTGTAAGCCTGAATGCTATGTCTATTACTTCAATTACTTCCTAATCCTCAACAAGTGGCAGCTTCCAGAGAAACAAGCAAGGTCTGTGGGAAAAAGTTTAGAGCCTCTAAAACTTAACCTGAAACTTGAAGTGATTGAGAAAGACAAAACAAAAACAAACATCGGTAAATTCTCAAACTGGATACAGTCCAGAAAACTCTACAATTATGCTGTCCAATATGGTAGCCACTAACCACATGTGGTTAGGATGACTGAGGAAGTGAATGTTTAAGTCTGTTTAATTTTAATTAGTTTTAATTTTAAAAATGAAGCAGTGTAAAGTACTTTTCCTAAAGTATAACTTTATTGTTTTGGTAAGTCTATATTGCACATTAACTGTTGTATCCTGTCAGACACTATGTTATAGTGGGTGTTTTGGGCACATGTGTCCTTTCTAATTTTACACATGAACACAAAATCAAAGGATTCAGTTCAAATTATTTTCTTCTATGCATCGATGTAACACAATAACATGTTTCTTTGAATACTGTATTCAGATTAGCGCAAGTTACAGTGGTACAAATTGAAATGCTTACTCTTTTAATTGTAATAAGTGAATTAATTTTCTAGGTAAAGATAAGTGTGAATGAACTTTAAATTTTAAATGAAGACATACTACTGGTGGGGAATTGAGGGGAGATGCAGAAGTAGTACAACAGTGAAGGAAAAAAGAGACTGGAAGAAGGTATATTGCATACTTCACAGGAAAAGGCATTTGCAATCTGCTGTGGCAGAGCAAAGTGAAAAAGCTGTGTTTGTGTAAAAAATTATTTTTTAAGATAATAAAATGGACCATATTAAGAGATTTTTAGCAAAATGTAGTGAAATTGATAAAAAGTTTCCCCTTAAGAGTCAAAAAACTTGATGAGAGGAGTTGCCTGATATTAGAATTTAATGTCCACGACTTCCCTGGTGGTGCAGTGGTTAAGAACCCGCCTACCAATGCAGGGGGCACGGGTTCAAGTCCTGGTCTGGGAAGATTCCCACATGCCGTGGAGCTGCTAAGCCTGTGCACCACAACTACTGAGCCTGTGCTCTAGCGCCCGTGAGCCATAACTACTGAGCCCGCATGCCACAACTACTGAAGCCTGCACACCTAGAGCCCGTGGTCCGCAACGAGAAGCCACCGCAATGAGAAGCCCACACACTGCAATGAAGAGTAGCCCCCGCTTGTGCCACTAGAGAAAGCCCGTGTGCAGCAATGAAGACTCAAGTGCAGCCAAAAATAAATTAATTAATTAAAAATAAAGAATTTAATGCCCAATAAAATTTTTAGAATAGTTTTAGGAGGACCTGAGCTTTGGGAATTCCCTGGTAGTCCAGTGGTTAGAACTCTGCCACTGCAAGTGGCACAGGTTCAATCCTTGGTTGGGGAACAAAGATCCCGCAAGTGGCAGGGCACAGGCAAAAAAAAAAAAAGAGGGACTGAGCTTTAATTTTGGCCAGCTGTAAAACTGCTTGGATTCTTGAACACATTCAAACACACACACACACACACACACACACACACACGATAGGGGAATGGTAATAGAAATTATTCTATTACGGGAGTTGAGATAGAAAATTATAAGGAAAAGACTACAAAAGATATTTTACAAAAAGTGAAAGATCTTTAATTAAGGCACCAAACAGCTGCCCAAACATGACCTTTCTAACAATAAGATCATTTGATTCAAAATTTGAAAAATGCAAATATTTTTCTTTAGCTTTAAATACCATGCTACACAAGAGATATCGCCCAATTAATTATTCAGTTATGTATTTCTCAAAGAAATGTTGTCAGTTTGTGACCTAAAATCAAACTCATTATGTGCATATTTGAGTCTTTTACATCTGTCAAAGAGGAGTTTCAGCTAGATTTGGAAAAAAATTACGTTTTATCATAGTGGATGGTGCTCCAACTGCATTAGGTAAAAAATTCAAATTTATTGGAATTTTAAAACAAGTGACTAATGTTTTCCTTATATGACATATATGATATCTATTGAAAATTCATGTACTCAGTTTGCTGAGGCAGACTCTATGAGTGTTATGGATATAGTTGTTAAAATCTTTTAATATATATGTGCAAATGCTATGAATCATCAGAGATTTATGAAACTGTTGAAAGAAATAAAAGACAATGGGTTTAATGATCTTGTGTTCTTTGCCAATGCTCATTGGCTGAGTTGTGGAAGAGCTTTACAGATTTACTGTATTAACTCTGATTGTCTTGAAAAAAAGGATGCTTGCCAAGTATTCAATAACCAAAGATAAAAATGCAGTGGGATTTACATTTTCACCCTGGTATTACAGTGCATGTGAATGAGCTAAATTTAAAGCATCAAGAAAAGGGAAAACTCTGACTAGACAGAACAGTTTATGTTGAAATGAAAACTTTTCATAATACAAATTAATAATAATGATTTTACACATGATTTTTAGTAACATGAATAATATGCAGAGTATTTTTATGAAAATTGGCCGCCAAAAGGACAAAGAAAGTTTGAACACTTTGTTGATATTGATAAATATAAAGTTGTATTTCAATACTTTTTGAATTTGATGTTAATAATCCTGAGTGGGGGGACTTCCATGGTGGCACAGTGGTTAAGAATCCACCTGCCAATGCAGGGGACACGGGTTCGAGCCCTGGTCTGGGAGGATCCCACATGCCGTGGAGCAACTAAGCCCGTGCGCCACAACTACTGAGCCAGTGCTCTAGAGCCTGCGAACCACAACAACTGAGCCCACATGCCACAACTACTGAAGCCCATACTCCGCAACAAGACAAGCCACCACAATGAGAAATCCACACACCACAATGAAGAGTAATCCCTGCTCGCTGCAACTAGAGAAAGCCTGCATGCAGCAACGAAGACCCAATGCAGCCAAAATTAATTAATTAATTAAAAATAATAATCCTGAGTGGACAAAGGAGAGAGTGAATTTATTTAACCTGGACAGATGTAGACTTGAAACTGATATGCTTTTGCTTCAAAGTCAAATCAAATCTTCTCAAAAAAAAAAAAAAGTTTTGTCAATGTGGTTGCAAATATTAAAGGAAATTAGTTTTGGATAATTGATTAAATTGTTGGAAAACTTTTAAGTACATTTGGAACAACTTGGATACAGGAATCTATTTTTTAACTGTAAATTTTATGTATACCCTGAGATGTTCTGTAAATATAAAGTCTATACTGGATTTTGAAGACAGTATGAATACAAGAAAGTAAAATATTAATAATTTTTATGATTACATGTTTAAATTATAATATTTTGGACATACTGGGTTAAATACAATTTATTGTTCAAATTAATATCAGGTTTCTCTTTTAGTTTTTTTAATGTGGGAAATAACAAATTTATTCATTCATTCATTCATTCATTCATTTACGCATGCCGCGCTGTGCTGCTTATGGAATCTTAGTTCCCCGACCAGGGATCGAACCCAGGCCCCCTACAGTGGAAGCGCAGAGTCCTAACCACTGGACTACCAGGGAATTCCCCAAATTTAAAATTACGTGTTGCTTGAATTATACTTCTGTTGCCTATCACTTGCCCCAAAGTCCTGGCAATATGGATTTTGCCAAAACCCCAAAGGTATCAGTATCTAGTTATATATAGCATCACCTTGTCATGTAATGAATGCCAAGTTGTCATGTAATGAATGCCAAGTTGTTTGTAATTCACTGATCCACTCACATCCTCCCCCCATTGTAAACTAGGGCATCTCTTTGTGAGATGCCTGGTGAGAGTTCAAAGTCCAGTCTGTGGTCATGAAACAGAATTTTGCCTGGGATGGAGGAACTGCACCAGTGACCTCAGACTGGTTATCATTTGCTTCAATCAACTGAGGTAAACCCTGACTGGAAGGATAACCAGAAATCAAATCCTATAGATTATGTCAGTCAGAATCGATATGCTCACCTGTACCTGAAAACAAATGGACTTACAGTGCCAAGGCCTTTATGAGATAAGACAACAGCTGAAGTCATTCATTGTCTAAGTTCCTGAAAAAAAATGGAGACCAGCCAGAATCAATACATTCCTGAGCTAATTAAGGAGAGATTGCTATGGAGGGAAAAATAATCTGGAAGCCTCTCGCTATGTCCCCTAGCCACATTTTCCATACTATCTTCATACTATCTTCATGTCTGGGTTCATGCCAGATTCAAGGTATTTGTGGTAATGATGTCTTGTGGTTTAAAAAAGCAGTTATTGGATTTCAGTCAGAAGATCTGGGTGAGACATTCCATCTTGCTGTTTACTGAATAAATGACTTTGGGTAAATCATAGTCTCTCAGTTTTCTGTTCTGGACTAGATCAGATGATAAGAAACTTCTAGAACCAAGTTTGCATTTCTAAGTTGTTCTGGCAGTAGCTGAGTCATGAAGCCTAAACTGTGTAAAACTTACTTAAAATCTCAATTCCATTCTAAGAATTGGAGGTGAAAAGCCACCATTTTCTTTCTTCTTCATCAGTGGAAAAAGAGAGTGGAATAATTTCCTTGTGTGATTTTCTATTTATAGAGAGTCCCTATTATATTGTTTTATAACAGCTGCTTGATATTTTCCCCTTTCAAAAACAAAGCAGCAAGAAAGAAGATTTAGGAGTGCTGTTACATTTCTAATCTTGCTCTTAATAAGTGTGGAACCCTAAAAATGAAAGGCTGTATTAATAATAGCATTACAGGAAAAAATGGCCAAGGAATGATTTCTTTATCTCACTCATTTGATAAAGCCTTCAAATGTTAGTCTGAGCTAACTTTTAGTGGTATTAGAAGTGGAAACTAGCTCTCCAGGGATAATTTTTATGCTAATTTCCTGCACCTCAATGTACACAATTATTACAGGGCATGCGAATGATCTTCACTGAATGAAGAAAAATTATTCCAAATGATTACTGATGAGTTAATCAAGATAACCATGTCAACTTTCTTTATCCATTAGTGGCAACATCTACAGTATTTCACAGTCATAATAATAACAGAGCCAAATGCTAATGGGCGAGGTAATCAGACCTTAATGAAGAACAGTGAAAAATCTGCTTTTTAAAATAGTTTACAGTCTTCATAATCACTGAAGTGGTCAGTTAGTCCCAAGATTCCTCATATTTCATAACGTGTGTTTGCAGATTTTCTGTTTCATTTCAAAAATAGCTGGATTTTACTAATATAAGAAAGAGTAGAAATAAATGGAGAGGGACTCTTTTTTTTCTTGCGGTACGCGAGCCCCTCACCGCTGTGGCCTCTCCCACTGCGGAGCACAGGGTCCAGACGCGCAGTTCAGCGGCCGTGGCCCACCGGCCCAGCCACTCCACGGCATGTGGGATCCTCCCGGACCGGGGCACGAACCCGTGTCCCCTGCATCGGCAGGCGGACCCTCAACCACTGCGCCACCAGGGAAGCCCCCTAGAGAGGGACTCTTTTTAAGTGAATACATATTTAAAAAGCTATTCATGTTGCAATGGTGACTTAAAGGGGGAAATCTCTATCCATTCAAAAACTTACAATTATACGTCTATGCTTTTCCTCCTGTTTTTATCCTTTCACTCAAATTTGGTCATTTTATTAATATAAGTGCAGATAAGTTTAGACTTGCAACTTTATTATAATTATTTATTATATATTATGGCTTAAATTTGTATTTATTGATTGATTCTGATACCCCAGTGTGCTGTCATGATAATCTGAGAAACTGCCACTCACAATCCAGTTCTGAAAAAAAGCAATTTACAGTGATTCCCTATGAATATGTCACTATACTTTATATCATATAACCTCATTACCCTGGTACCATTAACAAAATATTCTAGGGAGTGGCAAATGACTCAAAGATACTCAGTTATCTATAATCTATACTTGGTCTGTGACCCATAAGATAGCTTGACACAAGAGTTCGCCCCAAAAGACACTATACTGAATATTAACTGGGCAACGCAATCAGATTCTCGGGGCATCTGAATGTGAAAGACACCCAGAGATACAGGAGAGGTGGTACAGAGAAAAAGCAGTGCACAGAATCCATGAGAAGTTCTCAGTAAACAGAAGCCATGAGCTGGTCATGGAGTGGGGGAGTCAGTAGCAAGCTGGGGAAGCAAATCTTTACACTAAACCACGAGTAGGGGCAGTGTGGCTGTCCTGACAACACCACTCTGAGAGCTGCTGTTGGGTCAACACTGTTTCTATTGTATGTCAAGATCTACCCTTTCATCCTGAGGGAATTTCCAGTTCCCTGTAGGGTTTGGTTATGCCAGTGGTTTTCAAAATGTTGCCTGGGATTCTCCAGGAGTTCCAAGAAGTTGTTTAGGGGCCTCCATCAAGGAAGAGGGGGATAGCAAATGGATAGGACCTCACTGACCCAGCATCAGCCACAGCAGTGCTCCTTGTTCTGTTTTGCATATTTTTTTTCACATGAGATTTCATGGAAAGGAAGGGTTCTATTGTGGTTAAAAGTCGTCCTTTCAAGGATTCACCATTTTTCCAAAGAAGACATACAGATGGTCAAGAGGCACATGAAAATATGTTATGTCGCTAATTATTAGAAAAATACAAATCAAAACTACAATGAGATATCACCTCACACCAGTCAGAATGGCCATCATCGAAAAGTCTACAAACAATAAATGCTGGAGAGGGTGTGGAGAAAAGGGAACCCTCCTACACTATTGCTGGGAATGTAAATAGGTATAGCCATTATGGAGAACAGTATGGAGGTTCCTTAAAAAACAAAAAATAGAGCTACTATATGATACAGCAATCCCACTCCTGGGCATATATTTGGAGAAAACCATGGTTTGAAAGGATACATGCACCCCAATGCTCATTACAGTGTGTTTACAGTAGCCAAGACATAGAAGCAACCTAAATGTCCATTGACAGAGGAATGGATAAAGACGATGTGGTACATATATACAATGGAATATTACCCAGCCATTAAAAAGAATGAAATAATGCCATTTGCAGCAACATGGATGGACCTGGAGATTATCATACTAAGTGAAATAAGTCAGACAAAGATAAATATCATATGATATTGCTTACATGCGGAATCTAAAAAAAAGGATACAAATGATCTTATTTACAAAACAGAAACAGACACATAGAAAACAAATTTATGGTTACCAGAGGGGAAAGGTGATGGGGAGAGATAACTTAGGAGGTTGGGACTGACATATACACACTACTATATTTAAAATAGATAACCAACAAGGACCTACTGTATAGCACAGGGAACTCTGCTCAATAATCTGTAATAACCTAAAGGGAAAAGAATTTGAAAAAGAATAGACATATGTATATGTATAAGTGAATTACTTTGCTGTACACCTGAAACGAACACAACACTGTAAGTCAACTACAGTCCAATATAAAATAAAAAATTTTTTAAATAATTAGGAATTAAAAACAATAATGACAAAAGGATTTGCCTTTTGCATTAAAGAAAATTCACTTCAACTTTTGTTGAGCATCATCTTAAAATGTGAGACTGAGAGACTTATTTTTTCCTTCCAGGCTCTTTTTTTGCCCCTCTATGCATTTTTTTAAAAAACCACTAACATTTTATGATAAAATGTCAATCGCATACATCCGCAACTCTTTGGTCATTTTGTCCCACCAGGTAACTTTTAAAGCTACTCTTTGTCATTTATTCTTCAGTGCAACTGGACAGCAGCTCTCAAACCTGGCTGGTAATGAGAATCATCTAGAAAGTTTTATAAACAGCAGATCTCTGGGCCCTACCTTCCATCTACAAACATACCTTTGGAGACTGGCTTCTGGAGAAATCTGTATTTCTAAAGCACCCCAGATAATTCTGATTCTCAATCCAGTTTTAATACCACTAAATTAAACCCAAAAGGTAATGCTTGCCTATGGGGGGCAGGGTTAGGGAGAGAAGCAGGTAGGTCAGATGAAGTGTGATTCTAAGGGAAAAGGAAAAATCCTCCTAATTTACAATTTGATCTAGAATTGGCCCAGGGAGCATCCATTAAGTAGAAGTGTTCTTATTCTACGCATCCTTTAAGTAGAAGTATTCTTATTCCATGCTCTTAAAACTGGTATATTGTGGGTGAAATTTAAAAGTAAGTTAGAGTGAGGAATAATAAATATACATGCAGAAACTTTCACTATTTTATTTAAACTTAAGATGTATAAACATACACTCTTCAGTCTATCTTTTATGCAGTCATGGCCTCATCTTGGCCTATACACCTTTGCCTATGGAGTTTCCCGTCATCTTTCTTGCATAAACTACACTTACAATACTTCATCTACTTTTCAAGTTTCATTCACCTTCAAGTGGGTTCTTTAAGGAATTTAGACATTTGCAAAGCTGTCTGATGTGTAGAGAATTCTTTTACAATCTATAATTTTATGAAAAACTTCTAAATTTTTCCACTTAGCTTACCCACTTGACTGAAAGGCAATTCAAACATTCAACTAAATTTTTATAAAAACAATTCTTTTTGTACTCATATGGCTTTCTATAATACTTGATTAAATTACGTAACAAGCAACAAACAGTACCAACATAAATAGATTTGGGGAAAAATACAATTGACTCTCGGTACAGACACCTTAATTAGAAGTGCATACTACAGAGTTGTCTATAGTTGCAAGTATGCAGTCTGCTTGGGTCATCAATCAGTGTGTTTTGTAGAGATCATTAGTTAATCTGGTGAGATGGTTAAAGTAGAGGTTGGTTAAAAAATCTTCTATTGTATATTACTCTGTAGATATATGGAGTAGAGTTTTAGAAAGTTAAGGTTAAATAAATTCATCTCTATAATTTAAAAAATGTTAATTTACTTACTAAATAATCATATGTCTTAAAAATGGTTTCCTGGGCTTTTTTCAGAATTGTGGGCATCTGGTGTTTTGTTTTCCTGGAGAGCACGTTATGACATATGGTGGAGTGATTAAGAGCATGGACTGTGGAGTCAGAGTTCATATCCCAGTTCCACCACTTACTTGTTTGAAATACTGGGCAAGTTTGCTTGACCTCAGTTTTCTCATCTGAAAATGGGAATAATAACAACAACTACCTCATAGACTTCTTAGGAGGATTAAATGTGATAGATAATACTATTTGTTGGAAAAAAATACTATGTGTCAAAAACACTATCCTTTCTCCATTGAATTGTCTTTTCACCTTAGTCAAAAATTAGTTGTACATACATGTATGGATCTGTTTCTACACTTTCAGTCCTATTCCACTGACCTAGATGCCTATCTTTATGTCAATACCACTCTGTCTTGATTATAAGATGTTTATAAGTCTTGTAATCAGGCAATGTTAGTTGTCCAACTTTGTCCTTCTTCAAAATCATTTTGGCTATTCTAGATTCTTTGCATTCCATAGAGATTTTAGAATCAGTTGGTCATTTTGCACAGCAAAG
This sequence comes from Mesoplodon mirus, assembly GCF_964341445.2. NCBI lineage: Eukaryota > Metazoa > Chordata > Mammalia > Artiodactyla > Ziphiidae > Mesoplodon > Mesoplodon mirus. The sequence goes on from NC_138977.1 coordinate 107,466,980, forward strand.
GAAACCATCAACAAAATGAAAAGAAAACCTACAGAATGGGAGAAAATACTTACAAACAAAGCGACCAACAAGGGATTAATCTCCAAAATATACAAACAGCTCATGCAGCTCAGTATCAAAAAAAGAACAACCCAATCAAAAAATGGGTGGAAGATCTAAATAGATATTTCCCCAAAGAAGAAATACAGATGGCCAACAGGTATGTGAAAAGATGCTCAACATCACTAATTATTAGAGAAATGCAAATCAAAACTACAATGAGGTATCACCTCACACCAGTCAGAATGGTCATCATCAAAAAGTCTACCAACAATAAATGCTGGAGAGGGTGTGGAATAAAGGGAACCCTCCTACACTGTTGGTGGGAATGTAAATTGGTATAGCCACTATGGAGAATAGTATGGAGGCTCCTTTAAAAACTAAAAATAGAGCTACCATATGATCTAGCAATCCCACTCCTGGGCATATATCTGGAGAAAACCATGGTTTGAAAGGATACATGCACCCCAATGTACACAGCAGCACTATTTACAGTAGCCAGAACATGGAAGCAACCTAAATGTCCACTGACAGAGGATGGATAAAGAAGATGTGGTACATGTATACAATGGAATATTACTCAGCCATAAAAAAGAACAAAATAATGCCATTTGCAGGGACATGGATGGACCTAGAGATTGTCATACTGAATGAAGCAAGTCAGAGAAAGGCAAACATCATATTATGTCTCATATATGCGGAATTTAAAGAAATGATATAAATGAACCTGTTTACAAAACAGAAGTTGAGTTACAGATGTAGCAAACAAACTTGTGGTTACCAAGGGGGAAAAGGGAGGGCAGGGATAAATTGGGAGATTGGGATTGACATATACACACTACCATACATAGAATAGATAACTAATAAGAACCTACTGAATAGCACAGGGAACTATATTCAATACTCTGTAATGACCTATATGGGAACAGAATCTAAAAAAGAGTGGATATATGTCTATGTATAACTGACTCACTTTGCTCACAGCAAAAACTAACACAACATTGTAAATCAACTATACTCCAATAAAAAATTAATTTAGGAAAAAAAAGAATCAGCTGGTCAATTTCTAAAAAAAAGAAAAAGAAAAAAAGAAGCCTGCTAGGGTTTTTATTGTGTTTGCATTTAATTTATAGATCAATTGTAGAAAAATTTATTTCAACAATATTAGGACTTGTGACCTATGAACAAGGTATATTGCTCCATTTATTTGTCTTTAATTTCTCTCAGTGATGTATTATAGTTTTTAATGTACAGGTCTTAGACATCTTTTATCAGACTTAACTGTAAGTATTTCATATTTTTGATAATGTTGTAAATCATATTGTTAAATACAATATCTGATTGTTTGTTGACAGTTCATAGAAATACAATTGATTTTTGTATATTCATCTTGTATCCCACAACCTTGCAAAACTTATTAGTTCCAGGAGTTCTTTTACAGATTCCATCTAATTTTCTACACACAATCGTCATCTGTGAATTAATACAACTTCTTTCCCAATCTACTTTTTTTTCTTTCTTTTGCCTTACTGATCTGGCTAACACCTCCAATACGATGTTGTGAAGAAGTGAAGTGGATATCCTTTACTTGTTCCTGATTTCAGCAGGGAAGCATTTAGTCTTTCACCTTTCAGTATGATGTTAGCTGTAGATTGTCATAAATTCCCTTTATAAGACTGGAGAAATTCCTTCTATTCTTAGTTTGCTAAGAATTTCTAAATAGAAATTTATATTGAATTCTGTCAAATGTTTTTTCTGCATCTATTGAGATGATCATATTGTTTTACTTTTTTAGTTCATCAATATGGCGAACTATGGATTAATTTTTAAATGTTAAATCAATCTTGCATTTCTGGGACAAACTTCATTTGGTCAAATGTATTGTTCTTTTTATGTACCACAGTATTAAAGTCATTAAACTTTCGTTTAAAATTTTTGTACTTATGTTCATGAAGGATGTTGGTCTGTAGTTTTTTTGTTTTTTGTTTTTCCTTGTAATATTTGTTTGCTTTTGCTATCAGGGTAAGACTAGTCTTGTAGAATGAGTTAAGAAGTATTCCCTCTTCTTCAGTTTTCTGGAAGAGCTTATGTAGAACTGGTATTATTTCTTCCTTAAATGTTTGATAGAATTCACTAGTGAAGCCACCTGAGCCTGGAGTTTTCTTTGTGGTAAAGTTTTAAATTACAATTTTATTTTTTAATAGATTTAGGGATATGCAGATTATTTTTCTTGAGTAAGCTGTGGAAGTTTGTATCTTTCAAGGGATTTGTGCATTTTATCTAAGTTACTGAATTTATAGGTATAAAGTTGTTCATGATACTCCCTTACTATCTTAATATCTATAAAATCTGTAGTGATGTCACTCCTCTCATTCTTAAAATTGGTAGTTTGTGTCTTCTTTCTTTGTTTCCTTATAAGTTGGGCTAGAAATATATCAATTTTATTGATTTTCTCAGAGAACAAGCTTTCATTGGTCTTTTGATTTTCTACTTTCTTTCTGCCCTGATCTTTCTTTCCACTTAATTTAGATTCAATTTGTTACTTTATTTTTTCTAGCTCTTTAATGTGAAAACTGAGGTCATTTTAAAATTTCTACTAATTTTAATTTCAATTTCTATTAAGATAGGTATTTTGTGCAATATATATTCTCCTAAGTACTGTTAGCAGTAGCCTACAATATTTTTGTGATTTTTTGCATACATTTAATTTGCATATTTAATTCAAAATGTGTTCTAATTTTCCTTTGGATTTTTTCTTTGACTCATAAAATATTTGAAGTTCTTTAGTTTTCAAATATTTGGGGATTTCCCAGAGATGTTTTTGTTTTTGTTTTTGTTTTTGCAGTATGCAGGCCTCTCACTGTTGTGGCCTCTCCCGTTGCGGAGCACAGGCTTCAGACGCGCAGGCTCAGCGGCCATGGTTCACAGGCCTAGTCACTCCGTGGCATGTGGGATCTTCCCAGACCGGGTCACAAACCCGTGTCCCCTGCATCAGCAGGCGGACTCTCAACCACTGCGCCACCAGGGATGCCCTCTTTCTGTTACTGATTTCTAATTTACTTCCAATATGGTCAGAGAATATACTGTGCATACTTGAATCCTTTAAAAATTATTGAGACTTGTTTTACGGCCCAAATATTGTGTATCTTGTTTGATGTCCCATGTGCACTTGAAAAGAATGTATGTTCTTCTATACCACGAAGTGTTGTACAAAAGTCAATTATGACAAGTTGGTTGATAATGTTGTCTTGTATATCAAGGGTCTAGAGGTTCATAAACTTTATCTGTAAAGACTCAGATAGTAAATATTTCCAGTTTTGTGGGCCATACATTCCCTGTCACAATTACTCAAATTTGAAGCTCTACCAAGAAAGTATTTAGAAGGATATGGCTGTATTTGACGCACCATGTGCTGGATTTGGACCAAAGGCTGTAGTGTGTTGACTCCTACTTTATATCCTTACTGATTTTCAGTCTACATGTTCTATCAATTATTGAGAGATGAGTGTTGTAATCCCCAACTATAATCGTAGATTTGTCTATTTCTCCTTTCAGTTCTGTCAGTTTTTGCTTCATGTAAATTTGAAACTCTATTAGGTGCATAAATGTTTAGGATTGTTATATCCTCTTCATGAAGTGACCACTTTATAATTATGAAAGATCTTCTTTATCCCCGGTAATATTCTTTAACCTGATACCAGCTTTGTCTGATATGAATATAGCCACTTCAGCTTTGTTTTGAGTAGTGTGAGGGTGGTATATCTTTTCTCTCACATTCTCAGAGCATCCTGTCCTCAGGTCAAGCTTGTTTCCTACTCTGCCGTGAGGTGAGCCACCTCTATCTGCCTGGAGATAGGCCTGAGGTTGTCCAGCTCCACCAGAGCCTGGGTGGGTAAGTCTGATTCACTCGGGCATAAATTAAAAAACCACTGGGGCTGTACATTAATTCACAACCCCCAGACTAGCTTTCATCCATAACAAAACAGATTTCAGTGTCTATATTTCCATCCATTCAAAATTTGAGAAAAGAGGGAGGTGTTTTTGATTGCCCTGCTAACTCTCTTGCAGGCAGGTGGTGAGGGGAAGGGAATGTTGCCTGGACACTGGCTTTTGTCTCAAAAATGCTGATTCTGAACACTGCTTTTATTTAACCTCAGGTTGTTTAGCAAGAAGCAGAGCATCTTAATGCTGCCCATTTGGCTGTAGCAAAAAAATGTTGCTTTCTATTAGCAAGTTATTTTTGCAACAGACATCTCTATATTTTGCTACCAAGCAAGATAAAGCAGCATCTCCCTGTCCTCATGAGTCTCATCACACTCAAGACTCACCTAGAGATACAGGAAGGATGTGAAGTACAATGATGGGGTAAGTTAAGGCTCAGAGAAGGAGTGAACCTGAGGGATGTGGTACGGAGGTGTGTAGTTCATCTTCCCTGGAAGAAGAAACACCAGAAAGTTTAACAGTTTGTTTTTGTAGTCATGTTAAAATGAAGAATCCTTTCATCTAAAAACCAAAAACAGCTCTATCAGATATGTCACATGACTTTAAAAGCACAAGCTGGCTGGACCGCCTTCTCCATAACATGGTCAGGTCCTGTCACCTGACCTCAAAGTCACATCTTGGAGCCTGGATGATTACACACACTTGACATTTCCTAGAGATGATTCTAAAAACTATTTGAGGGCAAAACAGACCAAATGTCCAAAGATGGTAACAAGGCCCCAAACCTTCTAGAGAGTACCAGTAGCACAAACACAGCTCTCTCCTCATGACCCGGTTGTCCAAAAGAAAATCGTAACATATGCCTTAGATTTTAATTACAGGATATATTGAGGTCCATTTCTCCACATACTTCTGTGGAATTTCTAAGAATTTTTGCAACTTGTAAAATTATTAAAATTCTCATTTGGGTGTCTTCACCTCTGCCTCATCACTCAAGTGGCCATTCTAGGTTTTGGTTTCTACTTCTTGGAAATTATTTAAATCTATAGCCATGTAGAAATTCAAATCTCTCTTAATGAGGCAATCTATAAGGACTTCTAAGCAGAGACTTCAGTGTTAACTGCTTTTCAGTTGCAAGTGATGTGAAAGGTTTCCCGAACAAATGGATGGCTCGATGGAAGGTGTCAACTTTAAGTTCCCTAAAAAGGAAAAGTCTTCAAAGCTTGTCCAAGGGCAAATGCACCCCACACCTTTGCAGTATGAGGGATATCAACCTGTTCAACATGCTTAAAGGGAAAACAGTGAGATATAAGTTGACAAGAGGAGAAGAACATCCACAAAGGGGGATCAAGCACAGAGAGAAATCAATCAGAACCTCAGAGGAAGGAGCTGTGCTGAGTGTCACACTTTATAAATGTTAACTAGCTCCTTCTCTGACATTATGAATGTGATACGATTTGGAGAGACGGTAGGGCAAAATGGAGTGAAAACTTAGTCTAGCCTAACATTCTCCTTATCCTGTATAGCAAATAAACTTATCAAAGTTTAGCTCTCTTCAAACATAATTTCTATATGGCCAATTGTTTTATTTTGCCCCAGAGCCTCCGGCCTATTTCTTAACTTTATCCTGTTCTCTGGCACTCAGGGACCAAAAGAGAGAGAATGGATGGTTCCAGGAAATAAGTCAATTCCAGTAAAACAGCTCAAAGAAAGGTCGTGTGATAATGGGTCTATGGAGGATTCATCTTCCTTTGAGGAAAGTATCATTCACAGGCCAGGTGTTGGCTACCCATGTTTTCCAAAGACAAATGTCAAAACGGGGCTACTGAAGGACAGTGCTGAGCTCAACCCCGTATCAAGGTCAGGGTCAGGCAGGTGAGATGTTTGTAAAGAGCAGAAAGAGGGTTATACTGTGTAAGTCTGTTGACTGCTCCTTCTTTGATTTCAGAGCTGAAAGTTGGTGCCCTTTGCCAGGGGTGTTGTCCACACAGAGCTTTATGGGACCAGGGGGCTGCTGAGGGAAGAAAGCAAGGAGAGCTGTTTAGACCAATCCCAAGAAAGGGACATGGTGAGATACTTGAGGATCTCTTTTTCATTCTAGTGTACCCTGTGTTAGAGAGCTGACAGGGACTTAGGACAGTAGCCCAAATCAGGAATCAAGTGTGTAGATTGGACTCAAAATATGCCTGTCCCAAGCCTTCTGGAATGGGATATCTATCTAATGAGAGAGAGAACCCATCCCATATAATTAGGAGTTGGAACACCAAGAAATGGGAGTCTCCAACATATGGGAACTCTAAAAGTACTCCCAAACGTGAATTCCCTCCCTTCCACCCCCCGCTGAGACTCAGCCCCAGGAGAATAGCAAGGTGCAAAGGTGTTGACTCTGGGCACTTAACAAATCCACTAGTGTTTCTATATTACTCACTCTTAGTCACCAGGCATTCACTGAGCATCCACTGTGAGCATGAACAAGACTATGGGCTGTTAGTCTGTGTCATTCCCTGATGTGCCTGCCCTCAACTGCTCCTGCTTCCAACGTCTATGTCATGTTCTTATAGCTCCTGACAATGCAACTGGATTGGGTATTAACAAAGAAGGCCAGAATGAGCTCAAGGGTACTGCATTATTGCTGGAAGAGTGTTCCCATTAATAAAAGCGGGCATTGTGTAATGTTATTCACATATTACTGTACATGAGATGATGCAATGTAATACTGGCCCTCAGTTCACCCAGAGCTTAATGGGAGAAATGAGACTGGTCATTCCAAATCCTTGCATTTTTACCACTGAGAATCATAAAATATTAGAGCTGAAAAGGACTTGAAAGAATATCTCACCCAACGTCCTTTGCTTTACCCCTGGGGAATCTGAGACTTATGTTATTCTTCATTGAATCTACCAACTGGAATCTGTCCAAAGTGCCTGTTTCTACTCACAAATGCAACATTTGAAAACAGATTGGGTCCTGTGCCATCTGCTACCGCCCTTTGTAGACTGGAAGACTAAGAGTCTAGAATATTTCCAAGACATCTAAATGCACTTCATCAGCATTATTAGTATCCTGGTTCCAGAAATTCTCTTCCTGAGAGTAGAGTGATGTGGGATAAAGGTAGGGAAAATAAAAGTAATTCTTGTTTTCTTATAATTTCAACTGATTCATTGCTGCATCAAGGTGAGATTTCTAATCTTGGATCTCAGATATTTAGGACATGGGCCCAGTATTCTGTGCTTGATACAGAGCTATGAAGACTGTCCAGCTTTGGTAGCAATCTCAAAGGCATGTTTGTGTTGGACCATTTTAAAAATGATGTAGTCCTCATAGGAGCTTGCACCTCTGTGTTTATCTACCCTCTGTGCCACATCTCCTTAAAAGGGGAGGTGGGCAGGGATAGAATGAGTCCAGGCTACATATTCTATACAGCATCAAGACATGGATAATGTATTTCTCAAGTCACTTTTTGTCTGAATTATTTTTGTAATTTTGGAATGGGTTACAAGAAGCTTCCTTAAGAATTCTTGGCTTTTTTGAACTTTGCTCAATGGAACAAATGGAAGCATGTTTGGCTTCATGTGAAATGGCGTAAGAGAAAAGTCATGGACAATACCATTTTTCTCTAGGAAAGTTTTCAACCAGAGAGTACTGCAAATATCATGGGTACATAGAGTCAGTTGAATCTACTGATCCGGGGTTGGCCATTACAAGTGACTTGTTGCCAAAGACATATTCGCCTGAGATCAAGATGTTTAGCAGGACTCCTGAGAATTCCAGAAGGGAGACTGGAAATTAGCAGAGCTTGCTTCTGTTTTTGAGAAGGGCCCTCCTATGTTTACATAATACAAAGCTTTGGAAATAGAAAACCCTGGCCAGAGGGTTAGAGGCCAAGAGAAGAAATAGAAATTGCATGAAATGCTTCCTCTTGACTCCCCCTCAATCCTGTAAAAATAGACAGAGACTTCCTTTTCCACTTACCGATGGAGAGAGTGCTGCTTTGTAGTTAGAGCTGAGTTGTGAGGCTGAGGCAAGCAGGGTGAGTGTTGACAGCTCTGAATTATTGTACGCCTGAATTTAAACCCCATCCCCAAGAGGGTCTTTGGGTTGAGAAACAGCATGACCTCCTGGGCTATGCATAAGAGTAGGAGGCACTCGACTTAACACTAGGACATTATTTTTTGGCAAGCACTGTATTTATCTAGACTCTTCCACTCACCAGAAGTTGGGTATTGCAACTCATCTCTGCCACTCACCAGAGAGAGAGAGAGTAAAGAGTGTTAGAATGGTCTTTTGAAGGATCTGTAGGTTCAAGAGAGAAGAATGTGGTTTTACTTCATTTATTCATTTACTTAAGAAACATTTATTCAACCCCTGCATCTCCTAATCTGTGCAACTTGCCATCTTTGTGGAGAATGGAACACTAAATGACCAAGTTTAGGCCTTCCATGATCTTTTACACTTGTCAGGGAGATAAAAACAGACCCACAAATAATGATAATAAAAAGTGGAATGTTACTTCACTTAGTATGATAATCTCCAGTTGCAAGTCAGAAAGAGAAAGACGAGTACCAGAGGATATCACTTATATGTGGAATCTAAAATATTACACAAATGAACCTATTCATGAAAGAGAAGCAGAATCATGGACATAGAGAATAGACTGGTGGTTGCCAAGAAGGAGGAGGATGGAGGAGAGACGGAGTGGGAGGTTGGGGTTAGCAGATGTAAGCTTTTATATATAGAATGGATAAACAACAAGGTCCTACTGTATAGCACAGAGAACTATATTCAATATCCTATGTTAAACCATAATGGAAAAGAATATTTAAAAAAAAAGAATGTGTATATATATATGTATATATAACTGAATCACTGCTGTATAGCAGTAATTAACACAACATTGTAAATCAACTACACTTCAATTTTAAAAAGTGGAATGTAACACGCTCCTTTAGAAAGAGAGGAATAAAAAGTTATAGGAATCTAGAGTTGAGAAGGATCTTGCTGAGGAGAGCAGAGAAGGCTTCATGGTAGAGGTGACAGCAGGAATGGTGAAGATAAGTAATTCAGGTGGTGAACAGCATATGCAAAGGCCAAAAAGCATGGAGATATGTCTGCAAAAGAGTGAGCCTTCTAGCTGGAGGCAATGCAAAGAATGAGATGAGAGGAACAGGAGCTAAGGCTGAATGGAAGGTTTTAAATGCCAGGCAGGGAGTCTGGACTGTAGGACAGGAGAGCAATGAGGAACCATGCAGAGATGAACCACGCTGTAGAAGAATTTATCTGGCAGATGGGTTTAGAGGTGAAAGACAGGAAGGAGGAGGTGATTCAGGAAGCTGTTACAACAGTGCAGACCACAGAAAATAAAAGCCGGAATTGGGGGGTAAGGGTGGGAGAGGGAGAGAGAGAGGCAGTCAGAGCAAAATGAGAAGGCAGATACAGGAAACACCGTGGCACTAAAATGGTAACTGATTAGACATGGGGTAGGTAAGGCAGAAGACACTGTCAAGAAGGCTTTGAGGATTTGTAGCTTGGTTGTAATTCCCCCTGGGTTATGATCAAACCATTTCTATTTAGGGAGGAGGGCTTAAGAGAAATTGCTATGAAGAATGTGTCAAGAGCCCATCCCTGGCAAAAATAATGATCCCCAAAGAAAGAATTCAGTAATGTCTGAGAAGTAGCCTTAGAGAAAGTATTGAGGACTATAGTGTGAAAGGGCTTTCCTGAGGGGGATGAATACAGAGGAGGTTCAAGGCAGAAGACGACCTGCCTTCAGAGGACTTACAGTTGGGGAGACAAGAATAACACAAAAAATAACATCAAACACTATAAGAATGAATTTAATTAACAGCTCAATCGTGTAGTCCAGATTGTGAATTCTATAGACATTTAGAAGCAAAGGAAAGCAATGGGGCTTTGGCAGGGGGGTGGCTCAAGCGTCTTGGAGAAAATAGTACATGAGGTTTCGTTATGGTTGGGGTTTGAAAGGATGGAGAGAGGCAGAAGAGCAATGCAAACGAAGGCAGTGTGCTAGGAGTGGACAGTCATGTTTGTGAGGGAATGAAGAGACTAAACTGGATGTTCCTTATCTGGGAATTTAGCAAAGTTCCCAAAGGCAGTCATCTGGGAGATATGAAGGGTGCACAAGAAAAGAGGCATGAGCTCAGTGCACTACTTGGATCAATGGTGAGCCATATTTGCACAGTCAAAAGGGAACACTGACCACTGACTATTAATGAACAATGTTACAATATTGCTATTCGGGGGTGATGGGAGAAGGAAAGTTGGATGCATGTATGTAAAGTAGCAGAGTTCCCATCTTCTTTCCAGGAATCCAGTAAATAATCCTTAAAATTAATAAACCAAGAAATAGCATGGTAAGCATACACTGTACAAATATAGGGTGTCTGGGAAAGGCAGGAGCTGAGTGGGTGGGGCGTGGTTGCCTCTGGGAGCAAGAAGCCTTCTGGGGTTGAAGTGGGGCAGAGGATGGCTAATTGTAATTATACTATGCAAAATGTAAAACTATACAATTACAGTGTTATCGTTTTTGAGAAAAAGAAATGCCTGGTACTCGTTCTGGGGAACAGTCCAGTGGGTGATAATTTGAGTGACTAAGTAAAATACAGGAAGACTTGGATCCATTTTGCTGTCTTTGTTGGAGGTCTCAGGGTGCCTTGCCAGGTAGGCTCCTTTTCCACCTTCCTACTGCCCGCCAATCAGCCTACCTGTGATCCTTTCCTGGTTAATGCTACCTGAGCCTTTCATTTGGGATTCTTCCCTCCACCTGGTCCAGGGTCATATGGAAGCAGTGTTTCCAGCTCCACTGATGACGCTGAGGAAAGCAGCTCTAAAACCTCCCTTCCATTGCACTGCAAATTATTGCCAGGAAACAGCAAAAATGATAAATGTGAGAAAATGAAGCTGAATCCAACTTAGAGAGTTCTTACACTCATGGGTAGAGCCTATGGTTCCTAATTCTTGTGTCTGCTCCTAATTCTCTGGCCTAAACTTGGTCACTCCATTTTTATTCTGGATGGTCCATTCAGTCAGAGAAAATAGAAGACCCTGAATGGCACAATTAAGTGTCACAGCAGATGGTTTGCATTTTGGGGGATTCCCCCAAATCGGGCAACTTACTTAAGTGAAGGCTAGTTCTACAAAAGAATGATTCTTCTCTCACCAGACTAAAAAATGATCTTTAGAGTTCTGGGTTTATTTTGAACATATCCTCCTCCAGTTTCTTTCTTCCCCTCTACTCAACTCCCCTCCAAAAAAGGAAAAAGAAAGGTCGTTAACCTCTCCAGATCCGTGAAAAGACAACAGCAAAGGTACATCAAAGCAGCATACTTGGAAATTCATATCCAGCTCTGCACCTGTATTTTGGAGACTTCCAAAATAAAGCCAGGTTAGAGTTGTATTATCAGTCCAGGGAGGAAATCTGTAAAAGATGTTTTAGCATATCCTGGTCCTCATCATGCACCAACAGCCTTTTCCTTTAAAAAGTCGCTCTCAATACTAAGTGTCTGCTGAGAAAAGCAAAAGATTTCCTTTTCTCTCTCCCTCTTCCTTCTGCTTGCATCAACACAGCTCTAAGCCCACGCTCTGGGGCATTTGAGTCTACAAAGGACCTTTGTCTCAGGCAGAGCAGTCAGAAATGGGGCCCTCTGATAGGCTAGCTTGTTATTGATTGAAAGCCCCAGGCACTCAGGTGGCCAAATTTCTTTATCTGGGTTTTTCATAGCCAACAATCAGTGAAAAATGGGACACAAATATTCAGCAGTAACTAATAAAAGCCCACATTTCTTTCTCAGTCTTTGGGAACCTCCATTTCTTAATGGCATTCACTTTTATCTCAGAGAGGTACCAAGAGTTTAGGCACCAAACTATTATTGGGGCTCAGGTCTTACCCAGGGGCGTTTCTCTGGCTCTGGTGTGTCACCCTGTGCCTCTCCTACTCGCACATGGAAGTTTGATGGGATTAGGACATAGTTTTCTCATCTGTCCTGGGATGACAAGTATTTTTGCTTTGTTTTGTATTGTGATTCTGTAGCAGAGTGAACAAAGGAAGTAGGGCAAACGGTCCCAGCAGAACAGTCGGCCTGCCAGAGGCCTGCACCCTGCAAAAGGGAGTGAGTGTGTAGGGGAGGGGGTAGCAGAAGAGGCAAGATGTCCTGGCTAGTTAGGCAGATGCTTCCTTCTTATATCTTTCTCATCTTTTGAGGCGGGTTCTGGCAGCACCCAGAGCAGAGTAGTGGGAAGAGCGGCACTTCTAGAAATATCCTCGCAGATTTCTGGGTACCACATATCCAGTCACTGTGCATGCCCGTGGAGGAGGCCTCAGGATGAAGCTTCAGCGACTGGAATGAAATGCAGCCTGGGCCCTGGCCGCCACCCTGCCATGAAGTGGGGGAACAAGGCAGAGAGAAAGAGAATCTCCCCAGCAGAGCTTCTTCCAAAATATGGATCTGCAGAACGAGTACCTCTCTGGTTTTCTCCCTGTACCATTCAATAGTTAGGCCTTTTCCAGCTGGGATGACACTTCTTCAATGTGCTCTGAGACAATTTAATGATGACAAGTTCATTTTAACCTCTGAGTCTGAGGAGAGGAATCATTCACATACAACAGTCCTTCGATATCATGTTTTCCTTGTCTTGGCTGATTATCACATGGCTTCTCTCTTTTTTGACAACATTTAGAGCCCTTCAAGGTGGGGCCCATAAGATGCTGATTTTGGATGGACTCTACTGTGACCTCCTGGGGGTATTCTGAATGAGCTAATATGTGTAAGTCAATGGGTCCAGTTTCTGGGATACAATGAGGAATAAATGAAATTGTAGCTACTTATTATTATCACTATTATTTATGTGCTAAATATATGCTTTTTGGGTGGATGGACAGATGGATAAATGGAGGGGCATCGTTCTCTGTGGTTTCAGCAAGCAGACATTGCTATAAATTACAGAAGTATTTCCCCAAGGATCTGGTCAGCCAGGTCTCCAAACTGGAACTGGAAGGTGGGGATTTCCACATTTTTAAAGCTCTACCTCCACTCTCAAGTTTTGTTCCAATCTTCACTGGGATACTTGAGGTTTAGTTTAAGAGCTGATACTTGACTCTCCCTGACTCTTTTCTAGAGTGGAAGCCCAACTTTTGCTGATAGACTACTGCCAATAGCAATATTATTTCTGGATGGATAATCCTTATCTTGATGGCTGATTTCTAACAAACAGAGAAGAGAAAATAAAAGAACACCATTTCCACACCACGCAGTAGAGAAATAAACAAAAAGGTGACTAGTCGCTACAGTGGCGGAGTGCTTTTGCACGCTCAATTACCTGCCTGAGCTGTTGGCCTGCTTCCTGGCTGCTTTTCTTTGCATTGCTTGACCTTTAGACTAATGCCATTAAAATACATACCTGGCACCACATAAATGGTTTTCAATGGCTTGGCTGCGTAGGGAAAGCTCATTGACGTGCAGTGTATAGTTACTTATGCATGGGAAAAAATAGATTAAGAGTACTTTTTGACATCAGCTTGCTAGGATCACATTTTGTTATGGCCCCTCTATAGATCAATGACCTCCCTATGGATTGTTGGCCTCAAATGACATTAGAGCATCTGGCATTTCCTTCTCTAGCTACCACGTAAGGAAGTGTATCCATGGCTGAGAAGTTCTCTGCTCTGGTTTCAGTCCTGAGCTAGTTGCCAAGTCACTGGCTGGCAGAGAGAATGGCATTATGTTCTTCCACACTTCTGTGCTTGTCTGGATTCATCTGTGTCTTTCACCAAAATTTTGGTTTCATTTGGATCTAGATACCAGAGTTGCTCTAAGTGCTCAGAGTTCTTTTCACCCCCTTATCCTGTCCTACCATTCTCTCCCTAGAAAGGGAAACAAGACTATAAACCTGATATGGATTCTGACTCTAAAGCATCGGGGAGAAGCTCCAAATAGTTAAGAATGCCCCTGTGGGTCAAGCTGTAGCATTTTGGTATTCACAGAGCAATTCATCCATTCATGTACACTTTAAACAAGTTCACCTCATTTATTTGTTTTCATTTACGCCAAATAAAAAGAGAAAACAAATGAATCCAAGACATGTCTTTGCTCCCAGAGGAGACAGATCATTATAAGATATAACATAAAGAGCATGAGAAAGACAGAAAGAACACGACTGTGGAGAGCTGGAAAGATGACGTTTGAACTGGGTTCTGAAGCAAAGGAAAGGGTGTGATGCATAGGCATGGTGGAGAAGGGCATCTGCCCTAAAAGAAACGTGTCTGTCAACATGGCTTTAGAGAACCACTTCCTGCAAGTCAGGGTTTCTTTTTTTTCCAGAGAGAGGGGAACCTGTGAACCTCAGAAAGTATTTACTGTGTTTACCTCATACAGAACTGACTTCAGAGTCAGTTCACAACTCTTTCATCTGGAAACAGATGTGTGACTGTGCCAGACACGTGGAAATACCAGGTAGTTCCCCTCTCATTTTCAGTATCAGCCATCCATGTGGCCAGAACATCCTGCCTATGCAAACCTATCTTCAACCTAACTACAGATGAAAATATATACACATTATACATTCGCACAATGTACACGCACACACAAATATATATATATATATATATATATATAAAATAGCTGACATAGAGACACAAAAGTAGGTATATTTGTGAATTTATCACATATTATAGTACATTATATTTACATTATGTATCGTGCGTTACTGTTTAGAGTGTGTGTGTGTGTGTGTGTGTGTGTGTGTGTTATATAACCAGTTTTCCGTCCCTTTCCTGTTACGGCTACACCATATTTTCCTCACCATACTTAGAGCATTATTACTATTAGTGTTGATTATTCTGTATGTGCTCTGTTTTCCCTTAGCATCCATTTCCCCTCCCTGCCCTGCACCCGGAGGGTGACTCTGTGGACCGTGTTATCCACGCCCCCTTGCTGACTGGCTTACACTGGGCTCAGCAATAGGAGGCACTGCAGGGACCCTGGAGAGCTGGAGACAGAGGTCTCAGGATGTGTCCTTCCTGCTCCTTCGCAACTTCTTTCCTCCACAGCTCCCGCTTCTGTCCTGAACACCAGCAGCGTCACTCCCTCTCCTCACCCCTCAGCCCTAGTCCCAGCAGAACTGCCTCCATTCTTTCTACTCCCTGGTAGCCTCAATATCCCTAGTGTAATCTTTCCCTTAACCCTGCCCTCAACTCTGTATATATTTCTGTCATGCAAGTCTCTTCATGTGAATTATCGTGGGGTGAATTCTGTTTGTTTAAAAAATTAATGGCAAAATGGAGCGGGAAAAGTCCAGAGTGTCCAGATATCCTTTTCTTTTTCTATGTATAAACTTACTGGGCAATTATGCTTTGAGGAAAGTTGAGCTGTTATTCAGAGTTTGATCTTATTTCTTCTACTGTTCAATAGAATTAAGTTGCTTAAGAGATGCTGTATTATTGCAACTCGATACCTTGAAACCAAATTGCTAACCTATACTTGGACTTTATGGAGATTTTGCACGTTTTCACCTCAGTAGCAACCCCAACCCTGGTTTTACCTATCTATCATAAGACAGATGAATAATAAAGTGGGTAAGAGAGATCATATCTTCATTCTTGCAGTTTTCTGATTCTACAAGGCTGTTTGCAGCATAAGCAAGTCTACGGAAGCCATTCTGTCTAACCTCATACCATTAGGTAAAGATGGATCTCACACTGGGGAACATCTTGTTGCCAACAGGCCAGGATACCTCTAGTGCTCCAAGATGCATTTGTTCATCTGTTCCAGAACCTTGCTCTGCTAGGTGCTAGGGCAGTAATTATAGGAAATGGAGAAGGCTCATCTCTCTGCGTCTCCATACTCACCTCCTGCTTTTCTCTGCCTTGCTCACTAGGTTCCGGCCACACTGTCCTTTCGGATCTCTTTCATGCCAGAAGGCCCATCTCAGGCCTTTATGTAGCTATTGGCTCTGCCTGGAATACTCTTCCCTCCAATTTTTGCTTGGCAAACTCCTCCAATCCTCCACGTCTATGGGACTTATGAGACTTATGAGACTAAGTCTGATTGCTTTTATAGTGACTATTCTATTCCTTCATAGCACAATTGTAATTAAAATGTTTAAATGTTAAAATATTTCTTTAATGTATATATTCCCTATATGATTGTAAGCTTCATGAAATCAGTGATTATGTTAGTTTTGTTCACCTCAGTTTCTCTAAAGCCTAGCACAGGGCTTAGTACACATACTAAGTAGGTGCATAACAAACTTAGTTGAAGGTTGAATGAATTAATTCATTTGAGGAACTTACAATCATGACAAGCAGTCAAACCATGTGCAGAATGAATAAATGAATGAGTGAATGAACAAATTTATTACTAAGACATTTCAAATGTTGGTGTAAAAACTCACATCATTGGCAATTTCAGATTAGAGAGATTGTGATGGTGCTTACAGAGGTATTTGCACTTAGTTCCCCTAAGTATATTCATGGCTATCTGACCATACATCTGTTCAGAAAACACAGTCCCAGCTTTTACTCCTGTTTATAGATCCCTGTTATAGAAAACACTCAGAAATTGTTTGATTGTTAAATTGAAAGAAACATATGATGCCTTAAGAAGCAGTGTCACCCCACCTTCACCCCCTGGGGTTCTCTGATTCAATTAGGAAAACTATATTTATGTCTTGGACCAGCTTTGTTTTCCTCCAGATGTCCTGGCAGCTGGCGAAGTTGGAAAATAAAAAATAATACCTATCCATAAAGAATAATGGAAACTGAGGTTTGAGATGAGGAAGAAGGAATTCAATGAATGAAATCAGAACCATTAAACCTGAGGTGCCTGCCCTCCTGCTTGTTCTATCATTGTGTCAACACACAGCAATTCCTCTCCTTGACAACAAGGCATCACAATATCTATCTTTCATGCTGAAAAACAGCAGCTGTAGCACAACCTGAGAACAACACCGCTTCTGTACTGAGAGCCCAGTTTTAAGGAGCTCTAATCACTTCAAAGATAGCATCTCCTCAAAGCTCAGAATATCCCTCAGAGGGAAGGAGGAGGCTTGTATTGTTAAAGGCTCTATTTTGCATACAGTAAAAACAAGGCAAGCTGAGGTAAATGATTTGTCCTTGGTCAGGTGTGAGTCAGAGACTGAGCCACCAGGAAAAGCTTCTTCATTCCTAGGCCATTGTTCGTTCTATCCTCTTGATACTGTCTTTGGAGTTTCTGAAGGCTATAGAAGCTGCTTGATCCAGAAATGTTTACAATGGGGAGAATATCGGGTTGGCCAAAAAGTTCGTTCGGGTCTTTCCAAAAGACCCAAATGAACTTTTTGGCCAATCCGATACATTGTATTTTGGGTTAGGTGCCATATAACTGATGTAGAAACAGAAATATGAATACAGAACTCTACCCGCCATTCTTGTAACTGGTGGGGGAAAACTACGGGGGCAGGGGGAGGGGGGAATGCCAGGTGGGCTATTTTTACTTCCCAAAATATAAATGTTGGCCAGTGACCCAGAGTGTTCACATGTGACAAGTGTAAGGGGAGCTGCACATCTGTGGTTGTGTTTGCATCCCTCAGTAACTGGTATCTTTGCAGGACCTGTGTAAGCCAGGCACTCCGCTAGTCACTCAGGCTACGGTGTTGAATAACAGGCATTGTCCCTGCCTTCACGGGGCATCTACTCTAATGAGATCACACACATTAAACAGGGAAAGAAACTAGTAACAACAGCCATGATGGATCAGTCGTCTTCTTTTAAGCAGGCTGGACCCATTTATTAGAAAAGTTCCTTGCCTTTTTAATTCGCTACCTCTCAGAAGGTGAGGTAGAGAATAAAAGACCCACTGCAATATAACCTCAAAATATCTTCCATCTCCAACAGTCCCATCCCCTCCTCCCACACACTGTACTCCAGCCCCACTCAACTCTGACCACCATTCCTGGCCTGCTCATGTTTATGTTTCTGTGGCTTTGCTGAAATGAGCTGAGAGACCCTTGTTTTCTCAGTTGACAGACCTTAGACTGGAAGTGAGGGTGTGGAGAGGATGAAGTGTCAGGGGTGAGGGTAGGAGCCATTCTGAGGAAGGGATCAGGCCACTGAAATGCCCGGCTGTGACCACAGGTGCTGTTAAGTGAAGAGGGTGGGAGAAAGGCTATTGTGATGCCTATTACTGTGGTTAAGGTCTTCGTCTGACATTTTAGTTACTGCAGTAGAAAGAGGACTGGGTTAGGAGACTGGGTGGCTGGGCTGTAGTCTAGTCTCGATCTTGGATAACTCATAGACGTCTCTAACCTCAATTTTCTCTTTGGTCACTTAAGCAGGTAAGATTAGGTGTTCTTTGAGGGCTTCAGAGTAAGACTGTACCTATCATTCTTCAACCTGATTTTACGTGTATAAAATATGTATGTGGGGGCTTCCCTGGTGGCGCAGTGGTTGAGAGTCTGCCTGCCGACGCAGGGGACGCGGGTTTGTGCCCCGGTCCGGGAAGATCCCACATGCCGCGGAGCAGCTGGGCCCGTGAGCCATGGCCGCTGAGCCTGTGCATCTGGAGCCTGTGCTCCACAACGGGAAAGGCCACAATAGTGAGAGGCCCACGTACCGAAAAAAAAAAAAAAAAGTGTGTGTGTGTGTGTGTGTGTGTGTGTGTGTGAGCACGGGGTGGTAGGATAGGGGACAGTGGTTTTTTAAACCACTGGTTTTGGACCAGGCTTTGGGAACTACTGATTTCTTCCAGCTATGCTTAAAACCAGTGC
The DNA here is from genome assembly GCF_964341445.2 of Mesoplodon mirus. Classification (NCBI taxonomy): domain Eukaryota; kingdom Metazoa; phylum Chordata; class Mammalia; order Artiodactyla; family Ziphiidae; genus Mesoplodon; species Mesoplodon mirus. The sequence goes on from NC_138977.1 coordinate 107,485,718, forward strand.
TAAGGTAGAGTTCTATATTCATATTTCTGTTTCTTCATCAGTTATATGGCACCCAACCCAGAATAAAATGTATTCCCCCCATTGTATATAGTTCTGGGTCAAGCAACTTCTATAGTCTTCCCCAAACCTAAAGACCTTTCTCTGCTCCTTCCTTCCTGATCCCCAATTCTACCTGGGAGGCAATGCCACAATGTGCTCAATCCCCTAAGAGGCCTAAGTGGCTGTCCTCTAGAGAATGTCCAAATCACCCATCCTCCTGGACATGGTAGAGAGAGCCCCATCAGCTTCTCCAATGTAAGACATCACAGGCTTTGAGGTCACTTAATCAAACCTTGATTCTACTCTTTGCTCATTTCTGAGGGAGGGAGTCAATTTCCTGGGCTTTTACAGTTTTCAGGCACAGACATATTGAGTCTTCAGTTCTGTTCCTAAGACACAAGACTATTTCACAACACAAGGCCCAGCATAGTATGACTTCTAGAAAGTCAAAAGAGACAAAAGAGACATAATTGCACACTTGTCAAGACCAGATCCTTACAGCCAGTTGAGTAAGAGTCTCTCTTAGTGACTCCTCTGAACAAACGCTTGGGGGTTTCAAATCAATGGGAGGAGTTCTACAGAAACTGTATCGCAGCCAACGTTTACCTGTTTTCAGGTATTTAAAATCTGCTCTTTCCAAATAGAGCAGATCTTTCCAGTTATGCCACTTATTTCTTTTAACCATTTTAAAAGCTACATCCTCTGTAGTAGATCTGAACCAGGCAGAAAAGGTCTATCAAAAATAACTTACTGTCCAGTAAATGATGAGATAGGGTTTAAGCTATAGAGGTTCCCAACTACAGAGTCCCAGAAACCAAGTCATCCTTCTCTGGGCTCCGCCAGGGTCATTTCCCGAGCCAGGAAAGGAACGACTCAGAAATGTGCTGGTTTCGGTAGCATACATCTTACCGTCAGGCTCAGAAAGCTAAATCTCATCTCAATAATGTTGTTCACTTTGTTTTGTTTTTGTAGGCAGGGAGAGTAGGGTTAGGGGAATGGCACCTTTTACCATCTGTTAGGCTGCACCCCACAGGCCTACAAGCCCTGTACTTGCCCAATCTCAAGACCAAGGAAAGAGCCCAGAGTCAGCAACAGAGACATCAGTAGTTTACTGGCTAGGGGGATCTTACACATCTGAAGCAAGGTCCTGGAGAGACACCCCACCATGTGTGGCAGGCAGTGGGCAGGACCTGGTTACCAAAATCTGGAGAGACTATTTTAGATAGACATTCCCCAAATATAATTATTCCTATAGAGTTTACCTAAAGGCTCTTATCTCATTTACACTTATTTAAAGTTTCATCATATCAAGTTATTTTCCTTGCTGACAAATTTGCAACAGATATAATAAGGTCTTATTTAGTCTCTAGTAAACCTAGGTTCAACAGAAGTATTATACTTAACATTAATAACTCTAAAGACGTGTCTATATTAATCAAACCAATAAGCTTCAATATCAGATATCGATTTAGTACTATTTTCCAGATGACGTGAACCTGAAATTCATTCTGGAGTTTCTTTTATATTTCTTTTTCTTTTTTAAATTTATTTATTTTTGGCTGCGTTGGGTATTCGTTGCTGCGCGCGGGCTTCCTCTAGTTGCGGCAAGCCGGGGCTACTCTGTTGCAATGCGTGGGTTTCTCACTGCAGTGGCTTCTCTTGTTGCAGAGCACAGGCTCTAGAGCGCGCGGGCTTCAGTAGTTGTGGCTCGCGGGCTCTAGAGCAAAGGCTCAGTAGTTGTGGCGCACGGGCTTAGTTGCTCCACGGCATGTGGGATCTTCTTGGACCAGGGCTCGAACCCATGTCCCCTGAATTGGCAGGTGGATTCTTAACCACTGTGCCACCGGGGAAGCCCCTTTCTTTTATATTTGAGGGCTTAATTTCTATTAAGCCAATTAAACAGAACTCATCCACAAACCAATCTTGGCAATGCCATTTTGAGGCAGAGACACCTCATGTTCATAAGGTGCACAAAGACATACATATATCTAGAGACAGAGATCTCACAGTTTTCCTACGAGGGTTTAAAAAGGCCTCTTTTTCTTTTTTTCTTCACTCTCAGGGATCACAGGTGATTCAAGTTCCCAAGATCCCAGGTAGTTCATTTACATCTCAAAGGCACAGGAAGAGAAATACCAATTCCTTCTAGAAAGCTAGCTTCCTCTAAGGGTATATGCAAAAACCAGTTTTAGAATGTCAAAAGAGTCCCATCTTGGACATTTCCAGGATTTTTTTTCAGTTTCTAAACAGCCAATGCTGTTTAAACGAATAACAGTAATAGACAGTAATACATATCGTTCACTTACATTCACAGGCCTCACTTTCTGAAGAACATGAATCACCGTTCAAGTTACTGGGACCCCCTAATGAGGGCTGGCACCAGGAACAGAGAACAGGATTTGGACTCAGGTACTGAGACAGACGCACACCCAAGATAAAACCCAAACCTATTCCAAAAGGCTCACTTTGATACAACAGCAGAACCATTAGGAGCCACTGTTCTCTTACACATCGTCCATGGTTTGCTCACAAGGACTAATCGCTGCCCCTTCATTGGCAGGCAAGTGGCCATTAACCAAGGGAGCCGGGAAAGCGCCTCACCCTCATAGATGGCCCCACAGAAGTGTTGCCAGGGGGCTGGGTGGCCACAGAGGCCACCTTTGACACTTCTTGGCCAGTTAACATCATGTCTTCCCGGATGCCTGGGCACCTAACCTCCGCCTCAGCTGTTAGCTCAGCGTCTGTGCCCTCTCAATACGAAAAGCAACGGCCAGCCCACAGCTGCGGCCACCGCCTCAAGGTCTCACCTCATTTTCCCACTGTAATGGAGGCCAACATCTCCACCACAGCCTCAGGGCCGTCTGTGAGTTCTCCGCACTCTCCTGGTGGTCCCCACTCCTCAAGGACAGCCACCACGGGGCACCACATACTAGGGGAGGCCACCCTGGGATCTGCCCTGCAACTTTCAGGCCCCACGTGTTAGCGGAGGCCCTGCACCTTCCCACTCCCGCCTTCAATCCCCGGCATCTCGGCGCTCGCGGGAGTTTCCTCCGTCTCCGGGCGGCTCCGCCAATTGCTGGGCTGCACCCCGCAGGCCTGCAAGCCCTGTACTTGCCCAGCCTTGAGACCGAAGAGAGAGCCCGGAGTCAGCGACAGAGACAGCCGTGGTTTCGTGGTTGGTGGGGGGGAGCTCACCCGTCTGAAGCAAGGTCCTGGAGCGACGCCACCCCGAGTGAGGCAGAGAGCAGGTAGGACGTGGCCGCCATCTTTGCTCCCGGTGCGGGGTGGGAGGGGGGAACACCGGTTGCAGGGGGAACTGACATCAGATTGGCTCATTGGTTACCAGGGAAACTGGCGGGGGGGGCGTGCACGCCCCTCGTCACTCCTTGATAAGTTACAGGTGGAGATGTTTTGCTCTATAGATGAGAACAGTCTCTAGCTGGGGGTGGGGCAAGTACATAGGAAGGTCAGTCATGGGAGCAGGTGTAGGTGAAGCAGGCACTGGTGGAGCAGAGGATGTACAGAGAGCAAGAGAAGAGTCATCTTGAGTGGCCTGACCATACACCATCAAAGAGGGCTTTGTCCTCTGCATTTGTTCCTAGGTCCCCACCATTGGTTGCCTTGTATAGAAGCCATGACACAGGAGCCAGGCTCCATGGGCCCTCAGTGTCTCACCTTTAAACATAGATTTCTGCTGCTTGTGAACAAATCTGGAATGAAATTTGCTCCAGAAGAAAAGCAAAACTGTTGGTTGATACAAAATTTTGGATTATATGTGGATGGAAATTTATCCATATCACTTCCAACCATTTATTATCATATAGAGTTTTGAGGTCAGGATGCCATTTCTTGCTGTCCAATGAAGAGTGCAGAGAATAAGTCTCCTTGGCCGGCAGCAGCTAACAAAAAGCATTTTGGTTTTGGGTTCTTAATTGTTAGGGTCGAATAAGACATGGTCGACTTTTTATTAACGTGTCTCTTTTCCTTTAGGAAAAAGTTTTAAAACAGTCTACCCAAAGGTCTTCCTATTGCTGGTTCTAGAGATGACTTGTGTTTGAATCTGGCCAATTAACATGACAATGTCGATGACAGATCCTTTTCCAGGGGAAAGAGTTGTTCTTTGAAAGGCAGTATCTGAAGGTGTTGAGACTAAAAGGCAGTTTATCCTCTGGGACTATTTGGATTTTATGTTCCTGAGCCAAAAAAACAGTCTTTAGCATTGGCTGACGAAATGGGTTTCAGAACAGGAGTTTCTAAAGCTGCAGTGGAAACTTTAATTATTCAGGTCCTGTCAAAATTCATCTGCTTAATTCAACTGTTTCTGGGTAAGGTACTTTTTATTTTTCCAGCAGTATTACTTGATGGCTCTCTGATAGGAATATGAAATTAGCTTTCTTTATAAGCAAGCTTTTTTCTTTATTTTTCTCAGCATTAGGAGTATTTGTGTTAGGTTGAGGTATCTTCCTAGAGTTTATTTGCTTTATAGATGATTTGGTTGAGACACTTAAGTGACTTTTAGAGCTGAGAGGTGGATGGTGTCATTTAAGGAAATGCTGCCAGAGATTTCAATGTGATAATGACTTAGTGACTGACTTGTGCCCATGACTTATAAGTAAAGCCTTTCTATAATTTTATGGGGAGAAGAGCATCAGAAGTTGCTTTGGTTTGTACAAGACCCAAATATGTGACATATTCATGAGCACGTCTGCGGTCTTGACTGTTTTAGTTTGCCTCATCTGAACACCTGGAAAGCCTATATTAGGCAATATTTACACTTACGATGAGCATTCATGGATTTGCTTTTTGGGAAAGGGTGGGGGAAGGGTTTGAGGTGGTTGCTAAATGTATAAACATTGAATGTGCCAGCATCTGGGCTTTTTCAGCTTAAATATCAGACAGTGAGCCTTATGCAAGCAACCGACTTAGTGAAACTATTTGTTAATTTAGGGTGCTTGCCTGGATAAGATAATAAGCTATAGGACAGAGACAGAATTTTCAAAATCACTGATGTCATGTGTGTTTTAAATAGAGATTAAGAAAAACTTACACTGATGATTCTCAGTGTTAAGAAAACCTCATTGAAAATATATATAAGAAAGTGGGGGACTTCCCTGGTGGTCCAGTGGTTAAGACTTCACCTTCCAATGCAGGAGGTGTGGGTTTGATCCCTCCTGGAGAGCTAAGATCCCACATGCCTCAGGCCAAAGAAGCAAAACATAAAACAGAAGCAATATTGTAACAAATTCAATAAAGAGTTAAAAAAAAAAAAGGAAAAAAGTGGGCTTGTTAGTGATGATAGACATCTCTTTGGGGTCTGCAGCCAAAAGGGCTTTCAAAAACAAGCTCCTCCTGACCAATTCAAATAAAGAACTCTACTAATTTCAGTAGGTCTTCAAACCAAGAATGGGTCATGGCAAGTTTGGGAAAACAGCTCTCTGGGACCTTGGAACTGGGGAGGAAAATAAAAATATTTTGCAGGGCTACTTCTGGATAATGAACATTCCCATGGTAGAGTCATTGCACCATGTGAAAGCCTTGCTTATCTGGGCCTGGCCAAGGATGGTCTTCAGTTAACTAAGAGTACCTCTTGCTTTTCCATTTTCCCAGCTTTTCAAACCCTGACTCATGTCACTCCCAAGGGGTCAGTATATGCAGGGAGAGCTTGTTGGCTGGACTCACCCGGCACTTTCCGCTTTTTCCTGCGGTCTGGAGCCTGCATCTGCTGTTGTGCTTACCTGCTTTGGAGGCTTGCAGGATGCATGACTGCCTGTTGTTACAAAGCTCTGATTCCTTCCTCACGAGACAGAGTTTAGGGCTTCTTCAGCCCTACTAGACACACCTTGGAGACTATTGTAGTTCTCCACCTACCTCTTCACTTTAAGTCTTTAGGTCCTTAAGGAGAACAGAAAATAACCTGATTATTTTCTTCTGGGAACAACTCTGGTTTTACTTTGAGATGTTGGGCAACTGAGTTAATCTTTCTGTGCCTGAGTTCTGCTTATCTGTTGTTCTCATCTCAAGGGCACAGAGCCTCTTTTGAATTGTTTCTGGATCTTCAGTGCACATGTTAACAACTTACGGCGCTTTACTAAGAATTCATACTCTGGGGTTCCACTCAGATTCTGTGATGGGGCCCAAAGTACCTACATGTTAAACAGGCATCTTTGGTGATTCTGATGCTTATGGTCTGAGGACAAAGTCTGAGAGACATTAATGCTTTAGAACTTTAATGTGGAAAGAACTAAGGGACTTACTGAGTCCAAATTTCCTTATTTTACAAATGAAGAAATTGAGGTTAAATAGGATGATCAGCCCGCAGCTAATCGGTGACAACATATCTGAGACTAGAAACTAGGTCTCCTAACTTCTAGTTTATGAGGCTACAAGTCATAAGGTGAGACATAACATAGAAGTAAAACAGCTCAGGGTTTTGGGATTGAGCAATGTGGCTGCCTCTAACATGTAAATTTGAGGATGTTACTGAAATGCAGCAATGTGAGGCCTATAGATTCTTTCCTGAATTATCTGGAAGGGTCTTTGTGGAGGTTATCAAGTCTAAACATGCATTCAGTTCTTAAAATACTCACTATGATCTCCCTACCAAGTGGGCATCCATTTGGTTGAAGACTTGCTTGATTGAAGACTTCTTGGGATGGGTATGCTCCCAACCATCCTGAGCCCCTCTGCTCATCCATTTTCAAACAGCTCAGATCCCATTACAATTACTTTTATATTGAACTGGAAATCTCTCCACCCCACCTTTAGCTTCTACTGCTGAGGCTGGTCCTACTTTCAAGAGAGATTCAGAACAAGTCTAATTTGACTTCCCCATGACAACAATCATGCCCTCTACCTAAACCTTTCTTGTTTAGGCCGAACAGCCCGAGATCCTTTGCCATTCTTTTCTTTTCTTTTTTTTTTTTTTTTTTTTGCGGTACGCGGGCCTCTCACTGTTGTGGTCTCTCCCGTTGCGGAGCACAGGCTCCGGACGCGCAGGCTCAGCGGCCATGGCTCACGGGCCCAGCCACTCCGCGGCATGTGGGATCTTCCCGGACCGGGGCACAAACCCGCGTCCCCTGCATCGGCAGGCGGACTCTCAACCACTGTGCCACCAGGGAAGCCCCTTTGCCATTCTTTGTATAACTTGGCTTTCAGTACTCTTCATTCTGATTCTTTTCTTCTAAATGCAATGCAATCTGTTCGGTCATCTTTTGTATTAAAATATAATACCTGGAATAGTCACAGTACTCAGTGTAGTTTGACCAGCTCAGTACTCATTACTTTTAGATACTTTGCTCCTAACTATAAAGACTGAAAACTGATCTTTTGGGATGGCCCAGTTACATTCAACTCACAGTCAATTAAAAATCCCAAGTTTTTTCACATGTGCTGCTAAAATCATATGTCCTCACATAGTTTGTATGGGTGATTTTTTTTTACACCCATGTGTTTTACTTTATATTTATCCCAGTTGGAATTAATCTTATTGGACTCACCTCACTGTCTTAGATTATTGCCACCTTTTTGGGTCCTGATTTTGTCATTAATCCAAGACTATTTGATTTTGTTCAATCATTCATTCCACAAATATTTATTGAAAACCTACTGTATGCCAATCATGATGCTGGATGTTATGACCAAAATAGACATATCCCTTCCTTCATGGAGTTTATAATTTAATTAAGTATGTAAACTAGTCACCAAAAACATGTGCCTTAAGTGCTGGGTTGAGGGGGTTATGGCACTCTGGGGGCACACGTGCAGGCGGAGAGAGGTCAAGGGTGAACATCTAGTCCAATCTTGGTGGACAATGTTTAGGGGAAGCTTCCTTGTGGAAGTGACCTTGAAGCTGAGCATGAAAGACATGGCATTAGAGAAATAAGAGTGTTCCAGCCTGCTTATGCTTACCAGGAGGGAGGGGGAGGGAGGGATAAATTGGGAGATTGGGATTGATGTATACACATTACTATATATAAAATAGATAACTAATAAGAACCTACTGTATAGCACAGGGAACTCTACTCAATACTCTGTAATGGCCTGTATGGGAAAAGAATCTTAAAAAGGGTGAATATATGTATATGTATAACTGATAAATTTTGCTGTACACCTGAAACTAACCCAACATTGTAAATCAACTATACTCCAATAAAATTTTTTTTTAATTTAAGAAAAAAGTGTGTTCCAGCCTGGGAAATCACATGAGTCAAGGACCAGAGACAAAAGAAAGCAAGGCTTGGGGTGTGGGTGGTGCGTACGTGTGGATAGGACTGGCAGAGGCAGGTACCAGGAGAAGGGTAATGGGAGTGCCTGTGGGATTTTAGAATGTGTGGGTTGTTGGTAAAAATGTTGGTCGGCAGTGTCTGAGATGGACACCAATCCATTAATGGGCCAGTTTTGGAGAAGATAGTTTCCTACACCTCCAATCACCGCATTTTCCACCCTGTCCACCAAAATATCCTGAGAGATAGTGGCCAAATATCTTGTTGAAAATCAGACACACCATGTTCCTTGATTGAGCAGACTAATAACCTTATTAAAAAGAAAATGTGGTTGGCCTTTGTCTGGCCTAACTTGGCCCTTGTGAACATGTGCCAGCTACCTGTGACTGATTTCTTGTCCACACGATTCCCCCTGAGATGGTTCCTAGGGAAGGAGTCAGGGAAAAGCCTCTTGGAAGATTGACATCCTAAAACATAATGTTCAGTAATTGTGAAATGTGACATAGAAAAGATTTTCTCTTGCTTGGGAGATGTCAGCTGGGTTAAAAGGAGCCCTCATGAGGCACTGTCTGGCTGTTACAGCAGAGTGGTTAAGAGCCAGGCCTGGGAGTCAGATTACCTGGGGGCAAACGCTGCCTTTTCTGTTACCATCTGTGCAACTTTGGGCAAAAGCTTGACTTTCCTCAACTGTTAAAGGGAGACCAAATGCCTACCTCACAGGGCAATATGTACTTGCAGTAAATGAAATAATGCATGCCCAGTACCTGGTACATAGTAAGCATTTGATAAGTGTTACTGATTATTTTTCTAGAACAAATAGTATTCATCACAAAGACTCTTGTGCCTTCTAATTTCTTGCCCTCGTGTGGTCTTCTCATTTTCTCTCATACTTAGTGGAGCAGCTCCGCCTCTTTTTTTCCTGTTACAGCAACTATGAAGTGCAAAAGGAATAAAGTATCTGGAAGCAGCATTATGAATTCTTTTGATTCAAGTGATACTTCCTTTTCCTCCCATTTTTGGGGGGCCTGGAGCCAGCTAGCCAGGCTGATGTGAAGAAATACTTGTGGTGTGGTGAGTTGGGTGTGGAGGGTACAGGGCTCCATGCCTGCAAAGTCACCCCACCCCCACCCCCAAGTCTGCAGTGAAGGCCGTGGGTGGGCCTCTGACAGGAGGTATTCTTTCTCAGTGCTGTACGTGACATCCCCGTCAAACGGGCAGCGTGAGTCTTTGTGATTTTGCAACGTTGCATTGTTACTTAGCACTTTAGATTAGCAACTGTCCAGAGCTGATGGGGCAGCTGTTCAGAAAGAGATGCTATTTTGTCAGCTTGTGTAAGTCACCAATGGACCAAAATTTGCACTTCATTTGTAAATTAGAAATGTAGAATGAGTCTCTGAGCCCTCCAAATTTGGAAATCTTCCCTACCATTCCAGCCATTCATTGTATACCATGATATCTAAAATTCCGACTGGTAATGCAGGGTAACTAGAGTTACCATTGGATTTTCCTGCATGTTTGGATCATTAACTCAGATGGGAGCTAAGGCCAAGATTTGCCTTCAAGACATTTTATGAGCTTTCTGAAGGTTTCTAGCAACCGGCCGTGTATTAACCTTCATTTGTACCTTTCCTCTGTAAGCATTCTCCTGGGAGACGGAGTGGTCAAGATATTGCCCGCCTCTGTCCCCATTCTCCTGTCTGAAACAAGGTGAGCCTGTTTCAGGAAGAGAACGTGGAGATGGTGCCTTGTTAATGAGAATGGTATGCCCTCTGCAGCCTCCTCAGGCGTGGAGCTGGGCCACAAGATGGGAACACCTGCTCTTACGTGCTGTATGTTTCAACCCATTGAAAGATCTTAGTGCAAAATCAAGCATGGAATGATGTTCTGTGGTTTTCAAAGAGGTTCCTAGAGGATTTGAGTTGCATAGGCCAAGAACAAACTCATTCATCTGTGACAGATATAACCAGACTCCAATGTCTGGTTAGGGAAAACTGGACATGTTTTACAGAACCCAAGAGGGTTGGGATCCTCATTTAGAACATTTATAACATTAGTCTGGCCCCAAATCCAGCTGACCTCACAACTGTGAAGCCGGTAAGTGTGTTTGGGTCTGTGTATTTATGCAATCGAGTGAAATCATCAAGTTTGTTCTCTAGAAAAACTGCAGATCAATTCTTTGCATCTCTAGATAATTTCCCCTGTAACTGCCAAATTGTAACCTCATAAAAAAATCTACAACAATTGTCTCCAAGACTAACTTTTCTCAGTTCCTTTGGATAAATCAACTTTCTCTATGAATCAATTAGAGGGATCTCCATTTTTTTAAATATCAAAGAATTGGATTAAAATGGATTGTGCAGGAAATGCTGTCATTAAAAGGGCCAAGAAAAAACAAATAAATAAACAAATAAAAGGGCAAGAAAAGAAGACATGCTTAAGTATTGAGTGGACTATTCATAATTTTTCATATCTATCAGCTCAGTGTGTCCCTAACATGTTTTTAAAGATGTACAAAAGGAACACATATTATAGCTCTTTTTTTTTTCAAGGAAAGCAAAACAAATGCCAACATAATCCTTGTTTCTGAATACTTCATTTCTCTTTAGTTGAACAAAATAACGCCATTTCTTTTTCAATTCTCTCTTTCAGAGCTACCTTCCACCCAGCCATTGTCTAAAGAGCTTCATTTAAAGGTAAACCCTGCAAGGCCTTGAGAAAAGTTTTGCTGCTATGTTACTGTAGTTAATCACAAATGATTACTAGTTCCTGCCTTCTCTGCAGTTAATCATGGATTTCTGGTTTTTCAATCAGGATAAAGAAACTTTAAATATCTACAGGAGCTCTCAGAGACAAGCAGGCTTACCATATTTTTCCTGGGAGCACTCTCTCTTAGGCAGGACCTTTCTCAGTGCCACCTTTAAGTATACCCATTGTTGACCTGAGTGAAAAGTAGACGTAGGGGTATTGGAGTAGGAAGTTAATAGGCATGGTCCAAACTTATTATTTCCAATAAACCTTTATGAGGCCTTTCTTCTGAGTTAAGATATCTGGTGGCTTGAATTTGGTCAGTAGTAGGAAAGAAACTTGCCACGGTGGTGTGAGACATCCTGGTTTTCTAACGAATACAGACTGGAGAGTGACAGCTGGACTCTAAAACACCCATGCCCTTCCTTCCTGCCATCTCTCCCCTTCCACCTTACCTTTCCCCCTTCTTTCTCCAGCACAGTTGCTCCTCTCCCTCCCCTGTCCATTTCTCTGTCCCTGTCTCTCACTTTCTCTTCCTCAATGTTATCTTGACTATTTTCTCCCAGATCAAAGGTAGAAGTGGGCCATTTGATTAATTGCCATGCAACAGAACCCTTTGCCTCCTTGACACACAAGCCAAGGAGACAAAGGGCGCTCTTTAGAAGCCTCGAGCTGTGTGGGTGCAGGGTGGGGAATTCACAAGCCTGAGAGCATGGAGCCCTCCCAGCAGGGATGTGAAGGTCCCCAGACCCTGCAGAAGAATAAAGTTGCTACTGCTGCACATTATGTTGAGCCATATTTGCATTTGAGGAAAAAGCATACAACCCCAGCATTAAGGCATGTGGACTCTACGGAAGTTTGATGTAAAGTCTGAAAAATCTTTAAATTTCCACGTGTGGAAATCAGTACCATTTGGAAATGAAAGGAGGTTAAGTAATGATGACTGACAGTTTAACCTTCTCTACCCTCTACTGTGAAAAGTCCCCAGAATGGCATTGTCCCATCTGGCACCACTAGTCCTGTGTGGCTATTTTCATTTAAATTAATTCAAATGAGATAAAATTTCATATTCAATTCCTCACTCACATTAGCCACATTATAAGTGTTCACTATCCATATGGAGGTAGCAATGGCTCTATTGGACTGTGTCAGTATAGAACACTTCCATCATTGCAGAAAGTTCCCCTGGACAGAACTGCTCCTGGTCCTTTGTTCTCATAAGCCAGGCAGCTTGGAGGAGGCCATGGAGTGCTTGACAATAGTAAGTTTAGAAGGATTCCAGAACTGGCTGAAAACAAAGAAAGGAAAGAAAGAAAACAGAATGCCACATTAAAATAAACAGATTTGGAATTGGGTTGACCCAAATGAGAGACTGTTTGGGAAGGTGTTTGAGAAACTGAAAAGAACTATACAGTAACAGGGGGAATTATGATGGTTATTGTAATTGCTTCCAAGAGAAGAAGAATGCTCCACTGAGGGTGAAAACTTAGCCAATGGCTGTGTGCATTCTCTACTCATCAGAATTAGTATTCAGGGCTCAACCCTCTGAGCCTTGGCTAGGTCTCATTTCCCACTAGAATTTTGCAGGTGAGGAGCCCTGCCTTCTTTGTAAGGCTCACAGCTGCTTTGAGTAAGTGAGATGTGCTTACGTTCCCAAAGGGTGAAGATCATCTTCCCCAGATCCTAGCAGGGGACCAGGGTCACTTGTTACCTTCAGATAGTGAAACTGATAATTAAAGCATAGATCTTCTTTAGCCGAACAAATAATCTTCCTCTTTAATTGAGCATAGATCCCACCAGACCTCATTCTCAAGTTAACTCATGGTTCAAGCCTGATTTGGAGGTTCGCCAGTCGTACAGAAAAGACCCCTGGGCTCCTCTGCCCCAGTGTCATGATTGCAAGGACACAGACTGAGATAATTGATTCAAGTCTCCTGGCTTGCAAAGAGGCAGGCTTTTCCCAGGCCAGGTGGCAATGCCATTGAAATCCAGTGTCCCTCAAAGCAAGAACACTGGGTTCTCCAGAGAAGTTAGCTTTGGCTGCTGTACTTTGACTTCCTAAATTCGCTAACAGTCCTGTCCTTCCTCCCCTCCCCCAGGCACTTTCATTACTTATCAACCCCTTTGGCACTCACCTCCTGAGGTGACAAAACAAAATGCATAAGAGGGCTGGGGAATAATCCACCAAACCCTTATCAAGTTCTAAGCACAGGGTTTCCCAAGCAACAGTGACTTTAGGCATTGGTGTCTTGTGTGCTGGATCCCTCTCACTGTTCCTCAGTGAAATGGGTCGGAGGGCACTCTGAGCACCGGGTGTTCTGGTAAAATCTTACTGTTTGAGGGTAAAAGTTGAGGGGCTCTCACTGCCTGGTTGGATGATGAATGGAGTTTGTGATGAACCCAGGAGAAGCAATCTGAGGTTTAATCAGCACATACATGAGCCTGATTCTTCGTAGGTAATGATTAGAACTTTCCATCAACACATTTGTCACTAATCAACAAATATTTGTTGAGTACCCCCTCATCAAATACTAAGGTATAATGAAGGAACTTATAGTCTATTTGCCATGTTTTGGACAGATTGATGATATGTCATGATTCACAAACTCTGGAAGTCTCAAACATTTTGTGTTGAATGTTTTAAAGGTTTTGTTTTCATCATCAAATGTGAAAAGGGATTGGGAAGGATTGTGGAGGGGGAAAGGTCCTTCCTTATCTCTGTTTTCTGGGCTTGGGATGAACTTTGGTAAAAATAGGTAGTTTGGAGGATGGGTTTATGATGAACAAAGTCTGAAAATGAAACTTAAAAGGCTCTTAATTACCTGGCTGTTTCTGCATTGATTCGTTGTTTGTTGAAATAGGAAGGCCATGCCAGAGTTTTCTTTCACATTCCTGGGATCTGAATTTACATGTCTGGTGTCTGCTTTCGTCAAAACTTGCTTGGCATTTGCCTTATCACTTCATCATCAGCAACTGGTATAGTTGGGGGAAGAATAGAGGCTCACAGTCTCTTTTCGAGAGGCAAGGGACCTCTAAAGTCATCTATCTTCACTTCTTTAAGTGAGAAATGTGAGGTCCAGAGAGGTGAAGCACCTCCCCCAATGTGCACCGCTTCTTGGGCCAGAGGCTGGAAGGCTAGAATCCTGCTTTCCTGCCTCTCTTAACTGGGTTCTCCACCGCCTTGACTTGCCCTGTGTTTAAAACCATCCCATTACTGCTGATCCATTAAGAAGTGATGGAAAAGGAAATGTTAAGGCAAACCTTTGGATACCTTTTCAGGCAAAAGCAGAGAATCATTTCTAGAATCCGGGACAACAATGCTTCTAAACTGAGCCTTCAAATTTCTGGATTCTAAGTAGTTTCCAAGCTTGATAAAATGGGATCTCCTAGCTTTAGCCCCTAAAAGAAAGGCTACTCTATCAGGAACAATCTGGATAACATACAATCTAAAGGCATTGCAGCACAGTGATTACAGCATGGATTCCAGAGTCAAACTACTTGGGTTCATAATCCTGGCTTGAACACGTACAGGTTGTATGATCTTGGACAAACCACTTAATTACTCCATGCCTCAGTTTACCCATGTGTAAACTGGGGATAATGGTAACAATAGTACATTCCTCAGTTGAACTGATATATTGTAAAGTACTTAGAGTGGTGCCTGGCACATTATTTAAGCATTAGCTATTTTTATTATTTACTTGGGTAAATGCAATGTACTGTCTCCCCTATTTCCTACATAGAAATATCTTACAAGAAACAAAGCAGGAAAAGCATAAGAAATCAAGGGGGTGATGTGATGTGAAAGTGCTCCCCCTAATTGGTCTGAACACATCACCAGAAGATTCTACTATGGCCCAAACCAGGGAGTATTAAAGCTACAAGAGGCTTGAGAGGACACCTCACCCATCTTGCTGGTTTAGGAAAGAGCCTGAGGCCCAGAGAAGGACCTACAATATTAATGGTCAGGGCCAAGTGTCTGCTGTCCCCCAGCAGCCCAGCCACGGCCACTCTCATCACTCAGCCCCTTAAAACAAGACATCACCTGGAAAAGGGGGCGGTGGTTGGGACATTTAGTGGATCCTAGAAAGGAGTATGAATGACTTATTTCAGTTGTTAGAAAGGCTTTCAGCTGAAGAGTGGTTAAAGGGAAGGGGGAAAAGGCCTGTGTCTTTCCTGAGTCCCACTGTACTTCCCCTCTGGCCCCGTTTCTGAGCCTGCTTTCTGGTATATAGGAGTTCAATTGTGTCTGGTGGTGGCAATGATAGAATGTCTGACTCAGGTCCCCACGAAGCATAAACAAAGTCCCTCTTAGTTGAATGGGGTTCCCTCGTGTCTCTTCAAGTGTGCACCCACAAGCTGCAAAGAGAATCAGATGCCCTTAGCTTCATCAAGCATCCAGCTGGCATCCCAACGGAGCCAAGTTCTTAGCCAAGTTCCCAGTGGGTCATGACCTCACTTTTCAAGACAGTGACATGGATGAGCTGTCATAATGAGGTGACACATTTTAGTGATTAACTTCATTTGGGTTTGTATTGCCATTTTTATTCTGAAATAAATAATACATTCAAAAGATTATATGCCATATATGTGTAATTAAAAGACAAATAATAAAATGAATACCCATGTATCGCCCACCCAACTTTTAAATTAGAACACGTTAATATTTCCTTATAAGGGCTAGACCGAAAGCTCCTTGAGGTTGTGTGTATATAGTATATAATATATCTGTACACACACATGTAATTATATATATTTTTTCTTAGTATTTGGCACTATCATATATGTATATATATATTGCATGTGTGCATACGTGTACATACATATTTATTTCTACAAAGTAAATTGCTTAAAGAGGTTAAGCAATTTATTTTGTCCAAGGTTACACAGTTATAAGAGGCAGATCTGGATTTGAATCCAGTCCTGTCTTAAAGCCTGAGCACTTAATCACTCTACCCTATTGCCTAATCTTTCAAGCGTCTTTGCTGTCCTCTACAACCTTTAGTAGAGTGTTGAGTGCATGACTGGCATTTCAATAAGAACCAAAGGTAGGCTTGGCTCCCTGAGAATTACTGCAAGTAAAACAAGGGCCGTGAACTCTGGTGTGCTGCAGCCACGCCTACCAAAAGCCTGAGTGTGCCCATCTTTCCCCAATTCCGTGTTCAGGGACATCACACTGGGTGCTTGAAATCCACTGTGGTGGGAGTATTTCCACCATGCAAATGCTGCAAATCACAGCTCCCCCTTCCCCTCCCTGAGGGTGAATTCGCCTGGAACACCAGCCTGGGACTCCTGATCTGAAAGAGACAAGCAGCCAGGGGCTCTGGGGCCAGGGAGAGGCTGTAAGGTGAGGCGAAAACAGAATGTTCAGTGGGTGAGAGGGCACAGCCATGCAGTATTTCTCAAAGTGAGGCCCTGGGGAGCTCATGAAAAATGCTGAGTCCCAGTCTCCCTGCCCAGAGTTTCCTGTCAGTTGATCTGTGATGGGGCTTTGATATCTGCATTTAAAAAATTTTTTACATTTAAAAAATTAAAAAAAATTTTTTTTCTTTTTTTACAGTAGGTCCTTGTTGCTTATCTATTTTAAATATAGCAGTGTGTACACGTCAATCCCAAACTCCCAATCTAACCCTCCTTTGCACCCTTCCCCCCCGGTAACCATACGTTCATTCTCTGTGAGTCTGTTTCTGTTCTGTAAATAAGTTCATTTGTATCCTTTTTTTTTTTTAAGATTCCACATATAAGCGGATATCTGCATTTTTAAGCATCCTAGGTGACTTTGATGCACACTAAGCTTTGAGAACTAGTCCAGTACTTCTCAAACTTGAACAAGCATACAAATCACCTCAGGGAATCTTGTTAAAATGCAGACTCTGATTCAGTAGGCCTGAGATTTTGCATTCCTAACAGGCTTCCAGGTGATGCCAATGCTGCTGGTCCATGGCACACACTTGTGGTAGAAGGATCAGCTCCAACCCTCTCATTTTACAGATGAGGAACCCAAGGTCTTCCTCAGGTTAAGAGACTTACACAGCTAATCATTTGACAGCCATTTCCTGAATACAGTTAGGGAGATACAAAAGAGTTAAAAAGCATTCTTCTTCAATGTAATAATAAAAATAGGACTTTTTATTAGATACCTTTTGTGTGAGAGATGCTGAATTACAAATATTAGTAATGCATGAAGCATGCCCTCAAATTGCTTATAGTCTGGCAGAGGAAGTAAGGTGTTTTGTATCCAAAATAAACAAAGGACAGGAGGAAGTGAGGTGTGGTGATAAAAGAGTCAGGCAGGAGACATGGAGCTGATTCCTTGGAGAAGTGATTTAAACTTTTTGGAGCTCCAGCTTTTCCTGAAAAAGATTCAAAGACAGGGAAACCAAATAATACATCTAGAGTTAGGATTCTATGAAATATAAGAGGTGTTTTTTTTGTTTTTAAATCAAAGGCTGGAAACTGGTCACCCATGGACCAGATTTGCCTGTAGATTTTTATTTTTTATTTTTTAAGAAAAATTATGTTTTACTGACTTCATTATTTTTAAGTAAAATGTAAATCTTAGGATAATTTTAGATTTACAAGAAGTTGCAAAGCTAGAACAGAGAGTTCTAGCACATCCCTCATCCAGTTTCCCCCACCTTACATTACCTTAGAACAGTTGTCAAAACTAAGAAATTAATACTGGTACGTTACTATTAATTAAACTCCAGACTTTGCTTGGATTTTTATCAGTTTTTCCATCAATGACCTCTTTTTGTTTCAGGATCCAATCCAGGGTACCACATTGCATTTAGTTGTCACAGCACCCCAGTCTCCTCTGGTCTGTGACAGTCTCTCAGTCTTTCCTTGCTTTTCATGACCTTGACAGTCTTGAGGAGTGCCAGTCAGGTCTCCTGTAGAATGTCCCTCCATCTGGGTTTGTGGTGTTTTTCTCATGATTTGACTTGGGTAAGGGGTTTTTGGAAAGAATATGACAAGGGTGAGTGGCCCTCATAGAATGGAGGTGTTTCTAATCTTCCTCCCTGAGATAGGCCAGAACACATCATCGAAATACTTTACCACAAGCCCAAACCATCAAGTATTAAAGCTGCAGGAGGCTAAAGAGGTCACCTGACCGATCCTGATATTGTCTTTAAAAATCTTGAACAAACTTTGAGAAATTGGGATATTTTACAAAACAATCATGATTTCTACCTTCTCTTGAAAGCAAGAAGACCTGGCAATTCTGAACTTGCAAGGACATCCAGCAAAAATTGACTAGAGCTGAGTGAGTTGCCCCCTTTTATTGGGGCCTGAATTTTCCAGGTCACCATCATTCCCATCTCTCACACAATGAATGTATATACATCTGAGCTCATCCAATTCCCTCATTTTCCATTGCCTGTCTGGCTTCTTCTCAAGGCATTGGGTTTGTCTTTGCAGTATGTATTAACTTAAATGTGCAGTAAGACTGGGAAAAGAAGCCAGAGGGGCTGGAGTGCTAGGGGAAGTCTTCCTGGAGAGGTACAACTTGCCTTGTGCCATAGAGCAGCAGTTCTCAAAGTGTGGGACCACTATCAGCATTTCCTGGTAACCTGTTAGAAATGCAAATTCTTGGCACTATCCCAGACCTACTGAATCAGAAACTTTGAAGGTGGGGTCTACCATCTGTGGTTCAGTCAGCCTTGCAGGCAATTCCAGCCTGCACTAAAGTTGGAGAACCACTGCAGAGGCAGGCGGTCCAGGCAAGGCCGCCTGCACGCTGGTGCTGGGAAGCTGTGGGTGGACGTGGACCATTTCATGGGTTCACAAGTCAGTGGGTTCTGGGATCAGAGCCATGGATTGGTGTGAGTTTTCAGGCCTATGGACCTTTGCTTTGCTTCTAACTCTTTCTGCCGCTCTGTGTCAGATTCTGAGTAACGGCAGCCTGCCTGAGTCAAGGCTCAGGATTCCATGTCTGTCCTCTCCCATGCCTCCTTCACCAGCTGCCCACCATATTTGGACCATCAAAATCTCACCAATGTGTGGGGCTTCCCTGATGGCGCAGTGGTTGAGAGTCCGCCTGCCAATGCAGGGGACACGGGTTCGTGCCCCGGTCCGGGAAGATCCCACATGCCGCAGAGCAGCTGGGCCCATGAGCCATGGCCGCTGAGCCATGGCCGCTGAGCCTGCGCGTCCGGTGCCTGTGCTCCGCAACGGGAGAGGCCACAACAGTGAGAGGCCCGCGTACCGCAAAAAAAAAAAAAAAATCTCACCAATGTGGATTTGGTAAGAAAAGAGAAGAGAACCATTGTGGCCTCTTTTGATTGGCAGGCGATTAACCCCTTGGAATCAATCTTTTATCCATGTGGCAAAGTTCCCTGGGTCTGAGTTGGAGTGAGAGAGTTATGTAAATATGAAAAAATTTCAGCAGATTTAAAGTATATGTCATATACACTGCTCATCTTCTTTTACTGTGTCTATTTTTGAGGACCTAGCTCAAGTGTTGCCTCCTCCCAAGTCCTTTCTGTCAGAAAGCTCTCTCCTCTTTCTGTTGTGTAATTCCTCGATATCTCACAATGCTGTGCCCCTGCCATCCTGATCCCAGGGATTCCTTTGGTAACCTCCTTCTCAGGCTCCCCTCTCCACTCACTGTTTAATTCTTACTTATCTTTAAGGTCTCTGGTTACACTTCACTTCCTGGAGCCCTTGCTGACATCCAGGGAATGGGACAGTTTGTTACAACCTGCTGGAATTGCCCAACTACTCTGGACGGGGCCTGTGTCTTATTCATTTCTGCTCAACACAGTGTCTGGCACATAGGAGGTGCTCAGTTAACACTTGCTGAATGAATAAGCTGCCTGCAAACACCATGCACAACATGGCCTGTGGTTAAGCACCCTGGTTCTGGAATCAGTCAGCCTGGGTTTGAATCGTGACTCAAACTGGCTGTGTGCCCTTGGACAAAGTGCTTAACATCTCTGGGCTTCCTGTAAAGAGCACACTGTCAGTACTGACCACAAGGTAATTTGTGTTACAAGAGTGCCTGGTAGAGCTCAATCCGTATTAGCTGTAAATAGACCCCTGGTGATGATTTATTCAACTGGATTGATGACAATTCCCAGTTTAAATTTTATCTGAAAGAAATTCCATTTCTTTAAGGGGAGAGGTTTGTGAGACCTGACCAAAATGAAGAGTTGGAGGTGTGCCTACCTACTCAACAAGAAGTTGCTGCTCCTTTTTCTTCTCTTTCCAAGGGGGCGACAAGTTGGTACTGATCAGGCTCAGTCAATCAGATGGATTTGGGGTAGACGCATTCTGAGGACAAACCCAAAGTTCAGAAGCATTTCTGCTGTTCAGACCAACTCCATAAGTATTTCTTCCAAACAGCTTAAAGAAGGAGTTAAATCCACTTGCTTGCTAGAGACTTATGTACATGACTGCAAGCTTATTTGTATCTGGGGAAAAGATTCTGAATCCAGTCCAATTCCTGGGCATTTTACCTATTTTACCTCGAGCTGGCTGCCTTCTGTGACAGGGTTATAATTAATACTGGTGTAGAACAGGAGGCTCATTAAATCGGTCTCATTATGACTGTTCAGGTTCTAGGGCTCAGCTGAAAAGGATTTCCCTATTATCAGTGCCTGACATATACTCCTAATCAAGCAGGCCAATTCTCTTCTGTCAAAGACTGTCTCCCAAATGGAGATGGTATTTATTCTGACTTGTACTATTAGTGTGAAAAATGTTGCCCCTGCTGACAGACGTATAGGCTTGTGTCATAGGTGGGGCTCCCTTCGCACAGACATGCAGAACATAAGAATTTATAAGGCAATATGTTTTCAGTGGCTGGAATGACCATTGGGTTCATTCTTAAGTCTTTGGCTCAGTGAGAAATTTTGAAAAGGAGAAGAAACATCATAAGTATAAACTTGTGGGATCTTCAACTGAGAAGAGGCTTTAGTAGTCATTTTAATCTTCTAACCAACAGATGAGTCCCCTCTTAGCACTCATGATTCCTAACTGTTTTTTTTGCTTGATTGCTTCCTCTGACAGGGTGCTCACTATCTTCAGTGTGGCCAACTTCATTTTCAAACAGATCAAAGGAAAATCACTTGTAATATTGATTCAAAATTTGTCTCCCTCTTATTTTCCCACTGGCCCTGGTTCTGTGACCCAGAGCTGCACAAAATAAACTTGGTCACTCTTCCCTGAGAAAGCTTTCTGAGTGTTTGAGATAGATCTCCCCTTCTAATTGCCTCTTCTTTAAATTAAATGTCCTCATTTTCCTTTATAGTTAGCCAGACCCTTCATCCTCCTGTTCACTGATTGAAGGTGAGATACCTTTAAGTTCTCAGATATGTGATATCAAGAAGGGAATGAACCTTCCAGGTGTGGTCAGTCCACCCAAGGGTCGAGGGAGGCAACTGCCCCAACAGAGACAGGGTTTCTGGAATTTTCTATGAGGGACTGTGTCACATGGAACCCTGTCAAACATGAAAGTGTTGTTCTTTCTTCCTCAGAAGAGGAAGGTGCAGGTGCTGCAGGTGCCGGCACCTTGTTTCAACCACACCTACTCAGGGCATGGTCTTTGGGAGATATGACTGCATCTTATGCTCAGGGACGTTGAAGTTAGGCTGCCTGGATTCAAAGTCCAGCTCTGCTGCTTGTGATCTGGTGTGATGCTGGAAAAGTTCCTCAACCTCTCTGAGCCTTGGTAGAGACGGGAATAGGGCCTACTTCCTAGCCTATTGTGAGAATTCCTGAGATTATGCATGTGAAGGTTGGGCACAGCTCCTGAAAAGTGCTCAGCAGAGTGTTAATGATTATTAACAAGAACTAAACACCAGTCAGCTACACCTCCCTACTTCCCTTACTCTGGGCTTTGAGTCTCCTGATTTTGATCTTTTGGGGATAATCCCAACCCTGAGCATAGGATGGGCTAGGCGATTTTTGGTAATTTCAAGTGAATTTGTCTTTTGATTGAGTTCTTCTCCTGCAACTAGTCCAATACAAACACTCATTGAGAGCCTTTTCTACCCAGAATACTTTTTACGTATGACCTCATTTCAAAAGAGAGAGAGACTATGTACTCAGTGTTCTTTCAGATGTTTTAGCTGAATGACCTTCTTTCCCCTCCCCTTGTCTCCCCTCCCCTCCTCTCCTCTCTCTCTCTACACACACACACACACACACACACACACACACACACACACACACACACACATACACACACACACCCCTGTCTCTTCCTTCAAATGAAATCTTACTCAGAACCCCAGGACATAGGGCAGGTAATGGATGAACAGATCCCTCTGGCAGTTTTAATCTTCTCTCCTTGGCAGAAGCAGCCTCATTGTTTGGGAAACCCCTGGAGGTTGTCTGTGAAATCCTGGGATTCTGAGCTCCACGTTTGAAAAACCTCTGCATGAACCAGTTCCTCAACCAATTTTCTGATATCTGGCCCCAGTCCTTCCACCTGCCTGATCCTCTCTTCCAATAGGCTCGTTTCCCCTCCACCTTGGATTAGAATCCCACCCCCCCTCCAACATACAATACATTGCTCCACCCTGACCCACCTCCCATGAGGATCTTCCCAACTCAGTTCTCCAAATGATTTTTTATTTTATCTTCTTCCGACCTCGGTATCCTGGGTCTCCCCGTGAGTTGACAGCCACTCCTTCCCCCATCCCAAGAAGGACCCCAGGGTTTAGGGATGGAGTCGAGGAGGGCAAGTGGCAGTGGGAGGCAAATAAAAGCCACGCTCCGAGGGACAGGCACCATCTGGGAGAATGGATAAGGGGGCAGAAATTCCTCAGACCTAGGGAGTTAGCCATTCAAGCCACAAGCCTCTCTGTAGTCCTTATTCTCTTTGACCTTTCTGCAATATTCATTCATCCATCCATTCATTCATCCGACAAGTGTTCACTGAGCAATGTGACATCATGCACTGTTCTCTACGTTGGGGCTCCGGGAAGGAAGATGTCACAGCCCCAGCCCGAGGAGCTGACAGTCCAGTGAAGGAAACTTAGTGAACACACTGACCCCCAGATTCCCCCAGGAGGCCCTGATCCCTAGTTTGGCTCAGGGATCACACCAAAACATCCCTCATTCTCCTAATGTGATTTCCTCTCAGAGCTTAGCTTGTGCAATACTGTGTTCTTCAATTTCCAGAGCCTGACAAGTTAAAAAAAAGTGCCCTCCAATTCCAGAGCCTGACAAGTAGGAGGAAAAACAAATCCCACATACACTCATAATGCAAATTTTTATATTACACACCTGTGGCCAGATGAATCTTCACATCACTCCACTTTCATCATAGCATTCCCTTTCCAAAAGACTTCCAAGGAAGTAAATACTAATCCCTTAGCTCCTCCTCAGAGCTCCCCAGTGCCCAGCTCTTCCTCTTCTAAACTCCCAGCCGTTATTGCAGATGCTAATCCTGGGAGAGTAAATCCATTCTGCCCTGTGATGTCGCCTAGGTTGTTGTCGTGGTTATCAATGAACTCATTACCTAGCTTCTCATGTATTTAGGCAGTGCCTTCCTAATTACTTAAAAAAATGAGAGTAATTATAGAAAAAGCAAAAGCCCGCTTTCATCACAGCCTTTCTCTGTTTCTTCCCCTCTCCCTGAAAGTATGTGTCCCTCTGTACCATTTAAAAAACACACTTTTACATGCAGATTCTAATGCATTCATAGAATATGTAGAGTATTATTTTCCTTATGTATGTACTTGCATAAATGATATTTTATGTTATTCATCATTCTACAATCTTTTTCACTCTATATTTTCAAGATCTATTAGCGTTGACATATGGTCCCTGGTTACTTCCATTAAAGCACTTTATTGTATTCTAGGAAACCAGTGTGCTACATTTTATTGGCCCTTCTCCTCATGAGGGATATTTAGACTGCTTCTAATTTTTTTTCTTGTTGTGAACAGTGCTTCAGCGAACATCCCATATGTACGACAAACTACTTTTAAACTCTAGTGAACTCTAGCTTTGGAATCTTCTGTTCGCCTTAGCACAAGGCCCTGCCTATGGTAGATAATCTATATATATATATATATATATATATATATATATTTTTTTTTTTTTAGTTTCTACTTTATAACAAAGTGAATCAGTCATACATATACATCTGTTCCCACATCCCTTCCCTCTTGCATCTCCCTCCCTCCCACCCTCCCTATCCCACCCCTCCAGGCGGTCACAAAGCACCGAGCTGATCTCCCTGTGCTCTGCGGCTGCTTCCCACTAGCTATCTACCTTACGTTTGGTAGTGTATATATGTCCATGCCTCTCTTTCACTTTGTCACAGCTTACCCTTCCCCCTCCCCATATCCTCAAGTCCATTCTCAAGTAGGTCTGTGTCTTTATTCCCGTTTTACCCCTAGGTTCTTCATGACATTTTTTTTTTAATTCCATATATATGTGTTAGCATATGGTATTTGTCTTTCTCTTTCTGACTTACTTCACTCTGTATGACAGACTCTAGGTCTATCCACCTCATTACAAATAACTCAATTTCATTTCTTTTTATGGCTGAGTAATATTCCATTGTATATATGTGCCACATCTTCTTTGTCCATTCATCCGATGATGGACACTTAGGTTGTTTCCATCTCCGGGCTATTGTGAATAGAGCTGCAATGAACATTTTGGTACATGTCTCTTTTTGAATTATGGTTTTCTCAGGGTATATGCCTAGTAGTGGGATTGCTGGGTCATATGCTAGTTCTATTTTTAGTTTTTTAAGGAACCTCCATACTGTTCTCCATAGCGGCTGTACCAATTCACATTCCCACCAGCAGTGCAAGAGTGTTCCCTTTTCTCCACACCCTCTCCAGCATTTATTGTTTCTAGATTTCTTGATGATGGCCATTCTGACTGGTGTGAGATGATATCTCATTGTAGTTTTGGATAATCAATATATTTATTCATAATACTTCGTGTGACATACGCACATGTAAGCTAATACCTAAAGTCGTGTTTTGAAGTGGTGCTCTGTAATGGAAGTGCAAACCCAGAGCTGACAGCTTTTGGGGTACCAGGGTCCAGTCCTTTCGATGCCCAGAAATTGGGTCTGGTCTCGCCTCTGAGACTGAAGAAGTAAGGGCCTGTCCTCTGTATACAGAGGTGACCTCCACAGAGACCTTAGGGAGAAGTAAACAGATGAGATCCAAGAGGGATCACCTGCCAGCGGGGGTATTTGCTCACTTCCCTGTCCTTCTCCCTCCTCCCCCACTATTCCTTTTTGTTTTTTCTGTTGTGAAGATTGTGTTTGGAGCACTGAACACCTTAACTAACCTTTGCAGCCAAATCCCTCACGCAAACCAGGACAGAGATCTCAGAGCAGGGATGGTCGTGGTGTGATGGTAATGGGGCTTTTTCTTCCAATGTGAGCTCCTCAACAATGAAGCAGGCAGAGACCAAGTTGGGAGGCCCGGGAAGTTGTATAAGGTGTTTTCCCCTCTCCTTTCTCTGATCTTTCAATTCAGCAGGTGTTCCTGGAGCAGAGGTGAATCAGAGATGGTCTTTCGCCTTCAGGAGCTTGTGTTTATGAGGAAAGGTCAGGCAGGAGAAACAGAACTCCCCAAAAAAGGAGGCCCCACAAGGCGCATGCAGGGTTGCATCATGGAGCATGGTCTCCCCAGTTGAGAAGGCTCCATTGAGGAGCTGATTTTATTTTTGAGCCTTGCAGAAGGATTTCAGCAAGTGGGACTGGGAGGAAAACAGGGGTGGTGATGGGAGCCAGGCCTGCATGAGTTTATGGAGGAAGCTGCGACGGTTAAGGGATGTGTTTGACACATCGGCTAATAGTCTAGTTGTGTTTGTTCAGAAGAATAGGAGAGAAGTCTGGAAGGCAAGCAGGGGAAGGAGTGGGTAACAGGGCTTGTCTGTTCCACCCCTGAAACCCTGCCACATTGTGGGCACTCAAATAATATTTGCTAAATAAAGGTAGACTTAGTCTACTTTAGTTTTTTACTTTCCTATTAAGCCTTAACATATGTAAAGGCGCACTGGGCTTGTCCTGGACAAAAGCATGAAATAGTTTGTGTTCCTTCCCCTTTGCCCCTCTGTGTTCCCCTCTCCAGGTGTCTTCATACCTTTCCTCCTCCCCCTCATAACAAACCCCAAATCTCTGTGCCTGTTTAAAACCAAGTCAGAAGTGGTGCTGGGTAAGTGCTGGATTTAAGGATAGCCAAGGGATGCCAGCGCTTGCCAGCGATGGACCAGACATAGTGCTAAGCTGGTTGTTTCACATCACATTTAGGCCTCAAAAAACCTCTATGATGTTAGGAACTCTTAAGTGCATTTTACAGATAGAAACCATGGCTTAGAAAGGTTAAGGAACTTGCTCCAGTTTACACAGTCAAGCAGGGAGAGCTGTGATTCAGACCCACCTTGTTCTTTTTCTTTCTTTTTTAAAAAAATATTTATTTATTTGGCTGTGCTGGGTCTTAGTTGCATCACGCAGGATGCTTCATTGAAGCATGCGGGATCTAGTTCCCTGACCAGGGATTGAATCCGAGCCCCCTGCATCGGGAGCACAGAGTCTTAACCACTGGACCACCAGGGAAGTCCCGGACCCAACTTGTTCGGATTCTGGAGTCCACAGTCTTAACCCCACACGAAGCCTACAACTTTGCCCCCAGTATCCCATATCTGTAGTAACACAGTCCTCAATACCTGGAGCAGGCCATCAGGTAGGGAGGCCACAGGGAAGGGGCAGGGGGGCGGAGTCTTAGGTAGGAGACCATCAGCGCCTTGCACAGGCTGGCCCAGGACCCCCTCCTCCAGGACACTCAGAAGAGGCAGCACCAAGGGCCCAGATGTGACTAGTTAGGGGCCCACGACAGCGTTTTGATTGCTTTTAATATCAGAAGGAAAAAAATGTACTTTCAGGACAAAAAAATGTTTATAATCTATAATACTGATGTATTCATCCTTATACCAATGCAACAGTAAAATATTATCTAACTTATTTATTTGTCTTTTTTTGTGGAGGAAGGGGTCCTCGAAGAAAAACACCTAGGGCTCACAAAAGTCAGTGTAGCCCTGGCCTTGCATTTCCCACCTTTCCTCCTGCCTTGTGCTGTGTTCATTTAGTCCCGGTGTTCTCTCTGCCTCTTGTGTGGGTGCTATCTTCCCTCTTCCTCTGCCCGTATTCTAACTGAGGCCAGTCCAGGGCCATCGCAGCAGCCTCCTATCTGGTGGCCCTGCCTTCAGTTTTCTCTCTCTTTTCCCAACCTTCTCCCAACTTGCAGTGCTCTTTGATTGGTTTTTATTTATTTTAAATTTTTATTTATTCTCGTGGTATTATGTGCGTTATGTGTTTAGCCAGAGGGTTTGGAGTCACCTGTGTCCCTTGGAGGTAAGGCAAACCCACTTTTTAAAAAATAAAATGTTAAAATTGGTAAAATATACATGACATGAAGTTTACCATTTTTAAGTGTACAATTCAGTGGCATTAAGTACATTCGGTGTTGTGGAACTCTCACCACTATCTATTTCCAGAAAGTTTTCATCATTGGAAAGAGAAACTATGACCATTAAGCAATAATTCCCCATTACCCCCTCCTCCCAGCCCCTGGTACCTTCCTTTTTTCCCCCAACTTAGTTTGAAATATAATTGACAAATAACATTGTGTAAGCTTAAGGTGTACAATGTAATGATTTATGTATATATTGTGAAATGTTAACCATAATAAGTTTAGTTAAAATCCATCACCTCACATAGTTACCTTTTGTTTTTTTCTGGTGAGAACTTTTAAGATCTACTCTCTTAGCAAATATCACATATACAATACAGTATTGTTAACTGTAGTCTATACTATATCCCCAGGGCTCATTTATCTTATAACTGAAAATTTGTAACTTTTGACCACCTTCATCCATTTCCCCCACTTCTTCTCTCCCCAACCCACCTACCAGCCCTGGCAAACACCAGTCTGCTCTGCTTCTGTGAGTTCAATTTTTTTTTAGATTCTGCATATAATTGAGATCATACAGTGTTTGTCTTTCTCTGGTACCTTCTATTCTATTTTCTGTCTCTATGAATTTGACTATTCTAGGTACCTCCTATAAATAGAATCATGCAATGATTTTTTTCCCTTTGTATCTGGCTTATTTCACTTAGCATAATGTTATCAAGGTTCACCCATGTTGTAGCAGGTGTCAGACCTTCATTCCCTTTTATGGCTGAAAAATATTCCATTGTATGTATATACCACATTCTGTTTATTCATTCATCTATTTATGGACATTTGAGTTATTTCCTCATTTTGGCTATTGTGACTAATGCTGAATGCTGCTGTGAACATTGATGTACAAGTATCTGTTTGAGTCCCTGTTTCTAATTTTTGGGGTCTATACTTAGAAGTGGAATTGCTGGGTCATATGGTAATTTTATGTTTGATTTTTGAGAAACTACCAAACAGCAAACCCACTTTTTCCATGTGGGAAAAAAGAGGGAAGGAGAGAAGCTTCCCTCTTTCCCTCTTGATGGAAAGCTGCCATCAAGTCCACTGTCCAAAGCCTGGCCCTGAAGATTAAATGACTGTAAACATTGTCAGAACTCACTGAACTGTGCACTTTAAAATGGTGAATTTCACTCTAAGTAAATTAGGCTAGACTTTAAAATCATAACCTCCTTGTCTAAAAGAGCAGATCCCTGAGTGGAAGCTTGAGATGGATACAGCAAAGGAGAAATTGTGGAAAGAAGGGAAGAGGGAAGGGGAGAAGAAGAAATTGACAACCAACATCACAGCCTTATTTAGGTAAACCTAGGTGTTTATGATAAATCTTAGTATTGGTGGGCATAGTTAATGAAACTGCAACCATTGTTCTGCTTTTTTGTTCCATTTGTTTTTTTGTTTGTTTTCAATTCAGTAACATACTTTTATTATGCACCTGCTGTGTGACATTCTACAGCCCCTTTTGTCTCAAGTTACAAGAACAGAATGAAAGTGTTAATTAAAAATAAAATGTCACTTAAAATATATAAAAGCCTAATCACAAATAAATGGAAAGATATCCCTGTTCATACATTGGAAGATTTAATATTGTTAAGCTGTCAATACTAAGCTATCCAGAGATTCAATACAACCCCTATGAAAATTGCAACAATGCTTTTTGCAGGAATAGAAAAATCTCTCCTAAAATTTGTATAGAATCTCAAGGAAACCTGAAGAGCCAAAACAATCTTGTAAAAGAGGAACAAAGTTGGATGTCTCACACTTTCCAATTTCAAAACTTACTACAAAGCTATGGCAATTAAAATAGTGTGGCACTGGCATAAAGACAGACATATAGGCCAATGAATAGAATAGAGGACCCAGAAATAAGCTCTTATATATGGTCAAATGATTTTCAGTAAGGGTGCCAAAACCACTCAATAGGGAAATGATAGTCTTTTCAACAAAAAAACTAGGTATCCACATGCAAAAAAATGAAATCGGACCCTTATCTGACACCGTATTTAAAAATTGACTCAAAATGGATCAAAGACCTTAATGTAAGAACTAAAAATATAATACTCTTAGAAGAAAACATAAATTGGGAGATTGGGATTGACATATATACACTAATATGTTTAAAACAGATCACTAATTAGAACCTGCTGTATAGCACAGGGAACTCCATCTCACTGTACAGTAGAAACTAGCATCACATTGTAAAACAACAATACCCCAATTTAAAAAAAAAAAAAGAAGAAAACATAAGAAAAACTTTGTGACATTGGATTTGTCAGTGACTTCTTAGATATGACACCAAAAGCAAGGCAACAAAAGAAAAATAAGTCTGATATCATCAAAATTATAAACTTTTGTGCATCAAAGGACACTATCAACAGAGTGGAAGGCGACCCAGAGAATGAGAGAAAATATTTACAATTCCTATGGAGGATAGGGGATTAATATCAAGAATACATAAATAACTCTTACACCTCAACAATATTAAAAGAGACAACATAATTCAAAAATGGGCAAAGGACTCAAGTAGACATTTCTCCAAAAACGATATACAAATGGCCAATAAGCACAAAAAAGGATGCTCAATATCATTTATCATTAGGAAAATACAAAACAAATCAATAATATATTACTTCACACCTGCTAGGATGCTCTTATTTAAAAAAAGAAAATATCCAGGGCTTCCCTGGTGGCACAGTGGTTGAGAGTCCACCTGCCGATGCAGGGGACACGGGTTTGTGCCCTGGTCCGGGAGGATCCCACATGCTGCGGAGTGGCTGGGCCCGTGAGCCATGGCCGCTGAGCCTGTGCTCCGCAACGGGAGAGGCCACAACAGTGAGAGGCCCGCATACAGCAAAAAAAAGAAAAAAAAAACAACCCACAAAATGATACAAAATAACAAGTGTTGGTGAGGAGGTGGAGACATTGGAACTCCTGTACATTGCTGGTGGGGATGTAAAGTGGTGTAACTTCTAAGGAAAACTGTGTGGAGGTTTCTCAAAAACTTAAAAAGAATTACCATATGATCCAGCAATTCCACCTCTGAGTGTAAACCCCAAAGAGTTGAAAGCAGGGTCTTGAAGAGATTTTTGGACACCCATGTTCATAGCAGCATTCTTCACAATAGCCAAGAAGCGGAAACAACCAAGTGTCAATGGATAAACAAAATGTGATATATACATACAATGGAATATTATTCAGCCTTGAAAAGGAAGGAAATTCTGACACATGCTACAACCTGGATAAACCTAGAAAACATTATGTTAAGTAAAATAAACCACAAAAGGACAAGCCCTATGTAATTCCACTTATATGAGGTACCTAGAATAGTGAAAATCACAGAGACAGAAAGTAGAATGGTGGTTACCAGGAGCTAGGGAGAGGGTGGAGTAGGGAGTTAGTGTTTAATGAGTACAGAGTTTCAGTTGTGGAAGATGAGGAAGTTCAGAATGTGGCTGGTGGTGATGGTTTCGCAACAGTGTGAATATACTTAACGTCACTGAATTACACACTTAAACATGGTTACAATTGTAAATTTCATGTTATGTATATTTTAACACACACACACACACACAGCCTGGTAACAATACTCTTTCACTCCCATTTGCCTGAGAAATTCTTTAAACCTTCAATTCAATTCAAACTTCAAAATTTGGCTTCCACCCTCCCTCCCAGGACTGTATTAACTGCTAATTCCCTCTCCCACCTGAAGCTCTGGCCACATTGTTAGTTGCTGTGTTCCAATATTTCCCTGCTCTGTCCTCCTTCACTTTTTGGCATTTCCTAAAGTTGCTCCCTTTACCTGGAATGACCTTCATTCCTCCCCATCTCCACTTTAAAATCCCATCTATTCTTCAAGAGTCAATATTATCTCCTTCAGCATTGTAACCTCAGTTCCTCTATTTCAGTACCCTTCACCATAGGCTTTGTTGACATTTTTTCACATTTCTGTCTTTTTTGAAAAATTTTAAACCCTCTGAATGCTCTCTCTCTCTATATATATATATATATATTTAAAATCAGTCACAGAGTTTAGCCTGTAGTAGATAATAAGTAAATGTTTATCAAATGAATGAAGCATTCTTCACAAAAGAGGTCCTTAATGGGAAAACTGAGAAAACTTTGGTTTATTTTGATCTTCCCAAAAATCTCAAAAGAAATTGAAAGCACTAAATGTCCATTAACAGATGAATGGATAAAGAAGATGTGGTATATACATATATACAATGGAATATTACTCAGCCATAAAAAAGAATGAAATAGTGCCATTTGCAGCAACATGGATGGACCTAGAGATTATCATACAAAGTGAAGTAAGTCAGGCAGAGAAAGACAAATATTATATGATATCACTTATACGTGGAATCTAAAAAAAAATACAAATCAACTTATTTACAAAACAGAAAGAGACTCACAGACATAGAAGACAAACTTACGGTTACCAAAGGGGAAAGGGGAGGGGGAGGGAAACATTAGGAGTATGGGATTAATAGGTACACACCACTGTATATAAAATAGATAAACAACAAGGACTTACTGTATAGCACATGGAACTATATTCAATATCTTGTAATAATTGTTAATGGAAAAGAATCTGAAACTGTACACCTGAAACTAACACAATATTATAAATCAATTATAGTTTCATAAATAAAAAAAGAAATTGAAAGCATTAGATGAAAGTTTGCAAATTTCTGTCAATGTTTTATATATCCTGGCCACCATGGTGAGCAAAATGACATTCAGAATAAGCAGAATTTGTCTGCAGATGCATTTCTTAAGAGATTTTGTTTTGTTTTGTTTTTTTGTGAAGTAAGATTTAAGTGTCATATGATGTAATGTGTAATGAGCAGTTCCTCTGAAAACTGCACTTTGTGTATTCACAACCGTTTTAGACGTATTAGGTAAACACCCCTGAAAGCCAATGTAGAACGTGAGCAGATGGGAAAGCAGTTAGTCATTTGCTTACTGCTTGGTTTTGAAAGTGATGCCCTTGCTCACGTAAATGGTCAGTTTAATAAATTCAACTAAAAGCAATAAAAGTGTGATTTGGGTGGGTAGGGGGAGTATTACGTAAGATATAAACTGCATATTCAAAGGACGCAGTGGAACAGGCCTTAAATCATCTCCTGTGAAACAGGAAGACCTCCTTAGCAGAGTGTTTTCTAAAAACACAATTAGAAAAAAAAAATTTTTTTTAAGTGAGTCAGGAGGTAGCCATTAACTCCTAGAAAGTGGTGACTTAGTGGGAGCAGGGGAGGCAGACTTGATCAGGAATAATATCTAGTAGTTGGGGTCCAGGTTACCACCCTGATATTACTCTGTCTGGGATCCTTTATTTTTTATTTTAAAAAAATTTTTAACATCTTTACTGGAGTAAAATTGCTTTACAATGGTGTGTTAGTTTCTGCTTTATAACAAAGTGAATCAGCTATTCGTATACATATATCCCCATATCCCCTCCCTCTTGCATCTCCCGCCCACCCTCCCTGTCCCACCCCTCCATGTGGTCACAAAGCACCGAGCTAATCTCCCTGTGCAATGCGGCTGCTTCCCACTAGCTATCTATTTTACATTTGGTAGTGTATATATGTCCTGGGATCCTTTATTAAGTCAACCCTTCAGGAGGTGTTGTTTTGAGATGAACATGAATGGAGACAGTACTATGGAAATTAGGCTATTACAATTAGTGAGAGCCAAAATAAGATATTTTGGGGGGGCCGCACCACACGGCTTGCAGGATCTTAGTTCCCTGACCAGGGGTTGAACCCGGGCCCAGTGCAGTGAAAGCCCTAAACCCTGGAGTCCTAACCACTCAACCGCCAGGGAATTCCCCAAAATAAGATCTTTTTGTTTTGTTTTGTTTTGTTTTTGGAAAACAGACATAAATGGCTAATTTATTAAACCTTTTACTTAGTAGAAAAACAAAATAACAGCACTAACAACAAAAATTTCATCTTAGATTTTGCTTTGTGCATTAAACACTTATTGCAGTTTTGAAAATATATTTTAACATTTTAGTGCTTTCTATGGATTTTAAAAATAATTTTCATTATACAATTAAACTTATGAACTGTAATAATTAGCTTTAACACAGATGCAATTTGTAAGAAACATTCATAGGTAGTATCCATCAAAAATATGGAGTGCTTCACGAATTTGCGTGTCATCCTTGCACAGGGGCCATGCTAATCTTCTCTGTATCATTCCAATTTTAGTATATGTGCTGCCGAAGTGAGCACCCAAAATAAGATCTTTAAGAAAATAATTGAAACAAAAAACCACAACATAGATACAAAAAAATGCACAAGTTGCAAATGTTATAAGATGAACACACCTGTATGACCAGCACCCATCTCAAGAAAGACAACAGTTCCAGCACTCCTGAGGCCCCCTGATGTAACTGTAACCCCTCTCTCCTCACTTCTAACAGAATATACTTGCTTGCCTACTTCTGAACTTTGTATCAGTGGAATCATTCAGTATGTAAAAAAAGATGTTAAAAAATAAAATTATCGGGCTTCCCTGGTGGCGCAGTGGTTGAGAGCCCGCCTGCCAATGCAGGGGACACGGGTTCGTGCCCCGGTCCGGGAAGATCCCACATGCCGCGGAGTGGCTGGGCCCGTGAGCCATGACTGCTGAGCCTGCGCGTCCAGAGCCTGTGCTCCGCAACGGGAGAGGCCACAACAGTGAGAGGCCCACGTACCGCAAAAAAATAAATTTAAAAAAATAAAATAAAATAAAATTATCAAGTTCAATATGAATAAGAAGAAGCATTTTAAAATATGCCCATCCACCAGTTTGGTTTGAGGGAGGGTAGAGGTAAGAAGCGTGAGAGATGACCATTTACATCCTCATGGGTTTGCCGGTGATGCTGTTGTTGGGATCTGTAAGTGCTGGTAATTATGCCACACAAGCCACCAAACGAATTAAACTTTTCAAGCTGGTGGATGAATCATTCACTTCATCCTTTCAATCTGAAAAGGCAGCCTGCAGAACCCCATTTGGTCTTAGCATGTGGATGGTAAAACCTGGCAGATTCCTGAGCTCTGAGCTAGTGTCACTCACAAAATGGGCTGTAAGAAGCTAATTAAGCAGGGGGGAAAGAGGGGGAGAGTTAAAGTGGGAGATTGGGATTGACATATACACACTATTAAAATAGATAACTAATAGATAACTAATAAGGACCTACTGTATAGCACAGGGAATTCTACTCAATACTCTGTAATGATTTATATGGGAAAAGAATCTAAAAAAGAGTGGATATATGTATGTGTATAACTGATTCACTTTATTGTACACCTGAAACTAACACAACATTGTAAATCAACTATACTCCAATAAAAAAATTTTTTTAAGTAGTTAATTCTGTTTGATGGGTCCAATCAGAGCATTCTTTCAAATGCATAAAGTCCATGTGATTACAGAACTGAAAGGCCCCACGAAGGATGCAGGGCTAATAGCTGAGTAAAATAGGGATCTGTTAGCCAAAGCAGGGAAGGATGGCTACTGGGGAGAAACCCACAGTGTCTGCCATGATGTCACCGTCATGACTGCCATTACATAATCACAGTGACAGCAGACAGCCCAGCTCTTGGGGGCTGAAGTGGTAAAAACCCACAAAAGGATGTTCTCTGTTTATTTTCATGGGCGGGAAAGAATGCTGCCCCCCCCCACCAACTCCAGGGGGAATGTATGAGATTCTTAGGGCTGCTATAACAAAGTACAGAAGCCAGGTGGCTTCAAACAACAGAAACTTGTTGTCTCACAGTTTTCTGGAGGCTAGAAGTCCAAAATCAAGGAGTCATCAGGTCCATGCTCCTTATGAAATCTGTCACGGAGAATCCTTCCTCTCCTCCCGGCTGTCAATCCTTGTGTTCCTTGGTTCCTTGGCTTGCTCTGTAGCACATCAGTGCCTCACATGGCTTTCTCCCCTCATGTTCAGTATCTCTTCTCTTCTTCTAAGGACACCAGTCATATTGAACTAGCGGACCACCTTCCTCCAGTATGACCTTATCGTAACTTGACTAGTTGCATCTACAATGACCCTATTTCCAATAAGGTCACATCCCGAGGTACTGGGAGTTAGGACTTCAGCAGGGGGATCATTGGAGGCATTGCCTCCTCACAGGCTTTGGGGGCTACAGAGCTAGAACTGGAAAATGGCCTTGGATAAATACTTGCTCTTAATCTCTAGGCCATGAAATACCACTCAAAAGTTTATGAGGGGCATAATTAAGAGCAACAGGGAAGCTGGTAAAACTTAAAACTCTAGAGCTGGGTATGAATCCAGTTTTGCCGTTACTGGTAATGTAATTAGTTTCCCCTCTGTAAAATAAGAAGAGCAGTGACTGCAAATGAGTATTAAAAGAGGCAATTTATGTAAAGTGCTGAGCTCCACATTGGCCCGTACTAGGCTGTCAACACTGAGAGCAGACTGATGCCTCAGTTTTCTCAGAGGGTTAAAAGGTAGGGGGCATATTTTCATGCAAGACATTGCTAGCAATTTTGAATAGATGGGACTTTTTTTCTTATCAGTTTTTTTCTTTTCAAAATCTCTCTTTGTCCTATCATTTTGGGGATGCTTAATTTCTTCCCCCAAGCTACATATGTAACACTCTTACATTTTCTTTTGCCATATTCTTCCAACTTCAAACTTATCTCCAACACATGAACTAGAAAGTCTATTAGCTTGATATTACTGTGGTTTCTGCAGGTCCTATAGAACTGAAGCCAATCTGATAGGCAATAAATTAGGTCCCCAAGGTTGGAGTTAAGCAAGGACAAAGATTACTACTACAGAACATTTCAGCATGTGTTTGGAAAAAAAAAAAAGGCCAGAGCAAAATTTTCAATCTGAAGTGCACACTGAATCCATGATATAGTTTAGAAACCTAATTATAACATCTGCCATTTATTGAGCAGTTACTATGTACCAAAGGTAATTCTAAAGATTGTATATATTTTAGTTCATTTACTTTTTACAGCAACTCCATGAATTAGGTAGTGTTATTAGCTGCATTTTACAAATTGGGAAACTGGAGCAGAGAGAGGTTATAGAACATGTCCAGGGTCACACAGCTGGTGGAGTTGTAATTGAAGGCAGTCTGACTTGAGGGCCCATGTGAATAGCTACTATGTTATTCTAGCATTTAAGCAGGAAAGCTCATGGTGAGTCTGTTGGGATCTGGGCACCCAAGCTGGGTTTGTGCCTTGCTCACCTGTCTGCAGTGTGATTCCTCAATGTTAGTTAACCTTGTCTAGACAGAAGTTTACATGCCATCCATGTTGAACTTCATGGTGTTTGGCTCAGGTTCCTCCTCTCTTTCAGAGCATGCTAGCTGTGTGGTTACAGGTTACACACTAAATTGTCCCTGTGAGAAAGTGTGCTGGCTTTCCATGGCCTGGGAGGTAAATGAGCAGAGTCAATAATCAGCATCAGTAAGGTGAGACTTGGTAGTTACAAGTGAACTAGAGCTCAGTGTAGCCAATGGAATCATCCAGTCATCCACAATTAATGCCAATGAATGAGTACACGAGTATATCCCATAGACATCTGTGTCTACTAAGTGCCAGGTATCATGCCGGGTAGGGGGCTATACGGGTAAACAAGACATAGTTTCTGAAATCTAGGCGCTCATGGTTCATGGGAGAGGCAGCTAGAGAAGTAAGTCAGCAAAGAAAGCACAAGGAAATGATGGCCTTAGAAATTGGGATAAAATACCATGGAAGTACAGAGGTTGGAGAGGAAGGCAAGAAAACGAACTTTTCAGCTGTGCCTGGCACAGTGCAGATGTGTCTACCAGGCAGAGAAGAGAATGGTGTGCTTCTCAGTTGGTGTCCCTGAACCTTGTCTCAGAATCATGCAAGATACTTATTAAAGAAGCAGATTCCCAGGTCCCACTCCAGACTTTTGAATCCAAATCCTTGGAGTTGTGGTCCAAGAATCACCATTTTAAAGGAGGCTAAATTTTGCTATCTGCAGTGTCATGCTGCATGAAATCGAGGGTTCTGACAGTAGCTGTTCTCTGCAGGTTTGGGATTGGGAAGTAGAGTGTTTTGAACAGAGAGTACAGAGAAAATGGCAAGAAATGACACATTAAGGGTGGATTGAGGGCTTCCCTGGTGGTGCAGTGGTTAAGAATCAGCCTGCCAATGCAGGGGACACGGTTCAAGCCCGGGAAGATCCCACATGCCGCGGAGCAGCTAAGCCCATGTGCCACAATTACTGAGCCTGAGCTCTGGAGCCCGCGAGCCACAACTGCTGAAGACTGTGTGCCTAGAGCCCGCGCTCTGCAGCAGGAGAGGCCACCGCAATGAGAAGCCCGCGTACTGCAACCAAGAGTAGCCCTCTCTCGCTGCAGCTAGAGAAAGCCAGCGCACAGCGGCGAAGACGCAATGCAGACATAAATAAATAAATATTTTTTTTTAAAAAAAGGGTAGATTGAGGCCAGATTTTGAAAATTCTTAAGTAAGGATGTTGGACTTTACCTTGCAAGCAATGGGGCCCCAGGGAAGATGCTGAAGCAAGGGTATGACATGGTCAAATCCTGGATTTGGAATGGGTGAGAGGAGAAAAGCTAGGAAGCATGATTAGCACACTCTTAGGATAGCCTGCTGATAGAGTGACCAGCCAAAGCAGGCCCAGTGGAGTGTTTCCTTTTAAAGATAATATAAGCATGTTACAGAAAACAGAAGGGAGATGAAATTATCCCATGATTTACCAGCATATTAGGTATCTTACACATAGTCAATGATTGATAAATATTTGCAGGATGAATAATTAATGATTTAGTCAGTGCCATCGTGTGCCAGCCCTGTGCTGAATGTTTTATATAAATTACCTTACTTAATCCTCAGGACAATATGGTGAGATACCTATTACATTTTACAGATGAGAAAAACTTAGTCTTAGAGAACTTAACAACTCACCCAAGGTCACAAGGCTAATAAGCAGCAAAGCCGAGTTGCAAACACAGACAATCTGATGCCAGAGTTCGTGCACTTAACCATTAGGCACACTGCCCTGCCAGGAACAAGGGCATTTCCTCATGGTGTCTTCTTATGTGCATATATTTTACATATTTATCATCATTATGTATAAAATTTTATATCCTATTATACCCAAAGCGTTCTGCCATGTTATAAAGTGTTTTCATCAATCTGTTTTTTAATGGGTGTATGATCATCCACTGAATGGAAATAGATTACCAATTTTACTCACTATCTTCATTGTTGGTATTTTGGTCTTTCCTCAGTTTTCACTTACTAGTGAAAACTGTGAAAACATAATATAGCAACAAACATGTTCATGCATATAATCTTTTCCATATATAGAGTTATTCCCATAGACTAGATTTCTAGAAACAGAATTGCCACCAGATCGAAGGCCTCATTGCAACTAGGAGCGCTTGATTCACATTTTGCCAAATGTCAAGTTGGAAATGTTTTACCAGTTCCCGTAGTCACTGTGCATCATACAGCCCCATGCAGAGTATGAGATTATCAATTTCAGCCCACCTTCTTTGCAGTAAGCATCACTTTAAAAAAATCCCTCTTATTTAAAATGTTTAAGACGATATATTATGTGTAATCTGCATTCGTTTGATTACTAGTAGGGTTGCCTATTTTCCCATATCCATGATGAATTACATTTCCTGTTTTGCGAATTATCTGCTGTGCATTTCACCTGTTTATCTTCCGGAGACTTTTTAAGAGT
Source organism: Mesoplodon mirus (assembly GCF_964341445.2). Taxonomy (NCBI): domain Eukaryota; kingdom Metazoa; phylum Chordata; class Mammalia; order Artiodactyla; family Ziphiidae; genus Mesoplodon; species Mesoplodon mirus. The sequence goes on from NC_138977.1 coordinate 107,524,882, forward strand.
CATTTCCCAGGTAGACTATCCAGATTTGGGGAAGATATTGGGGTGAGAGGATGAGGGAGAGTGGAAAGACAGGATTTGAGAAAATCTTCATCACTGATTGCTAAAATGGCCAAACACCTTCTCAAGATCAAAATCAACCTAACTATCAATAACTGGGAAGATGAAAAAATAACCCCTTTCCTTAGATACAAATTGTGCTGCACCAATTAAACAATTCGTACATAGAAAAAGTTAAACTCAGAGTGTTAACTTTCTTCTAAAGAAAGACAACATTGATGAGTGTGTGCAAGATTCCCACTGAAAGGCCTAAAGTATAGAACTGATACACTTAATTATTCCACAATTTTAGAGAACAAAGCCTAACCAGTATTTCCCCAAAGTGATCTGCCTACCACAGGTGTGCTGATTTAGGTAGTACCTGAATGAATACTGTTTAACAGTTATCTACTTGTTCTAACATGTATTAGGAAAAATATAACCTGCTCATCAATCTGTGTGATTTCACAGATATCATTGCAAAGAATGGCACAAAGTTAAAAAAAAAAATCATGAATCAACTGAAAGAAGCAAATAACTGTACAGGTGATAATACTTGGTTAGAACAAAAAGCACAAGGTTGGCATCCTAGTAATTAAAGTTGTGGAAACACAGCTTTACATCACCATCACTGATACACATACTGAGCGTCCATTATATATCAGATGCTGTGCTTGGGGCCAAGGATACAGAGATAAAGGAATGTGCTTCTTCTTCTAAGAGTTCACAGTCAAAGCAAGAGAAGACATGTAAACTGGTAAATGTGGGAAGTCTGTACTGTTGGGAAGGCAGGGTATACACAAAACAGCCAGAAAATGATAGACAACAGTGGTGAGTTAGAATGAGACCAACAGCAGAGGCTACATATTTGCATATTACAAATATCTTTCTGCTTGTTTCCTTTCACAATGTTGTTGCCTGGCAAGATGAAACCAAAATTTTCCTTCCTTCCTTCTTTCTCTCCTTCCATTTTTTTTTCTTCTTATCCTCATTCTCTCAGACTACCCCTCTAGTTCCAGGTTTGTTTTACATGCTACCAAATTGCTTGCCTAATAAATGAGGCACCCAGGATATCCAGGTGTGTGCCACAGGGCATTCGAGAGATAAATTATGTGTATGCACCTGGTACAACAGCCTCAACTGGTAAATCAAGTCTCTGTTCTTCTCACCCTGATGATTTCCTCTTTAAAATTCATCTTGGAGGAAGTTGTGTAACATTATTTTCCACTCAGCTTTGCATAACTGCTGGCCACCTTGAGGACTGTGAGTCCTGCTGGCTGTGGGGATGGGGGAAGGGGAAATATTCCTGGATGATGGTTCCCCAGTTATAATCGATAACATGACCTTGAAAGGATTATAGTGACCTTTAGAGGACCAGTGAGATGTGTTGTTAGCAGCATCCCTGAATAGGTGTGGGCACCTGCTATGAGCAAGCTGTCATGTAAAGTATTCTGGGAATGAAATAGAGGCACAAAAGTCTCTGCCCTCAAGGACAATACAAAGAGGCTGGCTGGAGAAATAATTATATATATATATGAATAATAGCACTAATTAAGGGAGCATGTGATAAATGCACAGGACATATACAGAAGAAAGATCATTTCTGATACAGGAGATCTGGGGAGAACAGAGGTTTGAGCTTTTCCGAATCTCTATTCTGACTGACTGAACAAATCAACAAATGGGCCTTGGGGGAATCTTTGGATGAAATTTCAATAGACACAGAGAGAAAATGAGGGCATATGATTAGAAGTGGGCAGACAGAGTGGGGAAGGAATAAACCAAGATATGAAGAGTGGAAAGCACATGATTTATTTGGGAGACAAGGAGTACTTGGGTACGTGAGCAGACCAGGCTATGGTGGAAGTTTATTTAGGGGACTTGTGGGTGGAAAACCTGGAAGGTAGATTAAAGGACCCATCTCAAGGGTGATGGGGAGCCATTGGCTTTTTGTAGGAATTGTGAGAGTGATATTACATTTGTTCTTTGGGAACATTATAGTGACAGCTGTTCAGAGCAGAGTTGGGAGAGGAAGAAACTAGAGATAGGAAACCAGTTGGGCAGCTATTGCCATAGCCAGTTAAGAGCTAATAAGGGCCAGATGAGGGCTGTGGTGATGAGAATGAGAGAGAGGCAAAGGATGCAAGAGGCATTTTGGAAATAAAATTACCATATCCTGGCAACTGGTTGGATCTAGAGGGTCAAAGAGAGAATTGGAAGATGGCCTTAATGTGGAGGCTGGAGGAGAGTAGAAGTGCCACTAATTGAGGTAGAATTGCTGGTTTCTGAGGAATGTTTGGGAGTCTCCTTCATCTATCATGGGTTTAAGCAAAACAGGGCCTGGTTTTTTTTGGGGGGGGGTTGTGGGTTTTTTTTTGCAGTATGTGGGCCTCTCACTGCTGCGGCCTCTGCCGTTGCGAAGCACAGGCTCCGGATGCGCAGGCTCAGCGGCCATGGCTCACAGGCCCAGCCCCTCCGCAGCATGTGGGATCTTCCTGGACCGGGGCACGAACCCATGTCCCCTGCATCGGCAGGTGGACTCTCAACCACTGCGCCACCAGGGAAGCCCAACAGGGCCTGTTTTTGATGGAACCATTCATCACTGTCTGTGCCTGGAGGAACAGGGGTGCTAATGGTTAACAGAAGACAAACTGCAATTTTCTGATGATGAGAAGAAACTCATAGACAGTAGGAAGGAGGACTTGGAAGTGCTCAAAACACCACTAGGTATCATTCTTGTGACCTGAGAAATGAGTATCTTCAACACTTTTACCCCTGTGCTTGCCAACTCTGTGCCCAGAGCCCTGTGATTTCAGATTCTCCTCTTGGAGCTGTTCACCAAGGCCACAGTCAAAACTGACCAGGGCCCTGATCTCTGTTAGGTGGTAGTTACCTAGGAATTCATTCATTCATTCAAAAAATAGTGAGTGTCTTCCATGGCCAGGCACTGTTCTAGACATGTCATTGCTAAGATTGTAGCAGCAAACAAAACAGACAAAATTCTTGCCCTCATGGACCAGCATTTTAGTGGGGGAAGCAGATCATGAGTAAAACAAATAAGCAGGGCTTCCCTGGTGGCGCAATGGTTGAGAGTCCACCTGCCGATGCAGGGGACACGGGTTCGTGCCCCGGTCCGGGAAGATCCCACATGCCGCGGAGAGGCTAGGCCCGTGAGCCATGGCCGCTGAGCCTGCGCGTCCGGAGCCTGTGCTCCGCAACGGGAGAGGCCACAACAGTGAGAGGCCCGCGAACCGCCCAAAAAAAAAAAAAAAGGAAAAGATGTGTTAGACAGTGGTAAGTGCTATGGAGAAAGATAAAGCAAGAAAGGAGGCTAGGAATTGCTGGGTGGGAAAACTGCTGTTTCAAATAAGGTAGTTAGGCCAGCCTCACTGACAAAATGACATTTGAGTAAAGACTTGTAGGAGAGGAGAGGGTGAGCCATGGTATACCCAGAGAAGAACATTCTAGTTGGAGGGAACAGCAAATACAAAACCCCTGAGTTAGATGCATGCCTGAAGTGTTTGAACGATTGTAAGAAGGCCAGCAGGGATTGAGCAGAATGAGGGAGACGTGGAAAGTAGTGAACAGCCATGTTTGAAAGGACAGCCCATCCTTGCTCACTACATCTTAGCTGGGATCTTCTGCAGATGATGCCTGAATCATATAGAGTGGCCCTAAAAATGGGAATTTTAGTCACTGGGAAGGAGATGTACTTGGCCAACTTTTACATGTGGGTGGAGCTTGCTCTGCAAAGAACCAAGTCGATGTCTGGGCACAGGAAGGAAGAAAGAGGTTTTTGGTCAGAAAACACCAAAGCTTTTGTTCCATTTGGTAGAGGTGACACCAGTGATGGAGTTCCCCCTGCCCCCCTTCCTTGTACCGTTATGGGTGGCAGGAGGCCTGGGCTCTTCTTAGCAGTCTTGGCAAAGTTGATACACATCAGTATTATGCAAAATGGATAGATTCTAAAAAGATAAGAATACATTATTCTAAAAAAGTATCTTTTTGTTTGACTCTTTGCATTAGAAGTTGTGTTTAGTTTATAGTTCAAATTTTTTAAAAATATACCAAACTGCAAGGTGGGGCTGGGAAGAAGAAAACCACGCAAGCCAAAGTCCCTCAAATTCTATACTTAAATTCCATCTCCATGGCAGCCGGCAGCCTCTGACTATGTGCAACCGTCACAAGTTCTAAAGAATAGCTTTGGAGATATAATTCTTCACTTATCTAAAAGCTGCATTTACTTAATGAAGAGGTTTATTATATCTCCCCCAGAGCTATTGACCATCAAATTGAGGAGGGGGTTGTTTTCCTTTATTTCTCTGAATTGGGCAACTCACTGGTTTCATTTTGGCTGGGAGCCAAAACCCTTGCAAGGGCAAAGACAAACACAGGAAGGGGGCGGGGTGGAATGGGACAGAAGGCCTTGCCCATGGTGGAGTCATATGAACTTGTACATCAAAAGAGCAGTCCTAGCTTTAAAAGACTGTGGCACTATTCATGAACCCGGTGACTGCCCAAGAAGGAACAGAACTGCTTGTTGTCACCAAAGATAAAAAGCTGCAGCTGGCTCCTCCACCCCACCCCCAGTACAGCTTAGATCCCCACTACACAGAAGGTGGAGGCTTTGACTCCACTTGGGCTCATTAATTGCTGATAAATGGCAGATCCATAAAACAGGACAGACAAAAGGAAGTTGGCAAAGAGAGACACTATAATTTCCTTTTGGAGAATGCTCTCAGACCTCCTGTCATTCTCTTCATTTTATATCATTTGCTTGGTGATAAGATGTCCTTGCCCTTCACCTTAATGCAAATGAATTTAATCAGATAATATTAGTCCTCAAACAGATTCCAGAGTCTCTACTCCAGCAATTCCCAAAGTGTGTCTACTCCCTGGAATCCTAATTCCATATGTGTCAATAGACCTCATGTAGAGAAAAAAGGCAGAGGCTCCTTAATCAAAAGAATGTTGAAAATGCTGCATTTAAACAATATTGAACCAGTTTTATTTACTGCAAGACTCCCTAGAACTTGTAATATTCCTCAAGAGCAAGTAAGAGATATTGTATCCATTTCCCATGCTTGGGTCACCCAACCCATTTTCATGGGAAGCCCAGGGAGGTTACAAGATTTACCTACGGTCAGAACTAGAATCAGAAGCCAAATAACTTGACTTCTCCAGCTCTTTTCATTTGCCTAGAAAAATACGGAGCATAAAAAACTGAAAACAGAGGTATTTGTGAACCATTACGGCAAAGGAAAAAGTAAATGTCAGATCAAAATGTAGGGAAGTCAGCCTTGAATCAGCCTGTAAGTGAAAGATGCCAAAGGCAGAGTGTGAGGAAGAGACTAGAAGCCAAGGATCAGGGGCAAGTAAGGTCACAGAAGGCAAGGATTGTTCATTTACTCCATAAATCCTTACTGAATGTCTATAATATGCCAGGCATCATTCCAGGCGTTGGGGATACAGAGGTGAACAAAGGCATGTCTGTTAACGGCTGCTCCGGAGGCGTGCTCACTTGGTGCTCTACCTTAAAGGTGCTTCTAATGTACCTCCTGTCCCCCTTAGGTAGCCTTTCCCTTCACACTGGATAAGGTCTAGGTTCTGAAGGGTGCAAATGAGCAGCTGCTTGCAAGTCCAACTTGCAATGACCAGGCAAAAGAGACAAACAAGTCTATGGTTTGGAACATCTTTTTGATGCTTTGATTATTACAGTGAAGGCAGAACAGGAAAGGGTTGGATGATCCTTCTGGGCTCGGCTAACATGGATTCAGCTGGGCATGAAGCATGTACTTCCGTGAGGCTGAGAGCCAGTGGCAGGGAGCCCTAAGATGAGGAGGGCAGGCATGGAGAAGAATCTTCGCTACTTTCTCCTATGTTTCAGTAAATCTGAGAGGCAAGGAAACGACATGACCCCCCTTATAGGTACCTTCAATGATGAAGACTCTCTCAAGGTACAGATCAGGATTCACAAGGTCAGTGAGTTGAGAGCTTTTGAAATCCCTGAAACAAAGAGCCCCCTAAGGAGGCTAAGGTACTCCAAGGCCAAGCATGGTGGGCTCATCTTGATCGTCTCCAGGTTTGAGACACTTTAGACAATGCTTCCAGACCACAGATTTGGCTTGGTTGTCAGGAGCTCCTTTCCAACAAAGGGCATTTTATTGAACTGGCTGGAATTTTTAAGAAAGAGGTACAGTGGGGCTTCCCTGGTGGCGCAGTGGTTGAGAGTCCGCCTACCGATGCAGGGGACACGGGTTCGTGCCCCGGTCTGGGAAGATCCCACATGCCGCGGAGCAGCTGGGCCCGTGAGCCATGGCCGCTGAGCCTGCGCGTCCGGAGCCTGTGCTCCGCAACGGGAGAGGCCACAACAGTGAGAGGCCCGCATACCGCAAAAAAAAAAAAAAAAAAAAAAAAAAAAAAGAGTTACAATGAGGAAGAAAAATGTGGCCTTGGGATTTTCTCGGCACAAAAAGACTTGGGTGGACATACCTGAACATTTATTTTTCCCATCAGTGGATGGTGAGGGGCAGGACTTTGTGTAGGGTTATATCTTAGATTCTCCCAGGCTTCTTTGGCCACTGGAGACACAAAAATAGCCAACAGTTCCAAGGGTTGTAAATTCAGCTGTCTACAGAGGCCAAGTAGATAATGTACATGCAGTAAGTGTAACACAGAAGAGAGAGGTGGGGGCTATGTCACACTAGGGAGCAAATGCCTTGTCCAAAGGAGGGCAGCTGCCATTCATCTCTAGCTGATTGTTAGCAACGTGAGTGTGGGGTTGCTTCTGAGCTTTCAAGAGAAGCTAGAGATCACAATTTGTATGTGTGTGAAATTTTCTAATTTTTAATGGTTGAGAACCCAATTCAAATTTAAAGCAGCATTTGAGACAACATTGTGCTGCAAAACTGACCACATCCCAAGGCTAGAGGCAGCTCCTGGGCCACCACTTTGTACCCCTGCTGCTAAGTCCACTGTGCACTCCGTGAGCAAAGGAAATGTGTCTTCTTCATCTCCGCTGGGCAAAAGCCAAGTGTTTGGGATGACGCTGGAGCATCGCCCATAAAAGCAATAGGCAGAGAGTGAGGCACATGGCAAAGCTGAGGGCAGTCCCTGGAGCAAAGTGGGAGAGGCAGCAGAGTCTCTGCTTTGGGCTGGGAGCTGGCAAGGCTGACTGGCTGTGGGTGGCCAAGTCTGATGGTCAGAGTTTCCTATGGCCAGGCTGCCTGGTGTCAGAGGTGCATTTAAAGGGCCAGGCATGCACCTAACTGCTAAGACTTAAGGATGTGTTACACTATGGTGATCAAGGCTGAGGCCAAAGTAGTTTCTGCCTTCACATTCTGGAGGCTCTTTTCACAGAACTACTCAGGCTCTTTCCTATGCCCTCTATCTGTATTGTCCTCCTGTTCTAATCCAGAACTAGGAACCAAGAACTTTTCTCCCCTGGAATTTGTTTATTTGAAAAGTGTTAACAACGTACAGACATTGCATTGTATTTCACTATTTGTATTTATCAATCTTTGTTCTTTATATGAAAGAATAAAATTAGATAAATATAAAATTTGGTAAAAAATATCTATGATAAAACACATAGAACCGTACAACACAAGATATAAACCCTAAAGCATAAATTTTAGTTAATAATAATAATCCATTGATATTGACTCATCAATTATAACAAATGTACTGTACTAGTACAAGATATTAATAACAGAGAAAACTATAAATGGGGGGAAAAGGCCAATATGGGGACTCTATACCATCTGTTCAATTTTCTGTAAACCTAAAACTATTCTAAAAAATAAAGGTTATTAATTTAAAAAAGAAAACGAACTTGACTGCTGTGTTGAAAGACAAAGCATAGAGAACATTTTTTCAATGAATCATAATTTGTTTGGAAAGTTAAAACATATATTTTATAATTTAATACAATATTTGCTTTCTCAGTTTTATCATTTATCGAGTAATGATGCTAATAGCAAATTATTTTCGTTGCTTTTTTTGAAGAACTCAGCCTGTTCAATAATTGTGTACTTTGCCTAATTTTTTCAAATATTTCTGTCTCTGAGTTCTAATTAGAATTACTAAGAGAGAGTCTGCAGTTTTGATGCTTACTGAAGATGTTTCATGACCTCCAAAATTGTTATTTGCTGAAATTTGTCCTTCCATCGTGGTGTACCCAGTAGAGAGGATGAATTTCCCCTTTTAAAATAAGGCTGAAATGCTAATATACACAGGACAAAAAAAAAAAACCCTCCCAGCTTATGTAGTTGTTTCTCATTTGTAGATAATTTCTCTTTGCCCATTAGGCTAGTAAGTTCTCATTAAACTATGATTTAAGGACATGGTGTTCATTAAAAAGATCATTGCATGATAAAGAAGGAACAGCACTTTGAAAGGGATTTATGGTTCCTCTGGATGATTTTATTTCTAACTTCCCCCAGCTGAATCTAGTATTAATGATAGACCCTATTTAGACTTCTCTTTCCCAAAGTTTTGTGATTTAAACAGTTTATATGTAACTCATCTGTGAGCAGCAGTAAACCACAGTGAAATCCACTGCTAGTGATGTTCTTTCACAGTTCTCTTAGTTTGAAGTGAAAGTGAAAACATAGAATTATTTATGACTTTTGCATACTGCTGGAAAAGCACACAGTCTTCAGTAATGATATATTTTGCCTCTCTTTTTTAAGAAAGAGCATCACATAAAATAGTAGAAACAGTTTACTTAAAACCAGAACCAATGTTTTGAATTAGAATCTTTAATTTTTTTGCTTTTCTTAGACTCATGAACTATTTGGAACACTTTTAGTCTTCTTCAAGAGAAGGCAACCATCTCAGAAATCTTGGGTTTAATATAATGCTATTAGCTCTGCACTTTGACTTAATCATCAAATTATTGTAGTGACTATTCATATCATATGAATATGAAAGTATTTTCACAAGAACAACTTTCCTCAAAAACTGGAAAATCATCAGATATGTTATTATTCATAGAGTTGATATGAGTGTACTAGTAGAATCAATGCTCATTAATGTTTTGATGAAGTTAGTCATCAGTTTCTAGAAGAAAAGTCTTTGAAATGGTAGGATTTTCCATCTCTGAAGTTAATGTCATCAGTTGACATGCTAATCATCTTATCAACCAGTGTACTGCACTCAGAGCAGAGAAGGTATAATCATTTAATTGGTCACTTGCCCTGCACCTGGCAGGACATCAAGTTCAAGAACTTTTACATTATCTCCAGGAATTTAATTGAAATAACTTACTAATATAGGGACAACTTTTTGATTTTTGTGGTTAGCTGAAGCTGTCATATTGCTGAGACATAAAGGTTTTACCCAGTTCTTGTTGTTAAATCTTTTGAGGTACTGGAGTAAAAAAAAATTTTTTTTCTTTTACATTATACCTTTGGTTTGTGCTGATAGAAATTTAAGTTCAAATGCCATGGAACATAGCTCAGAGGTGTACTTTAGATTGGTTCAAGATGGCGAAGTAGAAGGACATGCTCTCACTCCCTCTTGCAAAAGCACCAGAATCACAACTAACTGCTGAACAATCATCAACAGGAAGACACTGGAACTCACCAAAAAAGACACACCACATCCAAAGACAAAGGAGAAGCCTCAATGAGATGGTAGGAGGGACGCAATCACAATAAAATCAAATCCCATAATTGCTGAGTGGGTGACTCACAAACTGGAGAACACTTATACCACAGAAGTCCACCCACTGGAGTGAAGGTTCTGAGCCCCACGTCAGGCTTCCAAACCTGGGGGTCCGGCAACGGGAGGAGGAATTCCTAGAGAATCAGACTTTGAAGGCTGGTGGGATGTGATTGCAGGACTTCAAAAGGACTGGGGGAAACAGAGACTCCACTCTTGGAGGACACACACAAAGTAGTGTGTGCACTGGGACCCAGGGGAAGGAGCAGTGACCCCATAGGAGACTGAACCAGACCCACCTGCTAGTGTTGGAGGGTCTCCTGCAGAGGCGGTGGGGGCGGGGGTGGCTGTGGCTCACTGTGGGGACAAGGACACTGGCAGCAGAAGTTCTGGGAAGTACTCCTTGGCATGAGCCCTCCCAGAGTCCACCATTAGCCCCACCAAAGAGCCAGGTAGGCTCCAGTGCTGGGTCACCTCAGGCCAAACAACCAACAGGGAGGGAACCCAGCCCCACCCATCAGCAGACAAGTGAATTAAAGTTTTACTGAGCTCTGCCCACCAGAGCAACAGCCAGGTCTACCCACCACCAGTCCCTCCCATCAGGAACCTTGCACAAGCCGCTTAGATAGCCTCATCCACCAGAGGGCAGACAGCAGAAGAAAGAACTACAATTCTGCAGCCTGTGGAAAGAAAACCACATTCACAGAGAGACAAAATGAAAAGACAGAGGACTTTGTACCAGATGAAGGAACAGAGTAAAACCCCAGAAAAACAACTAAATGAAGTGGAGATAGGCAACCTTCCAGAAAAATAATTCAGAATAATGTTAGTGAAGATGGTCCAGGACCTCAGAAAAAGAATGGAGGCAAAGATCGAGAAGATTCAAGAAATGTTTAACAAAGACCTAGAAGAATTAAAGAACATACACCTAGAAGAATTAAAGAACAAACAAACAGAGATGAACAGTACAGTAACTGAAATGAAAAATACACTAGAAGGAATCAACAGCAGAATAACAGGCAGAAGAACGGATAAGTGACCTGGAAGACAGAATGGTGGAATTCACTGCTGCAGAACAGAATAAAGAAAAAAGAATGAAAGGAAATGAAGACAGCCTAAGAGACCTCTGGCACAACATTAAATGCAACAACATTCGCATTATAGGGGTCCCAGAAGGAGAAGAGAGAGAGAAAGAACCCGAGAAAATATTTAAAGAGATTATAGTCAAAAACTTCCCTAACATGGGAAAGGAAATAGCCACCCAAGTTCAGGAAGCGCAGAGAGTCCCAGGTAAGATAAACCCAATGAGAAACACACTGAGACATATAGCAGTCAAGTTTACAAAAATAAAAGACAAAGAAAAATTATTGAAAGCAACAAGGGAAAAATGACAAAAAACATACAAGGGAACTCCCATAAGGTTAACAGCTGATTTCTCAGCAGAAACTCTACAAGCCAGAAGGGAGTGGCACAATATATCTAAAGTGATAAAAGGGAAGAACCTACAATCAAGATTACTCAACCCGGCAAGGATCTCATTCAGATTCAACAGAGAAATCAAAAGCTTTACAGACAAGCAAAAGCTAAGAGAATTCAGCACCACCAAACCAGCTCTACAACAAATGCTAAAGGAACTTCTCTAAGTGGGAAACACAAGAGAAGAAAAGGATCTACAAAAACAACCCAAAACAATGAGGAAAATGGTAATAGGAACATACATATCGATAATTACCTTAAACGTGAATGGATTAGATGCTCCAACCAAAAGACACAGGCTTGCTGAATGGATACAAAAACAAGACCCATCTATATGCTGTCTACAAGAGACCCACTTCAGACCTAGGGACACATACAGACTGAAAGTGAGGGGATGGAAAAAGATATTCCATGCAAATGGAAATCAAAAGAAAGCTGGAGTAGCAACACTCATATCAGATAAAGTAGACTTTAAAATAAAGAATGTTACAAGAGACAAGGAAGGACACTACATAATGATCAAGGGATCAATCCAAGAAGAAGATAAAACAATTATAAATATATATGCACCCAACATAGGAGCACGTCAATACATAAGGCAACCGCTAACAGCTATAAAAGTGGAAATTGACAGTAACACAATAATAGTGGGGGACTGTAACACCTCACTAACACCAAAGGATAGATCATTCAGACAGAAAATTAATACGGAAAGACAAGCTTTAAATGACACAATAGACCAGATAGATTTAACTGATATTTATAGGACATTCCATCCAAAAACAGCAGATTACAGTTTCTTCTCAAAGGCACATGGAACATTCTCCAGGATAGATCACATCTTGGGTCACAAACCAAGCCTCAGTAAATTTAAGAAAATTGAAATCATATCAAGCATCTTTTCTGACCACAACGCTATGAGATTAGAAATTAATTATGGGGAAAAAATGTAAAAAACACGAACACGTAGTGGCTAAACAATATATTACTAAATAACCAAGAGATCACTGAAGAAATCAAAGAGGAAATCAAAAAATACCTAGAGACAAATGACAATGAAAACACAGTGATCCAAAACCTATGGGATGCAGCAAAAGCAGTTCTAATAGGGAAATTTATAGCTATACAAGCCTACCTCAAGAAACAAGAAAAATCTCAAATAAACAATCTAACCTCACACCTAAAGGAACTAGAGAAATAAGAACAAACAAAATCCAAAGTTAGTAGAAGGAAAGAAATCATAAAGATTAGAGCAGAAATAAATGAAATAGAAACAAAGAAAACAATAGCAAAGATAAATAAAACTAAAAGCTGGTTCTTTGAGAAGATAAACAAAACTGATAAACCTTTACCCAGACTCATCAAGAAAAAGAGGAAGAGGACTCAAATTAATAAAATTAGAAATGAAAAAGGAGAAGTTACAACAGACACCACAGAAATACTAAGCATCCTAAGAGACAAGCAACTCTATGCCAATAAAATGGACAACCTGGAAGAAATGGACAAATTCTTAGAAACATATAGCCTTCCAAGACTGAACCAGGAAGAAATAGAAAATATGAACAGACCAATCACAAGGAATGAAATTGAAACTGTGATTAAAAATCTTCCAACAAACAAAAGTCCAGGACCAGGTGGCTTCACAGGTGAATTCTATCAAACATTTAGAGAAGAGCTGACACTCATCCTTTTCAAACTCTTCCAAAAAATTGCAGAGGAAGGAACACTCCCAAACTCATTCTATGAGGCCACCATCACCCTGATACCAAAACCAGGCAAAGATACTACAAAAAATAGAAAATTACAGACCAATATCCCTGATGAATATAGATGCAAAAATCCTCAACGAAATACTAGCAAACAGAATCCAACAACACATTAAAAGGATCATACACCATGATCAAGTGGGATTTATCCCAGGGATGCAAGGATTCTTCAATATACAGAAATCAATCAGTGTGATACACCATATTAGCAAATTGAAGAAAAACCATATGATCATCTCAATAGATGCAGAAAAAGCTTTTGACAAAATTGAACACCCATTTATTATTTTTCTATTTTATTTTATTTATTTATTTTGTTAACATCTTTATTGGAGTATAATTGCTTTACAATGGTGTGTTAGTTTCTGCTTTATAACAAAGTGAATCAGTTATACATTTATCCCCATATACTCTCCCTCTTGCATCTCCCTCCCACTCTCCCTACCCCACCCCTCTAGGTGGTCACAAAGTGCCGAGCTGATCTCCCTGTGCTATGTGGCTGCTTCCCACTAGCTATCTGTTTTATATTTGGTAGTGTATATATGTCCTTGCCACTCTCTCACTTCGTCCCAGCTTACCCTTCCCCCTCCCGGTATTCTCAAGTCCATTCTCTATGTCTGCATCTTTATTCCTATGCTGCCCTTAGGTTCTTCAGAACTTTTTTTGTTTGTTTTTTAGATTACATATATATGTGTTAGCATACGGTATTTGTTTTTCTCTTTCTGACTTACTTCACTCTGTATGACAGACTCTAGGTCCATCCACCTCACTACAAATAACTCAATAATGTTTCCTTTTATGGCTGAGTAATATTCCATTTTATATATGTGCCACATCTTCTTTATATATTCACCTGTTGATGGACACTTAGGTTGCTTCCATGTCCTGACTATTGTAAATAGAGCTGCCATGAACATTGTTCAACACCCATTTATGATAAAAACTCTCTAGAAAGTGGGCATAGAGGGACCCTACCTCAACATAATAAAGACCATATATGACAGGTCCACAGCAAACATCATTCTCAATGTTGAAAAACTGAAAGCATTTCCTCTAAGATCAGGAACAAGACAAGGATGTCCACTCTCACCACTATTATTAAGTACCTAGGAATAAACCTACCTAAGGAGGTAAAAGACCTATACTCAGAAAACTATAAGACACTGATGAAAGAAATCAAAGATGACACAAACAGATGGAGAGATATACCATGTTCTTGGATTTGAAGAATCAATATTGTGAAAATGACTATACTACCCAAAGCAATCTACAGATTCAATGCAATCCTTATCAAATTACCAGTGGCATTTTTACAGAACTAGAACAAAAATTCTTAAAATTTGTATGGAGACACAAAAGACCCCAAATAGCCGAAGCAATCTTGAGGGAAAAAAACAGAGCTGGAGGAATCAGACTCCCTGACTTCAGACTATACTACAATGCTACAGTAATCCAGACAATATGGTACTGGCACAAAAGCAGAAATATAGATCAATGGAACAGGATAGAAAGCCCAGAGATAAACCCATGCACCTATGGTCAACTAATCTATGACAAAGGAGGCCAGGATATACAATGGAGAAAAGACAGTCTCTTCAATAAGTGGTGCTGGGGAAACTGGACAGCTACATGTAAAAGAATGAAATTAGAACACTCCCTAACACCATACACAAAATACACTCAAAATGGATTAGGGACCTAAATGTAAGACCGGACACTATAAAACTCTTAGAGGAAAACATAGGAAGAACACTCTGACATAAATCACAGCAAGATCCTTTTTGACCCACCTCCTAGAGAAATGGAAATAAAAACAAAAACCAACAAATGGGACCTAATGAAACTTAAAAGCTTCTGCAAAGCAAAGGAAACTACAAACAAGACAAAAAGACAACCCTCAGAATGGGAGAAAGTATTTGCAAATGAGTCAATGGACAAAGGATTAATCTCCAAAATATATAAACAACTCATGCAACTCAATATTAAAAAAACAAACAACCAATCCAAAAATGGGCAGAAGACCTAAATAGACATTTATCCAAAGAAGACATACAGTAGGCCAAGAAGCATATGAAAAGCTGCTCAACATCACTAATTATTAGAGAAATGCAAATCCAAATATTGTAATTTTGGGCTTCCCTGGTGGAGCAGTGGTTGAGAGTCCACCTGCCGATGCAGGGGACACAGGTTCGTGCCCCGGTCCGGGAAGATCCCACATGCTGCGGAGCGGCTAGGCCCGTGAGCCATGGCCGCTGAGCTTGCGTGTCCGGAGCCTGTGCTCTGCAGCGGGAGAGGCCACAACAGTGAGAGGCCTGCGTACCACAAAAAGAAAAAAAAAAAAATATATATATATATATATTGTAATTTTGTGAGGTATCACCTCACACCAGTTAGAATGGGCATCATCAGAAAATCTACAAACAACAAATGCTGGAGAGAGTGTGGAGATAAAGTAACCCTCTTGCACTGTTGGTGGCAATGTAAATTGATACAGTCACTATGGAGAACAGTATGGAGGTTCTCTAAAAAACTAAAAATAGAGTTACCATAGGACCCAGCAATCCCACTACTGGGCATATATCCAGGGAAAACCATAATTCAAAAAGACACGTGCACCCCAATGTTCATTGCACCACTATTTACGATACCCAGCTCATGGAATCAACCTAAATGCCCATCGACGGATAAATGGATAAAGAACATGTGGTACATATATACAATGGAATATTACTCAGCCATAAAAAGGAACAAAATTGGGTCATTTGTAGAGACATGAATGGATCTAGAGATTGTCGTACAGAGTGAAGTAAGTCAGAAAGAGGAAAACAAATATCGTGTATTAACGCATATATGTGAAACCTAGAAAAATAGTACAGATGAACCAGTTTGCAGGGCAGAAATAGAGACACTGATGTAGAGAGCAAATGCATGGACACCAAGGGGGGAACGTGGCGGCAGGGGTGTGGTGGTGGTGGGATGAATTGGAGATTGGGATTGACATATATACACCAATATGTATAAAATAGATAACTAATCAGAAACTGCTGTATAAAAAAATAAATAAAATAAAATTCAAAAATTCCAAAAAAAAAAAAAGAGGTGCAGTTTAAAGATCTGCAGCCATGACTGTGTTCTGTAGTATTATATGGAATTACTGCTTCTTTTCTGAGCTATTTATCATTGAGTCATGGAAGCTCCGGATCTGACAGACAAGGGCCGTTTCCTTAAATTGAAAGTGCAAAAAGATAGCCGATTTGGCCTTTACATTTATCTCACTACCACATAAGAAGCAAAATATTTTGTGTGGATTTACACTTTATTTTATACAAGAGCTTTCCTTTTGCAAACCTCATTAAATGTTTCTTTTTCCTTGTTGACCCCACCTTTACAGTCATTTTGATACTAAAATCAAGCAGATAAAATAATATTAAGCATACCTCAGATATCTCTGAACTACAGGCCACAGCAGATACAGCCACTGTAATCATCATCCCATATGACAAGAATCTGTTTTGCCTGATAACTACTCCACCCTTAGAAATATGTGCATAGCTTCAGATTTACATAACATGGACCAATACCTGCTTCAGTGCCCACCGGAGACAGCTTCTCCCTCTTTCTTCCTCTTTCTCCCTCAACATCCTCACGCTGTTTTCTTTTCCTGAGAGATGTCTGGCCCCTTGCTTCCCTGCCCCCACCCCTCACCCCTGCGTGCCTACAGACCTAGCAACGAACCCTTTATAAGACATTTTACAAAAATATTTACAAGTTGTTGTAATAAATTATTCAGCTTAGCCTGCTTCATCTTTTGTCATTCTTGGACTTTTTCTTAATCCTTTTTTTTTTTTTTTTTTGCTGTACACGGGCCTCTCACTGCTGTGGCCTCTCCCGTTGCGGAGCACAGGCTCCGGACGCACAGGCTCCACGGCCATGGCCCGCGGGCCCAGCTGCTCCGCGGTATGTGGGATCTTCCGGGATCAGGGCACGAACCCGTGTCCCCTGCATCGGCAGGCGGACTCTCAACCACTGCGCCACCAAGGAAGCCCTCTTAATCCTTTAAAATGAACGTCACTGATTGTTTCTTTCAGTCATTGATTCTTAGAAGAATCAATCAATTCTTTGAGATTGATTCTTCTAAGGTCTTGAAAGTTTTGGAACATTTTTATATTTATGCAAAAAAAGGAACAAAATAGTTGAAATAAAAGTTTTTATCAAAACTCAACCTCCTGGGGCTTCCCTGGTGGTGCAGTGGTTAAGAATCCACCTGCCAATGCAGGGGACACGAGTTCTATCCCTGGTCCGGGAAGATCCCACATACCGCAGAGCAACTAAGCCCGTGTGCCACAACGAAGAGTAGCCCCCGCTCACCACAACTAGAGAAAGCCCCCATGCAGCAATGAAGACCCAACGCAGCCAAAAAAAAAACAAAAAAAGTCAACCTCCTCCCAAGGCTGTGTATACAGTCTTAAGTGCCACCCCCAGTCCACCCCACCCCCTACCCCTGTCATTGTATCCCATTATCCTGTAGTATGTTCTTCATTACACTTATCATTATATAAATATATCTACATATCTATGTGTTTTGTATGTATGTGTTTTTTTTGTGTGTGTGTGGTACGCGGGCCTCTCACTGTTGTGGCCTCTCCTGTTGCGGAGCACAGGCTCCGGACGCGCAGGCTCAGCGGCCATGGCTCACGGGCCCAGCCGCTCCGCGGCATGTGGGATCTTCCCGGACCGGGGCACGAACCCGTGTCCCCTGCATCGGCAGGTGGACTCTCAACCACTGGGCCACCAGGGAAGCCCCGTATGTATGTGTTTTTACATGATTCTTCTCACTTCAGAAACAGAGGCTTTGTTTTGTTCACAGCTGCTCCTGGAAGCCTAGAACAGGGCCGGCACCAACTCAGTACAGATTGGTTGAAAGAAAGAAAGAAACCTGACAAGCTGTGATGGTCGTTCCCCATCTCCAGCATTAGGCCATCCACGAAGGGCCCCTGCTTGGGAGATGCCGAGGTGTCTTAGGATCTCTCTTAAAGTTCCACCACCTCTGGGTGCTAACACTTTTTGGCAAGGGTTGCCTCCTGACTCCCATAGCAAAATAGATGGCTTCAGGTAAATTATATCTTTTTTACAGCTGATTAAAAGAAGCCCCACAGAGGTCAGATAAGGTAACTGAGATCTTTTAGAGACCAAGGGCCAAGCAGAGGCCTCACCATAAAAGAGAACTAATTTCCCAGGACATACCTTAGTATGTTGCATAAACAGGGCTGCCTAAGGTAACATTTCTTAAAACTAAGAAATGATGAATAGTAATAGCTTGTTTTTCTTAGAAATTTATTTAGCATTGAATTATGTTACAAAGCCATGGATTTCTAATTCCACATACTGCTTCAAGAAGTATTTTATAGCAGCCGCTGTACCCTGGTCTATTGAGACCATCCGCTTTGGGAACTCTAAAATATAAATATGTGAGCATTATTTTATCTAGACTCATAGCATCATTGGGTATTACACAGAGAGGGAACACAGAGACTGTCTAATAATCAACCCACTCATTTTTACTATTAAAGATTATGAGGATCCGAGAGTAAGGAGACTCATCTAACGGGGCTGAACTCACGGCCCGGGCTGGATATTTCCTTTTCCCCTAAGATTTGCGGCTCCCGCTTCTCCACCCTGCTCTGTGAACTCCCTCTTGCCTCTGGCTTTCCCTTGTGTTTCCGGGGTGGGAAGCAGGGGCAAGAGGTGAGAGGGGGAGGGGCGGCGAGGCTGGGGCATTTATTCCCTCAACAACCTCCGTATTGGGCTACATGTCTAGGGTTACATTCTTCCATGGAAGGCTCTTGTTGGCTGCCTTCTCTCGAATTCTAGTAACCATTTCCTCCCCTTGTCTTTTCAGACCCAGGGGTGATAAGGCTTCCAGTTGTCGCTCACATCAGAGTGCTTCATCAGATTTTGCTGGCTCCCCTTAACCCTGCCAATGTCTTTGCACATAGTCTCTTTTTCTTTAAGTCAATGAATATATCATGGGTTTCTTACCTGGACTCTGGCCACACATGTTGGAATCCAGGTCTTCTGACTTCTGTCTAGTGCTCTTTCCTTTATACTTCCAAATTCATACACTGCTTTGGTAATACATATGACTCTACATGCTCAGATTATGTGGAAATATTTTTAAATACTTTGATGAAGAAGTACTAGAAACAGAATCTAAAAGTATGAGTAATGGGGACCACAGAAAGGGGAAAGGCTGAGTCTACAGAGGTTCTGCAGGAGATCTTGCAAAGGTGAAATGTGACTGAGGCAAAGAATGGAACTGCCTTGAGAAGGAGGAAGGCAACGTGGTTCCTGTGTGGTTAGGAGAACTGGGGTTACAGCTCTTGGTCCTGCAGTAGCTACAGTCCTCCCTGCCTGGGTTTGATTTTACGAGATAGGTATTTTTCATCCAGCACAGCCCCTAGACATAAGCTAAATAATTTTTCTGTGCTCAGCTGAAAAAGTACCAAATCTTTCCAACATTAGATGGAAAAACTGGCTGGGTTGGACTTACTGAGAGGAAGTCTGCTGGCCACCAGGGGGGTGTCTCCCTGAGATATTTTCAAGGGTAAAGTTGAACAAGGCAGTCTTCACCTTGCATTACATATTGATATTTCATCTTCATTCATACCCTCTTGCTTCTTTTATGAAAAGTTATGAAGTAGAATGTAGAGGGAAGTTTCCAGAATGGAGCTGTTCCTTAGAAGTAAAAATAACTTTGTTCTGTTCTTGACTCTGGTGCTGATTTTTGTGTGACCTCAATCAAGTCTCTGAGACTCAGGTTCCTCAAAGTAAAATGAAAACACTGGCTAGAGTGATGCTGCAGGTCACTTGCACTTTTCAGGTTCTGTGATTCTCTTAAGGATTAGACTAAATGACAGCATCCTCCATCTTGAGCTTTCTGCCTGTTTGACAAAACAGTTCATGCACTCAAGCCCCCTTCATTCTGGATCTTGGAATGTGTTTCACAGAGAAAAAAACAAGGTCCCAGTACCTCCATGCTTCCTGGATCTCTACAACTGGTGTCAGCTCTACAGACTGCACTTTCTTGGAGCTCATCTGCCTTCTGCCACTGTCTCTCTAGAGATGTGTCACATAGGAAATGAAAGCTAGGAGATGGAATGTTCCACTATTTGGTTGTACTGTTGGGAGGGCCAAGAGAATGATTCTGAGTTTGGCTGGATTATCCAGATCATGTTTCCATTCTACCTGACTCCGACTGTCAACATATGTGGGAAAAAAAAATTCAGTCCAATGCTTTTCCTTTTTGATCTGCCCAAGGTCAAATAATCATTTTGGCTAAAGTCTCCCTTCATTAACCAGTTATCTTGATGCCACATATATTAAGCCTATGGAAAAATTTTCCATGGTTGCTTTCTGCAAAGGCCACTTAAATCCAGGGCCTTTAATTTCTTTACTGCCTGGCATACTTTGCCTCATAATTTGGAAGTATAGCTCAAATAGCACCTCCACTGGTAAGCATTTGTTGTTGACATTCCTTCCTCAGGCAGAATTAATTTATGTCCTCTTTCTCCTCTGTGTTTCTCAGGCGTTGTGCACCCATCTCTTTCCTGGCATCCATTGCTTGTAGAGGAGTTATTTGTATCTGCTAGAGGTGTCCCTGGTCCTGGTTCTTGTGTCTCTCTGCCTATAATAGTAACTGCTCAGTGAGAATTCCGAAAGAAAGGAAGAAAGAAAGGAAGGAAGGAAGGAAGGAAAAAAGAAAAAGAAAGAAAGAAAGGAAGGAAGGAAGGAAGGAGGGAAAGAAAGGAAGAGAAAGAAAGGAAGGAGGAAGAGACAGAGAGAGAGGGAAACATTTTCTGTTTGTCAAGTGCTTGCAATGCTCTCTCCTTACACATATTCTGAGAGCGAATGACATAGTGCTTAGAAAATGTATGAGCATCTTTGACAGTGAAGTAAGAAGAAACCAGCTGCGGCAAAGCACTACTGAATGATTGGTTTTCTCTTGCTCCCCCATACTTGACTCCTCTGTGGCTTGTCTTTGGGTGTCCAAAGTTATTCATTAAGAGAGGTAGAGATTCTAGGAAAAAAAGCAATGACATTAACTTTGTCAGATACCTAAGAGAGATGGTCTTCTGTTCTGAAAGAACCAGTGTCCACAGTTTCCTAGACAATAGAGGCATGAAAGATTGCCTGCATTTAGAATTGCTTCTTCTCTGGGATAGGGGGTTTGTCTGAAATCTCAGCCTAGGCGTAATCAATAACCCTTGATTGAAAATAACAGTTCGTTCTGAATATTAGATGCCATGGGATTAACCAAGGAGTGGTATAACCAGGAAAATTAGGATATTATCTCTGCTGGAAGTCTGTCCCCAACTAGCCTGGTGGTCAATAGATGTCCCAACTTAAGTGTTAAATAGTTTTTGGCCCATGCATCTATAAGAATGTCAAAAACTTCCAAAAGTTCTGGTTCTTCTTGGTGGATAAGGCAGAGTTTCCACAGACCATCTACCATAATAAGGTGGAAAATGTTGTCAACTCCATGTGTGTTTTGACTTTATGATAATAAACAACCTATTTACTAAAGTCACTAGTGTGATTGAACTGGTTGGTGGTTTTGATTAACATTGGGGTCATTGCCAATAATATGAGTGCATTTGTGTCGTCAGTGCACTAGGGGACTGTTTATCATGTAGTGTTCTGATAGAATCTTAGAATATCAGCAAGGCATCTAGACCTAGAAGCCAGTCATCTCATCTATATTTCCATACAGCATAAGAATAAAGCCATGAGAGATCTGACTGTGCTTTTGATCACTGATGGGAAAACTTGAGTTTAGTCATTTTAACCTAGTCTTGGAAAATATCAACATCTAGCTTGTGCAAAACAAAATCCATTCTACCAAAAATATGTTTGTTAAGCATCAACTATGTGCCAGCCACTCTTCTAGGTATCTGGGGTACATCACTGAAGCAAAAAAAGATCTCTGCCTTCATGGAGCTTACATTCTATGTGGGAAGAGGACAGGCGTAAGCAATGCACATCGTAAATTAGTAGATTTATCTAATATATTAAAAGATGACAGGTGCTGTGGAAAAAAAGGAAGAGTAAATCAGGGTGAGAAGTAGGAAAGTGGCAGTGGGCGCTCGGGATGGGTCTCACTGAGATAGTGATATTTAAGCAAAGACTTGAAAGAGGTTGGGGAGTTTAACCAAGCAGATGTCTGGGAGAAGAGCATTCTGGAAAGAGGGAACCACCAGTGCAAAGATCCTAAGATGGGAATGTGCCAGTCTTGCTTGAGGAATGACAAGCAGGCCAGCATGGCTGGAGCAGAGTGAGCCAGGGAGAGAAGTAGGAGGTAGGAGGAGGAAGATCATGAGGGATCTGGAAGGCTTTACTCTGAGTGACATGGGGAGCCAGTGTAGGGTTTTGCACAAAGATGTGGCACAGTTTTGCATGGTTTTAAAGGATTATTTTGATTTCAGTGTTGTGAATGGACAATGCTACAGACAAACTTAGGCTGCATGAGTAAATCTGACCTGAAACCTGATAATAGGACATTTCTCCAAGAAGAATCACATGATACCTCATTCAAAATAAGCATTTGGATTCTACTTCCAGAACGTCACTGTGGGTGTGCTACCACGCAGCATGATTGAAATAACCATTCTATCCACACTTGTAACAGACATCACCATTCCTCCAGAATCCCTTGGAGTTGTTGTTCCCCTTCACCCGCTGCACTAAAATAAAAAGTTGTCTTCTCATGCCAAGTTTTATGCTAGTCACAGAGCATGAGAGTCAAGGATACAAAGGGGGCAAGATGTGGTCTCTAACCTCTCCTCTAGTCCTCCCCTCTAAAATTTAGAACCTTCATCTCAAGATGATAGATCTCCTTGATGTATGTCAGATGCTCACTTCTTTTCTCAAGATATTTGATTTTTTTAGAGACGAAATCTTTGTAAGAACTCAAACGAAGCTACATTGGCAGTAGCATGACCCTTGCTTGGAGCAGAGTTCAGTTTGTCCTGGTCACTGTGTGATGAGCAGATGAACTCTAAATTGTCATTTCTGTAAAGTGCTGGGTTCTCAACTTATCATCCTCCAAGAGGGATGTACGTAGGGGAGAGGATGGAAGATGGTGGTAGCTGAATAGAAAATTTAAGGTTTTCCATCCATTATGTCTAGACCTAAAAAGCAACGTCAAACCTGAGCATGATGTGTGTTGCTCAGAGCAACAAAAGTCATACCTGGGGAACTGGAGAACCAAGACTTTTTGTAGGGTTGGTATAACCCACCTTAAAGAGATTCAGATAGTATATTAGTTTTCTAATGCCTGCTATAACCACATACCAGATAGTTTAAACAAAAGAAATTCATTTTCAAACAGTTCTGGAGGCTAGAAGTCCAAAATGAAGTTGTTGGCAGGTTTGATTTCTCCTGGGCTTCTCTCCTTGGTTTGCATATGGTATCTTCTCCCTGAACCCTCGCATGGTCTTTCCTCTACGCACATGTATCCTGATGACTCTCTGTATGGCCATATTCCGTCTTCTCATAAAGACACCAGTCAGATTGGAGTAGAGCCCACCCCTACGGCCTCTTTTTAACTTAATCACACTTTTCTGCAAATACAGTCACATTCTGAGGTGCTGTGGGTGAGGACTTCAACATATATGAATTGGCAGGGGGCGGGGGGCAGGCGGCGGAAATTCAGCCCATAGCAGATGGGATAGTTTCATTGTTCGAGTATAAATCTCAGGAACATTTAGGCATTTCCACAAGGGAAGCTTATATGCTTTGGAGCTTATTTTCTGTGCAAAAATATGAGACCTGCTGTAGGCAGGACCCAAGCCTGAGTTAGTTTTCCAAGAGAAGGAATGACATTGTGTACCCTTTTATTTAAGCCCCTTGGGTGCAGGCTATGGCTACAGAATTCATTTACACTGGAGACTGAGCCAACCTTGGCCTTAGTGTGGTTCTCTGACTAACTGACTCAAGAAACAAAGCCAAGTGGGAAAACTGTGATTGAAGGACAAGTGGTCGTCTGGCAATCTATGGTATATTCTGAAAGGGCCTCACTTGGTAAGCATTTAGTTCTTATTTTCTAATGATGACTCTGAGAGGATCTCAGAAACCAGGCAAGGAAAGAAGACATTCATGGCCAGATGCCCTGTGGCTGCTGGTGTGTAGGAATTTTGATTTAGAGTTTGAACATGGTCTGACAAACAAGGGCTGCAGGAGGGGAATGGGTTTGTTTCTAGAATTCCACACTCTCACCCCTTTTCCATCAAGCTGGCCAGACATATTCTAACGGATACTAAACAACCACTCTGCTGTTCTCTGACCTCAACTCACTCTGCAATGGCAAATATCTAAGTCATAGAATCCTCAGTTTGAAGTTACTGTAGGACTCATCACATAAATTTGAAAGGAAAAAAGACACATGTTATTATATTGTACAGAGATGATGAGTAAGTTATCTGGAGAAGACTGGTGGTCCAGATAGTGCTCCACTGAAGTACATTATCTTGGTGATCTGCCAGAGTCCACGGTCTGGTCTTCATACCTTAAGGTATCAAGATACCTAATTTGTCATCATACTGAAAGAAAGATAATTTGCTTTAGAGAAAAGGTTGTCAATGACTGAATTAATAAGGGTTATTATAAATCTTATATATAAATATATATATATATATATAAATAAAATAAATATTATAAATCTTATATATAAATATAATTTTCAAGAGGACTAGCACTCCTGTCTTCTGAAAAGCCCATTTGGTATCTGTTACTTCCATGGGAAACTATGTTACAATCAGAAGATTGCTTGGTGAGTCAGAGATCTAAACAAAAGGAATTACTTACATGATTCAAATGCTTAAATGCAGGGATGAAAGATAGATTTCATTTCATGAAACTCTTACTGATTGTTAAGGACTGTCTGGGGTGTTGAGAAGGAGTATAAGGCCACATTTAGACTTGGTGGGAAAGCAACAGTTGATTAGTCATGTTTGCCATGGGCACAGGATCAGGAGGAAGTGACATGTGCACTATACTTGAGCCACCCCTAGTGTAAAAACGTCAGACAAAGATAGCCTTATGAATTCTTAGTCACACAGACATGCATGCACGCACGCACACACACGTACACATATCATTAGAACTGGGGGCTCAAACACCCTGGGCAGTGCTTCTTTGGCAACCACCAGCATCCTTTTTCAGGTCTTCCATATGTGATAGATCTTTCTTCTGACCAGCGCATCCTGTCTGTGGATATGTTCAGTCAGGTGAGAGTTAAGTGTTGTGGGTCTGAGAGTAGGCTGATGTATTTGACATGACTGTGTAATTCTGCTTGGAACCATTTGGGGCTGGCTTATCTTTTCACTCTCAGAGGACAATCTTACACACCAGATCTAGACACCTCCCTGCAGCCTTTGTCTAAGGAGAAGAATAATTCATTTTAGTGATTTGGTTTTTTTTTTTTTTTTTTTTTTTTGCCACATCGCACAGCTTGTGGGATCCTAGTTCCCTGACCAGGGATCGAACCCGGGCCCTCGGCAGTGAAAATGCTGGGTCCTAACCACTGGACAGCCAGGGAATTCCCTATTTTAGTGATTTTCATACTTTGGGAGAACTCTTTTTTTCAAACTAAATCTTACCTGAAACCCTAATGCATTAAACAAATAAAAGCAATGGGCAGATTTCTCTGGAAGTCTCAATCTTTGTCATTTGGCACTATTTTTCTGTGTGGAGAAGCTCTGAAATACATTTGTAGTGAGTCCTAGGGATGTGTAGTATGTTACTTGAAAACCACTTATCTAGTTCAATTCCTTCAGTTCAGGTATGAGAAAATCCAGACATTAGAAAGTAAAATGGCTTATTCAGGATCACACAGAATAGGTGAGCTGTGCTGGGGAGAGGAACTGCCATCTCCTAACTCGTCCTCGGGTGTTCTTTCCAGAAGACCAACACTTGTGGGTTTGGGGAAGTTTCTCTCTCAACTCCCTAATGACCCAGCCTAGTTTAAAATGTGAATCTTCAGGGGGAGGAGTACTCCAGGCCCACCTGAGGGGACATGCTGGGGACCCCATAGAGAAATAGGTCTTCTTTGTCTCTCCTCCATTTCATAAGTGAAACCTGACAGCATAGATTAGAAAAATAATAAAAGGCCATCTTATCTGTGTTCCTTATTTATTACACATTATCCGGGTATCTGGTTGCAAAACCCGCACTCCTACTCTTCTCTCATTGTTAACCACGTTTGAAGCAGAACACACTGACCTGCTTCATCAGATAACATCGGCATTTCAGTGAGTGCACCCTTTCCAGGTGACTTCCACCCTCTCTCTTGGTGACCTCTCTCCTCACTCCCCCAGAAGTTCAACAGGGGGAAACACTTCAATTAGCAGCAAATCACCCCTCCTTTACTTGATATGACTGCTCCTCTATCCAGTCAAGGAAAAAAATGAAGGAAAATAAAATTGCACCCCTTCAAAAGAAAATAGGCAGACTACCCAGATTGTGGGGTTGGAGAATGGAGTTTGGAGGAATGTGACCCCGTTAACCAAGGTGGGGGCAGGTACCTCAGTCTTCTTCCTCTGGCCCTCCTCAATGCTCCCTCCCCAGCCTATGGAGGACACACAGCTTGTATCAGAAAGCAGTCCTCCTCCATCATTTCAGAGGGAGGGAGGCGGGGGGAGAGAGAGAGAAAAAGGAGGGAAGGAGGGAGAGAAGGAAGGAAAGGGAAGGGAAGGGGTGAGGAGAAGAGAAGAGGAGAGGAGACTGAGGTGGAGAGAACACGAAGAGAGATGGAGATGAGAGACAGAGAAAACTGGGGGAGAGCCAGAAAGAGGGACAACAAGGAGAGAAGCAGAGAGGAAGAGGAGGAAGAGGACAGGGAGCTTTGTTTTTAAAGGTATAAAGTGTAAACCAACTCAAGTAATCCAGCCTGAGCTGCCACACAGAGGCTCATGGGGTGAAGAGACTGGACACCATGCAAAGAAACTTGGGTTCCAGTCTCACCTCCAACACTGACTCCGTGTCACCTTGAGGGAGCCTCCTTTCCTCTCTGGGCCTCAGTTTCCTCAGCATGCAGTGAAAGGTGTATGTAGAGGCCCTGAGTGTCTCATCACCCACCCTCCACCAACCCCAACCCATGCCCTGGGGCAGTCTTGAGTCCACGCTGAGGAGACACCTGGAGGAGAACAGAGCCCTTTGTGGCCCTCTGGGGACTGACAATTTGAAAGGTGATGGGGGCAGAAGAATGAAAGCATTTTCGTTGTGGAGGAAAGTGTGGGCTGCAGGCCGGGAGCGAGCAACTACCGAAATCACCGTAAGACTTGGAATAGACCTCTGAGAGGTGGGTGGGAGGCTCAGGGAGTGGGTAGAGTTACCTGAGTCTGGCCCAGGAGCAACAGGGACACTTGAAAGGACACTCATAGGATCGGGGATAAGCAGCCATAGACCTGAAGGAAGGAGGAAAATGTGTAGAATTTGGGAAATCATTTCTCCACTCTGTTCCTCGATTTGGGTCTTGGAATAGAAGATGGAAGGGAAAAACGAGCATGGTCATCTCTAGGCAAAAATCCATTCACCCTTACTCCTGGATCTTACATTGTAAACACTTGATGCAGCAGATGTTGATGTCCACCTTCTCTCTCTGGCCTTTAGAGTCTGCCCAACAGGGAACAGAACTGGAGGCTACCTCTGTGATAGGATTATAGGGGTACCAGGAGTTACTTTGCCCTCAGATGTGGCCTCCACTAAAATGTTACTGTGCTTGTAATCTCCTCTGATTTAAGCCCTCTCTTTTTTTTTTAAGCATTGCCCTCTTCCCACAGATCTTTTGTAAAAATAATATCTCATTCCTTCCCAGGGACTTGCAACTACTGACATCTTAGTGCAAGCTTATCATCTCTATGGCATGTGCTCCATTACTCACCCCACTAAGTTCAGAGCAGACACTACTAATCAATTGCTGTGCTCTTTCCTGTTGAATCCAGATGCATCACCAGAATCTCTCTCACTTCAGGGCTTTAGGCAGGCACTACCAATTGATTGGAATTAGCTCTTGAGATGGACCCTGTTTGTCACCCCTAACTTAAGGTGAACTATCAGACCTTTTCCTTTTGGACAGGAAAGTCCTGGGAGAAGGTGGAAGAGGGAGTTATGAGGGATCATGAAAGCTGTGAAGAGGCAGAGAACAGGGAGATAAGAAAATCTTGCAAAGACAATGCCTGTTATCAGTATTATTTGTTTTATCTTCTCTGTAACTCTCCCTTCAGTTTCTCAGAGCTTCCTTCATCCTTGAACTCTGTCATTCTGAGTCTTTTCCCATCAGGAGTCAGAATGTTAGGAGAGAATTTTTCAGGGTACTACAGATTGAGGTGCTGGAATAATTGGAAAGCAGAGCAAGAGCTCATACCTTTGCCCTGAGGAAGCTAGTTTCTGTCCATGCTTACAGGACACCTGGAGAGGCCTTACTCTTCAGGATAGTCTTTGCAAGATCCTTAAAAGTCCACACCCCTCTTCTGTAAGCTCTTCGGTGATGGGAACCTCATTACCTCATGAGACACCTCATTTCATTGTTGAATGACCTAAGTGGTTAGAAACTGGTCAGCTCACACTGAGTTGAAATCTCTCTGCTTGACAAGTCCACCCATTAGTGCTGGTTCATAGAGCATGTCTGCTTCCTCTTCCCTCATGTCAGCCTTTCAAGTTGTTTAAGATGCCTATCATGGGCCTCCCAAGTCTTCTCTTCTCTAGACTGAAGATCTCAGGTTTTTGACTCTGCCTCATGTGACTGGCACTAGAGCTTTTATGACCCTGAGTAAACCCCAGGTTGCCAGTGACTGTCTTATGACCAGTGCTCCAAATTGAAATACATGTAGTCTGACTTGTACAAGTCTAGGGGATGGATGCTTGTGGAATTAAATTAATGATTTGATCCTGTGATCTGGAAATTAATTACCCTTCTGTTTATGTAACCAGAGTTGTTGTTTTTAAGATGCTGCTTTATCTTGCCTTGTGTTAAGCTTGTAATCAACTAAGACCCTTAGATTGCTTTCACATTAGCTACTACCCATCCTGTATTCAACTGATAAGAATTTGTAAAACTGGTTACCACTGTTGCTAAACAGGAATGTATGTTGACTATCTATTTGTATGTGGTCTTGTGCTGGGCACTGGACCAGAGAGATAATTCCTTTAGAGAATTATAATGTGAAATGTATTTATTCAACACATGCTTATCATGAGTACTGGTTTTTTTAGTGGACAATTTGTCAGCATCAAAATTTCATATGTTCTTAGCATTTGTCCAACTTTCTACTCTTATTTTACAGATCAGATCACTCATATAATAAACCTAGATATATGCACAAGGATGTTGATTACAGCATTAATTTTAATTAGGAAAAATAACCAAACTGAATTTCCAAAGGGAATGGTTAAATATAGTACAGTACCTCCATAAATGGAATGTTGTGAAGCCATTAAAACTATGAATTAGTTCTATACATGATGACACAGGAAGATCTCCAAGACCTACTGTAAAGTGAAAAATGCAAGTCATAGCAGAGTGGGAATACTATAATCTCATCTGTGTTCTAATAGACTAAATTACATTCAAAAAGTATTTGTATTTAAATATATATTTAAATGTAAATATGGGTTTGAAACATACACTGTCAACTATTAATGGAAGTTTCCCATCAGAAGAGCTAGAAAGAGAGGGTAAGAGTAGAGAATGGTTTTAATTTTTTTCTTCCACATATATTGGTGGTATTTGAATTTTTACAAGCGTGTACTCATTTTTTTTTTTTTTACTTGTGTGATTTTGAAAAGTTTTCTAGAAGACAGAGGAAATAAACCCTAAGTAAATATTAGGAAAGACAAATAATTCAAAGATGGAGAAGGCACAGTCTCCTTCCCTCAAAATAAAGTAAAATCCAATAGGAGGAATAATGCAACATACAGATAATGATGGTCTGATACCATGGAAGGTGTTGGGGAATATGCATGAAGGAGAGACTCCCTCTGCCTGGAGAGAGGAGAGAAGGTCAAAAAGGAGACCCAGTGGATAGCAAGGTTTTGACAGGGGATGGCATGAGGGGGGTTTTATAAAAAGGTGGGAAAGGCTGCACCTACTCTGGGTAGAACATTCAGTCTAGTTTGTTGGAAGTGTAAGGTCTGTGTGAGGCACAGTCAGCAAAAGTCTAGAAAGATAAGTTGGGCCTAAAGCTCTGATGTCCTTCTTTTGGTAGCCCATAGGAAATACCTCTGGGTGACACCTTATGTAGATGAATTCAACTGTGATGGGATCAGAAGGTTGAGGGACAATGAGACTGGAGGCAGAGAGACCATTTAGGAAGCGATTGCCATATATTAGCATTTTTCTAGGTCCTATTCAAAACTTACAGTGCTTTCCCTACCCACCTCCCTAAATGTGTTCAGCAGCTAAATAATCTTGGAATACCTGCACACTAAATCTCTTCTTGAAGATTTGCAATACTCCTTGCATAGTATATGCTCTGAGAAGTCCTGCAAGAAAAATGTGTTTAAGTTTTATTAACCCAGCATTTTTCAAATTTGTTGGAACATGGAACTTTTAGTTTAAAGTCTCTGTTTTTCCCAATGACATTCTAAACAACAGCAAGCTCTTTGGAAATCTACAGCAGAATTGTAAAAGTCTGAATGAGGGTGGCAGTAGAACAATGGAAAGGAAGGACAGATGCAGCCATACTGGAGAAGGAAGAATAGGGAGGGCTTGGCATGCTGTTTGGATGTGGGGTCAGACAGAGAGAGATGCCAAAGACTAGTCTGAGATTTACTTACTTCTGCTATATTCCTTCATACCAAAAATCATAAGTATCACATCTAGCCCTCTGAATGCTTGGTCACACACACTGAGGCCATCCCTGTTTCAGTGGGCCCAACATAGATTGCTGGCCTGGAACAACAAATTACAGTTCCTTTCATACCCCAACCCATCATGAAAATATTTAATTAAAAATGGGATATAACACAATCAACAGAATGAAAAGCCAACCCACCAAATGGGAGAAAATATTTGCAAATAATATATCTGATAATAGGTTTATATCCAGAATGTATTTAAAAAAACTATATAGCTCAACGCACACATAAAAAAATAATGGGTAAAGAACTTGAACAGACATTTCTCCAAAGCAGGTATACAAATGGCCAACAAACACATGAAGGGATGTTCAGCATCACTAATCATCAGGGAAATGCAAATCAAAACTACAAGGAGATATTGTCTCACACCCATTATGGTGGTTATTATAAAAAAAACACAAAAATAACAGGTGTTGGTGAGAATGTGGAAAATGGTATGGCAGTTTCTCAAAAAGTTAAGTATAGAATTATGTTATGGTCCAGCAATTCCACTTCTGGGTATATATCCAAAAGACCTGAAAGCAGAAACTCAAAGAGGTATTTGTACACCCATGTTCATAGAAGCATTATTCACAATAAACAAGAGGTAGAAGCAACCCAAGTGTTCACTGAAGGATGAGTGGGTAAACACAATATAGTATACACATACAATGGAATATTATTCAGCTTTAAAAAGGAAGGAAGTTCAGACACATGCTATAATGTGGATAAACATTAAAGGCATTATGCTAAATGAAATAAGCCAGTCACAAAAGGATGAATATTGTATGAGGTACCACTTACATGAGGTATAGATTAGTAAGATTCAGAGACAGAAAATAGAATGACAGGTGTCAGGGGCTAGGGGAAGGGGAATGGGGAGTAAATGGGTATGGAGTTTCAGTTTGGGGAGATGAAAAATGTTCTGGACTTGGAAAATAGTGATGGTTGCACAACAATGTGAATATGTATATGTAATGCCACTGAACTGTACACTTGAAGATGGTTAAGATGGTACATTTTATACTATGCGGATTTACCACAATTAAAAAAAAAAAGCAGGACGTAGTATTTTGGTTCCTCTAGTTAGAAAGATCCTAAATCTGTTTAACTGGTTAGTTTATGTTTTCTACAAGTTGCTGTCATTGTACAAGTGGTCTGCAATTTTGAAACCTACATATGCAAAACATTATCAACTATAGAAAATTTGTAAAATGCAAATGCAACACATTATCCACTGTAGAAAATAT
Source organism: Mesoplodon mirus (assembly GCF_964341445.2). Taxonomy (NCBI): domain Eukaryota; kingdom Metazoa; phylum Chordata; class Mammalia; order Artiodactyla; family Ziphiidae; genus Mesoplodon; species Mesoplodon mirus. The sequence continues at coordinate 107,556,971 of NC_138977.1, forward strand.
AAAAATACAAAAAGAAAATAACATTACCTAACTCCTTCTATCTGGAAAAGGAGTTTATTTAACCAATCAAATTATCTTGAAGTGGCATTTTGGTGGATTTCCTTTAATTCTCTTTTTCTAGATTATTCCTACTTGAATCGTCAGCCCCATCTCCCTCTTTTTCTCTCCCTCAGGGTACCAGGGGCATGACAACCACTGCATAAGACAGCTACTTTTGTCAGGTCCTCGTCCATTCTTTGGCCAAGGTAGCTGGCTATGACAACCACTGAATAAGAAACAACTAGAGATTGCCTCTCTCATGAGGTGGATATGTGGAATGCTCATTGATCATCCAAACTGTGCCCTACTCTGTCTAACATATAAACATAATAGGATTTAGAAGGGATTTGTCATGCCAGGAATTAATTAGACTACTGATTCCCAAAGTACCCTGGAACTTCCCTTGTTTAGTGCTCATTAAACTTTATTGTAATGAGTGGTGTTCTAGTGGAAAATCACTCTACTAGAGTGATTTTCCACTAGAAAGTAACATATATTAGATACAAGTGTTTTGTTAGATATATATATGACAAATATCTTTTCCAACTTTGTGGCCCATCTTTTCATTCTCTTAAAGTGTCCTTGATAGGGCTTCCCTGGTGGCGCAGTGGTTGAGAGTCCACCTGCCGATGCAGGGGACACGGGTTCGTGCCCCGGTCCAGGAAGATCCCACATGCCGCGGAGCGGCTGGGCCCGTGAGCCATGGCTGCTGAGCCTGCACGTCCGGAGCCTGTGCTTGGCAACGGGAGAGGCCACGACAGTGAGAGGCTCGCGTACCGCAAAAAAAAAAAAAAAAAAAAAAAAAAAAAGTGTCCTTGATAAACACAAGTTTTCCTTTTTTAAATTTTATTTTTATTTTTTTAAATTGCCACCTGACATGCAGGATCTTAGTTCCCTGATCAGGGATCAAACCCATGCTCCCTGCAGTGGAAGCTCAGAGTCCTAACCACTGGACCACTAAGGAATTCCCAAGTTTTCCATTTTAACAGAGTTTAAATAATCAATATTTTCCTTTGTGGTTAGTGTTTTTGTGGGTTATATAAGAATTCTGTGCCTACCCCAAGTTCATTAAAAAATTGCTTGTTATCTTTATTGTCTTACCTTTCACGTTTAGTTCTATGATCCATTTTGAACTGATCTTTGTATATGGTGTGAAGCAGGGTCAAGGTCCCTTTCTGACATATGATAACTAATTGATCTAGTACCACTGATCGAAGACTATCATTTTCCCGTTATATTGCAGTGATGTCTTTGTCATAATTCAGGTGACCATATGTATGTGAATCTGTTTTTAGATCCCATTCTGTTCCACTGGTCTGTTTGCCTATCTTTCTACTAATACTACTGTTTTTTTCTTTTTTAACATAGTGCAGTTTTATAAGTCTTGATATCTGGGAGTGCAGTTCCTCCAACTAAATTTTTCTTCAAAATTGTCTTTTATGAAATGCACCTTTTAGTTGTTCTTTAAGTTATGTAAATAGTAAACATTATGTTGAAAATGGCTTAATTTTATTATTTCTCTGATAATAGTTTATGTGGGTATAAAATTTTAAGTTGACTGTTATTTTGTTTTCCATCAGCACTTTTAAGATTTATCTCCATAGTTGTGTGGCTTCTATTAGTACTGATGATTAAAGTAAGTTTCACTGTAACTCACTTATAGTCATAGATAATCTGTCTTTTTACTCTGGTTGCTGTTAGGATGGTCTCATTATCCTTGATGTTCTACAAGTTTTATTCCCTTATTTATCCCTGCACTTGGTCACTAGCACTTAAAAAAAAAAGTTAAAATTTTAGAACAGTGTTTTATTTACAGAGCTATTGAGAAGATGATATAGAGAGTTCCCATATATCCCATACCAAGTCTTCCCTATTATGAATTCTTACATTGTTATAGTTCATTTGTCCCCAACAATGAACCAATATTGATGTATCATTAGCATTAACTAAAATCCATACTTTATTCAGATTTTCTCAAATTTCCCCTCATGTCCTTTTCTCTCTCTTCCAGGATACCACAATTTGTTTAGTCAAATGTCTCCTTAGGTTTCTTTTGGTTGTGACAATCTCTCAGGCTCATCTCATTTTTTACAACTTTGGCAGTTTTAAAGAATGGACCTCAAAAGGGATTTGTCTGATGTTTTCCTCATAATTAGCCTGGAGTAATGTGTTTTTTGGAAGAAGATCACACAGATAAAGTGCCATTCTCATCATATCATATCAAAGGTACATACTATCAACATGACTTATCATTGTTGATACTAACCTTGACCACCTGACTTGAGAAAGTGTTTGCAGGTTTCTCCACTGTAAAGTTACTCTTTCTTCCCCCTTCCTTTCCACACTGTTCTGTTTGGAAGGAAGTCACTATGTGCAGCCCACACTTAAGTAGTGAGTTTTTCTCCACCTCCTCAGGGGCAAAGTATCTACATAAATTATTTGGAATTCTTCTGCATGGGAGATTTGTCTATTCTCCCCCATTTGTTTATTTATTCAATAAATTGTTCATATTAATATGGACTCACAGGTATTTTTATACTTTGGGTTATAAACCAACACTTTTTATTTTGTTGTTTGAGCTGTTCCAACTTTGGTCCTTGGGAGCAGCTCTTTCAGTTGGTGCCCTGTGTATCCCTTTGACATACCTCCACCAATGTGATTTTGTTGTTGTTGTTGTTTGATTATTTTCTTACTTTCTTGAACTACAGTATACCCCATGCTCATCTTGTATCTTTCCTGCTCCAGTCTTAGAATCAGCAATTTCTCTGAGGAGCCCTGGTTCCTTTTATTGGAGAATGGTATTAGAAACCAAGATCTGGGGTGCTCTACAATATACTTTTGATCTTAGGTTGTCTTGCTAAAATTTGTAAGTATTAACTCTTCATATAATGCTTCTCCATTATTCTTTCCATTCTTTCCTATTGGAACTTATAAAAAGTTTGTTGAAGGGTCTCAATCTATCCTTCATGTGAGCTTCCTTTCTTCTTTTGTTTTGTTTCCTCCTTTTCTACCTCTTCTTCATCTTTTTTGTCTGTGCTGTGTTCTGCTGAATTCCTCATTAGTATGTTTCCCATTAATAATACTCTCTCTGATGGTCTCTGGCCCTGATTTTTATGTTATTAAGTTGTTTTATAACTTCCACTAGCATATTTTTCATTTCCAAGATTTTTAATCAGTTATTTTTTTCTCTCTTTCTATTGCTATTTCATTCACAAATCATATCCACTAGTCAGTTGGTGGCTTGGTTAAAGTCCTAGTCTTGAGGCTGTGTCTATCTTTACACATTTCTTTAAGTCATAACCTCAGCCAGTAAGTCAGCAACTTTTAAAAAGATATACGTTATATAAAATGGTAGTGAAGAACATATCTCAGCCCTGGGTTTTAAGTAGTGAGTCAGTTCCTGTTCACCATATTTAATCCTTTTTACCCCCAGAGGCTGAACTTCAATAGCCATTTTACTGTTTAGGCTGGAAACTCCAATATATTTATTCTTATGACGTTTTAAAAATTTACATCAAGCAAGACAAATTTCTGTTTTGCAGTAGTAACATAAAACTTTCTTTAAAAAATATATTTATTTATTAAAATAAATCATTTAAAGAAAAGTACAAAGTTAATAATAGGGCAGAATAAAATAAAAATGACTGACATTTGAATGACCTAGCACTAAGCCACACTGAGATTCCATGATTCAAATGCTATTGGAGGAATAGGGACTAGAAGCTGGATCTCCTAATGGTCCAAGCCCTTACACTGGGCATTTTCTGCACAGTAACCTGTACATATTTTCCTGTGCAGCTGATGAATGTCTGTCACTGTTGGGCAGTAGGACATAAGTTGGGGGCATCAGGTGTCCAGTGATGCTGAGGTAGGAACATGGAAGCTACTGGTTTGAGAAACATGAAAATTAGAACCCTCTCAGAGCCCTGCTTAAAGGGACCCAGCAGCTCACACTGACTAGCCAAGGATAGCCATCTCACATGGTGAGGAGGTCATGGTACTGGTGTTTGGTGTTAAAGGTGGGGAATCCTGGATCCCCTTCCTGGCACAGTGTCTGAGTCTGAGGTTTGGGGATAAATGACTTGTCTGCTCCAGAGGTGACTCACAGAATTTGGAAATTGTCAGCTGCAGCCTGAACTTTAAGAAAAATTATTATTATCATCTCTGACTAATAACTAGCAAACTCAAAGTGAAAAATAACTCAGTGCAGATGAAGAGAAAGTTCTTTTTCTTAATCCTCATATTAAACTAGAATGTACAATAAGGTAAAAGAAGAGACATATAGATAACAAATCTTAAAATATTAGCTGGGTAATTATGCCAATTAACATTTAATTTTATCTATGCCCATCACATTTTATCTATAATAGCATCATGGGTAATAGTTATTACTGGAGATTTCTGAAAGTTAATTAAAATCACTGAGACAGAACCAACAAAAGTCCATTCTTTTTAAAAAAATTCATTGAAGTTTAAATAATCAATTTTCCATTCTGAAAATTTACTCCAAATGGAAACTTTGAGATCCAGGGTCAGAGACAGGTTTTTTTCTTTCCTGTCAACTGCTGTATCATGAGACTCTCATTGCTAAACTTCCCCTGTTTCTCATTGAGGCAGAGTAAAAGGCAGTGGTAGGGTAAGGGTTAAGTCACCGTGTCCCCCAGGCTTCTGATTTCTGGTCCCTCAGCCTAATGCAAAAGACCACCCGCCATAGAATGGGCTTTCCCCCCTCCCCCAGCTGCAGCTCAAGTGAGTTCTGGATTCCCGTTCCATCCAAAAGCCCTGTGGATGTGCAAGCAGAGGTGATAAACTAAAATGTGCAGGTTGAAAGTTCCTCATGGTTCATTTCTAACAGGGGCTCTGGATCCCAGGGGAGAGCTGTCTGCACAGTGTGTGCAGGTCAAAGCTGATCAGCTGATGGGGGAGCAACTGTGGAGAGTCCGGGGACCAGTGTTTGGGGTGGGTGAGGAAACCCTGTCCTTAAGGGCCTGGCACATCCTGGGGGGTCTTCTGGACTGCCAGCCCTGTGCATAAGGCTAAACTTTTATTGCTATCTATCTACTTTATAAAGCCAAGTCAGCACAATTCAGGACCCATCTTCTCCCCTCACAGACCACATAACCATTTTTTGGTGAGGTATCTGTGAAGTAATTCTCAGCGTATTCTGATGGAAAAGAAAGTTTAGCTGCTGCTAAATGCAACCTCCTTCATTACTGAGGAGGCTGCACAAATGCATATTTCTCCTTTCTTGATTGGGTTCAATAATCTTTGGCCAGAAAACTAAAGATGATAAATACGTACAGAACTTGCATTTATGGGTCTGCAACTACAGTAGCCAAACTTTTTATCCATCTTTACGTCTCCAGGATCCACTAATTCTACCAACTGGCTGCTACAGCATATGTTTGGAGTATGTTTTTTTATCTTTTATTGAGTATCAATCAATCGATCGATCAATCGATCTGTCAGTGTTTATCAGGCATCTCTCACAGCCATGCCACAGTAGTAGGTGTAGGGTAGAAAGGTGTACTGAGCTCTGAAGGACATGGCTAAGTCTGGAAAATGAGTGACCTTCAAGTGTTTTGCCTTATCTGATCCCCACTAACCACACACGTGACTGTTCTTGCCCTTCCTGGGACCCCATAGCAAAATTTTTCAACATTTTGAATGTTTGTCTGATAATACCTACCATGACCTTCTTGCATTCTTTTTCTTTGTGCACTTGCCTTACTTCTTTCCTGGACCATTTGTTCCAAGAGACAGGGATACCATCTAATTCATCTCCCATTCCCTAACTTCCGGCACAGGGCCTAGCACCCACTAGGTCTCAAAAATATTTAGTGGATTATTTTGCCAGCACTGGCCTCCCAATTCTAACAGATGACATTTGTAAAACTGTCAGTTACAATATAATTCACACCTGACATTTCTGTTCTTTTGGAACATGACAATACAAAAATTGACTTCTTTCTTTGCACATCCATTTTTTTATTTGTGTGTGTGTTTTTAAGTAACCAGGCCCCAATTAAGCCAACCTGTTCTTGATCAACTTATTCTTGATTTTTTAAAAATTATATAAGCTGTAGTTTCATTTCTATAGCCCAAATTAAAATACATCATTGAAATTAAAGTAATCCTACAGGAGTTCCTTTAGTGTATTCAAAGCCAAATGTTGATAATAATGGTATTTACTTACTGAAATTTAGGAGTATTCATTCAAAAACAACATGCAGTCCTAAGTGCCTTAGACCAAAGAATACAAGTTGCTTTAAGTTTCTGTGCTCTAATTAGGTAGGAAATAATTTCTTTTCCCCTTATTAACTGCCTCCTTTCCATTATATTCTATATCATTTTAAACAGAACAACCACTTAAAAGAGTTAATGGGGGCCTCCCTGGTGGCGCAGTGGTTGAGAGTCCGCCTGCCGATGCAGGGGATACGGGTTCGTGCCCCGGTCTGGGAGGATCCCGTGTGCCGCGGAGTGGCTGGGCCCGTGAGCCATGGCCGCTGGGCCTGCGCGTCCGGAGCCTGTGCTCCGCAACGGGGGAGGCCACAACAGTGAGAGGCCCGCATACCGCAAAAAAAAAAAAAAAAAAAAAAAAGAGTTAATGGAATCCTAAGGTCTTACCTGAAGATCAAAAAAAGATAAATCACCATTATTTATAAAAGTAAAAAAAGATCCCAGCAGTTGCAACTCAGTTAAGTCTACCTTCTAAGCATAGCTCATGTATATATCTGAAAATGGATTTGTTCCATCCATTTGCAAATGCCTTGGCATGAGCAAGGCAACAGGATTCAATCAAAAAGATTTCATGGAGAACAATTCCTGTCAGAATTCCTAGGAAAAGTAGAGACTGATTTTTTTTCTTTGTAGAAAGAGGGAGACCTCTTCTATGGGCCTAATCTGCTTTGCTTTATCATGATTTGAGATGCTGCCTTACCTAGGAAAGCACAGTCCAGTGTGGGGTGATGTTGAGGCTACAGCTCTCGTGCTCCCCATACAGCCAAAGCTGCATGGGGCTTTAGACGTCACATAGGCTAATACCCCCTTTCTACAAATGAGGCAACTGGCATGCAGGGAGGGAAAGGGACCACACTAAGTCATTGGATCCCAAACTTGGCTGATCATCACTCATTCATTCCATTCATTCAGCAAGTGCTTACTTCACACTCCTCTATGCTAGGACTGTTCTTGGTTCTGGGCACACAGTGATGGTCAAGAAGGCTATGGTCCTTACCCTCTTGTATGCTCAGCACCAAGAACAGTGCACGTAATGGACAGGGTGACTGTGGAAGAGTGGAGAGGGCCGGGAAGGGAAGGCTTATGCTGAGATCTAAACAAGAAGATGTCCTTTTGGGCTGCCTTAACAAAACACCATAAACTGGGTAGTTGATACACAACAGGAAATTTTTTTCTCACAGTACTAGAGGCTGGGAAGTCCATGATCAAGGCATCAACAGATTTTCTGGTGAGAGGCCACTTTCTGGTTCACAGATGGCTGCCTTTTCACTGTGTCCTTACATGGTGGAAGGGGCAAGGGAGCTCTCTGGGGTTTCTTTCATAAGAGCGCTAATCCCATTCATGAGGACTCTACCTTCATGACCTAAGCCCCACCCAAAGCCCCTACCTCCTAATACCATCACATTGGGCATTGGGTTTCAACATATGAATTTGGGTGGGGGGACACAAACATTTCATCTATAGCAGAAGGACTAGACATGGGATGATCAAAGGGTCGGGGCAGGAATCATCCTAGGCAAAGGGAGGAGTGAGCACACAGGTTCTGAGATGGGAGGCAGCTTGAGCTGTTTAAGATGTGGCTGAGCGTGGTGAGTGTGGGGAAAGAGGAAGGCGCTGTGATTAGAGGGGAGGTCAAGGCCAGGTGATGTAAGGATGTATAGGGGGTGGTAAGGAGTATGGATTTTTAAAAAATTGTAATAGGCAATCAGCTCCTCATCAAATTTAGCTTTTTACAAGGGCATTTTCTTTGTTGTTATTGTTTCTTTTGTTTGTTTGTTTGTTTTTTTACATTCTGTGAAATTTTTTTTGTCTCATTAGTAGGTCATTTTATTTTATTTTATTTATTTTTTTACATCTTTATTGGAATATAATTGCTTAACAATGGTGTGTTAGTTTCTGCTGTATAACAAAATGAATCAGTTATACATATACATATGTTCCCATATCCCCTCCCTCTTGCGTCTCCCTCCCACCCTCCCTATCCCACCCCTCTAGGTGGTCACAAAGCACTGAGCTGATTTCCCTGTGCTATGCGGCTGCTTCCCACTAGCTATCTACCTTACGTTTGGTAGTGTATATATGTCCATGCCTCTCTTTCACTTTGTCACAGCTTACCCTTCCCCCTCCCCATATTCTCAAGTCCATTCTCTAGTAGGTCTGTGTCTTTATTCCTGTCTTACCCCTATGTGCTGCATGACATTTTTTTTCTTAAATTCCATATATATGTGTCAGCATACAGTATTTGTCTTTCTCTTTCTGACTTACTTCACATCTACCTCATTACAAATAGCTCAATTTCGTTTATTTTTATGGCTGAGTAATATTCCATTGTATATATGTGCCACATCTTCTTTATCAATTCATCTGATGATGGACACTTAGGTTGTTTCTATCTCCAGGCTATTGTAAATAGGGCTGCTATGAACATTTTGGTACATGACTCTTTTTGAATTATGGTTTTCTCATGGTATATGCCCAGTAGTGGGATTGCTGGGTCATATGATAGTTCTATTTGTAGTTTTTCAAGGAACCTCCATACTGTTCTCCATAGTGGCTGTACCAATTCACATTCCCACCAGCAGTGCAAGAGTGTTCCTTTTTTTCCACACCCTCTCCAGCATTTATTGTTTCTAGATTTTTTGATGATGGCCATTCTGACTGGTGTGAGATGATATCTCATTGTAGTTTTGATTTGCATTTCTCTAATGATTAAAGATGTTGAGCATCCTTTAATGTGTTTGTTGGCAGTCTGTATATCTTCTGTGGAGAAATATCTATTTAGGTCTTCTGCCCATTTTTGGATTGGGTCGTTTGTTTTTTTGTTACTGAGCTGCATGAGCTGGTTATAAATTTTGGAGATTAACCCTTTGTCAGTTGCTTCATTTGCAAATATTTTCTCCCATTCTAAGGGCTGTCTTTTGGTCTTGTTTATGGTTTCCTTTGCTGTGCAAAAGCTTTGAAGTTTCATTAGGTCCCATGTGTTTATTTTTGTCTTTATTTCCATTTCTCTAGGAGGTGGGTCAAAAAGCATCTTGCTGTGATTTATGTTATAGAATGTTCTGCCTATGTTATGTTTTCCTCTAAGAGTTTGATAGTGTCTGGCCTTACATTTAGGTCTTTAATCCATTTTGAGCTTATTTTTGTGTATGGTGTTAGGGAGTGATCTAATCTCATACTTTTACATGTCCCTGTCCAGTTTTCCCAGCACCACTTAATGAAGAGACTGTCCTTTCTCCACTGTACATTCCTGCCTCCTTTATCAAAGATAAGGTGACCATGTGTGCGTGGGTTTATCTCTGGGCTTTCTATCCTGTTCCATTGATCTATCTTTCTGTTTTTGTGCCAGTACCATACTGTCTTGACTACTGTAGCTTTGTAGTATAGTCTGAAGTCAGGGAGCCTGATTCCTCCAGCTCCATTTTTCGTTCTCAAGATTGCTTTGGCTATTCGGGGTCTTTTGTGTTTCCATACAAATCGTGAAGTTTTTTGTTCTAGTTCTGTGAAAAATGCCAGTGGTAGTTTGATAGGGATTGCATTGAATCTGTAGATTGCTTTGGGTAGTAGAGTCATTTTCACAATGTTGATTCTTCCAATCCAAGAACATGGTATATCTCTCCAACTATTTGTATCATCTTTAATTTCATTCATCAGTGTCATAATTTTCTGCATACAGGTCTTTTGTCTCCTTAGGTAGGTTTATTCCTAGATATTTCATTCTTTTTGTTGCAATGGTAAATGGGAGTGTTTTCTTGATTTCACTTTCAGATTTTTCATCATTAGTGTATAGGAATGCCAGAGATTTCTGTGCGTTAATTTTGTATCCCGCTACTTTACCAAATTCATTGATTAGCTCTAGTAGTTTTCTGGTAGCATCTTTAGGATTCTCTATGTATAGTGTCATGACATCTGCAAACAGTGACAGCTTTACTTCTTCTTTTCCAATTTGGATTCCTTTTATTTCCTTTTCTTCTCTGATTGCTGTGGCTAAAACTTCCAAAACTAGGTTGAATAAGAGTGGTGAGAGTGGGCAACCTTGTCTTGTTCCTGATCTTAGTGGAAATGGTTTCAGTTTTTCACCATTGAGGACGATGCTGGCTGTGGGTTTGTCATATATGGCCTTTATGATGTTGAGGAAAGTTCCCTCTATGCCTACTTTCTGCAGGGTTTTTAGCATAAATGGGTGTTGAATTTTGTCGAAAGCTTTCTCTGCATCTATTGAGATGATCATATGGTTTTTCTCCTTCAATTTGTTAATATGGTGTATCACGTTGATTGATTTGCGTATATTGAAGAATCCTTGCATTCCTGGAATAAACCCCACTTGATCATGGTGTATGATCCTTTTAATGTGCTGTTGGATTCTGTTTGCTAGTATTTTGTTGAGGATTTTTGCATCTATGTTCATCAGTGATATTGGCCTGTAGTTTTCTTTCTTTGTGACATCCTTGCCTGGTTTTGGTATCAAGGTGATGGTGGCCTCATAGAATGAGTTTGGGAGTGTTCCTCCCTCTTCTATATTTTGGAAGAGTTTGAGAAGGATAGGTGTTAGCTCTTCTCTAAATGTTTGAGAGAATTCACCTGTGAAGCCATCTGGTCCTGGGCTTTTGTTTGTTGGAAGATTTTTTTATCACAGTTTCAATTTCAGTGTTTGTGATTGGTCTGTTCATATTTTCTATTTCTTCCTGGTTCAGTCTTGGCAGGTTGTGCATTTCTAAGAATTTGTCCATTTCTTCCAGGTTGTCCATTTTATTGGCATAGAGTTGCTTGTAGTAATCTCTCATGATCTTTTGTATTTCTGTAGTGTCAGTTGTTACTTCTCCCTTTTCATTTCTAATTCTATTGATTTGAGTCTTCTCCCTTTTTTTATTCATGAGTCTGGCTAATGGTTTATCAATTTTGTTTATCTTCTCAAAGAACCAGCTTTTAGTTTTATTGATCTTTGCTATCGTTTCCTTCATTTCTTTTTCATTTATTTCTGATCGGATCTTTATGATTTCTTTCCTTCTGCTAACTTTGGGATGTTTTTGTTCTTCTTTCTCTAATTGCTTCAGGTGCAAGGTTAGGTTGTTTATTCGAGATGTTTCCTGTTTCTTAAGGTGGGATTGTATTACTATAAACTTCCCTCTTAGAACTGCTTTTGCTGCATCTCATAGGTTTTGGGTCGTCGTGTCTCCATTGTCATTTGTTTCTAGGTATTTTTAAATTTCCTCTTTGATTTCTTCAGTGATCACTTCGTTATTAAGTAGTGTATTGTTTAGTCTCCATGTGTTTGTATTTTTTACAGATCTTTTCCTGTAATTGATATCTAGTCTCATAGCGTTGTGGTAGGAAAAGATACTTGATACAAGTTCAATTTTCTTAAATTTACCAAGGCTTGATTTGTGACCCAAGGTATGATCTATCCTGGAGAATGTTCCATGAGCACTTGAGAAAAATGTATATTCTGTTGTTTTTGGATGGAATGTCCTATAAATATCAATTAAGTCCATCTTGTTTAATGTATCATTTAAAGCTTGTGTTTTCTTATTTATTTCCATTTTGGATGATCTGTCCATTGGTGAAAGTGGGATGTTAAAGTCCCCTACTATGAATGTGTTACTGTCAATTTCCCCTTTTATGGCTGTTAGTATTTGCCTTATGTATTGAGGTGCTCCTATGTTGGGTACATAAATATTTATAATTGTTATATCTTCTTCTTGGATCGATCCCTTGATCATTATGTAGTGTCCTTCTTTGTCTCTTCTAGTAGTCTTTATTTTAAAGTCTATTTTGTCTGATATGAGAATTGCTACTCCAGCTTTCTTTTGGTTCCATTTGCATGGAATATCTTTTTCCATCCCCTTACTTTCAGTCTGTATGTGTCTCTAGGTCTAAAGTGGGTCTCTTGTAGGCAGCATATATATGGGTCTTGTTTTTGTATCCATTCAGCCAATCTGTGTCTTTTGGTGGGAGCATTTAGTCCATTTACATTTAAGGTAATTATCCATATGTATGTTCCTATTCCTATTTTCTTAATTGTTTTGGGTTCGTTATTGTAGGTCTTTTCCTTCTGTTGTGTTTCTTGCCTAGAGAAGTTCCTTTAGCATTTGTTGTAAAGCTGGTTTCGTGGTGCTGAGCTCTCTCAGCTTTTGCTTGTCTGTAAACGTTTTAATTTCTCCATCAAATCTGAATGAGATCCTTGCTGGGTAGAGTAATCTTGGTTGCAGGTTTTTCTACTTCATCACTTTAAATATGTCCTGCCTGTCCCTTCTGGCTTGCCGTTTCTGCTGAAAGATCAGCTCTTAACCTTATGGGGATTCCCTTGTGTGTTATTTGTTGTTTTTCCCTGGCTGCTTTTAGTATGTTTTCTTTGTATTTAATTTTTGACAGTTTGATTAATATGTGTCTTGGCGTATTTCTCCTTGGATTTATCCTGTATGGGACTCTCTGTGCCTCCTGGACTTGACTATTTCCTTTCCCATATTAGGGAAGTTTTCAACTATAATCTCTTCAAATATTTTCTCAGTCCCTTTCTTTTTCTCTTCTTCTTCTGGAACCCCTATAATTCGAATGTTGGTGCGTTTAATTTTTGTCCCAGAGTTCTCTGAGACTGTCCTCAGTTCTTTTCATTCTTTTTTCTTTCTTCTGCTCTGTAGTAGTTATTTCCACTATTTTATCTTCCACCTCACTTATCCGTTCTTCTGCCTCAGTTATTCTGCTATTGATCCCATGTAGAGTATTTTTCATTTCATTTATTGTGTTTTCAATCGTTGCTTGATTCATCTTTAGTTCTTCTAGGTCCTTGTTAACTGTTTCTTGCATTTTGTCTATTCTGTTTCCAAGATTTTGGATCTGGGAAATAGAATCTTGGATCATCTTTACCATCATTATTCTGAATTCTTTTTCAGGTAGACTGCCTATTACCTCTTCATTTGTTAGGTCTGGTGGGTTTTTATCTTGCTCCTTCTCCTGCTGTGTGTTTTTCTGTCTTCTCATTTTGCTTATCTTACTGTGTTTGGGGTCTCCTTTTTGCAGGCTGCAGGTTCGTAGTTCCCGTTGTTTTTGGTGTCTGTCCCCAGTGGCTAAGGTTGGTTCAGTGGGTTGTGTAGGCTTCCTGGTGGAGGGACTAGTGCCTGTGTTCTGGTGGATGAGGCTGGATCTTGTCTTTCTGGTGGGCAGGTCCACGTCTGGTGGTGTGTTTTGTGGTGTCTGTAGACTTTTTATGATTTTAGGCAGCCTCTCTGCTAATGGGTGGCGTTGTGTTCCTGTCTTGCTAGTTGTTTGGCATAGGGTGTCCAGCACTGTAGCTTGCTGGTCGCTGAGTGAAGCTGGGTGCTGGTGTTGAGATGGAGATCTCTGGAAGATTTTCGCCGTTTGATATTATGTGGAGCTGGGAAGTCTCTTGTGGACCAGTGTCCTAAAGTTGGCTCTCCCACCTCAGAGGCACAGCACTGACTCCTGGCTCCTCAATTTGGGATGATTCGTTGTCTATTCATGTATTTCACATCAGGTTGATTGTGGAGATTTAATCCACTGCTTCTGAGGCTGCTGGGAGAGATTTCCCTTTGTCTTCTTTGTTCTCACAACTCCCGGGGCTCAGCTTTGGATTTGGCCCCGCATCTCCGTGTAGGTTGCCGGAGGGCGTCTGTTCTTCGCTCAGACAGGACAGGGTTAAAGTAGCAGCCGCTTCGGGGACTCTGGCTCACTCAGGCCAGGAGGGAGGGAGGGGCACGGAGTGCGGTGGGGCGAGCCTGCAGTGGCAGAGGCCAGCGTGACGTTGCACCAGCCCGAGGCGCGCCGTGCGTTCTCCCAGAGAAGCCGTCCCTGGATCCTGGGACCCCGGCAGTGACGGGCTGCACAGGCTCCCCGGAAGCGTGGACAGTGACCTGCGCTCGCACACAGGCCTCTTGGCGGCGGCAGCAGCCCCAGCGTCCCACACTCGTCTCTGGGGTCCGCACTTTCAGTCGCGGCTTGCGCCTGTCTCTGGAGCTCCTTTAAGCAGCGCTCTTAATCCCCTCTTCTCGCGCACCAGGAAACAAAGAGGGAAGAAAAAGTCTCTTGCCTCTTCGGCAGGTCCAGACTTTTTCCCGGACTCCCTCCCGGCTAGCTGTGGCGCATTAGCCCCTTCAGGCTGTGTTTACGCCACCAGCCCCCGTCCCCTCCCTGCGCTCCGACTGAAGCCCGAGCCTCAGCTCCCAGCGCCGCCCGCCCCAGCGGCCGAGCAGACAAGCCTCTCGGGCTGGTGAGTGCCGGTTGGCACTGATCCTCTGTGCGGGAATCTCTCTGCTTTGCCCTACCCAGGTACGTGGGGGAGTTTCTTGCCTTTTGGGAGGTCTGAGGTCTTCTGCCAGCGTTCAGTAGGTGTTTTGTAGGAGTTGTTCCACGTGTAGCTGTATTTCTGGTGTATCTGTGGGGAGGAAGGTGATCTCCGCGTCTTACTCTTCCGCCATCTTGCCCGGAAGTCTGTTGTTATTGTTTTAATACAGATTCTTGGGACTAGGATTCTGACGAGCCAGATCCGAAGATGGACCAGGACAGTTACTGGCCAATTCCTCGGTCTGCAAGTCAGCTCCTCCCATTGTATTAATGACCCTTCTGGGCAAGAATGAGAAGAGAGGGCAGTGTTACCTCTTGGACAAACAAGTTAAAATTGGCCAAATTTTAGCCACAAACACAAAAGATTTTACCTAAAAATACTACTGTGATCATCTTGGGCAGACGGTGGCACAGGTTAGCTAAGGCTAGAACAAACAAAGCCATCACGTCCTTCTGTTGATGAAGCTGGTGAATGTATCTCCTCCCCTGGTCAGGCTGGTCACCCCAGCAGGGTATAGCCAACCACACTTAACCCACCCCACAGAGATGAGAATCCCTTCTGACTGCACCACAGGCTGATAATCCAGAGGGTGGTAATCGGTGAGTCAGTTGCCAACCTCACAGAAATGAGACAAATGAGGACTACAGGGGATGGACCTGAGGCTGGTGGCCCAAAATTGCCTTCGATGACCTAGAACCCTAGCATCTGGTTGTTGTTGTTTAACTTCATGCTACCAGTCTTTACCCACTGGGAATAAAATGACATGGAGGAACAGAACAGTGTCAGTACACACCTGGGAACAGACACATGACCTAAATGTTAACTGGCCAGCAGCCATAAAAGTGTCTCAGGGCATTCACATGCCTGGGCCTTCCTAACCAGTAGTTGAGGCTTGCATTAGACAGACAGAGCTCTCAACATCAGCACCAGGAGACTTGGCTAGGAATGCCAGCTTTGCCTCCTTACTACCTGTGTGACCTTAGGGAAGTCACTTAGTCTCTCTGGGTCTCACTTGGCTTCTGTGGACAGTGGGAAAGGTGAACGTGGCCTTGCCAACATCACGGGCTTATATTTTGAGGCCCAAAGGAAGTAATGGTTATGAAAGGGACTTGGAAAGGGTAGAGTGCCACATAAAATGTCTTATTAGGCTTTATGAGCACTGGGAAGTTTGAAGAATTAGGAAATACATCAAAGAGATGAGGTAAAAGGATCAAAAGGCAAAAATTCTAAGAATAAACTATAGAAACGGAGATTTTTCCATGTGAAATAGAAAAGGTTGAGGGCTATATTCCAGCCTGTAATTGGTTCTCGCTCAGACTATCATGACTAACTTCTTTCATGTCTCCTGAGGAGAAAACAAAATAAATTCATAATAAAAGGGTGGTGTTTTCTATCTCTGAAGAATGTCTTACAAGAATATGAAACACCAAAATGTGTTACTAAAGCAAGTTTGGTATTCTTTCTCTAATGACCTTAGGAGAGATTTGTACTTGAGTGTGGGTGGCTTAAACATGGTTCTGGCTGAAGACAGGGAAGGAACTACAGAGGTTTCCTTTTTTTTTAGTTCTTGGAATTAAATTCACAAGAATTTTCAGGCTGTAAGCTACATAAAGACAGGGAGTTCTGTTCACTGATACATCCCAAGCACCTAGCATAGTACCAGGTATATACTAGGTACTTAATAGATACTCACTGAATGGATTAACAAAACACCATGAGCTTGTCCTAATATTTGAAAGCGAGACAGGCCCATCCCTATATCTTCATTTGCTCTCAGGTTCACCTTTCTAAGCCAGCCCCAGCCCCAGCACATTGTGGGCTAGCTCTACACGTCACAGCAGTGGCTTCCGACCCCAGGTAACTTGTATGGAGTGGTCGGAGTCAAGCCCACTCCGGCTCAACTAGAACCACCCAGCTTTTACCTAGGATACCTACATACTGGGTTTCCGGATATCATTTTCCATTTTGGGGGTAACATTCCATTCAAGTTGCCATCATATGAGAGAGTTTTTGATGACAGGCCTGAAATGCAGGAAAAGCAAGGAAATATGTCTCCTGTCAAGGCATCTTCCATCCTTAGGATTTCTGAGTAACAGATGAAGGGATTAAAATGGTCACTCTGGTCATTTCTTTGGTGTCTCTTGTTTCATAAAATCCAAACAGAAGAAAGGATCTAAATTGTTCTCATTTTCCTCTTTTTGAAGTTTCCACGGGCTGTTGATTAAATAATCATATTTTAAAAAAGCAACCTTTCGTATTCGAAAAGGCTGAGAGTTGCCAGGTCTCTGGGGAGGCTTTGATTGTGTGCTTACAAGGCCATTGATTGAAATTGTTCTGCTACCCAGTGGTGAATGCATTGTAACCACAATATTCTCTCAGGTATAACAGCCCTTGAGCAGAAACATGCTTTCTAGTTAATTATTAGCATCCAAGAAGGAGTGTGACCATGTGTCTAGGCCTGTGATTAGCATCAGCAGAAGCAGACCTGCCAAGGACTCTTTCCAAAGGCCCCAAGGTGCCAGCAGACACCTTCTCCAACCCCATCTCCAGATGAAAAGGGGAACACAGATCTGGACCACGCTCCAATGTGGGGGGGGGGCGGGATAAAGAGATCTCTTTGAAGGGCTTTAGGACTGCTCAGCAAGCAGAAGTTCAGTTCAGAGTTGATGGCTTGTCCCTGTCCTGGAATCAGAAGCGTGGCCTCCTATCCCATCCCAATCTACATTTACCTCTGCCATTGAAGGTCCAGCATCCCAAACGATCACTCTGGGAGACAATTAGATGTGAAGTGTGTATCCTGCTTTTCAGAACATGTTTTTAGTTCTTTTCTTTTGATTCACCACTATTCTCTGGCCAAGGGCAGTTGAGGTAGAAATGTCCAGCCCCAGTGTAAAAAGGTTCACAGAGGTTAAGTGGCTTCTCTAGTTCACAGGCTAGGGTAGGTACTGGACGCCCCAGTAATGGAGTCAGACTGCTTGGGGTCACATCTTGGAACCTCCACTTAATTAGCTCTGTAGTGTGGGCTTTGGTGACTCAGTTTCCTCATGTGCAAAGTGAAAACTGTAATGATATTTGCTTCATGGGGTGGTTGGTAGACTAAGAGATAAGGGAACATAGTCAGCAGAGAGCTTAGTACCCTTAAATGATCAATAAATATTAGCCATCATTATTATTATTATTGAGAAAATTACTATTATGGGGAGCCACCACTGAGCCTGATTCCCAGTCGAGTGCTTTTCCCACTACACAGCGCTGCCCTCAGCACAGCTGCTGGTTTTCCCCTTTAACCAATCCTTTACCTCTGCCCCTACCACCGTTCTCATTCAAAATAGTGAAAACTTAAACTCTTTCTAAACATTGTGGCCTCTTTGGATGCTGTTTAAAATTCTGGGCAGGCGGGCTTCCCTGGTGGCGCAGTGGCTGAGAGTCTGCCTGCCGATGCAGGGGACACGGGTTTGTGCCCCGGTGCGGGAAGATCCCACATGCCGCGGAGCGGCTGGGCCCGTGAGCCATGGCCGCTGAGCCTGCGCATCCGGAGCCTGTGCTCCGCAACGGGAGAGGCCACAACAGTGAGAGGCCCGCGTACCGCAAAAAAAAAAAAAAAAAAAGAAAAGAAAAAAATTCTGGGCTGGCATGAGGGGATGTGATGTTTCTATATCGTTGTGGCACATAGTTAAGACGTACCATCAGACACCGGGAAAGGCTGCCACCAAAGGCTTGAGTGGTGTGAGTGGAGCAAGCATAGCTGGTTCCTCCCAGCGTCAACCACCAACCCAGGAGAATACCATCAGTTAAGTGGCAGGGGCACGACTGCTAAGGGAGTCTTGGGGTTCCTTGCCCTGAGTCCTTTCCATTCACCAGCTCCTTGCATCGCCCTGCATCTGTGACCAGTTGTACAAGGAAGGGAGGAGTCAGGAAGGAGGGTGGGAGGGTTTGAACAGGGATCCGGGTAGACATCTGTGAAGTGGTTTTCACTGCTGGCTGCCACCACATCAGTGGCACTCCCTATGCTGACATCAGAGGGTGGCGCTCAGAACTTCATGATTTAAATCTCCAATAAAGGGAATATCTGAGGACAAACCCTTAACATCCCCAGAGGATGTTTTCTGGGGTCCATGTCCTTGCTCCGAAATCCAACATCTCCTGGAGAAACCACTAGACATAACATGCTGTGGACTGGGTAGAATTAGTTAATTAGGAGTTCTCTGGCAAGATAGCATATGAAAATCGCAGGTGGCCAGGCTTCATTCCCTCTCACTGCTGGGAAGGTGTATCTTGGGTTTCTATCCAGAACTCTGCTTACTGGAGTACAGACAGGGAGAACACCCTTCAAGGTCCCTGCCTTCAGGGGATTTATGAGGGAGTTGAAAAAGTAACAGCATAGAGAATACGTAAGACACCGGCACAAGGCAAGTCCCCTACGTGGGTGACACCAAGGCTAAGAATGTCTCTCTTCTAACACCATCTCCAGATTTTGCAGGTCACTCACTGACCCACTCTTCCTAAATCTAAAATTTCTATTCCACATTTCCAAACCTCCTTGGAAAAGTGACAGTGTTATCGTTAGTCATTTTGATCTCCCTGGAAAAAAAGGGTGTTACGTCAATTCGATAATTATTAATGTGGAACCTGGCTTTCCAAGTTTAGATGACGTTTTTCACAAGGGTACAGCTTATTATAAGTCACATGCAAATAAGTGCTGATTTCTGGGTTAGCTTTTCTCCTACAACCTAAACCTGGACCTCCTCAGTAACCCTAGAATCATTATTCTTGGAAGAGGAAACTCAGAATTCAAGAATAAATATTATGAATACTTCATATGTCAATATTTGAAGTATAGCTACTCTTATGCTTTATCTGCTTTATCTTTGTCTACTATAGGCTGCTCTGCATCACATGATGTACTTGAAAGACGTGGGCTCTGGCAAGTGAGAGAACTGAGTTCACATTCTGGCTCTGCCACTTCCTGTCTGTGCGAACTTGGGTATCTCCTTTGAGCCTTAGTTCCCTCATCTGTAAAATAGGAGTAAACGGCCTTATTTTTCAAGGTGGGTGTGAGGAATAAGGCAGTGAACTGAGAAAAACAGAGTTCAGTGTCTGTTTGCCAAATGGGTGTTCCATAATAGTAATAATTTAATAGCTAACGATTAGTGAATACGTAGTATGTACTAAACAGTATGCTCTGTGCTTTATGTATATCACTGTATTTAATCCTCAGTACACCCATGAGATACGTATAATCATTTTGTCCACTTTATAGTTGAGGAAACTGAGGCACAGATAAATTATATGACTTAGTTAAGAACACACAGCCAGGTACTGTCAGAGTTAGGATTTGAACCCAGGGTCTAGGATTTGAACGCAGGACCTAGGATCTGAACCCAGACCAGATGGGCCTCCAGAGCTCATTTAATAACCACAAGAAATAGTGACCATTCTTATCAAGATTATTCAGTTGAAAAATGAAATGTTTGGGTTTTTTTTTTCTTTTTTGGTTTAAATGCTGAAAAAGAACTGCTCTGACAACTAGGTGCACCAATTTGCTCTGTCCTTTTCTCAATATAAAAACAAAGCTTCTATAGGATGTCTGGCATTATTTGGAAAAAGAAAAATTGCTTCCTGTAATCTGGTAATGTAAGCAGGCTAGTGATATGTGCTTTTAAAAAATCCAGGAATACCCTAGTTGTAGTGAACTTCATTTTTTGTACAATTAAATATATAAGCTGAAAGATTTTAAATTTAAGGGCATAAAAAGGTGTGATTTGGAATGGAGATTTTGCTTCCAGCCTTAATGACCGGACTGACAGACTATCACTTATTAACCTGGACCCTAAGTTGATATGTACCTTGTCTTAATGGTGATAAGTAATGCATTAATTTACCTTTTATTCTTTGCCAGCAATGCTAAAGTGATCTGTAGATTTGACATGATATGTTTCTACTAGAAAGACTGCACTTCTCCCCTCTATTCATTTTAAATGGGACAAAATTCGCATTGTCTGTCATTTCCGTATTGAGAAATAGACAACTAAGGAATGTTATTTCATTAAGACTGTCACTGAAGCAGAATGCTGATGCCAATAAGCATTTCTGTATATGTTCTTTTCTTGCTGAAATCTTGTTGGCATGTTGCTGAAGCTGAGTGGTTTAAAAAAAAATCTCAAATGTAAAAATTATAATGCCATTGTCATTATCCAGAAAAGATAATGGCAGAGAAAAAGGAGAGTCGTAGAGGTTAAAATCTCTTGAGGGGTGGGAAAAGGGAAGGGGCTTTCAAGGAGCCTGACTGTATTGGCTACCCTCAGCTCCAGTACTCTAGGCACGGAAGACTGACTGGAGGTTTTCACCCACACTGAACTTTCTTTATTCCACAAATGCACTTTGCTTCCCCCCACCTCGGGGCCTTTCCGCACGGGCTTTTTCTCCCTGGAATGCTCTATCCACTGACCTTCCCCTAATCCTTGCACATTCTTCAGATCTCTGCTTAGATTAGAGAAGCCTTCCTCAATCTCCTAGATTCAGTTGGATCCTTTGTTCTTTTTCTTTATTGGGGTCAAACATTGTCATTCTTTACAACTGTATATTTGTGTGATTGACTGCAAGCTCCGTGGAGGGTGGGAACAAGGCCTGGTTTTAGGCACCACTGTAGCCCAGGGTTTGGCACAGTCTTGACACATAGTAGATGCTCAAGAAATATCTGTTGACCTACGATAGTTCACCCTACAGGGAACCTGAGCACCTTTTGTTTAGGTCAGTACTGCCGCTGCTACAAAATAAGATCACAGGGGTCTTACTTCCCCCGTCCAGATTATTTGTGCCGACAAAACAAGACTTTGGTTGCACATTGGACTGGTGTGAAGCAATCGTTCTCTCAGGCTTCCCAACAACTTTGACTGGCATAATCTCAGTTTGGTTTATAGCCTCTGGGGTTACCAGATTTGTAGTGAGATGCTGAATGTAGGGAGGCATTTATCAGTTTTCTCAGCACACAGGGGCACCTTTAAGGAAGGCTTCGCCATGTGGCAGAGTTGGAAATTAGCCTGCTTATCACTGAAGTTCACATGTCCTATGCCATTTGAGTTCAGGATCCACACCCTTGTGTGTGTCCATGGTTAAGAGCAATTCTGACACTTCTTTCTCACTCCAGTGGCAGTATTAGAATGGAAGTGAGTGAAAATGACATGATAATAGCAATAGTCTATAATGATGTTCAAAAATGTTTCTTAATAAATCAAAACGCAAATGTTACCAAATTATTTGTGACATGCCTCATGGCTGATTGTGATTCTCAAGTCCACACTGTGGAAAAAAAGCTGAAAAGCACTCAGAGAGTGGACCCTGAGAGCCAGCCAGGAGCCGCAGGCTGCCTTCCCTCCTCCTCACCCCCACCACAGGGCAAGCCCACTAAGGGGCACCTCTGCTTCCTTCCTCTTTTACTTTCTGGGTCTGGAATCAGGACAAAGCAGATCAGCATCTGGCATCGATTTGTTACTCTTTTAATAACCCTAATACATCTTTGAGCACTCCATTTACTTGAGCATTTTGACAAATCTATTTTAAAGAAAAGCATTTAGTTGTTCAGCTTTTGATCTGAATAAGCTCAAGTGCCTAAAAGTAGAGACCATGGTACATCTCTGTATTCAACTGCCACCTTCCCCCTTCCCCCCTTCCTCCCCTCCCCAGTATCTTACTCTATAAACCCCTTTGTGATCTTTATTTGTCTCTACCTCTTTTTTTTCTCACTTCTTCACTCCAGGAAGGATACTGTGGGATTGGCTTATTTTATTACCGGGCCTATTAGTATGCTGGTTTTGTGCGAACCTGGTCACTCCATCCATAACACAGGCTGTGTGAAAGGCCAAGAACTCAAATTCTCCCTCATTTGGGGAGGGGGGTATGTCCATGACAGTCCCTTGTCCCTTCCTTTTGAAACCCCTGACCTCAGCTTTCCTCCTTTCCGAAATGCCAGAGAAAAGAAATGAAGTTGTCTAAGGTGACCTGTTTCTTTCCTAGTGGGCTAAGCCACGCTCCCAGTCCTCAAAGTGCCGTTCACTTTCCGGAACTGGGTTTTCCCATATGAATGATGTAGCATCCAGCGCATTGTACCTGGAGTCAGAAGACTCAGTTGCAAGTTTGGACACCACCCCTTATCAGCTGCGTGACTTAGGCAAGTTACTTCAGCTTTCTGAACTTATTACCCATCCTCAGAATGGCTGGCTTGAAATGAGTATGCCTAGACTTTGTTCCATTATCACTCTTAAGAGGGAGAGAGACGGGGGAGAGAGGGAATCTACTGACCCGTTTCCAGCGGAGATTCAGGGAAGCCCTCCCAGGACTGGCCCCAGGCACCTTCCCGGTAGCCTGCATAGCCTCCCTTCCACTGTTGCTTGCCCCTGCCCCCAACCCACCCCCGGCGCACGGCTGGCTTGACGTAGCGCAGCTCTTAAGTAGGTGTGAGTTGTTGGAAAACTGCGAATAATTCCAGGGTCAGTCACTCCCATTTACTCTAACGTGCTTCTCTGACCGGCCGGGTAAGCCCGCCTCTCCTCGTTGGGGTCCCATCCCCCATCTGACCCCCACTTAGCCTCCTCCTTCGGGAAGAGCAGCAGGCGAAGAGCGCGCGGCTTACCCTCTCCCGGGCCACCCCCAGCCTGCGCCCTGCCCTCTGCGCCCAGCTCGCCCCGTACTCGGGCGTCCAGGAGCTCCCCCTCCGGGCAGCGCGCTGTGGCCGCCGGCGGGGTTGGCAGCGGCGCCCACCGCCCGGCGGCCCCGGCGACTCACCCGCCGCCCACGTGCGTGGAGAGGAGCGAAGCGCAAACCAGTCGCGGCGCCTGCGCTTGCCACCGGTGGGTGCCTTACCTCGGAGGCCGCCGGGGGCCGTAACCCGAGCCCCGCTGCCACGACCCATATTTGCATAATTCGGTCCCCCCCCTTCTTTTAGACTCAGGGCTGGAGATGCGAGTCGGGCTCCCCTCCGAGGCGTCGTCTTGCCGGTGGTCAGCGCGGGGGCCGCAGGACGGGCCGGAGCGCAGGCGGAGCGGGCCGGCGCACGTGGTAAGAGTGCAGCTTTTTCTTTTTTCAGAAACGGGACTTTCCACGTTTTTGCCGAGGGTGGGGTACCTACAAGGGTGCTAATCTTGCTGCGATTTCCTTCCTTTCCCCTTTAATTTTTATCTCCAATTGGAAAAGAGCGCGCAGCGCAAGCGAGAAACTTTCCCAAATTTTCTCTGGGCGTTTGAAGTCAGGAAGATGGCCGTCCGCGGGAGAACCAATTTCGCGGCGGGAAGGGGGAGAACCGGAGCGCCGGAGGAGAAGCAGAGGCAGCTCACCGCCGCCCCGGGGTCCTGACCACCGCGCGCGGGGCCGGGCGGGAGCGGACTCGCAGCAGCTGCGGCCGCGGCAGGTGAACGGTCGGAGAGCCGCCTGCAGCGCCGCGCTTCTTCCACGGCGTGGCGCCGTAGCTCTCGGCCGCCCGGGCCCCGACGAGCCTGGGGCCGTCCTGGCCCGCCGCGGGAAAGGGCAGGGCCGGGCCCTAGAGGCTGTCCCGCGCTCTACGCCAGGCCTTGGCTGCTTTGGGGGCGGGAAAGGGGCTGGCAGGCGGCCGCTCGCCAGGTTTGAGCAATTGAGACCAACATCCTACGGGGCCCCGGCCAGGCCAGGAGCGCTCCGGGGGGGTGGGCCAGGGAGCGCCGGGAGATAGAAGCGGTCTGTGCAGCCAGCCAGAACCCACCACTATCTGGACCTCTGAAAAGTTTTTTTAAATTGCTTTGGGAACTAAGCAGAAAGGTTCCCATCGGGGCCAGGTCTTTTTTTTTTTTTTTTTTTTTACATGCAAAGGGAAAAGCGCGTAAGGTGATGGCGACTCGAAACTGGCGTTAGCGTCACCGTTTGCTGTCACTCTGGACCTCGCTCGGCTCCCCGAGGTGGCTCTTGGTCAGGGATAGGAAGAATATTCCTCCTCATGTGTGTGTTCTGGAGTAGCGCTCGGATGCGGGCAGAGCGCATCTCCGGAGGGTAGGCTTTCGGGGGTGGATGACTGCGGTGGCGGCAGGTACAGGCAGTGAAGGTGAGGATGGGTGTCTTCGCAGAGCAGCCTATTCAGCAAACCCAGGCGCCCGCTCTGCCGACAAGGCATTCTGTTGGCGAGGCGAGCGCACGGGCGCGCTGTCAACAGGGAGGTGTGTAGCGTAAGGTGTGCGAGTGGGTGTGTGAAGAAGGCGGCGGGGGCAGGAGTGTGTGCAGAGGAAGTGGAGCGTGTGTGAGTGTAAGAGTGTGTGCGCGTGTGTGGCGGGGCAGGGTGAGTGTCCAAGCCTCCATCTGGACGCCCCCACACTGCCGACCGCCCAGACGCGCCGGGAAGGGCGCCCGCTCCGCGCAGCAGCTGAAGGGGGGCGGGGAGCGCGCGGGCAGAGGAAGGGTGGGGGTGTCTCCGGCTGAGGATTTCTCTCGAAGCTCCCCGCAGTTATCTGCTCCTCCTAGGGTCTACCCCCCCCGCCCCAAGGTGCCCAAAATACTTAAACAAACAAACAACCCCAAACCTGTTCCGTTTTCGCTCCTGTATAAATAGAACAGACTTTCCAAAAAAGCAATACCGCATTCACTCTTATCACCAGCTACTTCTTTCCACCAAGTAATTCAGAAAAAAGCAGTCAGCTTCCGTGAATGCATGCAGCTTTTTTTTTTTTTTTCTTCTCTGCCTCCTTTTGCTTGCGGTTTTGAGCTGCCAAGAAAGTGAGTAGGGGTTTGACTGTAGTGTCTCGGCTCCGCTCGGTTTCTTTCCGAAGTTTAATTTTCCGGAATGGCTCCCAAACAAGGGCTGGGGGGGCGGAGCTGCCGGCACCGGATCTTCGCCTTTTTTGGAAAGTCCCGGAGAACCGGAATTCCTCCCCGCCCGGGAGGCCGCGCCGCAGCCCGGACCGATCGCTCTCCCACAGTGGCCTAAGCCGGACCCGTGGCGCGCCCTATCCCCGTCCGGCCCTGCGCTCTGGACCCGGGCTGCGGCTCGGGCCCCGCGCCCCAGACCCCCGCGGATCCTCGCGGGCTGCGAGCCGGGAGTCGCGAGCCCGGAGGAGCCCGCGCAGCCGAGCCCCTATGCAAATCGGCCATGTGACGGCAAAAGCCGCCTGGCCCAGCCCTGTTCCTCAGTCCATATATGGGCAGTGACGTCACGGGCATTGAGGACCTGCCCATAAATACTTAGAGCAACACTTTCCGTCTAACCCGGAGAGCAGCAATTGATTAATAGCTCGGCGAGGGGACACACTGACTGTTATAACAACACTACACCAGCAACTCCTGGCTTCCCAGCCGGAACACAGGAGAGAGTCAGTGGCAAATAGCCAATTTTCTTCTTAAAAAAAAGCAACTTGTTTGCTAGTTTTATTTCTGTTAGATTTTTTTTTTTGAGGTGGGTAGTTGCTTTTAAGTGTGGAGGGCAAAAGGAGATACCTACCTAGGCTCAGTCCAATCCCTCTCCAAAACGGCTTCTCTGACACTCCAGGTAGCGAGGGAGTTGGGTCTCCAGGTTGTGCGAGGAGCAAATGATGACCGCCAAGGCCGTAGACAAAATCCCAGTAACTCTCAGTGGTTTTGTGCACCAGCTGTCTGACAATATCTACCCGGTGGAGGACCTCGCCGCGACGTCGGTGACCATCTTCCCCAATGCCGAACTGGGAGGCCCCTTTGACCAGATGAACGGAGTGGCTGGAGGTAAGCCGCTTACCCCCTTCGCGGACCGGGACCCACGCAGCTCGGAGATGGTGGGGGGGTTTCGGTGCATGTGCAGGACTTGGAGGAGAGGGTCGGGGCGCGAGGTGGACGGTGTTGACTGAACTGGCTTTGAAGAATGGAAGGGGGTGCAGGAGGAGCCCTCGTGAGCGGGGATCCGGGCGTTGGAGCTGGACGCGCGGGCAGATGCACCAGGTTGCCAGCGAGCGAGCGTGCGTGCGCCGCGGCGCGCCCAGCCCCCGGCGGGCGAGGGGCGAGAGTAGGAAAGGTGCCCCACCAGGCTTCTGGGCTTGTGCGGGTCTTTCCGCTGGCCGCACCCCAGTCTCCCCTCTCCCGGGGTAGGGGCAAAGTGACGGGAAAGTTCGGGGCTCTGGAGGAAAGCTGCGCGTCTGGAGAGCCGAGCGGCGGAGAAGCCCCAGAGGAAAGCGTCCGCCGCTCCCTCCTCGGCAGAGGAGACCCAGGGAAAATCTCGGAGCGCGCTCCCCCTGCGGCCTGCAGGAGCGCCCCCACCTGCGCGCCGCCCGCGAAATTGAGGGGGTTGGCCACTCAGGGAGGAGGAGGTGGAGGGCGGGCAACGGCGGGAAGCGGCCCCCTGGCTGCCGAGGGAGGCCCATAGGGCACTGGTGCCGCGAGTCTCCTCGGCGATGCGGTGGAAAGTGGTCTCCCGCAATCCCCGCGCCTTCCCCGCAGCCCTGCCACTGTCTTTGGGCTGGGGCGAGGACGCGCGGGTGTCGGGCAAGGCTGAAAAGGTTGGGAGGGGAAGGAAACCTATAGACTCCTTCCACCGCAGAGCCCGATTCCCTCCAGCAGTGGGAGAGGGAGGAAAGGAAGGCACCTGGGATGGGGAGCAGCCAGGAAATCACTGACCCCCTTCTTTGGCTCACCTCTCAGGCTGACACCTTCGCGGCAGTGGCTGGGATCAGTCTTCTGGGTGGTGTCTGCCCCAGCCGTGAGACCTCCCCAGGCAAAGGAGAGGGAGAGAAGTTCCAGGCAGATGGGGAATTTTTAATACCGTTGTTGCTATTTTTGGGTGTTTTTATTGGGGACTAGAGCCACAGATGGCTGTATATGGGGGTTGGGAGTAGCTCATCTGCTTTCCTGGAGGTGGTTTGCATCCTAGACTGTCACTGGCTGCCACAGTAGGCTCTTGGGCTAGCCTCTTCTAACTGTCTTTGGGCCACAATTTCCTCACCTGTTGAACCCTGCCTCAGCTCTACAGTGCTAAGATCCTGGGCCTTGGGGTTGGACTCATGTGAGACGGGGGTGAGAAGGGATTCTTGGCTGCATTCTCATTGCTCCACCTCCATTCTTCCTTTCCCCTCCCCAGATGGCATGATCAACATTGACATGACTGGAGAGAAGAGGTCCTTGGATCTCCCATATCCCAGCAGCTTTGCTCCTGTCTCTGCACCCCGAAACCAGACCTTCACTTACATGGGCAAGTTCTCCATCGACCCCCAGTACCCCGGTGCTAGCTGCTACCCAGAAGGCATCATCAACATTGTGAGTGCAGGCATCCTGCAAGGGGTCACCTCCCCAGCTTCCACCACAGCCTCATCCAGCGTCACCTCTGCCTCCCCCAACCCACTGGCCACAGGACCCTTGGGTGTGTGCACCATGTCCCAGACCCAGCCTGACCTGGACCACCTCTACTCCCCACCGCCGCCTCCTCCTTATTCTGGCTGTGCAGGAGACCTCTACCAGGACCCCTCGGCGTTCCTGTCGGCAGCCACAACCTCCACCTCCTCCTCTCTGGCCTACCCACCACCTCCTTCCTACCCGTCCCCCAAGCCAGCCACGGACCCAGGTCTCTTCCCCATGATCCCAGACTATCCTGGATTTTTCCCATCACAGTGCCAGAGAGACCTACATGGTGCAGCTGGCCCAGACCGCAAGCCCTTTCCCTGCCCCCTGGACTCCCTGCGAGTCCCCCCTCCACTCACTCCACTTTCCACCATCCGCAACTTTACCCTGGGAGGGCCCAGTGCTGGGGCCACAGGGCCAGGGGCCAGTGGAGGCAGCGAGGGACCCCGGCTACCTGGCAGCGGCTCTGCAGCTGCCACTGCTGCCACCTATAACCCACACCATCTGCCGCTGCGGCCTATTTTGAGGCCTCGAAAGTACCCCAACAGGCCTAGCAAGACCCCAGTGCACGAGAGGCCCTACCCGTGCCCAGCAGAAGGCTGTGACCGGCGCTTCTCCCGCTCGGACGAGCTAACACGGCACATCCGAATCCACACGGGGCACAAGCCCTTCCAGTGTCGAATCTGCATGCGCAACTTCAGCCGCAGTGATCACCTCACTACCCACATCCGCACCCACACTGGCGAGAAGCCCTTTGCCTGTGATTACTGTGGCCGCAAATTTGCCCGGAGTGATGAGAGGAAGCGCCACACCAAGATCCACCTAAGGCAGAAGGAACGCAAGAGCAGTGCCCCCTCCTCGTCGGTGCCGGCCGCCTCCACCACCTCCTGCACTGGGGGCGCGCAGGCTGGGGGGACCCTGTGCGGCAGCAACAGCAGCACTATTGGTGGAGGGTCCCTCGGCCCTTGCTCGTCTCGGACCCGGACACCTTGAGATGAGACTCAGGTTGACCCACCAGCTCCTTGAGGCCCTTCATCCACTGGAGCTGCACGACAAACACTACCACCCATTCCTGCCCTTCCCTCATTTCGTTGGGCAAAGGGCCTTAGGAGCCTAGCACTGCCCCCACCCCTTTCCACTTAGAAGCAGGTCCTTCCCAAAAGTTAGCCCACCTTAGTCTCTCTTAGGTGAGTTGACTGTCACCCCAAGGTAATGGGGAGGCTCAGAAGGGGGTTGGGTGGGGGTCCCTGGCCTGGAGGGCTGAGGCATGACCCTGCTTTAAAGGGTGGTTTGACTAGGTTTTGTTTCCCCTCTCTTATTTTGACTGGTTACAGGTTTTTGACTCTGGATGTCAGAATTGATCTGAGATTTTTTCTACAGTAGGTTGGGAGATACTCATCCCTTCAGGTGGGGATAGCAAAAAAGGCAGAAGGAAAACTGATGTGCACTTTATGGCTTGGGACTGATTTGGAGGATGCTGTACAGTGGGTGAAGCATGGCCTTTATAAAGCTGCATTCTGTGGCCCTAGAACAGTGGATCAAAGCTTATCTAGTCATCTCAACCCTTTAAGCAATATGTATTATAAACTCCGAGAACAGAAGTGCAATGTGATGGGAGGGACATAGCAATATCTGCTCCTTTTTGAGTGGTTTGAGAAATGTAAAGACTATTTTTTCAGTGTATATCCATTCAGATTTTGTGTATTTTTGATGTGCACTGTTCTCCAAGTTCTGAACCTTTGGGAAAAAAAAGTAAAGCATTTATGATCTCAAAATGAGTCAGAGGTTAACTTATTTAAAGGGGGATGTACATATATTCTCTGAAACTAGGATGCATGCAATTGTTGGAAGTGTCCTTGGTGCCTTGTGTGATGTAGACAATGTTACAGGGTCTGCATGTAAATGGGTTGCCTTACTATGGAAAAAAAAAACATCACTCCCTGGGTTTAGTATGGCTGTATATATCTGCCTATTAATATCTGGAATTTTTTTTAGAAAGTATATTTTTGTATGCTCTGTGTTGTGACTTAAAAGTGTTACCTTTGTAGTCAAATTGCAGATGGGAATGTAAATAATGCTACTGGAGCTGACTTGTTTGGTTATTAGCTCTTAATAGTTGTGGAAATATAAATGATTTATTCTAACACAACACCACTAACTAAAGTTCAGATAAGGAATGGTTTATGACTATGGTGTAAATAAATACTTTTCAACAATATTTTTGCTGCAGAAATTACTTATGAAAGATTTATTGGGTGGGACTTCAACAGTACCCAGTGGGTTTTAGTACTTTGACCAAGCCAGGATCTCCAAGTCTTCTTTGCTAGCCTTTCGACACCAGCCCTCTCACCCCAAAGCAATCTCCATTCATAATCAAACGCTAGCGTTCTGGGGATTTCCCCCATGCATTAGTGTAAAAGTGGGGAGGCGTTGTTTTGACTCATTGTTCCGTCCTCTATAACAGCCTATAACTTCTCTCTGCTCCTGAGTGGGCTCCGGAAAATAAATACTTACAAACAAGTGCCCACTCGGAGACTACACATTTGCGGCTGTTTTCAGAACCCTGACCGGGGCCAGGAACTCAGACGAAATGTGGCTTTGTGGAAAGTGTGGTGGCGTGGTCAAGCTGGAAATGACTTTCAGGTTCCAGGATTAGTCTCATGACCACAGAAAACTTTTTGAAAAGCGCTATCACCTCTTCAGATCAAAAATGCACTCAGACACTGCTGATGACAGCATTAATAGGTTGCCAAAGGAATTACCCCAGGACTCATTTCTCTCCAGCCTTGTCTCCCCAATTACACCTATTCAGAAGGATCATTACACTGCCAAAGGTTTGGTGGGTCCGGAGACTATTAAACGTTCACCTTTTTAGATAAGTGTATACCAGCCTTAAGAAAACCTCAAAGACAATCTGAATCAAATAGGCATAAATGGTCCTCCATGGCACTGGATAATGGTTTGCAAAACAATACACTATAGGGGTCATTTTACTGCAAGCCTTTTGTAGTGATTTTAAAATATAAATTCACCCCCTCCCCCAATAGTTATCTATGTATCATACAATGCAGATTGTCTTAGTGAAGTTATCTTTCTTTACTCTAAAATTGGACCTAAATATCATTTAACGTCACTTGCTGCCTCTGGATCCTTACACAAATGTAACACACTGGAGTGCCCACTGTTTAGCTACATCACCTGAAAACCCTGTCATCTGTTTGTCCTTTGGCACTGTTAGATTCTCTCAGGCGTGGCTGATAACAGATGGCCTGTATTTTAGAACAGCAGTGACAGCTTCTCCTGGAAACTACTTTTTGCCCTTACCAGCACTAGAATTCGAAATCTAATTTGTGAAGGTAACTAACCCTTATTTCCTTCCTGTCCTTATTTCAAAGATGCACAATACCTCTAATAACTACTAAATGGAAGTTTCTAAACTTCAGTGTCAGATTGTTCTAGTGACTGGTGTCATTCCATTAGATTCATATTTCCTAGCTTGTCAGCATACTATCATCCTTGGTTGGCCAATTTTCTTAAAGAAATATGTATAAAACAATGCCACATTTTGATAATTGTGTTTTTAATGATACTACTCTCCTACCAAAATGTCATTATATTAAAATATAACACACCTAAGTTTTATGTGATTTATAGTTGTCTTGCCAAATTTTAATTTCAGAGCACCTTCAATTAAGACAATGTAAACAATTGTTAACAAAGCAACAGACTAAAAATCTCTTTTCAATAAGATGAAATACATTTTGGTGATAGTCAAATTGATTACATAATCACTTTCGCCTTGATGTGGGCTTGGTAAAGTGGCATAACATACATACCATAAGGAACACACCTTGATGTTTTTTCAGAGCCAACCTTGTGGATTTTACTCCTTGATTTCAATAGGTTAGGTCAATCTTTAATCAGATTTTATTATCTGCTTGAAACATTCAGGGTACTGTTCACAGGTGTCTCATTTTTTACTTTGCTCAAGAAATAAAGCATATAAAGCTGTCTGCTTTCTTTTATTCAATATGCTTTATTAAATAATATTATTGATGTTTCAGCTGTTACTGGGAATTCTTATTAAAAATAAACTTCTGGAGAGTAATTCCTTAAAGATCATAATGCAGTTGAGATGGTCCAGTACATATTAAAAATAGGTCTATTAAACCTAAATAAGGTTTCCAATTATTCATAAACCAGGCTATTTAATTTCAATATCCTAACTGCTAATGAAATTAAGGCAAATTGTTTGGCATATATTAGAAATGGCTGTAGTGATGCTTTAACAGTTCGATACTACTTTGAGGGGTGGTGGTGGTGGGAAAGAATGGTCAGTATCATCACAAGTGCCTAAAATGCTGCCAGTCCAAACTACAATTAAATAAATTTTACAGAAAAAGGAAAGACAAGAAAATATTTAAGTCCAAAGGTTCTTTCCTCCGTGAATGAAAGCATTTTTGTTTTCTTACACTAGCTTATTTTCCTCAGGTTAAATATAAAAGGAGTGTTTTCGTTGCAGCAAAATAGTTATGACTGCATGTTAAATAATTTCAGATGTTTTGTCAATCAGGCTGTTTCAAAGATCACACTCAGGGAAATAAACTATTAATTTTAAGTTTATATTATTACTTGGACTTTAGAATCTGCAGAAGGCCCCCAGTTTTTAGTACAACATAATCTTACCATACAGACTGTGAACGTTTAACAGCAATTCAAATGTAGGCATCATAGCAAGTAATACTTTCCTTTTCCCTTTTGCAATAATCAAATAAGATTTACCTCTAAACAATTTCAAAAATGACTTTATTTTCCACAAGTACACTGATTTTAATCTAGAAATGTAAACATCCCTGGATCAGAAGATTCAGTATCTATATGGGGCTTAACAAATGATTTCCTTCTTTGACACTCATTGAACTGGAATAATCAACGGTCAGCTTCTGTTTGTGACGTGAAGTTCTGAATTCAGAACAGGAGAGTTACAGGAGTGGCAGTGCCCTCAGGTTAGAGTTGAATAGCAATGGGCAGAGCCCCGAGTTAAAGATATATTGCTTTTTCGTCGAACAGTAGAGCTAGAGCACAAGATTCCAAGTCATTTGGAATAAATGAGTGATGAGAGTCCTCCTGAGATGCCTAGACTAAGGCACCTACAAGGGAACAATGCAAAAGAAGGAACATAAATTGTGAGTTTGGGGAGAAGTTAAGGGCTGTTAGCATTAAAAGATCAGATAACCCACTCCTGTTGACAAACACACATTACTTTAAAAAAAGGTTCACCATTTTCACTGATAAACAGCAGTTGGTGCAAACTCAATCCATGCAAATTAGGCTTAATAAAAAAATCAGTTCTCATAAAGTAGTAGGTAGATATACAACACTCTGAATTGATATAACCAGAGAATTAAAAAGCTTTAGAAGTATTAGACAACTTCTCACCCATGAGAGGCAATTATTGCATTTGTTATTCAACAGAAAGTTAAGTGATTAGTATCATTGTGCTCATTAGTCTTTGTAGAAGACAACTTTTTTCCCACAGTTGTTACCCATATTGCAGGAATATATGGAAACACAACAGAAGCACATGAAGTCACATCTAACAGTCTATGCAGAAAGGTGCAAGGCTTTTCTGCATCACATTTTGTCTTTGTATTAAGAATATTCTTTCCTTAGTGGCTCACTAAAACAAGTTTATTTTGTTTTCACCATTAATTTACTCAGAATTATTAGTGAAACAGAAGTTTCACTGTTCTTATTGAACTAAATTAGAGAGATATATTGCTGTTTTGGCCTGTGATAATTTCAGTTACTCTTTTGAAAAGCACCTTAGTCTTCATTCAACTTGCTTGTACTTGAGAACTTAAAAATTTTTCATAATGAAGTTTGAAAAAACAATTTCTCCTTTATTACTGTCCTGTTGCCAGAATGAGTTTTTGTAGGTTAGTTTAATGTACTCCAAGAGGTTAGTTTAATGTACTCCAAATGTATAATTGTATTATAACCTATACATCATTATCAACAATCGTTGTAAGTTGATCAACTTTTTGCTACAATATAATTCAAAACAGGTAGGTATGTGATAACCATACACACTCATCATTGTGCTATGAAAAAAAACCCATTTTGTGAACAATTTTAAAGAAAATCATCATTTGCATATCTAGAATTTAATTTCAAACTGAATGGCCTGAAGAACTGCTTCAAACTGCCCCTAAGGTATACTAAACCACACCAGAATGTGACACTACCATAAAACAATTTTAGCAAACTTGGAAGAAATGCATTATGCTTGTGTCAGGTTTTACAACACAGCGGCATGTCATGTTTAGTAGCATCTTTTTTGTAATTTGTTTTTTAAGAAAAGTCATTAAGAATTTGCTTTTTCATTCTATTTTTAAATTTGGGAACAAATATTCCTACACTCTGGGCCTCTGTAACCCAGTGTGCAAAGAGAGGTAAAGGCACATACTGCTTCCCTACAGGGTCATCACATCCCACCAATAGCAAATCTCCCTTTATTACAGATATTAGAACTCAACTGCCACATGGGCAAGTCAATCAAGAGGGCTTAGACAACAGCTGGACAAACTTTAATGTGTTTATTTCTACAGTTTGTTTTTATTAAAAGTTTTGTGAAAAAAAGAGTCCTATAAATAGTAAAAAGGGGGAAACAGGAGTGTTCCTTGGCCTGAAGCAAATGGTGTCAATACATTTGTAAACAAGGTAAAGCTCAGCCAATTAAAAGGACAAAAATAAAACTAGTCACAACACAGCTGTTCATTTCAAGCGGTTGGGAGTGGGAAGTGTTTTGTCCCAAGTTTTGGTGCCCTAAAGTGGCCAGCAGTATAGTTAATTCTCAATTTTCTAGCCTTGATCATCTGTGCCTCTCTCTCTTCCTGCAGAAAACTCACCCTAGATGAAGCAAGCACTGGCTCTCTCCTATTTGAAGGACAGTGTTCTGAGAACACTGCCACCACCAACACAGCTGGAATCATCAGCCCTCTGGAACGTTAGAACTCCTGAGAGAATTTGAAACAGTCATGAACATTTTCCTCTACTTTTGCAGGAAAATACTGGAAGTAAATATGGGCACAGAATTCAACAGTTGGCTAAGGGTGTTTTACATTCAGTTGTTTGGAAGCATACCGATTCAGCTCCTCTGAATCTTATGGTTAGAAAATACAGAATTACCCTATTACTTCTTAAAGTACACTAAGACAAAAAAAGTCACTTAAGGATAATATAGTTTTTGCATTAAAGGTGAATCTGCAACAAGAAATCTACTCAACTCAGAGATCTGGAGACTCATCGGGAAGCTCTAAGTGACCATTTGTCACTGAGATATGCAGGTGCTTGAATTTCTTAGTAGATGCTGCCAGAGTAACCCAGATGTGGTTACTGGGCAAGGGGAGGATAGAAAATAAATCTTGTCCTCTACATGCATAGTTACGTTTGGGGGTAATCCCCCAACTCTGGAAAAATGGATTTAATTTTCACAACGACTTAATTAGGCCGGACAGCTCACTTTAAATAGTAGCTCATCTCTTTAAACCTAGTTTTTATCAATGACTTGAACTAAAAACAATTCAAACCACTAGGTCATGCAAATTCAGTAAGTTAGAAGTATAACAATAAGGAGTAAAAGGGCATAAGGACGTAAGTGGAAAACAAACCCTATTTACCCAAAGAGGGGGGCGGAGAAAACCACTTAGTGTATTTTGTATAGGACGGGGAACGGAGGAAAAGAAAATTTCATTATGGCTTGAGGATGGAAGCGCTTCAAATAAGACCCCTGCCCCCTCCCCACAAATCAAAACCCCAGTGGCAGTGACAGGGCCAGGAAACAACCTAGCTTCCCCGCCTACTCCGCCCCCCAAACGGTGCCCAGTGGCTGCAGTCCAGTCGCCGCGCTTCGCAAGGCTCCCGAGGAAGCGGCTACAGCCCATTCCAGTAGATCCAACGCCCAGGCCTGGGGGAAGGAAGAGAGCCCTTGTGATGGGTCGCGGCCAGCCAAGCCCAGATACGAGTAGGGCATGTCTTCTTCGGCCCACCAATCCCGGGCGCCGGCGGCTTCAAGGGAAGACCTTGGGACCTGGATAGGGCTCCCCCTCGCACCAGAAGTCATCGGCCTGCGGGGTCTCCAGGAGCCACACCTCTCGGGGCAGGTCACAGGCCGAGCCGGAGGCCTCCCTGGCCCTGACAGGCTCCAGCACCCGGTAATAGTGGCAGTCCCGGCCGTCGTCGGGGTCGTAGGGCGGGGCCAGGATGTCCAGGAAGGCGGCGGGCCCCTCCACAGCGTCGATCTGGTGCAGGTTGTCCCGGTGCGGCGTGAGGACGCAGGGGCCGCTGGCCGCCGTGTACTCCGCCCGCGAGCGCAGCACACCCGGCCTTACGGCGTCCCGCTCCCCCGGCTGCAGCGGCGGCTCGAACTGCTGCTCTGGTGGCGGGGCCCGCGGCCGTTGCCCGCTGCCCACCTCCAGCTTGTCCATGCAGCTGATGCGCACGGTGCCGTAGAGCACCTTGAGGATGCCGTGCATGCCCGGGTGGTCGTGCAGCGGGATGGAGGTGCCGCTCTTCAGCAGGAACACGCCGAGGCTGAAGCCGTCTGTCTCGCAGATGTGCATATAGGTGACTGGCGGCAGGTTGGGCCTCAGCGGCTGCAGCGTGGCCTTGCGCGGGGAGATGTTCAGGTCCTCCGCGCGGACCTGGGTCAGCAGGCTCTTCAGCTTGCTCAGGTTCTCCGGGAAGCCCTGCGACATCGGCGCCTCGGGGCCTGGCGCCTCGCCGCGGTCGGAAGAGCTGCGGCTGCCCCCGCTGCCCCGGAAGGTGAGGCACGCCTGGCGGGCGATCCGTTGGATCAGGGAGGCCATGTTGTCTCGGGGCATGCCCTGCTGTTCCTCTGCGTGCCGAGGCCGGCCCCCTCCACCCCCAGCTTTCCTCCGCCCCTTGCGGTCCCCGGCGGCCGCCACGGCTGCCCGCAGACCCCGGCGAGGAAGGAGGCCCCGCAACTACCGGCCAGTCGGGCGCGCGGCACTACAGCCGCCCACCTCAGCGGCCACGCGCCCGCAACGGCCGAGCGCGCCCGCCTCGCGCTCCCTTTGAGCGCGCACGCGCACGGCCCACACCCCGCACTCACGCTCCGGGAGCAGGTACCGGCCGCGCGGACGGTGGTAGGCTTTGCCTTACGCCCGAAGCTCCATTCATGCGGCCCGCACCTACGGCGGTGGCCAGGCGTTCCCGGCGCCTTTCAGAGCATGCTGGGACTTGTAGTCCGGTATTCCGCATGCGCTCTCAGAAAGTTCCCTTTGTCAGCTGGAAAAGGGAAGGATTAGATATGTGTGTCATAAAGCGACCTTTAGTATAGTCCCAAGGTGTTTGCTTGTTTGAAGAAAGGCGAATTGGGTCACCAGAGAAGTAGCCAGTTAACTACAACTCCCGGCATTCCTCAGCAGGTTGGGGTGACGCACTTCCGGCGTCTGGCCTGTGGTGTGGTGGAGGCTCTTGGCAGTCTCAAGGAACCAGGCAAGCGGGTCGTTAACCTTGTGGCGCCGCTCGGGCCCGGTCAGCTTTCCAAGGTCGCTTTCCTGTGGCCTTAGCCTTGGGAATGAGGCTGTTGAGTTAACTTTAGCTCCTTGTGGCCGTCCAGGCGGCACTGTCTGCCACAGGGGTTACGGGACCGCGCTTTCGTAATTTCCTAGGTTTCTGAGGAGATGAGAGGGTCGAGACTGTCCCTGGTGAGCACCACAGTTACTCTACCCAGCCGTTCCCAGCTGTTGTTTGCATCAGGGTCTGATGACGCTGCTCTTCTGGTTACAGAGTACGATAGTTTTTTGGTGGAACTTGAGAGGCTATTTGCTGTGGTCAACGATTCTGTATACTAATGGTTATCAAACCTTAGATTGCCCAAGAAGCACTTGGTTAGGGGAGGAGGGGAGCTTTTTAAAAATACAGATGCCTGGTCTTCATCCAGAGATTGGTTCATTACATGATTCTGAGGCATCCTGTGAGAAACCTTGTTGTGGGAGAATCAGGCAAACTCTTGACCTTAACCTTACCCTGAGTTTAAAGTCCTTTTGGATTTCCAAAGCTAAACAAGTGTTTCTTACTCAATTTTGTAATTGGAGTGGTGCAGTAAATTCTCTCCAGTTAAAAAAAGGCATGCTTTTTTAGTGGGCTATGTAACCTATCTAAGGAGCACTCAGTATTTGTCAGGCATTGTGTTAAGTACATTACCTAATGAATATTATACTAATCCTCACAGCAACTCTTAAGAGGTAGGCATTATTATTATTCCCAATTTGCAGATGAGGGAATAAGTTGCAAGATGATAGCGAGTAATTGACAGGGCCTAAGCAGAGCAGAAATAAGTATAGTTTTACCAAAACTGGCAGCTTGAATTGGTGTTAAAAGCACTAAATGTGGAGTTAGGATATTGTTTATCCAGCCTACTGTGCTACTTCTACTTAAAGTTGTCTGTCTTTAGCAGACTCTACCCTTTTATATCCTCAGTTTATTTACTTGTAGAATCTGGAGTTAGGGTAACAGTTATTCTGAACTATCCTTACTCATCAGAAGACCCTGGGGAGCATTATAAAAATAAAGATTTGGGGGTCAAACCCAAGAGATTCTGATTCGGAAGAACTGATGTGAAGCCCAGAATTTTTATTTTTAAGATGCTCCTTAAGTGATTCGTAATTATCAGCCCAGTTTGAAAACCACTGCTAGATCTGTAAATAATGAACCCGTTCTTAATATTTGGTGATTTCGATTGAGAGGGTGATTGTTTTAGAAAAGGGCTCTTAAGTTTTACTTGTTTTCAGAGGTTGCCATGCCACTGTTAAGGTACTTAAATGTACTGTCAAAGTTCACGTAATGAAATCCCATGCAATCTTTTTCTAAAGTGAGGAATATTTAAATTAAGAGAAAAAAATGCCCTCTATTCATTTAAAAATCTGGATTTTTATTTATTGATTTTATTTCTATTAAGGTATAATTAGTGGGAGGTGTAGACTCCATAGATCACAGACTTTATTAACACATCTGTTACTTCTTAATAGTTGTCCGTACTTATTTAACTGAAGCTCATCTATAAAATGAGATATTAAGATACATGTTTAAAACACTGATGATACCACAGTAGCTGTCTCATAATAGTAGCTATTATTATACTTTCAAAATTGTTAAAAGCTGTAAGGACCAATGAATTTAAATAATATTGAGCAAATATTGAAATGGGATTTGCTTGTCTTGAGAATTAGGTTCAAGGTAGAGATAAAAAAAAAAAGATTATTTTTACTGGCTAACTATTCACCTGGTAATACCATCCCTCAGGTCCTTGCTGTTCATTGTTTGGCCTGAGAGTGCAAAGTTTCCTAAGACTGCCTTTATCAGAATCACCTGGGAGTATTTGTTGAAAGTGCAGCTTCTCAGATCATCTCAAAATCTTCATCTGAATCTTTTGCACATTAAAGTTTTTAAGAACTGCTGAGTGTTCATAAGGCATATGGTACTTTTTTTAGGCCACAGACAGGCTACCTCCATAATTCCTTTTTGAAACTGTCCTTAAGAGCTGCTCTAACGGATGAGATCCATCCTAATGGCTTCTGCCCTTAAGAAGCATTTTACAGTATTTGGCCTTCTGCCCCACTGCAGTAGCATAGGCTGACTGGGTTTCTATTACCAATAACGTCCTTCTTTTTATGCTCCTTGTTCTGTTTTCCTTTGTGTTGCAGTAAGCAGAATGAAGACCAAAAGACATTCAGAAAGGAGAACAGATAAAAGAGAAGTGATAGTGAACAAGTGCTAGAAATACAAGACAGAAACAAGATTTGGGAAAAGTTTGGGACAGATGGAATCTATCATTCGATAAATAGTGAGTATTTATTAGGTACCAGGCATTGTTCTAGGCTTTGAGGATTTGGCAAAGAATATTGGAATTCAAGGAATTTACGTGTGTGTGTGTGTATGTGTGTGTCTGTCTGTGTGTGTGTATTTTGGGGTTGGAGGTTGTTACACAATACAAATAAATGAGCAACATAATTTCAGAGATGAGTTTATAAAGACAAACAGGATGGCAGTGTGATGTGTGTTATTGAGTTGTCAGGTGTGACCAGAAGATAATATTTGGTTCTGAATATTAAGGAGTTAGCTGTGGAAAAATCTGGGGTCAGAGCATTCCAAGACTAGGAAAATAGCCCTAAGGATGTCACACAGAGTATTGGAGACCATGACTTTGACCAGATGTAAAGGAACTTGGTATAATTGGGAACAAGAATGAAGGCTGGTGGGGATAGGCTGTGTAGTGACCTTCAGAGTTCCTGGAGGGAGATGAAGTTGGGGAGGTAGGCAAAGGACATATTCCACAGGCCTTATAGGCCCTGATTGGGATGTTACAGGGAGTTGAGGGCCATGGTAGGGAGTTGGATTATAAGTGTTGTAAGAAGCTTTCAGAGAGTACTGGGCAGGAGAATGACTTGATCTGTTTTACACTTTTCAGAGATTGGTGGGGGGGTGGTGGTGATGTAACAGCGTAGAAAGCCCAGTTGAAGGCAGTAATCTAGAGAAAAGAAAACTAGTGTAAAGATTAGCAATCTACTTTGTAGGTGGAGCTGCAGGGCTTGCTGATGAGCTGTTTCTTTGGCAATCTATTTCTTAAAGTATATTCTTTTCGCATATTCTTTTTCATGAGTTGACAGCTATGTGGTGATAGGTAAGACTGATAAAGATTAAATCTCACCTCCTGCCCACATCTAACTATTAAATTTAGGAATGAGGGAAGCACACAGAAGCATGAGTAAAGCTGAGTTTTTTTTAACAGTTGCTTAATTAATCAGGAAGCAAGAAGAATTAGAAGAGCCCCCAGCATGCATGCATACACACACACACACACACACACACACACACACACATATCTTTTCTTAATTCTTAATTTATATGATCTATTCATTCTTTGGGAACTTGACATATTTTATCTTTCATTCTTCTTCTCCTGGCCCTCTTCTTTATGAGGACTTATTTTCCTTAATTCATGGGATAGATCATCTTCTGACTTTTTCTCAAATCATTTTTCTTTCTTTTTTAAAAAAATAATTAATTAATTAATTTTTTGGCTTCGTTGGGTCTTCGTTGCTGTGCACGGTGAGCGGGGGCTACTGTTCGTTGTGGTGCGCGGGCTTCTCATTGCGGTGGCTTCTCTTGTTGCGGAGCACAGGCTCTAGGTGCATGGGCTTCAGTAGTTGTGGTGCACAGGCTCTAGAGTGCAGGCTTAGTAGTTGTGGCACACAGACTTAGTTGCTCCGTGGCATGTGGGATCTTCCCGGACCAGGGCTCGAATCCGTGTCCTCTGCACTGGCAGGCGGATTCTTAACCGCTGCACCACCAGGGAAGCCCTCAAATCATTTTTCAGAATTCATTTTGTCCATCTCTTTTGATCACGCTTGGACCCAGTCAAAAGAGTACAAAAGTACTGACATTCTCAAATGCTCGGTGTTCCTGACATGCAGTAGGCTAGTAGTGTTTTTTTTTTTTTTTTTTTTTGCGATATGCGGGCCTCTCACTGTTGGCAGAGCACAGGCTCCGGACGCACAGGCTCAGCGGCCATGGCTCACGGGCCTAGCTGCTCCGCGGCATGTGGGATCTTCCCGGACCGGGGCAGGAACCCGTGTCCCCTGCATCGGCAGGCGGACTCTCAACCACTGCGCCACCAAGGAAGCCCTAGGCTAGTAGTTTTTTTAAAGTGGGCAGGAAGGTTTCTTTTTTCCCAGTACCTCTTGCCAACTTACTCCTATATCTGCCTTGTAATTTGCTATAGAACATGATAAAAATTGATAAAAAATTTTCTACTTTTGGACTCAGTTGTACTTATTTATATTTGAAATATTTTGGGTTTCTATTGTAGCTTTCCTTTCAGTTTTTAAGAAATTTAGCATATTTTTTCATCCATTATCATGAATGAATGTCAAGTTGTAAGAAAAAATAAATAGTCGTGAAGGCAGAAGAACTAGTTCTAGGCATGGCAAACATCCGTATTTTCTTTCATCTCATTTATCTAAAATTATTGCAGCATAACTCTTCTTAGCTCTGTCCATCTCCACTGAGGTCTTATAAAGTAACTCTGCTTCACTCTACTCTGATTTAACTTTGCGTGATTATCTGAAATCAGATCACTTTGGTATATGGGCTGTTCCGTTAAGTATGCCAGGCCCAGTAGTTTACAGTGTTCAGGTTAGACTTTAGGTGTTCACGTTGCACCAAAAAATTGCAGAGGTTGTTTTGTGTGATATAGCTTTGTTTTCTGTGTGGTTCTACATACTGATGAATGTAGGGCTGGGATGGAGAAGGACTTAAACTAACTCCTTTTTCTCTTCCTTGCCAGTGTCTTTTTTCAGGCAATGAGAGGCAAGGGAGAAAGAAATTAAAAATTGGGAGCATGCAGAGAGAGGTTGACGGGGAAGCAAAAAAAGGTGTGGCTTTTGCAGGTCAATAATGTAGAAAAGGTTTTGCGATGCTCAGTGTGAAGCATAGCCAAAGGCCAGGAGTCACCATTTTTGGAGGTGATTGAACACTCCCGTTACCAGTTTGATATTAGAGAGGTTTTCCTCTTCTCCTTTAAGTAGTGCAATTATTATAAGACCCAAAATAGTTCTGAACTGTAAATTAAATCTAAACACCCTTTACTTCTCTTAATTAACTTTTCCCCCCAATTTCATGCCTCTTGTTTTTCTTTCCCTTTTTTTTTCCCTTTAAGAAGACATGAGGTATCTCCACCTCCTCCGCTTCCCCATCTGTCCTTTTCCTCTTGGCTGAAAGAGAGATTTTTTTTACTTTATATTTATTTTAATTAATGGATTTGAATCGCAAGTAGTGAAACAGTTGATGTTCATCTTCAAGAGGCAGTGAAAGGGAAAATCATCCTCT
This sequence comes from Mesoplodon mirus, assembly GCF_964341445.2. Classification (NCBI taxonomy): domain Eukaryota; kingdom Metazoa; phylum Chordata; class Mammalia; order Artiodactyla; family Ziphiidae; genus Mesoplodon; species Mesoplodon mirus. The sequence continues at coordinate 107,599,773 of NC_138977.1, forward strand.
TTAACTTGGCAGAAAAGAACTGGATGTTCATTGCTGGTGCTTACCTGAAAAATGGCTGCGAAAGGGGCAGAGGAGGGTTCCAGAATTCTGTGTCCTTGCAAGGAACAGGCACCATAGCCCAGAAACAAGGGAAGTGGGAAAACTCTTGAGAATGAAATCATACTTTCTTGGGAAATGCCTTTCCCAAGGGATGCTTAGTAAATATTGCTTGATGATTTATGGTCCATTGATTTAGGATCAAATTCCCTAGGAACAAAATATCAGGGTGCAATTCAACTGCTTGAACACTCTGATTAATAAAATTCACCATAAGTTTATCATCTTCTTTTCAGTTGGGCAAGGCGAACAATAACTTTTATAAAAAATCTGCTCCCTTGAGTGTTCACCTTAGAATATGTCTTGAGACATTTGACTGACTTGAAATAAATAGGGACAGTATTATGTGTGTTTCTTTGGAGGACTAGAATGCTACTAACCAAAGCCTTTTGAAAATAAGCAAACAAACCAAAAACCTTGTCCAACTAGATGCTCTGTTACAGCATTTAGAGGAAGCCTGAGAAATGACGGTACAATTTGAAAGTGGAAAGCAGGAATCAAGGAAGAAAGAACAATAGACTGGCAGGATACCAGTTCTACTCCTGGTTCTAGCAACCCAGTGTGTGACTTTGGGTAAGTCATTTCACTTCTTGGAGCCTTGGTTCCCTTATTTATAAAATGAATAATTTAGTCTAGATGATTTACTACTTTTCTTCCAGCTTAAAAAAAAAACTTATGAATCAAAAATATTATATAAAATTAAGTAGTATAATTTCATCCTGTGAAATACTGCAGAGCATCACAAAAGACACTTTTTAAAATGTATTTTTAAAAACAGCATGTGACGAGAATACTCAGTAACATGCATAGAGTGATACCTGATTTCTCCTTTGTGTCGTGTGTTGTCTACCTAAAGTAGATTATCTTGACATTTCCTGAATATAAATTATTGAATAAAATGAGCAAGAGCTCTTGTTTAAAATAAGGTTTACCGTTATTGTTAAGTTTCCATAGTATTTTTTAAGGAAAACTTTTTTTTTTCATTCTAAGCATATATTATGGAACAAGAGTGCCGTGTATTGCTACTGGGAAAAGCAAAACATGCCTTGAGTTAACTACTCATTTCAACCAGACCTGCTGAGGTAATTGACAACCAACATATAGCTCTAGAAATTCCTCTAAGGTAGCAGAGCTTTAGTTTAATTAGGTAATTAGCTGTGGTCAGCCTATAATGAATGCACAAGCAATTAACAATGAATTTGGGCTGCTAAAACCTATTTTTCCTCTTTTGTGTTCTTTTGCTTTCATTAACAACTGTAACTACTGAACAATTTATCTCTTCACACTAACAATCAACTTTATTATCATCAAACTCTTTGCAAGCGATAAAGCAATGAGACCTGAGGTTGGTTGCACAACATTAAGTGATTATGTTAAGTAATGCCACTTATTTGCCTAGCCATCCTGCTGTTATATTATGTCAGACAAATAGAGCTTTTAAAAGAAGTGCAACTACTTGATTTTGATGATTGCTTTATTTGTCAAACCCAAGCAACTAGTAAGAGATGTACCTTAATTTAGAGTTCTTTCTCGTTGGCTTTCAGCAAACTCGAATAAAAGGAAACAGTTCCATAAATCTACCAAAAACAAAACCCTCAAAAAACACCTTTTTTTGTGTGTGTGTGTATATGGCTTGAAGAGTCTTATGTTTGGAAGGGCTTGAGATAGAATTCAGTAAATGAAAGCCTTCACTTGGCCATCTTTTCCTGTTTGGGGACAGTTTTTAGTCTCATGGATGGTAGAAGGAATCATTATGGTTTTCCTCACATTCCTCCACTGTAAGTCTTTCCCATCCAAATGGCAGAAAGGAAAAGGAAGAAGAGAGGGGAGTGACAAAGGGATGAGAGGGAGCTTTCTGATGTGGGAGAGCAGAAGTTACCAAAGAGGTGGAGGTCATGTTCCGAAGACTTACTGAGTGTTAATGTCAAGAAGACATTTCTGTTGTTCTGGTTCTGGGCATATAAACTGAAACACTTCATTATATTTCAGTCAGAAATGGGTTCTGAAAAACGGACATTTTAAGTTTCTATGGGCACATTGTACATCTACAAAGAAATATGATCTGTCATAATTAGAAACCAATCTGATTCCGTTAGAATTTATAGAGTCCCTAATATACAGAGTGTTCTTATAAAGATGCTGTTCTGCTTATTAATAATCTAAAAAGATTTGGGGGAGTTAAACCCAATGTTAGAAAATTAGCTAGCCAGTTAATAGCAGTTTAGGAATTAATTGAAGAAATATATTGCTTACTATTTAAGCAGAATTAAAAATGTATAAACAGAATTTTTCTTCTGATTGGAATATGAACATTGGCTTATAATTTCTTATCTTGAAGTGTCCCATCTGGCTGGTCTTAGAAATATTTTTTCCCCCAGCAATAACTAGCAATTAGAGTTTCAGAAATGCCAATTTTAATCAAAACTCTCATTTCCAAAACAGAAAAACTTTTGTGAACTATATAAAGACTCTTCGTTTTATTCCATTGACTGTTTTGAAAAAGTAATTTAAATAATTCAGAGCCAGAATTAAGATGTTCCAGAAATGCTTAGAAAATAGTGCAAATCCTTCCAATTATGGTCATTTTTAGTCTTACCATGGGTGCAGTAATTTCACTGGCATTCATGTTTTTAATCATTTAAATATCAACTTTATAGGCGTTAAATCATGTAAAAGCAGGGTTTCTCAACTTCGACATCATTGACATTTTGGATTGACTAATTCTTTGTTGTGGGAGCTGTCCTGTGCATTGTAGGATGCTTAGAAACATCCCTGGCCTCTACCCTCTAGATGACAGTAGCAGCAATTGCCCCCGACTTCACCCCATTGTGATAACCATATATATCTCCAGATATTGGCTGGGGGGCAAAATTACCCCGGGTTGATAATCAATAACATAGAATAAGACTGTGGCAACTTCTTTCTTTAGAGGTATTTCAATATTAAAAAAATTAAGTGTGTTGAATTTGGATGTCTAGGTAGTCTTTAGTCAGTGAGGTCTTAATAGAGGTAGAACAAATGAATCAGAGCTTTGCTGACCTCCAGTTTGGAGTGGTTTTGGGGAGCACTGGAAGAACACTCCTGCTCCCAAATTCCTCTTGACTTTCCCTAATGGCTTGCTCTAGGGTTGGAAGTTTGCATTCTTAGAAATTTGTTCTTTCTGTCGAAATGCAAATATTCCTGAGAGGAGCATCCCTTTACACTAAAACTGAAAGTTTAGTTTTTAGCTAAATACTAGCATGTTATTAACATATACCTACTTTTTTACTTATGACAAGGTCCTTCAGGAAAAGGACCCAGAAGAAGATTACCTGGGGAATTGAGAGTTAGTGGGTGAATGGGAAGCAAACATCATGTGTGGGAAAAGGAATGATTAAAGGGAGGTGGAAAACACTAAAAAAAGATCTTCTAGACCACATTTTTAGTGGGTCAGCCTGAGTTGCTCTTGCCATGTTTCAGTGTTTGTTTTTTTCCTACTACTCCCTGTATCTTTAAATTCCATTCTTTTTTTTTTTTTTTAAGCAGCAAAGACTCTGTAGTAAAGTATTGTAAAGTATTGTGTTGGCCAAAATGTTCGTTTGGGCTTTTCGTAAGATGTTATGGAAAAATACGAACAAACTTTTTGGCCAACCCAATAGTTGTTTTTTTGTGACTTTCTTTGCCCCTCTGTGCTGGGTATCCCAGGTTAATTTTTAAAAGTTGTGAGTAAATCTGAAAGTCTAGAGAAACGTTGACTAGGTTACCTGACATTTAAACCTATCATCCACGCTGATGGAAGAGGTGTGAATGATGTCGAGCCTGCTTTTCCTCCATTGTTGTCTGGCATTGTTGCCAGTCAGTGATGGGCAGTTTCAGGCCTATAAGAGGGCTTCCTGGACCTTCTAGCATCACTCAGTGGGTACCATAAGGGATGGCACTGCTTGTGGAACTCACAACCCCTCATAAGTAGATGCTCAGGCTATATTCAATTTAAAAAACTTGCTGAAGATTAAAATAATGGTCCATTAAAAGGAACTGGCTAAAACATAGGAGACATGGAGATCTGATGGCAAGCATGCTGAAGACTGTTCCAGGACATTTTCATAAATGCCTTAGTAGCTTCCACACTGAGTTTCCATGTAGTTACAGGATTTCAGTTACTCAGGGTGGGTTTTTGTCTGGTTGACTTTTTTTTTTTTTTTTTTTAATGGAATTACTGTTTCATGGCACTCACACCAAGACCAAACCTTTAAGTATAGGTTCTGTTTATTTTTCTTTTTTCTGTCCAGTGTCACTTGCCTTTTCATTTCCTGATTTCTTCCTAAGATGAGGGAGCCAAAATACATCACAGATCACAGCTAGATTTAGACAACAGGCATCTCCTTCACAGGGACCTTCGCAGAGCCTGATTTATTTATGACCATTTCACTGCTCACTATGTAAAGTTATGGACTCCTTGACTAGTTACTGATCTTACACCTTCTAGTGGTTAACCCAACCTGTATTCAAAAGTCCAGTTGAACATCAAAGTAAAATAAAATATTTTTTCTTGTTTGTTTCACCAGTTCTTGCTATAGTTTAACATTCTGCATTGACCTTACTATTTTTTTTAGGTTCTTTGCCTCAAACTGGACTAAATGGCTCCTCTTTTTTAGTTTTGACTTACACATATTATATAAGCAGTTGCCTTAATATTATACCTGACTGATAAATTTCACACATCCCTTTCAGCATAATTTTTCCAATTTAGTATTATGTTTTTACCTTTATTCTCTCAACTCAGATCTTCCCACAAGCTTTCACATGAAGATGGTGTTTTATTATTGATAATAGTAACAGTAGTACACTAATACTGATGGCCATATGTGTTCACCTTTTAATAATTTGCTTTAGCCTTTTTTCTTCTTAAAAATGTAGGAATCTATGAAAATGATCCAAATCCTGCTTTCAAATATTGAGTTTCCTTGTTCCCCTTAAGGTTGTTGTTATTTTAACAATATCAGACAGACATATGCTTTTCCAATTCTAATAGATATACATTACTTCACAGAGTGGTACTTACAGATAAGGTAAAAACACTGAATAGAAGTTTAAATTGTTCCAAAGAAATAGTAACTAGGAAAAAAATCTTTAATGATTTTTGAATTCACATTATCTTTACTTAAATTACCTTTTGTTCTTTATTGTTAGCTACCCTGGCCCTTATTTATTCAGACAGACATTTGTAACCAACCACCAATAAAAAAAGGTGAATAGAAATCATGGACTGAATATGAAAACTGCTGATCTAAACTAAGTAAACCCATTTTAGTCATGTCCAGGACAGTCAGAATCATGCTATACTGTTCTTAGATTATATTTCTCTCAACATACACAGTGTGTATTACAGGAATTATCTGGTGGCATCAACAGAACAGTCATGAAATACCATAAACCAGAACAAGTGGTCTCTTACTATCTTGAAACTCCATAGATTTTGCAGCAGTTCCCTAAACGATATTACTGATAGAAAGTACTTTACTTAATAAATTGTTGACCAAAAAAAACTTCCTACAAACATTTTAGAAGACATCTCTGGATGGATATATTTGTTTTAAAATTTTGCAGGAATGAACCTGCACCATTTAGTTCCTAGAAAAACTCCTGCTTCGGGCTGTGTGTCTTACTGGGGTTGATGAATATGGTCACCAAACTTATAAGAGGTAAAGTGACAGAAGCCCACTCCACCACCCACCTCTCCTCAGCTCAGGCAGACAGTGGGGATCCAAGATGGTGCTCCCTGGGCCATTTCCTCACTATTGTGGGCAGGGATGGGAGAGGGAATTCATGTATTGGATTACACATTTCTTGAGGACAAAGACTACATCTAATTAACATATTTTTAGCAGAATCCAGGATAATGCCACGAATATCTTAACATGTGTTAGTGACTGAGAGGCTTATTCCTTTTGCACTCTTTCAAGCAGGCACATTCTGGAATATACTCCTGGAAGAGATGGTAATTGGGGAATGTTCTGGGGAAATGAGGATAGCACTGCAGCGGGAAAGAAAATCTGGTGCAGAGATACTGATTTAATGTATAATATGCCCAAGTGATGGAAGGATGGATTCTGAATGGCTTTCCTCTTTCTATTAAAAAAGGGTGGGGGGCAGATAAATAATCTGATGGCACTGTCACTCCCCTCCTCTCCTTTCCCTGGTAAGGGGTGTGCCTTAGGAAGCACATCTGGCCCTGGACGTAGACACTGACTAAGAAGAGAGCATCTTGCCCCATGTGTGTTACTGCCTACGGGATGAGCTTTACCCAAGGCCTGGAAAGGGTCCTAGGAGGAGATTGCCTCTGCCTCACATCTTCTGCTGGTCCTTTGGGTTCCACAGGTAAGCCGGGCGCTTTCCTGGGCCCCTCTACTGGTTAGTCAGGTGGTCTGGGAAGGCTGATCTGGAATGGCCAGCAGTGGATGCTGAGGGAATTGAGCCCAGTCATGACAACTTTGATTCCCTGAGAGATTTTGAACTAGAGGGAATTATCTACTTAATTCTTATTCTACCTTTAAAAGAGAGTTAGGTGAAGTGCCAAAAAGTATCACCATGGAAATAAGCACATTAATCACCGTGGAGACCTCAGAAACTCTCAGGTTTCAGTTATCACACATCTTCAGAGCTGGGTGCGATTTGGGAAGATAAGCACCCTGGGACTGCTTTTGGTACGAGAAAGCAGTCTGGGGACAAACTGCCTGACAATTCTCCTTCAGTGTTCTGCAAATGAACTTGGTTGTGCTGTAACTGTGGTCTGTTCCCCCCTTTCCACCTTCCCTCTACTCAGTGCTCTCCTTACACACACCCAGAAATGCTCACTTTATCTCACTCCTGGCTCAGTATTTGGCACATTTCTTCTGGAAACCCTCTTCTTGTTTTGGTTTTGGTGCCGATATTCTCTCCTGACCTTGAGTCTTTGCTCCTTCTGGATCCCCTTCATGCTTCCTCTCCTCTGCTCAGCCCTTAAATGGTGCTGTTTAGTCCAGAGGGCCTTTCTTGCCCTCTCCTGTTCTTTACCTCTTCCTCCTTAACCTAATGTGGTTAATCTTTTTTCCTCCCATCACATTTCAGTGTTCTGTAAACTCCAATTCCTATGCATGGATCCCCCCTGATTTTTGAAACGAATCCCTATAAGAATATAATTGCTAAGTCATTCCTCCAGCTTTCATTAAAAAACTGTTTTGTGAAAGTATTGTACTAAACTCTGTGGAGAGAGAGTAGGGGGCATACATTTCTGCTGGTGTGGAGATTATAATCTACCTTGAAACAGGACACAGAGGGGCTAGAATGAGAACAGAAACAGGCTATGGGGATTTGTGTAGCATCATTACATATTAATAAAGACAAGTAGAGGCTCACAAAATACTTGGAAGTCAACCCTAAGCAAGATGTGTTAGAAGAAGCTTTTCTGAGGCTGTGCAGCTTAACCTCCACTAAAGAATTGGGAGCAACTTGATAGAAAGGAGAGAGCAGAGGACTCCAGTGGAAAAACATGATGCAAAGGCTCAGCCCGTATTCTCCCACTTGTGTTTCTACAGAAGAGTCACACGTTTTTCTGTTGGCCTAGTGTGCATTGTGTAGCCCATAGAGGCACAGTCTGGGTTACTTAATGGCATTCTCTCCAATCTCCTGGTAATCCTGCCTGAACTTTCCCACCAGAGCGTCTCCTCTGTTATGGCCTCTCCCCTGATACGGTCAACAGTCTGTATTCTCTCCCTCTCAGACATTTGTTCTCCTGCTCGGGAAAGCCCACAGCTACGCACTGCAGCTGAAAGCCAGGGACAGGCTGCAAGTCCCTAGTCGACACATTTTATTTTTAAACGTGCAAAACGGACTTTCGGTAATGGTGCAGATTTTTGCTCTAAAGCTAAAACAAAGAGAATTTAATTCTTAAATGAACAGGATTAGTGAAAATAAATTTTCTATTTAGCCATAATCCCACTGTACAACTTAGTCTATGGTGAAGATTGTAGGAAGCCTGGTGGATGCAACTATTTTGGCCCTTTGGGATCTGGCTTCTAATTATTTAATTCACAAAGTACACGTCATACTGCAATGTTTATTTTGTCTGAGAAGAAAAATCTTTTTGGTATTTCTTACTGGTTGTGGAATTTTCACATTTTAGCACATGACTTGTAGCATGTTAAAATTGCATTGGTATAGCAAGAAATGCTGTTGGTGGAGATAATAGATTTTTGTAGCACCAGTCTTCTTGGTACTTCTGGATGTAGGATTTGGAACTCTGCTTAGATTTCAGCAGGGGTGAGGGGAGAGGTTAAAGAGGAATCATTTCACACAAGGAAGGTGGTGAAAGAGATGCTCAGGGAGCAAAGAAAAGGGCCTTGTAGACTTTTAAAAGTTACTGATTTTACTCTTACCAAGTTGCTTTTGAAATAAAGAGGCAGTCCTTGTGTATAGCAGCTCCCTGGGGGTCAGAAGAAAAATGAAGTAATGGTGTATTTGTCAGAAACAGTAATAGAGAATTTTGTTTTATGATTCTGATTCATAGTCTGGTAGTTCATGCTTTCTAATAATAGCTTATACTTAGAAATTTTGTTCTTTAAATTGCTTAGATAATCTCAATGACAACAGGCTTTCTCATTTACATGCTTCATTTACCTGGTATTTATTGGGGAATGGAGTTATCACAAGAAAATTTGCTAGAAAATCCATTCAAAACAAAAAACCTATTAGTTCTGAGTTACTAGAAACTCAGAACTTTCCACCATTGACTTGGTTTTTCTTTCATTCAGCGAATGTGTATTAAACACCCTCTCCATGCATTAGGTACATGTCTATGGGTGAGTGATATAATAGTGACAAGACAGGCAAGATTCCTGTTTGCATGGAACTTACTCTAAAAGAGGGGAATAAACCATAGAAAGAAAACAAAGGAACAAGATAATTTCAAAATGCCCCAAGTACTGGGATAAAAATAACATAGTGAATGTAACTGGATGACTACTTTAGTCTGGAAACAAAGCTACTTGCTGAATGTAGCATTTGAGCTGGCCCTAAAAGACAAGAAGGATATAGATCCAGTTAAGATCTGGGTAAACATTCCAGGAAGAGGTTTTAAGGCAGGAATAAGCTTGGTAGCTTGAATAAACTAGTTTTGGGGGCATGCTAATTTTTAGGGTATACTAAAGATAATTTTTTAATTATCTTAATAATAGGAGATAATTCATACCTCCTATCCTTTAGATCCTCTCTTTTCCTGGTAGTATTCTTTTTTCTGTTGACTATCTCAGTGGGTCATCCCCAGAGAACCCTCCATCCCTTTGGTGGTATAGCCTAGGAAGAACCAAAGCAGATAGGCAAATTTGTTGTTATTTCTCCACTTACACACACATTACAAATAGGGATGGGGCAGCAAAGAGGAGGCTGTGGGCTCACAGGGTGCTAACCTGTATGGACCCCACTTCTTCCTCCTTGCCTGGATTTTAAAGTTCAGCACCCAGATGTGGATCCAGATGCTTGGGATTAACATCTTCCACCTCCTCTCTCCTCCATCTCCACATGCCAAAGTGAACTCATTCTGGTTCTTTGTCCCAAGTTGTTAACGGTTAAGATGAGTAGACCCATGCAAACTGTTTGTTTCATTATATCATGCACTTAGACTATGAGTAGATATAGCCTTGACTAGGTATAGACTCTCTCCTAGATTTTTCTTTTCCTCTGGTTTATTAAAGGTGGCTGTTACTATGAAAACATTTTAAAAGAACCTGGATGACTTAAGGAGTATCACATTTTAATCCATGGAAAGTGAGCAAATTTATTCCAAAATTCACTGGCATATTCCAGTGAAGGTTAGTGGATCAAAGGTATTCAAAACTTTGTCCAAGATCTTCGGTATGTGGTAAACATTTAGGCATTGCCCACAACTAATATTTCTTCAGTATTTTAGAAAAGCAATCAGTTTTTCTGCTTGGTTCAGATGCTAATGTGTAATCCAGTTGTAATGTTCATACCCTGGACCTGACTCTTTTGATGGTGCTGCCAGAATATTAGACAGTTGATAAAAGAACAGATAAGTCAAGGAAGTGTGTATGAGTGAGTCAGTGAAGATAAATAATCTTTTATTGTGAAAATAGTATCTAGTCACTATTTCACAACTGAAAGTCTCCCTCTCTTTCACACCCACTAGTCAAGCTTCTCTTCTATTTAATATTCAACATAAAATAGTTCAGCTCTCTGGGGGCCCTGGGACTTCCCCAGTGCCACAGGTTGTGATGTGTCTTTTCACACATCTAGGCTGGGGAAACCCCACACTGGGCAAAGAGCCAATTTTAGACCCAGCAGCTCATTAAGAAGATTCAGAATCTAAGGAACCACAGAGAGACAATTATAGGCAGGAGACATATATAGGGAAATAATACCTAAAGCTGACAGTCTGACCAAGTTAACAATCATCTCAAATCTTAGAAAAAAAACAGACTTACAGACTGACAGAACAAACTTATGGTTACCACGGGGAAGGGTTGGGGAAAGGGATAGTTAGGAAGTTTGGGATTGACATGTACACAATGCTATATTTAAAATGGATAACCAACAGGGAACTCTGCTCAATATTATATAACAACCGAAATGGGAAAAGAAGTTGAAAAAGAAAAAATACATGTATATGTATAACTGAAAAAAAAAAAACCAACCAACCAACCAATCAACCAAACAAGCAAAATATCTTAGAGGCAGGGGGATCAGTGAATGAGGCAGTATGGAAATTGGGTAAAGATGTTAGTTCACATATGTGGAAGGGAATTGTATGAGTAACAATTTTGGGGAGGAGATAAGGTCATTTATTTTATTTTTTTATATAATACATGACTTTTAAGTGTAGTCATCATGATGTATGTTAGGTATTTAGAACTTACTCATCTTTTTTTTTTGAATTTTATTATATTTATTTTTTTATACAGCAGGTTCTTATTAGTCATCAATTTTATACACATCAGTGTATACATGTCAATCCCAATCGCCCAATTCATCACACCCCCACCCCCCACCGCTTTCCCCCCTTGGTGTCCATGTCTTTGTGCTCTACATCTGTGTCTCAATTTCTGCCCTGCAAACTGGTTCATCTGTACCATTTTTCTAGGTTCCACATATATGCGTTAATATACGATATTTGTTTTTCTCTTTCTGACTTACTTCACTCTGTATGACAGTCTCTAGATCCGTCCACGTCTCAGCAAATGACCCAGTTTCGTTCCTTTTTATGGCTGAGTAATATTCCATTGTATGTATGTACCAAAACTTCTTTATCCATTCGTCTGTCGATGGGCATTTAGGTTGCTTCCATGTCCTGGCTATTGTAAACAGTACTGCAATGAACACTGGGGTGCATGTGTCTTTTTGAATTATGGTTTTCTCTGGGTATATGCCTAGTAGTGGGATTGCTGGGTCATATGGTAATTCTATTTTTAGTTCTTTAAGGAACCTCCATACTGTTCTCCATAGTGGCTGTATCAATTTACATTCCCACCAACAGTACAAGAGGCTTCCCTTTTCTTGACACCCTCTCCAGCATTTGTTGTTTGTAGATTTTCTGATGATGCCCATTGTAACTGGTGTGAGGTGATACCTCATTGTAGTTTTGATATGCATTTCTCTAATAATTAGTGATGTTAAGCAGTTTTTCACGTGCTTCTTGGCCATCTGTATGTCTTCTTTGGAGAAATGTCTATTTAGGTCTTCTGCCCATTTTGGGATTGGGTTGTTTGTTTTTTTAATATTGAGCTGCCAGAGCTGTTTATGTATTTTGGAGATTAATCCTTTGTCAGTTGCTTCATTTGCAAATATTTTCTCCCATTCTGAGGGTTGTCTTTTTGTCTTGTTTATGGTTTCCTTTGCTGTGCAAAAGCTTTTCAGTTTCATTAGGTCCCATTTGTTTATTTTTGTTTTTATTTCCATTACTCTAGGAGGTGGACCAAAAAAGATCTTGCTGTGATTTATGTCAAAGAGTGTTCTTCCTGTGTTTTCCTCTAAGAGTTTTATAGTGTCCGGTCTTACATTTAGGTCTCTAATCCATTTTTTTTTTTTTTAAAGGGCTTTTTCTAGCAAAGGATGCCTAGGGAAAGGAGGCTTTTTTTTTTTTTTTAAGATGATGTTGGGGGTAGGAGTTTATTAATTTATTTTATTTATTTTTGCTGTGTTGGGTCTTCATTTCTGTGCGAGGGCTTTCTCTAGTTGTGGCAAGAGGGGCCCACTCTTCATCGTGGTGTGCAGGCCTCTCACTATCGCGGCCTCTCCTGTTGCGGAGCACAGGCTCCAGATGCGCAGGCTCAGTAGTTGTGGCTCACAGGCCTAGTTGCTCTGCGGCATGTGGGATCCTCCCAGACCAGGGCTCGAACCCGTGTCCCCTGCATCGGCAGGCGAACTCTCAACCACTGCGCCACCAGGGAAGCCCTCTAATCCATTTTGAGTTTATTTTTGTGTATGGTGTTAGGGAGTGTTCTCATTTCATTCTTTTACATGTAGCTGTCCAGTTTTCCCAGCACCACTTAACTGAAGAGACTGTCTTTTCTCCATCGTATATCCTTGCCTCCTTTGTCATAGATTAGTTGACCATAGGTGTGTGGGTTTATCTCTGAGCTTTCTGTTCCACTGATCGATATTTCTGTTTTTGTGCCAGTACCATATTGTCCTGATTACTGTAGCTTTGTAGTATAGTCTGAAGTCAGGGAGTCTGATTCTTCCAGCTCTGCTTTTTTCCCTCAGGACTACTTTACTATTCAGGGTCTTTTGTGTCTCCATACAAATTTTAAGATTTTTTGTTCTAGCTCTGTAAAAAATGTCATTGGTAATTTGATAGGGATTGCATTGAATCTGTAGATTGCTTTGTGTAGTATAGTCATTTTCACAATATTGATTCTTCCAATCCAAGAACATGATATATCTCTCCATCTGTTGGTATCATCTTTAATTTCTTTCATCAGTGTCTTATAGTTTTCTGCATACAGGTGTTTTGTCTCCCTAGGTAGGTTTATTCCTAGGTATTTTATTCTTTTTGTTGCAATGGTAAATGAGAGTGTTTCCTTAATTTCTCTTTCAGGTTTTTCATATTTAGTATATAGGAATGCCAGAGATTTCTGTGCATTAATTTTGTATCCTGTAACTTTACCAAATTCATTGATTAGCTCTAGTACTTTTCTGGTGGCATCTTTAGGATTCTCTATGTATACTATCATGTCATCTGCAAACAGTGACAGTTCTACTTCTTCTTTTCCAATTTGTATTCCTTTTATTTCTTTTTCTTTTCTGATTACCATGGCTAGGCCTTCCAAAACTATGTTGAATAATAGTGGTGAGAGTGGACATTCTTATCTTGTTCCTGATCTTAGAGGAAATGCTTTCAGTTTTTCACCATTGAGAATGATGTTTGCTGTGGGTTTGTCGTACATGGCCTTTATTATGTTGAGGAAAGTTCCCTCTATGCCTACTTTCTGGAGAGTTTTTATCATAAATGGGTGTTGAATTTTGTCAAAAGCTTTTTCTGCATCTATTGACATGATCAAATGGTTTTTCTTCTTCAATTTGTTAATATGGTGTATCACATTGATTGATTTGTGTATACTGAAGAATCCCTGCATCCCTGGGATAAATCCCACTTGATCATGGTGTATGATCCTTTTAATGTGTTGTTGGATTCTGTTTGCTAGTATTTTGTTGAGGATTTTTGCCTCTATATTCATCAGTGATATTGGTCTGTAATTTTCTTTTTTTGTAGTATCTTTGTCTGGTTTTGATATCAGGGTGATGGTGGCCTCTTAGAATGAGTTTGGGAGTGTTCCTTCCTCTGCAATATTTTGGAAGAGTTTGAGAAGGATGGGGGTTAGCTCTTCTCTAAATGTTTGATAGAATTCACCTGTGAAGCTATGTGGTCCTGGACTTCTGTTTGTTGGAAGATTTTAAATCACAGTTTCGATTTCATTCCTTATGATTGGTCTGTTCATATTTTCTGTTTCTTCCTGGTTCAGTCTTGGAAGGTTATACCTTTCTAAGAATTTGTCCATTTCTTCCAGGTTGTCCATTTTATTGGCATAGAGTTGCTTGTATTAGTCTCTTAGGATGCTTTGTATTTCTGTGGTGTCTGTTGTAACTTCTCCTTTTTCATTTCTAATTTTATTGATTTGAGTCCTCTCCCTCTTTTTCTTGATGAGTCTGGCTAATGGTTTATCAACTTTGTTTATCTTCTCAAAGAACGAGCGTTTATTTTTATTGATCTTTGCTATTGTTTTCTTTGTTTCTATTTCATTTATTTCTGCTCTGATCTTTATGATTTCTTTCCTTCTGCTAACTTTGGGTTTTGTTTGTCCTTCTTACTCTAGTTCCTTTAGGTGTAAGGTTAGATTGTTTCCTTGAGATTTTTCTTGTTTCTTGAGGTAGGCTTCTATAGCTATAAACTTCCCTCTTAGAGAACTGGTTTTGCTGCATCCCATAGGTTTTGAATCATCGTGTTTTCTTTTTTTTTTTTAAATAAATTTATTTAATTTATTTTTGGCTGAGTTGTGCCCGTGTTACTGCACATGGGCCTTCCCTAGCTGCAACGAGTTGGGGGCTACTCTCCGCTGTGGTGCCTGGGCTTCCCACTGCGGTAGCCTCCCCTACCATGGAGCACGGGCTCTACACATGCAGGCTTCATTTGTTGTGGCTTGTGGGCTCCAGAGCGGATCACCAGTAGTTGTGGTGCATGGGCTCAGCTGCTCCACCACATGTGGTATCCTCCCCGACCAGGGCCCAAACCCACGGCCCCTGCATCGGCAGACGGACTCCCAGCCACTGCACCATCAGGGAAGCCCCGTCATGTTTTCTTGTAATTTGTCTCTAGGTATTTTTTGATTTCCTCTTTGATTTCTCCAGTGATCTCTTGGTTATTTAGTAACGTATTGTTTAGCCTCCATGTGTTTTGTGTTTTTTATTATGTTTTTTTCACTGTAATTGATTTCTCATCTCATAGCATGTGGTCAGAAAAGATGCTTGGTATGATTTCAGTTTTCTTAAATTTACTGAGGCTTGATTTGTGACCCAAGATGTGATCTATCCTGGAGAATATTCCGTGCGCACTTGAGAAGAAAGTGTAATCTGCTGTTTTTAGATGGAATGTCCTATAAATATCAGTGAAATCTATCTGGTCTATTGTGTCATTTAAAGCTAATGTTTCCTTATTAATTTTCTGTTTGGATGATCTGTCCATTGGTGTAAGTGAGGTGTTCAAGTCCCTCACTATTATTGTGTTACTGTCAATTTCCTCTTTTATAGCTGTTAGCAGTTGCCTTATGTATTGAGGTGCTCCTATGTTGGGTGCATATATATTTATAATTGTTATACCTTCTTCTTGGATTGATCCCTTGATCATTATGTAGTGTCCTTCCTTGTCTCTTGTAACATTCTTTATGTTAAAGTCTATTTTATCTGTTATGAGGATTGCTACTCCAGCTTCCTTTTGATTTCCATTTGCATGGAATATCTTTTTCCATCCCCTCACTTTCAGTCTGTATGTGTCCCTAGGTCTGAAGTGGGTCTCTTGTAGACAGCATAAATATGGGTCTTATTTTTGTATCCATTCAGCAAGCCTGTGAGTTTTGGTTGGAGCATTTAATCCATTCACATTTAAGGTAATTATTGATGTGAATGTTCCTATGACCATTTTCTTCACTGTTTTGGGTTTGTTTCTGTAGGTCCTTTTCTTCTCCTGTGTTTCCCACTTAGAGAAGTTCCTTTAGAATTTGTTGTAGAGCTGGTTTGGTGGTGCTGAATTCTCTTAGCTTTTGCTTGTCTGTAAAGCTTTTGATTTCTCCATCGAATCTGAATGAGATCCTTGCCTGGTAGAGTAATCTTGGTTGTAGATTTTTCCCTTTCATCACTTTAAGTATACCATGCCACTCCCTTCTGGCTTGTAGAGTTTCTGCTGAGAAATCAGCTGTTAACCCTATGGGAGTTCCCTTGTATGTTATTTGCCGTTTTTCCCTTGCTGCTTTCAATAATTTTTCTTTGCCTTTAACTTTTGCCAGTTTGATTACTTGGTGTCTCGGCGTGTTTCTCCTTGGGTTTATCCTGTATGGGACTCTCTGCGCTTCCTGCACTTGGGTGGCTATTTCGTTTTCCATGTTAGGGAAGTTTTCGACTATAATATCTTCAAATATTTTCTCGGTCATTTCTCTCTCTCTTCTCCTTCTGGGACCCCTACAATGCGAATGTTGTTGCGTTTAATGTTGTCCCAGAGGTCTCTTAGGCTGTCTTCATTTCTTTTCATTCTTTTTTCTTTAGTCTGACCTGCAGCAGTGAATTCCACTATTCTGTCTTCCAGGTCACTTATCCGTTCTTCTGCCTCAGTTATTCTTCTATTGATTCCTTCTAGTGTAGTTTTCTTTTCAGTTATTGCATTGTTCATCTCTGCTTGTTTGTTCTTTAATTCTTCTAGGTCTTTGTTAAACATTTCTTGCATCTTCTCAATCTTTGCCTCCATTGTTTTTCTGAGGTCCTGGATCATCTTCAGTATCATTATTCTGAATTGTTTTTCTGGAAGGTTGCCTATCTCCACTTCATTTAGTTGTTTTTCTGGGGGTTTATCTTGTTCCTTCATCTGGTACATAGCCCTCTGCCTTTTCATCTTGTCTGTCTTTCTGTGTTTTTTTTTCCACAGGCTGCAGAATTGTAGTTCTTCTTGCTTCTGCTCAGGTCATTTATTTTAAATGACCCAAAGAGATGGTATATATGATCTGTGAGGTAAAATCAGTCTCAGAATTCATGGTCACACCACTTGGGAACAAAACCCAAGTCTAACTGTGGAAGGAGCTCTTGAAAATCATCTGGTTTTTCTCTGGCCCCAGCTGTAGAAATGTCTCTCAAGGGCTCGCTGACTGATGGTCACTCGGCTTCCATCTAGCCCTTGTGGTGCTGGAGTGCCCATTGTTGGCCATATGTGGGTGAGGCCATCATCCCTTGGCTGGAAAGTAAAATTTGTAAGAAACTTCTCCATGTCAAGATGAAACTTCATTCCTCTCGTTGGCAGCCAGAGTTCTTCCTTTGACATACAACATGTTTTCTCTCGACCCATTCCAAAAATATTTGAAGACAATTAACCATCCTATAACTTCTAAGTTTTCTCTTCTGCATGCTAAGCATATCAGATACTTCAGCTCTCCTTATGTTTCTCTCACTGTTCTAGTCACTGTCAGTCTTTTTCTGGACTGACTTAGTTTATGGAGGTCCTTCATGAAACCCAGGGCCGGGAATGGAACATAATCCTCTGGATGGGGTCTCTCACTCCAGATTAAGACTGTTTGCCTTTTTATGGCACATAATATGATCTGTCTTGGTGAATATTCTATGTGAGCTTAAGAAGAATGTGCATTTTGCTGTTATTGGATGCAATAGTCTATAGATGTCTGTTACATCCAGGTGATTGATGGTGTTATGGAGTTCAACTATGTTTTTCTGCCTGCTGGATCTGTCCATTTCTGATAGAGGGGTGTTGAAGTTTCCAATAGTGATAGTGGGTTTATGTGTTTCTCCTTGCTCAGTTCTTGCTTCATGTAGTTTGATATTCTGTTGTTAGGCATATACATGTTAAAGATTGTTATGTCTTCTTGGAGAATTGACTCCTTTATCATATGTAATGCTCTTCTTTATCTCTGCTTACTTTCCTTGCTTTGAAGTCTGCTCTGCCTGAAATTAGTATAGCTATTCCTGCTTTCTTTCTTTTTTTAACCATTCATTCATTCATTCATTCATTTATTTATCTATTTATTTATTTATTTTTTAACATCTTTATTGGAGTATAAATGCTTTACAATGGTGTGTTAGTTTCTGCTTTATAACAAAGTGAATCAGTTATACATATACATATGTTCCCATATCTCTTCCCTCTTGCGTCTCCCTCCCTCCCACCCTCCTTATCCCACTCCTCTAGGTGGTCACAAAGCACCGAGCTGATCTGCCTGTGCTATGTGGCTGCTTCCCACTAGCTATCTGTTTTACGTTTGGTAGTGTTTATATGTCCATGCCACTCTCTCACTTTGTCACAGCTTACCCTTTCCCCTCCCCATATCCTCAAGTCCATTCTCTAGTAGGTCTGTGTCTTTATTCCTGTCTTGCCCCTAGGTTCTTCATGACCTTTTTTTTTTTTTGTCTTAGATTCCATATATATGTGTTAGCATGCGGTATTTGTTTTTCTCTTTCTGACTTACTTCACTCTGTATGATAGACTCTAGGTCCATCCACCTCACTACAAATAACTCAATTTCATTTCTTTTTATGGCTGAGTAATACTCCATTGTATATATGTGCCACATCTTCTTTATCCATTCATCTGTTAATGGACACTTAGGTTGCTTCCATGTCCTGGCTATTGTAAATAGAGCTGCAATGAGCATTTTGGTACATGACTCTTTTTGAGTTATGGTTTTCTCAGGGTATATGCCCAGTAGTGGGATTGCTGGGTTGTATGGTAGTTCTATTTGTAGTTTTTTAAGGAACCTCCATACTGTTCTCCATAGTGGCTGTATCAATTTACATTCCCACCAACAGTGCAAGAGGGTTCCCTTTTCTCCACACCCTCTCCAGCATTTATTGTTTCTAGATTTTTTGATGATGGCCATTCTGACCGGTGTGAGATGATATCTCATTGTAGTTTTGATTTACATTCCTCTAATGATTAATGATGTTGAGCATTCTTTCATGTGTTTGTTGGCCATCTGTATATCTTCTTTGGAGAAATGTCTGTTTAGGTCTTCTGCCCATTTTTGGATTGGGTTGTTTGTTTTTTTGATATTGAGCTGCATGAGCTGCTTGTAAATTTTGGAGATTAATCCTTTGTCAGTTGCTTCATTTGCAAATATTTTCTCCCATTCTGAGAGTTGTCTTTTCATCTTGTTTATGGTTTCCGTTCCTGTGCAAAAGCTTTTAAGTTTCATTAGGTCCCATTTGTTTATTCTGCTTTCTTTTGATTAGTGTTAGCATTGTATATTTTTCTCCATCCATTTACTTTTAATCTGTATATGTCTTTATATTTAAGGTGGGTTTTTTTTTTTTTTTTTTTTTTTTTTTTTTCTTTTTGCGGTATGCGGGCCTCTCACTGTTGTGGCCTCTCCCGTTGCGGAGCACAGGCTCCGGACGCGCAGGCCCAGCGGCCATGGCTCACGGGCCCAGCCGCTCCGCGGCATATGGGATCCTCCCAGACCGGGGCACGAACCCGCATCCCCTGCATCGGCAGGCGGACTCTCAACCACTGCGCCACCAGGGAGGCCCTAAGGTGGGGTTTTTTTGACAACATTTAGTTGGTCTTGTTTTTGAACCATTCTAACAATCTCTGTCTTCTAATTGGTGCATTTAGACCATTAACTTTCAAAATGATTATTGATATAGTTGGATTAATATCTACCATATTTGTTACTTTTTAAAAATTTATTTCTCTTGTTCTTTGTTCCTAGTTTTATTTTCCACTCTTTTTCTGCCTTTTGTGGTTTTAATTGAGCATTTTTATATGACTCCATTTTATCTCCTTTCTTAGCATATCAGTGATACTTCTTTTTTTAATGATTGCCCTAGAGTTTGCAGTATACATTTACAGCTAATCCAAGTCCACTTTCAAATAACACTATAACACTTCATGGGTAGTGTGAGTACCTTATAATAACAAAATAATCCTATTTTCTCCCTCTCATCCCTCGTATTATTGCTCTCATTCATTTCACTTATATATAAGCATACATAAGCATATATATATGATATACATAAGCATACATAGTCAAATACATTGTTGCTATTATTATTCTGAACAGACTTATTTGTTGGATTAATTAAGGAAAATAAAAGTTCTTATATCACCTTCACTTATTTCTTCTTTTATGCTCTTCCTTTCTTTATGTAGATCCAAGTTTCTGACCTATATATTTTCATTCTCTCTGAAGAACTTCATATAACATTTCTTGCAAGGCAGGTCTGTGGCAACAAATTCCCCCCAATTTTTGTTTGTCTGAAAAAGTCTTTGTTTCTCTTTCATTTTTGAGGGATAATTTCTTAGGATACAGGTTTCTAGGTTGGCTGTATTTTCTCTCAACACTTTAAATATTTCATTCCCCTCTTTGTTGCTTGCATGGTTTTTGAGAAGAAGTTGGGTGTAATTCTTATCTTTGTTCCTCTATAGATAAGGTGTCTTTTCTCTCTGGCTTCTTTCAGGATTTTTTTCTTTATCTTTGATTTTCTGTAGTTTGAAAATGAAATGCCTATGTGCAGTTTCTGTTTGTTTGTTGATATTTATCCTTCTTGGTGTCCCCTGAGCTTCCCGAATCTGTGGTGTGCTGTCTGACATTAATTTGGGGAAACTCTATCATTGTTTCATATACTGCTTCTTGTCTCTTTCTTCTCCTTCTGGTATTCCCATCACACGTATGTTATACCTTTTTAGTTGTCCCACAGTCCTTGGATATTCTCTTCTATTTGTTTTCAGTCTTTGTTGTTTTTGCTTTTTAGTTTCGGAGATTTCTTTTTTCTTTAAAATTAATCAGTTAATTAATTAATTATTTTTGGCTGCTGGGTCTTTGTTGCTGTGCACGGGCTTTCTCTAATTGCGGCGAGCAGGGGCTACTCTTCATTGGGGTGCGCGGGCTTCTCATTGTGGTGGCTTCTCTTGTTGCGGAGCACGGGCTCTAGGCGCGTGGGATTCAGTTGTTGTGACATGCGGGCTCTGTATTTGTGGTGCACGGGCTTAGTTGCTCCACGGCATGTGGGATCTTCCCGGACCAGGGCTCGAACCCATGTCCCCTGCATTGGCAGGCGGATTCTTAACCACTGCACCACTAGGGAAGCCCCAGTTTTGGAGATTTCTATTAAGATATCCTCAAGCTCAGGTTTTAGAAGTACATGGAAAACTATGTTATAAAGGTATAAGCAAAGTGGTTTGCCCCATCTTGTTGGGAATCTGGTCCTAAGTCCTTCTTATGCTAAGTCCTGCTAAGGCATATTAAACTTGGGACAAAAACTTGCCATGTACTTTTCCCCCTGCCAAGGTAGAAAGTTTATTTAGAGCTCTTTTAAGGTACTGTCATACAAGAAGGAGTAAGTGAAAGGGCATTTTTAAAGCAAGTCTGAAATGGGGTTCAGAGAAGGCACACTCACTGATCATCAGGAGAGATATATTACCTCTGGGAGTCCAGGGTAATAAGAATTATACAAGATTTTCTTTTGGAAGATTTTATATAACAAGCATGCAGCTGTGCATGACAACTTCTAGAAAAAAAATGTGTGTGTGTGTTAGTTGACATTTTAGACATTTACCCATTTAAAATCTTTTCTATAAAAAGATTTTTTTATGAGAATTTATGATGAACCATCATAAATAAACCATTTATTATGATAAACCATAATAGGACCAAATACCATTTTTCCAATTTATATACATTTGTATCTGGATGTATTTTTGTATCTTTTGTAGCTTTTTTATCCCGCCATATAATTTAAGTACAAGACGTATCTTAGTTTATAAGATTAAAAGCTCTTTTTTTTTTTTTTCTGTCAAACTATTTCATGATTTCCATAGCTCTACTCCTTTAAGCTTCTGATGCCCCTTTGCCTGTGACTTTAGGAGCACTGTATGGGGCTTCTCTTAAAATTAGTGAGGCACTTCACTGTAGGCATGTTGTGGGTGGCTGAGGGGAAACAGAGAAGCTTTAAGTGGTGAATCTGAACAGCCTCAAAGCCTTCTTTCACCACGACTGAGGTTGGGTTTTCTGACCACGTAAACTTCATATATCTAGTTCTGCTAAGGCTGATGTGACAGCATGGAGTATGATGATAAATCAGCTTGAGCTTATCAAAGAGCTGCACAGTATTCCTGCAGATAACTGGGAACTGATAAGAGCTGCTGCTGGTGAAATAAGCTTATTATTGAAAATTTAGAACCTGGGTTATATGCTGATAGGGATAGCACCATGTCATCGAGGATGCTTTGGGTTCACAGGAAACAAACTGTAAGTCTTTTAAATAAGGAAGGATTTATTATCTCACATAATAAAAAACCTAAAGGTAGGACAGTTTCAGGGTTGGTTAATTCAGTGGTTCAACAATGACTTCAAGACCCCAGTTTCTGTTTTACTATTCTCAACATGTTGATCTTTTCCTAGGTTTCTCCTCTCATAGTTGCAAAATGGCTGCTGATGCTCTAAGTATCATATTGTCACCTATTTTCTTTGAGATGAAGAAAAGGACAGTTTCTCAATTCGTCTCTTTCAAAGAGGAAAACTTTTCCTAGCAGATCCTTAGCAGACATCCCCTCACAAATCACTGGACAGAAAGAGTTATGTTGCATACTCGTTCTTAAACCAATTACTGACTTGAGAAATAAAATTATTATGATTAGATTAGTTTAAGAATCACCCCCTAGATACTTAAAGGGACACCTTCACTGAGCATATGGCCATGTGGAGGATGATAAAGATCAGGGTTCCATTAACAAAGAACTGGGGCAAATATTTGTAGGGTGGACAGCCAATACTGCCTGTTACAAGTCCTTTATGCTTGAATAGCACACCTCCTATCTCATTTCATAAAATGGTTTTATGGCCCTGAAAGAGAAAAGGCAATTTGTTTTATACCATACCATCATTGGAAACAAGTACTCTGCATAAAAAATAGAAGGCATATTTCTGCTTTTCTGTAACAGCAAAAAAGAAAATCTTAAGTTTTTCATCAAGATAGAAAACAAAAACAAGGGAACACTGAAGACACTATTCATTGAGTACTCAGCTGCCATTTTCACCCTCTTTGCTCTTTCTTCCTTGCTAATGAAACTTGATTTCTTTTGGCAGCACTGTACTGACTTCTGGGGCTGAATCATGATTATCCAAGCTTATTATAGTAGTCTCATTACCAGATACACACATTTCCAGCTTTCCTTGCTGTTAGTGGTAGCCATATGATACAATTCTGGTCAACAAGTAGAAATCCTCTGGGGATGAGGCTTCTGCAAAAGCTTTCATTTTCTTGTTTAAAGGGGCAAGTGTTAGAAAAGAGTTCACTGAGACCTCGCCTTCCCTCTTCTTTCTACCATGAATGTAAATGTGGTGTCAGGTGGTGCTACAGCAGCTTTCTTTGCAACATGGGATAGCAGTCATGGGGACAAAGCATTCATGTTAGCAAATGGTAGAAGAGAAAGATAAAAAGACCCTGAGTCACAAGACCAAGGCTTGAACTACCTACTTTAAAATTTCTGGTTATGTGAGATGACTTAATGGCCTTGTTATTTAATGACTGGAGTTGGGTATTCCATTACTTAATACATACTAACTGGTACAAGAGCAATGAACAATATCTCATGTAGATACCACAGCTATCCTGTCACCACTCTTCCTCCAGCATTTTAGCTATACTTTGACTCTGGGTTCAGAGAGCCTGAATAACTTGCCCATAGCTATATAGCCCTTCAACTCCATCTTGTTCAGATTATGCCATACTCAACACTTTTGGATCTACTTGATTTTCTACTTATTTTTATACCTATTCATGTTTTCTTTACCAACTATATTTGAATCGTCTTCAGGACAGAAACTGAGCCTCTTACTCTTTTTTTTTTTTAACATCTTTATTGGAGTATAATTGCTTTACAATGGTGTGTTAGTTTCTGCTTTATAACAAAGTGAATCAGCTATACATATACATATATCCCCATATCTCCTTCCTCTTTTGTCTCCCTTCCACCCTCCCTATCCCACCCCTCTAGGTGATCACAAAGCACCAAGCTAATCTCCCTGTTCTATGCGGCTGCTTCCCACTAGCTATCTATTTCACATTTGGTGGTGTATATATGTCCATGCCACTCTCTCACTTTATCCCAGCTTACCCTTCCCACTCCCCGTGTCCTCAAGTCCATTCTCTACATCTGCATCTTTATTCCTGTCCTGCCTCTAGGTTCTTCAGAACCTTTTTTTTTGTTTTTCTAGATTCCATATATATGTGTTAGCATATGGTATCTGTTTTTCTCCTTCTGATTTACTTCACTCTGTATGACAGACTCTAGGTCCATCCCCCTCACTACAAATAACTCAATTTCATTTCTTTTTATGGCTGAGTAATATTCCATTGTATATATGTGCCACATCTTCTTTTTTTTTTATTAGTTTCTGCTTTATAACAAAGTGAATCAGTCATACATATACATCTGTTCCCATATCCCTTCCCTCATGCATCTCCCTCCCTCCCACCCTCCCCATCCCACCCCTCCAGGAGGTCACAAAGCACCGAGCTGATCTCCCTGTGCTCTGCGGCTGCTTCCCACTATCTATCTACCTTACGTTTGGTAGTGTATATATGTCCATGCCTCTCTTTCGCTTTGTCACAGCTTACCCTTCCCCCTCCCCATATCCTCAAGTCCATTCTCAAGTAGGTCTGTGTCTTTATTCCCGTTTTACCCCTAGGTTCTTCATGACATTTTTTTTTTAATTCCATATATATGTGTTAGCATACGGTATTTGTCTTTCTCTTTCTGACTTACTTCACTCTGTATGACACACTCTAGGTCTATCCACCTCATTACAAATAGCTCAGTTTTGTTTCTTTTTATGGCTGAGTAATATTCCATTGTATATATGTGCCACATCTTCTTTATCCGTTCATCTGTTGATGGACACTTAGGTTGCTTCCATGTCCTGGCTATTGTGAATAGAGCTGCAGTGAACATTATGGTACATGACTCTTTTTGAATTATGATTTTCTCAGGGTATATGCCCAGTAGTGGGATTGTTGGGTCACATGGTAGTTCTATTTGTAGTTTTTTAAGGAACCTCCATACTGTTCTACATAGTGGCTCTATCAATTTACATTCCCACCTACAGTGCAAGAGGGTTCCCTTTTCTCCACACCCTCTCCAGCATTTATTGTTTGTAGATTTTTTTTTTTTTTTGCGGTATGCGGGCCTCTCACTGTTGTGGCCTCTCCCGCTGCGGAGCACAGGCTCCGGACGCGCAGGCCCAGCGCCCATGGCTCACGGGCCCAGCCGCTCCGCGGCATATGGGATCCTCCCAGACCGGGGCACGAACCCGCATCCCCTGCATCGGCAGGCGGACTCTCAACCACTGCGCCACCAGGGAGGCCCTGTTTGTAGATTTTTTGATGATGGCCATTCTGACTGGTGTGAGGTGATACCTCATTGTACTTTTGATTTGCATTTCTCTAATGACTAGTGATGTTGAGAATCCTTTCATGTGTTTGTTGAGCTTCTTACTCTTCTGGTGTGCATTCCTGTACTCAGCATAGAGAGGGTTCTCAGTGATGGGGAAGTTAATGAAATACTATGGCTTCAATTCTTTATCTCAGCCAGCAGGGAGGGAATTAAGTAAATGACTTATCTTAAGAAGGTACAAACTTACCACCTTCTTGGTCTCTAAATTGGAAAACAGAAGATATGGAATATCCTATGGAGATTTCTTTCATGTTACATCACTGTCATCACAAGTGGACGTTATTTGAATTTTGGTTACGTATCAATATTTACATTCTTTATAAACAACTTAGATACAGAATTGGTTGGTATCCTTTAATTTTTTTTTTTTTTTTTTTTTTTGCGGCATGCGGGCCTCTCACTGTTGTGGCCTCTCCCGTTGCGGAGCACAGGCTCCGGACATGCAGGCTCAGCGGCCATGGCTCACGGGCCCAGCCGCTCCACGGCATGTGGGATCTTCCCGGACCGGGGCACGAACCCGTGTCCCCTGCATCGGCAGGCGGACTCTCAACCACTGCGCCACCAGGGAAGCCCTGGTTGGTATCCTTTAATGATCAGCCTGGAACAAAGCAGTTTTAGGGAAGCACCGCCGTGTATTTGAGTTATCGCTGGCAAATGTGGAATAAGGGAACTTCATAACTTAAGGAAGATCTCCAATGGACATTGTGTTTGGGGGGGAGGTTGGATTGCTACAGCTAAAAAATTCCCTTGCATGAGTTTGTCAGTTTCAGGGGATTTTGGTCATGATGCAGTGAAGTGGAACTTTCAGTTAAAATGAGAATTTCATGGCCTTTTTGCATATTTGCTCATAGCCAGGGTAGCACCTTGGGTGTGTTAATGTCCATCACCAGCTTTGTACATGTCCCTGCTTAGGGCACATGCTCTCACTGGGTTATTCTCCTCATCTAAAGCTTCTGCTGCTATTTCTTTCTGTCCAAGCACAAGTGCCTTTTGTGGCCACAAGATGTAACTCCAATACAGTGCTTTATACTGATGACTGTGGGTTTTCCTTAAGGTAACTGTGGGTGGCCCCTCCATTTATTTTCTTGCTTCCTTTTTGTTTCTGTAAATTCTGCCCTCCACTTTCCCCTGAAGCACATGCTGTTCATGTAATCTGAATGGCCATTTAGAGGAAAGATCAGAAGTTTGTTGTTTCATTACCAACATAAATCAAAACTTTGTGTTCGCACTGCAATCTGAGTGAGTCCAGGAATAGCTTTGGGATTGCTAAGTGTCTGGAGAGCAGTGACTACACAGACGCGTTCTGAAGCTGGCTATAATAGTTTCTACAGCTGTTAACAGTTCGTAGAAGAATGGCAGCATTATATACCAGCGTTTAAAATGTGCATGACTTGCATTGCACAGAAGTCAGATTGGGATAGAATCAGATTTTTTTTTTTTTTCTGAAACTTGGCCAGGAAAGTCTTCAATAACTGGAGAAATTCTTTTCACTGCTGAAATCAACATGAAGCACATTGTGTTATTATAATTGCTTATAGCTCACTATAAAGGTTGTCTTTGTATGAGTGGATGTACGGGCTGTACTGTTTTGTTTTTATTTATTCTGCATTCTTTATTCTAATGTCCTTTCCTTTTTCCTGACCAGAGGGATTGTTATTGAGCCCTTCACAAAGCTGAAATAATGCAGTGTGTTAAAAAAATGTTAACAATTCAGAGAAGTTATAAAAATTTATAAGTTGGCTGAATGCTTGGGAAATTTCTGCATATTTTAATATAAATAGGTAATGCAAATATTTGTTCTTTGCATTGAGAGGTGAGTCTCTGTTTTCCAAAAGGCCCTGCTATTTAAATTAGATTCACTTGACTGTATTGAAATAAGGACAGTTTCCATTTTGAATGATGAAAAAGATTAGATACCACAGCTGTTATCAAATACAAAAAGCTTAATAAGTTAGATGTGTTACTGCATCATGGGGTTAAAAAAATTTCCAGAAATGGTAGGAATTGCTTCATGACTAGAATTCTCATGACAGTAATTTACTTAATAATTTTTTAAAGATTTCCTAGTTGAGATTGAGGTTTTGCCATACAAGAAGAACTGTGTGGATCACTTCTGTACCCTGTCAGTTTTATTGTCTCTTTAAAGAATTAATTGACAGACTTAATTCAAGGTAGGAGTGTGAGAGATATCTTGGAGAATATACATAAATAAAGGAAAAAATTGAGTAAAAATCAGAAAAAAATCAAATTGTGAGGGGAGATCCTTCTGTTGAGCTATAACATCAAGTTACACACATTTTGAATGACCATGGATCAAAGGTCTTTGCCGAAGGATTAAGATCTTAGGTCTTAGATCTTTCTGATGTAGTATGCCAAGGCTTACCTTAGGAATGAGAAGCCAGAGCTACCCATGTGGCACTACACAGGGGAAAGCCCACCTAGTGGAGTCCATCTCCAGAGGTGAAGTTGAGATACTCCAGGGATCAAATCCCAGACCCAGGACACCCAGCATTCTGGACACTGTGGCAGTGGGCTGCTTCTTCATAGGCTATGTAGGCTGTTGGGTCAGCTTGATGATCTGAGGAAAACTCAGCATAGACCTTGAGAGGCTCCCTTTGAAAGTGCTAATGAATTCTCATACCTCACTTTGTCAACTCCTCATTTACCAGCTAATGCTTCAGCAATTAGCCATCAGGGTGATAAGGACAGAGGGAGAAAACAGGAGGGCATGAAGGAAGACTCCCAGAATGATTGGAGTGCCCCCCACAAACTTTCCACACCACCTCACAGTTTTACCCAGACAGACATTGGACACCATCCTCTCACTTCTTCATACTAGTGACGTAACTTCACAAGCATCATCTCTGAGACCAGTCTGCACCTTGCTGTTGGCCTATGCCTCTCTTAGGCTTGTGGGAACTAAGGACATATCTGGAGGAGTTTCCCTTTTCTTGGGAAAAGTGACTTGCCTAGGAATTAAGTTGGCAGTATTTTCCAGGGAGAACAGCCATGAAAACATTGAATTTTCACTTTTCTGTACTAAGTGGCCCTACCTGATTGAGAAATAAGCTCAACAGCTGACATCTTTGTTGAGTACTTACGATGTGCCAAGCATTGTATTATCTTATTTAAAAACAGAGATGTCAGTTGGTAGCATGGCCAGCAGAGTGAAATGTAAAAGTAGTTTGATGGAAGATGGTGCATAGGCCAGAAGTGAACTAGAAAAGAAATAGGAGAACTAGACTTAAATTCAGGTTTCTCCAGACACTGAGGGTCTTTGGTATACCTTCCCCACATTAAAGCCTGTTTTTATTATAAAATAAGCATAAGTACCAGCCTGGAATATATAATTTAGGTTGATCAGTCAACAAAATGGCCCTATAGCAGTGGTTTTGTTTATCTTCTCAAAATCATGGAACTCTTAGAAGCTAAGTACTAAGGGCTCTCTCTCAAGAAAAACACACACATGTATACGTAAGCAAAGTGTTACACATGATTTCTGGGGTTCCCAGCTTTCTTGGAGCCAGTCATCTT
The DNA here is from genome assembly GCF_964341445.2 of Mesoplodon mirus. NCBI lineage: Eukaryota > Metazoa > Chordata > Mammalia > Artiodactyla > Ziphiidae > Mesoplodon > Mesoplodon mirus. The sequence goes on from NC_138977.1 coordinate 107,628,595, forward strand.
ATGTGGGTGGAATGTGGCATCAGTAAAGTCTGGTAATAGGTAATATCTTTAGGTCCAGGCAGAGAGGATGGCTGGCAGGGAGTTCAGAGAGAGCCTAGCATGGGTTTCCCAGCTGTAACAAGGGGAGCAAGCAACAAATCATGTTTCATTGAGGTGGGAGCTGGTGCTAGGAATAACTAGCTGTAGGTATCAGAGCCTCTGCATGGGGACTGAGGTATAATGCCCACCTAGAGACTCTTGAACTATGAAAATGAGCCAAGAGAAAGCATCAGGAATCATAGAAGAGAAGAGTAACTGAAACTGGGCTAGAAGGTAAAGGCTAGGTCACAAAGAAAGCCCGGTAACTAGAACTAGGGTTAGAGCTGATTTGGTTGGGCTCAGGATTACTCAGCAAGATTTGCCTGTCTGTGAGATAGTTGGCTTCAGACCCTAGCAGGGGCTAAGCCCTTAGGCAGGGCAATGTGGGCCTGTCTCTGGGAATCTCGTAGGAAGGAGGGAGCTGAGCAAAGAATCTGCCTAGGTATTGCAACTCTGGTGTTATCCCTCTTCAAAACTTTAGTCATTTGGCTAAGGATGGGCATGAATTAACATTTTCAGATCTTCTTAACACATTAACTTTGAGACCAGAGAATGTTCTTTATCTTTTCTCATTTTGTGGATTTGTCCATTTATTTTCAGTTACCTTTAACCTGCCCCTCCTGTGCCATCAGCGAATTCTGTTCTAGTCTCTCACTGGGAGACTCACTGATTTTCATAATTGGACATTCTTCAGCAGAATAAAAAGTTGGAAGCATTTGTTAGTCCATCAAATATATTGGGAATTTTACTAGTCTGTAAAATCTAAATACTGGGAACTATCGGATTACAGTATCTTTGACTGGGTAAAGTAGGTACTCAAGGAATATTTATAGTTATATTGAATGAATGATTAAATGAGACATGAATTGTATCACATAAAGCTAAGGGTTTAATTGTCCTCTATTTGCTTACCTCACTTTGATATCTCTTGAAAGAGTAATGCTAAGATAGGCTGAGGTCCACATATGTGTGGTAAATTAGTGGATTGGGCCACTCTTGACTATTCAACAGAGTAGAGTAGATAGTCTATGTCTGATTAAGTGGTGGCACTTTCTTTGATGGCATTTAGTGTATTAAAATAGTGCTGTTGGGGCTTCCCTGGTGGCGCAGTGGTTGAGAGTCCACCTGCCGATGAAGGGGACGCGGGTTCGTGCCCTGGTCCGGGAGGATCCCACATGCCACGGAGCGGCTGGGCCCGTGAGCCATGGCCGCTGAGCCTGCACGTCCGGAGCCTGTGCTCCGTGACGGGAGAGGCCACAACAGTGAGAGGCCTGCGTACCGGAAAAAAAAAAAAAAAAAAAAAAAATAGTGCTGTTGTCTTTGGTAAAGTGGTGCTTGTTTTCAGCTGTTATTAGTCAGTTGCTGGAATTTTAAAAGAGAACACGCGTAAAGGAAGAGACCATTTAGCTGATGGGGTAAATTGGGACTGGGGAGACTCCCAGTTCTTCCTCACTCTGGAGGGTGCTGTTTCATAGAGTGAATCTGTGGCCTAAATCATGAATATTTAACAGCAATTAATTAACCTGCTTTAGGAGCTTAAGTAGTACTAGCTGAAATTTAAGATGTGAAATTTGAAGTCATGATACAATGAAGATTAGAGGAAACAAATAATGGGATATGAAGGAGAAACATAATTCTGGCATGAAGGTCAGGCCAAATAGTGCAACAGAGCTTTTGTGCTTGAATTCATGAGTTTTCTTCCTCAGATTAAAGTTATAAAAAGGAGGATTTTCTCCTTTTTGATGGCCATATTTAACAGGAGAATAGTTGCTCAAATTTACTATTTGGCCCAGTAGAAAGAAACACAATGTAACTTGAAGTCTAGGTCAATGTAATTTATTTATTTATATTAATTTTTATTGGCGTATAATTGCTTTACAATGTTGTGTTAGTTTCTGTTGTATAGCAAAGTGAATTAACTATACATAAACATATACCCCTCTTTTTTGGATTTCCTTCCCATTTAGGTCACCACAGAGCATTGAGTAGAGTTCCCTGTGCTATATAGTATGTTCTCATTAGTTATCTATTTTATACGTAGTGTATATATGTCATATACACTTTGTATATGACAATCCCAATCTCCCAATTCATTCCACCCCCACTTACCTCCTTAGTATCCATAGGTTTGTTCTCTATGTCTGTGTCTCTATTTATGCTTTGCAAATAAGATTATTTATAACATTTTTCTAGATTCCACATATAGTAAATCCATGTAATTTAAAATATAATTCTGTGTGTATGGGAGTGTCCATGGCAAGTTAGATGAATGTGGTTCTGAAGAAAGAATAAGAATCCAAGGATTGAGAGATTCTTGTTAAACAGGAAAGAATCAATAAGTAGACAGATTTCCTCATTAAAATATGGATCTCCACATTTCTGAGATAAATGATAATTTAAGTGACTGAAAAATGTATGGCACTCCCCGTAGAGATTCATAATGCTTTTAAGTGGCTGAGGTGAGTGTGTGTGTGTGTGTGTGTGTGTGTGTGTGTGTGTGTGTGTGTGTGTGTGACAGAACGCAGAGTAGTCAGATAAGAAGAAATCAAGAGACAGAGGATGGAGATCATCTGGGTAGAGGCAGTCATACCTGACTTATCTCGTCTTCCCCGTTAGTACCTTGACTCCTTACCACCTCTCAATGCCAACACTTTCTGCCCAGGTGAGAACCCAGTTACTTCCAAAATGGGGGAATCATTTTAATCTTGCTTTCTTCTTAGCATCAGTTAAGGGTAAGGATCAGGACAGAGGGAAAGAATGAGGTGAAATTTTGATGTGGGCCTTGGGAAATGGCAAAGTTTATGTGAGGTGGAATGTGTTATAAATAAAGGAAAGATATAAATAAAGATTTCTAGAAGTTCTGAAGGAGAGATTACCTTCATGGGCAACCAGAAAAGGCTTCAGAGAGGAGGTGACATTGAAACTGGTCATGGAAGGATGGGTAGGATTTTGATAGGCATGGGTGAAGAACATTCCAAGGAGAAGAAAATAACCCAAACAAAGATGTCGTGACAAAAACAAACAAACAAAAAACAACCCTATTATTCCAGAAATGACTTGTGATTCAGTGTAGCTAGAGATAAAATGGGTACAGTAGGTACAGGCCAGGTTATAAGAGACCATGAATGCCAGGTTAAGATTTTATTTGGTATGCAAGTAAACTCCTCACACAACTCACCAAATATGAATGTCCATCTCCTAAAACTTCTGCTTGATAAAGATTGATTTTTTTACCAACAAACTTTTTCTAAAATTAGGGGCATCTTTAAGGCACAAACCCATCTCTTAGTGTCTTAAAGGCAGGGGCTTGGCCAGCTTAACCAAAGCCTAGATTATCTATGAGGTTCAGGAGATCCTTAAACACTTTGGGATTCTAAGATGTGTGTGGTGGTTTATTTTTTCTTTTTTTAAATTTATCCATCTTTATCATGTGATCATTTACAGGGTAAATGTGGCAGATTACATTTTCCATAAATGATCAAGTCAAGTTCTTCCATCCCACATAATCTTATTACACAGTGACCTTGACTTTTCTCCTGTCAAGAGTTGGGATCTTTGTTCTCCTCCTTAGGCGGGCTTGAGATTATGGTGGAATTGACAGCATATGACTTCTGAGGCTAGGTCATAAAAGGCCATGCAGCTTCCTCCTAGTTTTTTTGGAATGTTGGCCTTTGGAGCTCTGAACCCCTATGTAGGAATTCAGGGGCCTCCATTCTTTGAGGAAGCCCAGGCCACATTGTAGGCCTTCTGGGTGACAGCTAGCGTCAACCACCAGAAATGTGAATGAAAAATGTCCCAGATGATTCTTGGCCACAGAAGTTGAATATTCAGGTCCTCCCTGCTGAGATCCAGATGTTACAGAGCAGAGCAAATCGCCTCCACTGTGTCCTTTCCAAATTCCTGGCACACAGACTCAGGATAATAAAATGGTTATTCTATGCATCTAGGTTTGGGGTAACTTGTTATGCTGTGGTAGTAACTAGAACCGTAAGCAGTGATGGCCTATATTATCTCATTTGATCTACCTAACAATGTTAGGAGATTAATATTATCAACCCTAATGTATGGAGAAGTAAGGCTCAGAGAGGTTAAGTGGTTTGTATAAGGTTACACAGCTAGAAAGCAAACCCAGTTTTTCTGGCTCTGTGGTTCAAAGGATTTCCTCTACACGTGAGGCCTCCCTAGGCTGGATGAGCACTCCCACAGTATCATATGAACAGTGAATTCTGCTATCTAGGTCACCTCTCCATGAGATGACACACTTGCTAAGTATACCTGGGCCAGGTGCTGTGAGGGAGATGAAGAGAGACATGGACACTGCCTTTACAGCAGTGGCAAGCATTTTGATGGCTAGACAACTGTAACTCCCATGGAAAGATAAAAGGAGCACAAGGCAGTGTCTGATCCAGTACTGTGGCCCTTCATAGAGGGGAAGGGTCACTTTGGAGTTTGGGGCAAGTAGGTAGCCTTCCAGTGATCTCTTTTCTAACTAGTGAAAGTGGGGGGCATCATGTCTCCCAGTTCTCCCAGACAGTCTTGGCTTATGCCTGTTGTCCTGGGGAAATTATTAACAGAGCCTCATTTTGGACAATAAATTACATGGTCACCTTAAGATGGTACTTTCAGATTGAGTTTCAAGGGAATGGGGTGAAACACTATTGAATAACCATGTGAAATGGTGTGAAGGCAGTGACTAATGTCCCCAAATAAGTAGTAGAGTGTGGTAATTCAATGAAAAACTTGTCCATTCACTGTACAGCAAAAAAAAAAAAAAAAATCAAATAGTGATTTTGTTCAACATAAACAAATGTTTATTGGGCATCAATTGTGTGCCACAATTAAAAATCTGAATTGACAAAAACAAATAATAAAACCTCCTCAACAAACCAACCAAACCACAATTGAATTGGTCGTCTGAATTGACCTCGTTGGTTTGTGTCTGGCCAGAATGGCAAGGTCAGTCCCTATCTCTCTTGAGGAAAATGAAGTAAATGAATCTAGTACAAGGACTAGACTACATTTCTCAAAGTGTAGTCCACAAACTATGGGCATCAGACTTGCCTGGGGGTGGTGGGGGAGGTTAAGAATGCAGAGTCTGCGTCTCTTCGCCAGACCTCAAAATCTTCCTCAGAGGATGGGCCCAGGACTTGGCATATTTAGCAAGTTCCCCAGGTAATTCTGCTGCACCCTAAAGTTTGAGGACATCTGGGATTAGATGCTTAGAATCAAGGAAACACTAAGACCCTAGAGAAAATTCATTATTTGGGGTTTGTTATTAGTTGGTTTGTTATTTAAAATGACAAATACATTTAGAACTTGGACCAGTAGACTAACCCCAGGGGCAGTATTAACCTCTGTCAGCACTGTGGAAAGAAGGTGAATTTAGTCTTAATCCCAAACTGCTTCCCCATGTTATAAGCCCACCCATGAGAATAAAGGGTTGCATCATTTTATTACAAGAAAAGGGAATATGTTTAAGCATCAATCTTTTTCTCATTATAACCTCTGTCATTGGGATTAATTTTGTAGTGGATTTGCTAAGTGCTCTCTAATAATATTTAGGAACTGTAGAAAAGAGGAGCTGTGTTGATCAGAATTTGGTCCATTCTTGCGAGTTCTAACAGAGTTGGGCCGAGGGGAAAGTGGTACAAATGATTTCCTGCAAATTCATTGTGGTATAGATTGAATAGATTGCTTTCCCTGGATATTTGTGAAAGAGCCCAGATATGAGAGCTAAAATAGGTTTTTGAGTTAATCGAAACCAACCTTTTTATTGTATAGATGGATAAACTGAGGCCCATAGAGAGGAAATGGCTGGAATAAATCCTGGCTCTGCTGCTTCCTATCTGTGTATCCTTGTTCAGGGCACTTACTTGTCATCTCTGAAATGTGGAATAATTACAATGTCTACTTTTTGTAGTTTTGGGGAAGAGTAAATGAAACAAGAGCATGCACATGAAGTGCCAAGCACAGCATTTGGCACCAGTGTTAGCACTTTTTGCCAAGGTGCTGTTTACTGTTATTAGCTGAAGTCACAGAGCTAGTTAATGACAGAGCCAGGCCTAGACCTGCACCTCCCGACTCCCTGCATTTTCTGTAATATCTGTGGAGTTCCAGAGATCAGTTACATGAGATACCTGTGTGTTTCCACATCATCAAATACTGTTTTAAGACCTTCTTTCAGAAGGGCCCCAGGACAATAAGCTCTGGCTGGCTGCCTTAAGCCGCACAGTCTGTTCTCAGGGGCGTATGGCCTCTGCGCTCTGGCCGGTCCTCTGTCTGTGCCCCGTAGGGCCCTGCTCTCTGGCCCCCTCACTGCTTTGAAGCTATGTGGTGGTATGAATGGGGGACTGAGGCTGAAGATGCCTGAGCCATTTTGAGGGGCATGTTCCTCAGTAGCGAGATAACCAGGAGGCCTGGGAAGTGTGGGGGCAAAATGTGTGGGTTCTGAAGGCAGACTGTCGGGTTCACCAGGCTGTGAGACTTGGATAAGATACTTGCCCATAAGAAAATCCTCAGTTTTCTCATTTGTAAGGTCTGTAACAAGAATGCCTACCTCACAGAGTTGTGGTGAGGGTCAGTGAGTAAATTTACACAAAGCAAAGGGCCTCTCCCGTAGTCTACAAATGGTGGCTTATTGCTAACTTTTAATGATGCTTCATGAATTTAGAGAGGAATTGGGATACAGAGAATTTCTTTTTTTTTTTTTTTAATATCATTCCTTATTATTTATTTATTTATTTTTGCTGTGTTGGGTCTTCGTTTCTGTGAGAGGGCTTTCTCTAGTTGTGGCAAGTGGGGGCCACTCTTCATCGCAGTGCGCAGGGCCTCTCACTATCGCGGCCTTTCTTGTTGCGGAGCACAGGCTCCAGATGCGCAGGCTCAGTAGTTGTGGCTCACGGGCCTAGTTGCTCCACGGCATATGGGATCCTCCCAGACCAGGGCTCGAACCTGTGTCCCCTGCATTAGCAGGCAGATTCTCAACCACTGCACCACCAGGGAAGCCCTACAGAGAATTTCTTGATGGAAGGGATAAAAATGAGAACAGAGAATTGTAATTTGTAATGCATAATGCTATAGTATTTTGAATATCATAGAAAGGTAAAGCTGAAATTGAGAACTGGTTGAAAATATGGTATGGCCTTATGGGGCAAGTCAAAGAAACTGGCAATAGCTCTGCAAATTGGAAGTGCCTTGTACATATTCCTGCTTTCCGAGGCCCTCCCCTTCCGCCACATGCCCACATCTCCCTCAGAGTTTATTATGACTATTTAAGAAATTGGTATAAATATAAATATTCTAGAAGTTTCTCTGTATGTTTATAAGCCTACAATGTAGGAACTTTAAAGAAGTTTTAATTAACAATAAATTACATTAATGGAGTTTATTAACATTGATACTCTTCAATTATATAGAAGCCTGCTGGCCACAGTATAGTAGGCAAGTGAAATGAACTACTAACCACTAACTGCCTTTAAAAGAATTGCTGCTATAGGTTAACTAACGTGAGTAATGACTGACATAAACCTCTGGCTTCATAATACTTCTGCCATGGTGGATATTTACTGCATTAGTTAGCATAGGCCAGGTAATGCTGAGGTAACAAGCAACTCCAAAACTCAGTGATTTAAACAAGAAGATTTATATCTTCCTTATGAGACATGCCCATATCAGTTTGTCTGGGGCCCTGCTCCAAATTAGCTTCCCTGGGGACCTTGGCTGATGGAACAGCCACCATGGGAGATGTTGCCAGTTATCATGGTCCAGGGAAGCAGCCCAGGCTCTTAAAGCTTCCACCTGGAAGTAGCACCTGTCACTTCAGCTCGAGTGTCACTGGCAGAAGCATGGACACACTCAACTGTAAGGAAGCAGAAACTGTAAAAGTACAGTCCTACTCTGGTTCTGGCTGGAGAACAGAAATGTTGGGTGAACCACACTAACAATACTGCATTTACACAAGTCCTCCTAGTCATAAATTTCTTGAATGTAAAAACAGTGATGTTCCTCTTTGCCTTTCTCCTGACACCAGCCTGTAGTAGAACGGCGATAAATGTTAGGTAGACTGTAGAGCTTAACATGTGATGGGAACAAAATGGGAAAGAGGCCAGAAAACTTGATCTTCTCTTCCCCACCCCAGTTGGCACATCTCTCTCCTCCCCTTGAGTTGGAATCCCGTCTCTGGAATTGATTATCTGGATGATCCTGAACAATCATGTAGCCACTCTAAACCTCAGTTCCTGCAGTTGGAAAATGGGGATATTATTACTCCCTTGTAAAGATTGAATCAGATGGCATGTGTGAAAGACGCTGGTCAATAAAGTCTTATGGCTCTGACTGTTTCCCAATGGGGCCCCTCTCTGAGGCCCCTGGGTGTCCATCATTGTCTGCTGAGCTGCCGCACTGAAGCTTGTCCTCAAGCAAGGCCTTACCATGTACTCAGTCTCCTCTGATCTTTTCCCCACTTGTCTGGCAAGTGAAATGTATTTTCTTTCTAAGGCATATTTAAGGTGCCTTAGAGATCATCTGGCTTTATGGTTTTCAAACTTTTTCTTCAACTGAAAAATAATTCAGAACCCTACCTATAAAACATAAAAGGGACTGCTCTGATTGAGAAGAGGTGGGCAGCACCTCCACGCTCAGCTTTCCCCAACCTAAAAGCCCTAGAGCACATGCAGAGAATTCCGTTGATTCTAGATTAACACTCTTGTCTTACGGAAGAGAAGCTGAGGCCCAGAGAGAGGAGGGAACTGAGGATCCCACAGATAGGCAGGACTGGGCTTGGAGCCCCCATCACCTGACTGCTGATCCAGACTGTCTACTCTGACAAACTTACCTGGGAGAAGGTGGCCAGAGAAGAAAGTGGGGGGGGTTATTTCTGATCACTCATGGATATGCTCATCTAAGGGCAAAAGCAAGTGTGTGTGTGGGTTTTTTCTTTTGAGGCCTTGTGTAACTCTAGCCAGACATAGTAAGATACAAAAACTTACCTCTAAGCTACTGGTTTGAATGTAGTACAGGCTGTTAGTTACTCAAGGTCATTATTGTGTGATGGGTTATCAAAGGCCTGTGTGAAATGTGTGGGATTTTTATGAGCTTGTTTTTTACTATAGTAGAATGTCTAAAGGCCCCTTGTGTACAAAGTGCTTTGAAAACTCTAATGGGACCCCATAATCACCTGCATAATTATGAAGGTCAAATTGTGCTGAACAAACTTGAGAGCTATTTTTGATCAGATTAGTGGATGAACAGAACACAATATTAAATACACACACACACACACACACACACACACACCTTTTTTTTTTTTTGGTCACCCTTTCAGTTCTGGGTACAACAAAATCTCTCTCAGAATTGGAGAAAATTGCTGTTCATACACACACATACATACATATATATATATATATATATATATATATATACACACACACACTATTTCAGTTTGTTTTTATGCCTGGCCGCCACTGCCCCATAGTCAACATATACCCCCCTCAAGAGCGGGCTGGCCTCACCGGATGTCCTTCCATAGAGATGCCTGCTGCTTTCACTTGCCGTCCTCAGTTTTCCATCTTACTCTAGGAAACTGCAAGGTTAGAAAAACAATGGACTGTTTCCTTCCTCTTTCTTTAAACTAAGAGGCTGAAAGGAGGACTTCATATTCATTACTCACAAGCCAGACTTGAGAATAAAGTTCATTATGTACAGTTCAAATGGAACAAAAGTTAAAATCCACAGGTCTCAATGGGTCTCTAGCCTAGCTGGGGTCAATATGGCGTTCGTCCTGTCACTAGGGTCCTTGTCTTAACCTGAGGCTTGCCTTAAGCTTTGTGATTATTTCAGACATTTGGAATCTGAGTTTCCAAAAAGAACTCAAGAATACGAGCATGAGGCGGGGGAAGAGTTGACACAAAGCAAGCTTAAGTTGGGGAAATTCTTCCCTTCTAGGGCCTTGGCCCCCAGGTGACCTAGAACTGTCATTGTTATTATCAGTTGTTACAGGTACATTTCTTAGAACCCCAGATTTAAGAATGCTCCCCAGTAAGCAGTTAGGATGTTTTTTCCTGACATTTTAAATTTCCTCTCTGTAATATCCTTTTGTGGCTAGACAATTTGTGGCCAGGAAACCCTCATCTGATGGGTGATGTCGATACCCCAATATAGCCACGTTTCCTCATCACACTGAAAGGGAGAAGGAAACCACCTTTCTAACACTTCAGTATATGCTATTTATGCTAAAGATCAGCTGTCATTCTTTTTACAAACCAGACCTCTCTGTCACACTTGATATCCACAGGGAAGGGCCAGAAGCCACAAAGCAGCAGCAGTGTGACCTTGGGGGTAATGAGGGAGGGTGCAGTGAGAAACAGTAAGACAGAAAGTGCCCATAAACCCTTCTCAGTCAACAGGCAGGGCCATAGGAGGGCTTTCAGGGGGCCCTAGACATTTTTGCTATAGTGGGCCCTTTCCTCCATAAAAATGAAATACATAAATAACTATATTTCATGATTATGTCGTTATGAAGACAAATATACTAATGTTATATATCACAACATTTCCTTTGACCTGAAAGTTCAATTTTTTTCTTATTATTTTAAAGGAAATTAAAGGATTTTTGTGGGCCCCTAAAAGTTTTGTGGGGTGTAGGCACTGTGCCTGCTGTACCTAATGTATAAATCAGCCCTGCCAACAGGAAGCAAACTCTTCCTTGGTACGATTTGAAGAAACTGAATATTTATGAATTAGGGCAGTTTCATTACTTTAAATGACAATGCAAGCTGTAAATGGGTTTGGTTCCTAAAAATGGGAGAGAGAAACTAAATGTGTATACAACTTTGTAAATCAAGTTCTCACAATCAGCAATAGGCTACTTTGCATTCCAAGTAAATTTTGAAACTTTGGTTTAGGGACAAAAGCCAGAGGTGTTACAAATATTTAGGTGGTATGGCCTTGGGTCAAGATCTTGGTTCTGCTACCCACAAACTTGGGCAAGCTATTATACTCCTTGAGCAAGTTACTTTATTCTTCTGTGCCTTGATTCCATCTCTATAAATGAGACATAATCATAGCTACCTCATCAGGTTACTGGGAGGATGAAATGAAGTCATGTTTGTAAAGCACTTAGTATAATGCCTGGGATATTATAAATTTCCGATATGTGTTAGTTATCATAATTACTATTATTATCATATCATGAAGTGTTGTTATACTGTTCATCAGATGGAAAAACTCAGATTTCTCCATAATTCTGCTGGACAGTCATTTTGCTAAACTCAAGAGAGGTAATAAGTAGTTAAAATAAGGATTTATCCAAGATTAGAATTAATCAATAGCATGTGAAAAGGAGAGTGAGAAGTGACATGGAAGATTCAAAGATAATTAAAACACAAATCCTGGCCTCAAGAAGAGTACTTCATTGTTAGGGAGATAAGACACATTCAGAAAGGGTCAGAGACAGTCAAAAGACCAGTGGACAGGCTCAGAGGGCAGCTGGGAAGGGAAACTAGCGGGTTAATGAGGAAGGTGTCCCAGACAATTAAAACCTCATTCAGTAGGTGAGGATTCCTCCTGGACATTCCCAGGAAGAGAAATTGCTTCAAACTTTTTACTCTGCGGCACCTACCACATCCTGTCTAGAACTGTGAAATTTCAGTTTGGAAAAATGTCGTATTTTAACCAGATAGGGAGCAAAGGTGGTTTCGTGCTGCCCCTAACACACTGGCAGAATTGAACTAGACGAGCGTAGAACTCTTATGTGTTCAACTGGAAGCAGGACAGGGAAAGCAGCAAAAAACAAAAACACAAAGGGTGTTTGGCCTTTCTAACAGTACCAGCAATTACATTAATATTACTTTGTATAGTGCTTTTAATTTTTAAAGATTTATACATTTTAATTTTTTGCCATTAAAATTATATACTCTACAAAGATTGCAACTGTTATTTTCATTTAAGGATGAGGAAACTGAACTTGATCGATTTGCCTCATATCATACAGCTAAATTTGGGGCCTTGAGGAGTGGAACTTAGATCTACTAATGCTCTCTCTCTGTTGCATTACCACAAAATCTTCATGTTGCTCATAATAATAATGAGAGTATTTATTGAGCCCCTACTATTTCTTATAGCTACCTTATAAGGTGAAGCTTCTCAACTCCACTTAAAGTTGAGGAAACTCAGGCTTCTTCAGGTCAAGTAACTTATTCCAGGTCCTATTTCTAATGAGTTGAGATCTTACTCTAGGTTTGTCTGACTTTAAGGGTCAAGCTCTTTTCTCTATGCTTTTTCCTCATTGGTTATTGGGATTTGAGTGGATATGATTTTACTTTAATGAATATTGGCCCATGGGAAAAACAAGTGAAGATTATTCTAAAATAGTATCCAGATACTTCAGAAAGATGTCTTTGAAAACAATTGTTAGTGTTTACACAAATATATTTTTCAGAAATTAGGTTGAGGCATAGGGAAGACAGTATTAATCCCACCCTTATACTTGATCACAGTAAGATTATGTATGTATTCTGGAGTACTTAGAGCTGAAGGTCTGTGCTAGACAGTGTCAGCCTTTGTTTCCACCTTGCCAGTTGGGGTGAGATGAGCCTTTGGGCTGAGCGCAAATTGGGGAGCCAGCACTGCTCATAAGTTGCCTGACCAGACTGTCTTCTGCATGGAATCATCTGAAACAGCAAGCTCCCTGCCATACATCTTATGCGGTTTTTAACATGGATAGTGTTGACTATGACGCTTCCTGCCCTTCAGAGCAAGAGCAGATTGTAAATGGTGGGAGACCAGTTGTGCATTGCTCTTTTATGCCTGGACCTCAACCTTCTCCCCAATTTAAAGGATTCCTTATTCACAGTGGCTTGCCTGTATGTTAAAATCCTGCTTCCTGCTTCAGTGATATTTCATATTGCCTTTGTGAGCCTAAATTTCATTTAAGATCATGGGTTTGATAAATAAATAATAATTTTGAGAAATAAAATTTTTAATGACCATCCTAAGTCAAATTCAAAGTTTTAAAAGAACTCTGCAATAACTCTCATTAAGTATATGGAAGCATTAGGTTAAGAATGCAGCTGGCAATTTATTACCGTTTTGTATTAGCTAATTGGAAAACACCTAAGTTATAACTAGTCACCCCTGCAGTTTAGGGTTGATTAAACAGCCCATGACACTTTTTTCCCTCATAGTTTGTCTTAGGAGTAATTATAATGACTTGCCCATTGGATTGAGTTAATTGTTCCTCATTCTTTCTAGTGTTCCGCTCTGCAAATGTCCTATCATCTTGGACCATTTTTTTTCTTATATTTCACAATGGATACATATACACCAGAAAAGTTAAAGCAATTGTTAGGTTTGGTTTGGTTCTTTCAAAGGAATAGATAAATCATCATACTACAACACGAGAGAGGAAATGACAGTTTTTATCTTTTATTCAGGTAGCCTATATTTACATGAGACCACAAAAAGTTCCTGACAGGATGTTATTGATTGCATTTACCCATTTGGGGCTTAAGGTGAGTCTTCCTGCCACATCACAGGACATGCTCTTCTTTTCATTCCTGCCTGAGAATCAAGTCTCAGATCTTTTGGACTCTTCCATGAAATTGTGAATTTTCAGAATAGAGATTTCATACCCCTTGACATTAATTATTCTTCTAATTCAGCTCCCTTCTCTCTGTGCCAATCAATAACACTTTCTTCTCTTGTTGAATACCTTGAATATTATAATAGCTCCAAGGAACTAAGTGAAGTTCAAATATTCATTGTAGTAATGAAGGTCCTCTTATGTGTATTAGCTCATTTAATCCTCACAACAACTTTATGAGGGAGGGACTATTTTTATGTTTACCTGAGACACACTAACAGGCTTCCTTCCTTCCTTCCTCCCTTCCTTTCTTTCTTTCTTCCTTTCTTTCTTTCTCTCTCTCTCTCTCTCTCTCTCTCTCTCTCCCCCTCTCTCTCCTCCCTCCCTCTCTCTCTCTCTCTCTGTCTCTCCCCCCTCTCCCTCTCCCTCTCCCTCTCCATCTCCCTCTCCCTCTCCCTCCCTCCCTTCCTACAAGTAAAAGATGTTAATTGAGCACTTAGTATGTGCTGCCCAGTATTATGGGCACTGGAGATGGCAGTGAACACAGCAGACAAAGTCCATGCCCTCATGGAACTTAACCACTATCCTAATACTGCCCCAAATTACACATCTTACCCTAGGAGCTTTCCTAGATTAATTCCACTCAACTTCTAACTCACATGGATAATCTCAACTCATCTTCCATTTCAATTCATTTAAGTAATTAAAAAATTCAAAGGGTCATATTTTAGCTAATGTGACTGCCTTAAAACCTTTATGTGCCCATAAGCAATGTCTATCTTTATAATGTACCTTAGGCACCTTGGTTTATGGTCTTGCCTCCTATGAGTGGTCACAAAATTCAGTGTAACTGCTGGACTATCTATGTTACAATGAGAGAGAGAGATACCTGGGACATGATTGGACTAACTTTAAAAAGAGAATTTATTTTATTTTACCTGATGAAATCATTTTAAAAAAAGTTTAGTTTTCAACAAATACGGTCATGAAGCTGACTTAGGATTTCCAGAATCACATTTGCAATTTGGGAGTGGAGCATTTAACACCCAAAGCCATGGATCATGCTAGCTTTAGACATCAGCCTGAGGTTTATTAAACATTAACCCCTTAGAAATTTTTCTAAGAAAAATTTCTAGATATTTTAACTGCAATCAATTAAGCTCACTCTTCGCTCTCCAACTTTCTCATTTCTCATGTTACACTTTTCCTCATGTCAAGTGGTATAGGGGAAGTCATGGTTTTTGTATATTTTAAAAATCTGGCTTAGAAAAATACAATTGAGGATACACTTAGAGTGGGTTTAGTGGGATATATTTATATTTTCAGTCACTTCCATATTATAGCTAGTTATCCTGGTATATGCACATCTTCCAGGAAAATTTCTATTGCCCATTGTGCCAGCTCACCTAACATCGTGACACACAGATTCAGGGCAGAGGTTCTATCTTGATACTGTGTGTGATGGTCCTCAGCACTGGAAGCATGTGGACTGAAGAGGAGAAACAAGGTCTGAAATCTACAGAGTTGGAAGCCAGTCAGTGGATAATTCTTTTAAACCTTACACTCATGTACAGCAGAAGTATTATAGAGATTTTCCCAAAGTTCACAATAATCCTAAATATGCATATGATGCTACCATCAATAATGAAAACAAATTTCAACCAACTATTTTAGAAGAAAGACATTTATCTTTCTGTTCTCTCTATTAAAAAAGTAGAAAGTCATTGTCATAGGAAGGGGGTGATAAAAGAGTATGCAGCCTAAAAATGTAAATATTGTATAGGTTTATCAGGCAGTTAATTAATAAAAATATTATATTATGTTTTTTGGATTTTGTGATGCTTATGGTATTTGTCCACTTAAAAATTTTTCAGTTTGTTGTCATTTATTTTCTAATTCTCAATAAATATTTACTTTTGTACCTAATTTTATTTGTAATTTATGTTCTTCAAGAAGACCCCTCCCCCACTTATATTAGTTTCTGTCCTTTCAAAGCTTGAATTTACTCTATACAAGAATGATTTGGTGTAATATAAAGCAAAATGTGTGTGTGTATAAAACTCACCAATCCTGGACTAGTTAGTCATTAGGATTTTTCATTGTCAAATATGAGAACACTGAAAATCGAAGACAGTTTCCCCCATCTTCTCTTTATCATTTAAAATATGCAGTGTCACTGTATCCTAGGCATTAAAATATGATATTTTCTTTGCTCTTTGTACTGGTCAGGATAAATCGCTAGTGGTCTAACAAAGAGCCCCAGCATGTCAGTGGCTTTCACATTAAAGGCTTATTTTTCATTTGTGTCATAGGCCATTGCTGTTCCATGCAGCCATTCAGTGACCCTCACTTCTTCCATCTAGTTTTCTCCACTGGTTCCTTTGCATCTGGGTAACCAATGGGGTAAGAAAAAGAACATGGCTAATTGTGAGAGTGATCATAAGAGGCTAGGCCTAAAAGTGGTATTCATCATTTTTCTCCACAATCAATTTACCATAACTCAGTCATATCCCTGCACCTAAAGAATATGAGAAATTTCGAACATGTCTCCTTTTCTAAAGGAAGAGGAGAAACATGCATATAGGTGAGGAGAAGTGTTCTCGACTGTAAGCTTCAATAGATACATAAAAAAACAATTTTTTTTTAAATAGATGAGAATGGTCTCTCAGAGGAATTGTCACAGCCTCCAAATCTATGTGAATTTAATTGGGGATGCCATTGCATTTTGGTGAAAAGAGTATGGGATTTGAAATCAGAATAAGTGGATTTATGTTTTTCATAGCTTATCACTTAAACTCCGTGGCTTTGCATCATACACACTCTTCTTGCGCATCAGTTTCATTAACTGTAAAATGGTGATGGTAATATTGGATTCACCTATGGCATAGGTTGTTTTCAGGGTCACCCGAGGTCAGAGGAAGAGTTATTGTTTTCTGTGAAGTGCTGTTCAAAATTAAGTGCCCCTCCTTTCCTCCTCCTCCTCTTTGGTCCATTTTCCACTTTTACTGCCACGAAGATATGTTGCGTCTCTTGGCTATAAGGAAGACAGAGAAAGATGCTAATGCCTACATTACTGGGAGACTAAACATTGTTTTCAGTCTTCCCTCAGACACTGAATATTTATATTATATATAAAAAATGTATTTTAGTTCCTGGATTGGTGGGGGGGACTAAGATGGAATGTATTCCTTTTAAACCAGTGTTAAAAACAAAGAAGCAAATTGTCAGCATCCTTAGGTGTTGACTTATGTCATCAGCTCCTAAAATTCAGTGTGAAAAATCTTAACTGTCCTTAAAGCCACCTCCTTCCTTCTACAGAAGGAAGGGTTTTAGAACAGGGTGATACAAATGTGGAGTGTGATCTCTTGAAACATTTTCTTGGGGGAAAATGTAGGATAGATGTACTGTCTTGAATTTTCCTTGAGTTGAGATCAAGGAAACAAGTAGTATATTAAATGGAGTAGAATTTTCTTAATGAAGATATTTTGTATTTTAAGTATCTTTATCACAAATTATTGATTAGGTATCAATATGTATATCTTAATTCCAACAAGCCAAAAAGGATTAATTGGTTTTTACCAGTATAAATTATTTTATAGGCCTCTAGGTCTCTATCTTGGTTATTGAAAGAACTTCTCCCAAGATGTGTGCAAAGGATACAGTTTGGAGATAATGAGGAATTTGTGTGTGCGTGTGTGTGTGTGTTGTTTTTCACAATTTCCTTCTTTGCAGCCCTCTACCCACTGTATCAGTGGAATTCATTACTTTAGGAGAAGGCTAACATAGCTGATTCCTAAAAGTCAGTTGAGTTTCTGAGCTTACTTTTTAAAGTCCTCAGTGACAATACTCTTGAAAGCTGAGACTTTTACTACAAGAACCTGAGATTCAAAAGCTTAAGAGTTTGGAAGTTTCAATGTATAGAGTTTATGCCAAACCACAGAGTGGGAAGGAATGGCTCATGAGTGTTTTCCTGCTCAAGGGAGAGCAGGTTTGAGCAGGAGTCATCCAGGAGGAGAATAGAGGTTAGAGGCTGGTGAGGAGCTGCAGCAAGTGTTTAGTGCCCTGTTCTTCTCCTACTGAGACTTTGGAGAACCTAAGGATAGGATAGGATAGGTTAGGGTGGGATGAATTTGGGGCCATGTAGCTTGCTTCCTAACGAAGCTCAAGAGAAAGAAAGCAATTCTTGTAGGTTGTCTCCCACTCCATCATGGCGCTACAGCAGCAAAGTACAATAAAAGGCAGCAGGAAGGTCTAGGCAGAGAAAGTCTAAAGCAGCATGCCAAAATGCCTGCAACCCCAGGAAATGCCAGATAGTAAAAAAATGTTTCATCCCCCTGAGGTAGTTTGTAAGAACGGTCTTTCGCATTTACTATTTTTTAATGTGTAAAATTCATAATTGCTACAAATTTGAATCATTACAGTCTAATTTTTCTTTCTTGTATTTAGATGTCAAATGATCCAAAAGTCTCTGGAGTCCTCTCTGTGACCTTCGAGGACCCATCAAACTGAAAACAGAACAGGATGCAGGTGTTTCAACTGTGGATGCCATAGTGGTAGGTTCCAAGGATCAAAGAACAAGCTCCATTAGAAGTCAGTGTGGATGGATGCTCATGGCCAGGGTTGACATCACCTGGTACTCACTAGCAAGGCCCTATCAGTTGTGACAGTTGGTATCTGTTTTGACTGGTTGGTGCCTGTATCCTATTGCTTGTTAAACATTTTGAGTATCACATCTACTGGTGAACTCAGCCTGATGGCGGGAAGTTTAAAAAATCCCCTCCCCCAATTTGGATCACCCCTTAGGGATATGGGGAAAAAAAAGGGAAGGGAGCATCCTGAAATGACTGATGATTCCCTCTCCGGGACTCTAGAATAAACCAGTGACTACATTTACCTTGATTGTTAGGCATAAGTTTTCTGTTGTCAGTGAATTGATTTAAGTTCATTTACAGTGAATAAAAGAGAGCTTGATTTTTTACCATGTAAACTTCATAACTGCTGCAAATGTGAATCACTGCATTCTGGCTTTCACTTCTCATATCTAGATGTTGACTGTGCCCCAAAGTCTCTAAAGCCATCAGGCATTATCTTGGGGAGTTCTGAGGGGAAACTGTCCTGTAATTTTAAGGACTGGGACTTAGGGAGAAGGACTCAGTGGTGATATTACCACAGTGGAGTTGGACTTACAAGCTGGCATAGTGGAATTTAACCTTCCTACTTTGTAGAGATTGAGAAAATCTGTCAAGTAAACCCCACAGCAGATAAGAGGCTGAATAATATGTTTCTTTCACATGGGTTAAAATTGGGAGACCTCAGTTTCAAATAGGAAAAACAGCAAGTGGAAGAAGAATAAAAACCAAAACAAAAATAATAGAAAGGAAATGGACTGATGTTCATAGCTTACCACAGAGTTAATCAAAAGGGCTTAAATAATCTTCTGGGGAAGGTATTTATCAGCATGTCTAGGAATGAATTTTTAAGGGTATTAAGAAGTACTTTGTGTATTTTGAGTCTGTGCTTGAAAGTAGCAGATAAATTCAGAGGAATTTAAGGGATGATCTTTTGGAAAAGATACTCCTTAAAAAATGTTTTATTTGCTTATATAGACTAGGATGGAGTCATTGCATGTCTCTGGTTAGGGCTTCAGAGACCTGAACAATCAATCCAGAGATATGTTCATGAGATCAAGGGTGAGTGCCTCATATGGAAGCAGTGTGAACATTGTTAGACTTTGGAATGAGTGACTGGACAAAGTGATGGAGCCTTTTTTCAGGAAGTTATGAAAACGAGGAAACATTTTCATTGGTCTATTTAGATTACTTGAAGGTGGGAGGGACAAAAGAAGAAATGAGGCAGCCAAGTCAGATGTAATGGGCATTTTGGATCAGTGCTATCCTCGGTTGTCTTTAAATATGAATTACCTATATTTGAAATTTAAAATAATTACAGAATTTTTGCTTTAAGTAGTGGATAACAAAAATAGGTAAGAATGGAGAGCATGGGGGATATGACTGACATATGGTGCAAGGGAAATGGTCTCATTGGTCTCAACATTTGATTTTAAGAGTCAGTATATTTTTCAAAAATTCCATTGGAAGACATTTTATTGTTTTGATACAGCATATAATCAGCTAACTCTAATAATCATATTCATCACAATCTGGAGTGTTTAGAGAATTTGCTGCACTAAAAAAAGGGCTTGTGAAAGTTATTGTTCATTCAGTATCTCTAGGTTTCAGGGTGATTTTTTAAAATTCATATGGGATTAGGGTCATCTTGAGGCTGTACACGAGAAAATATTTTTTTGCAGGGCCCTGTCTATTTAAACAATTTGACTAAAAAACATAAAATTAATGCGCCCATTTGAGGCATAGTCATTTATCAATGAAGATTTAGAATAATGTGTAAAGAAGTGGTACTTACATATTTGTTTGCTGTCCATTCAGTGCATGTGAAGATTCTTCATGGTGTCTAAGTACCATGTCTTCCTGTTAAGGTTTAGGAACCACCTCTCTGTTTTCTTTTTTGTCAAATACACCATTCCTGTCTAACTTCATATCTCCCACAATGGGAAAAAGGTGAGAAGTATGTTATTATTCACAAAGCCATAGCTCTTTGGAGTCTGTTTGTATTGAAGCAGTGTGGGTAGGTCTCTAATAACCATTTATTTAGTGCTGGTCATATCATTACTCATGGCACTTCATCCTCTATCGTGCTGCCTATAAGTATTGGCCTCCAGTGACTCTAAAGGATCATTACTATGCTTTTTTTGCTGATGACCACAAATGTAAGTTTTACCCAGAGTATACAGAAAAATGGGAACAATAATTCATTTTTTGGGTCATGTTAAATTTACCATTTGTAATTTTATAGTATAAATGTAGAATAACAGATTTTTCATCCATGTCTTCTCTTGATTACTTTAGGATGCAATTACTGCATTCCTAGTGATCTCTTTCAGTGTTGATGATAGGAGAGGGTCCTCTGGGCCCAGTGAGAAGAGTGGTCCCATTCCCACAAAATGGCCAACCTTGGAAAATACAATGCAATATGATCTATTGCAAGAGTCTGTGGCCATTTTACTCCATTTGTGGAGTAACAATCTCCAGAAACCTTGGAGAAGATGAGTGAGGCCACTCCGGAGGACTTGCTGACATGTGGCAAGGAGCATGTGGGAGTGGGGTAGTCACCCTTGTGCCAGCAGCAAGGATGGAAGGGTGGCTCACACAGGGTAAAGGATGCCTACTGCCGCCTCCCCAAACCTGAGGTTCTGTAGACTGGAGGCAGCACTGCAGTGGGGACACTGGCAGACCCACAAATGCCAGGCTCAAGCCCAAAAGTGGACAGTTACTCCACAACCCGAATGATCCTATGTCCAGTGTGAGCAAATCATACAAAAATTGGTAGGCCAACACCATTCTGGCATCCCAGTCTTATGGGGGTGGGCCACTTGCCTGGGTCTAACAGTGATGCTGTATAGGGTGTTGTAGATTTGGAAGCATTGGAGGGATCATATGCAGACAGCCATACTGTTAACTTAGAGCTGGAGATACTTCAGCCCTTCACTTTGCAATGGGCTCTCAGAGTGAAGTGGTGTAATTACCCAAAAGACAAGAGCTATATATAATTTTTTAGGGAAGCATGTGTATGTGTGTATTCCCTTAATGCATATGTGTACACATACACATATGTATATATAAATACATACAAAATAGTATAAGCACATATTTTATTTTATATATTTTATTATGTATAAAAATGCATATAAACATAAATATACTTACATCTTTCACACATATATCTCTTCCATTTGGTAGAAGGATTTGGCTTCATTCATTCATTTTACTCAATTTTATTCATTCACATAACCTACTTATTGCAGAGCAACCATTTTCATGCTTTTAATCCAATAAATCATTTCGATTTGTGAAATAATGGCATTAATATGACACTAATCTTCATTTCTTCACTTCTAAAGGGAGCTGGATAGGTATACTTACAGTGAATACTGAGTTCTCTTTACAATCATATTTTCTTCATGGCTGATACTTTTGTGTAATTTTATGTAATTTGGAAGATTTCTTATTAATTTGACCCTGATCATCTAGTCTTACTTTTTCCTTTCAGTATATAGTACTTCTTGCTATATTTTCAAGAGAATACTTACAAAGAAAAATTATTCAGCAAATAAAGGAAACGAAAACCCCAATGGATATTGTGTAAGAATAGAAGTGTATCATTACCAATGAAATATTTTTTCCTATAAACAAAATGAGGAACCAGACAGACTAGGAAGAATTAAGTATGCTTAAATGTGCTGAGGTCTTGGAAATTTTAACTATAAGAAGAACACACATCACTGCATGTGTTTAAGGGGTATAGCTTTCTCATTCTCTACATTCAATGGAATTTTGAGAAGTAATACCAAGTATATGTTTTGAGCTTTGTGACCTCTGAACTCAGTGGTAACGACAGAGGCACCTGGAAGTGTCTTGTAGGTATGGTGGCTGTATCTCAGGTATGAAAAGAGAGAATACAGGGTCAGAGGGACTTCATGGTGAGGCAGTGGTGAATATGGGCCTTGAGGACTGGACAGTAGTTTGGAAATTGGAGTAGTGGATGTGGTGGGGTGCTGCGCAGAAGCCCCTTCAGCAGGACACACACATTGCCCAGCTGCAGGGAAGGTTGGCCGCTGACAGATCTCAGCCTCCCTCTCTGAGACCTGCCCTTTGCCAAAGGTTATGCCCCCTCCCTGAGGGAATCGCACGTGCAGTGACTGGTCAATGTGGGGTAGAGGACCAGCCTCTGGACACAATCATGACATCCCTGAAGGGCCACGCCAGCTCTAGAGCTTCACGTGGGATCATTTAAAGACCTCAGTTGTGGAACTTCACCATGGTTTAACGTCTCCCTTTGCCCAATCCTGCACCCCTTGCTTCCTCATAGGTCTTCCTGAGAACTCCCCAGTATGCCTCTTGCACACAAATCTCAGTGTCTCATTGTTTCTGGGATAACTGACTTAGTACAGTGTTAGGCTTTCCAGGCAGAGGGTTACTTTGGGAAATAGTGAGATGTCCAGTTTGGCTAGGGTGTTGGGTTGCATATATGGGCAAAGTGAAGCAGAAGTTTGGAAAGGATTCACTGTGGTAGACAAGG
Organism: Mesoplodon mirus; assembly: GCF_964341445.2. Lineage (NCBI taxonomy): Eukaryota > Metazoa > Chordata > Mammalia > Artiodactyla > Ziphiidae > Mesoplodon > Mesoplodon mirus. The sequence continues at coordinate 107,651,408 of NC_138977.1, forward strand.
GGCAGTGTTGGGGCATGGGGAGGATCGGCAGTTTTGATCATGGGGCAGCTTTATGGCAAGTTTAGATCAAATTATCAAGTTTTTCTTTGGTGTATCTCGCAGACTATATTATAATAAGAAATGTAACTGAAAGATGTCAGTTTATAATGTGCTGTCATTTTTAGGTACAAATACCATCATCAGTGGACCATGCCTTTGGATTTTTTTTCAAGAAATAGAAATAGAATTGAGCAGGTTGTCCACATATGCAAACTCCACATGCATTTATAAAATAGCTGGTAAGGGTTAAAGCTATTGCCTCTTCCCTTTACAGTACTTGTTCCTATTTATGAAAAACATACTATGTACCAGAGATTATGTTATCTCTGAGTCTCACAACAACCCTTCAAGATAGTATTAATGTCCCAATTTTAGGGTTGGGGAAAGTGAGGCTTGGATAAGATAAGGGACTTCCCTAGTGAATTAAGGGGTAGATATGGAATTCAATTCCAGATTTCTTTAACTTGGAAGCTCCTGCTGTTCAAGTCAGATGAGCTGGTCCCATGCAGCCCATGATCTGGGCCTCGTGCTCTTGGGCGCTGACTCATTAGGCCTAAGCGATGACCAAGACATGTGCTTATTAACCCTTAAAACCATCTGTTCAACTAACTAAAGCAGCTGTTCAATAGCTTAGCAGTTGATCCAAACTATTCCTTCTTCAATAACAATAATAATCATAGAAAGCACTTCTATTTTTATAATTTGCAAAGCCCTTTTTTTTTTTTTTTTTTTCTTTTTGCGGTATGCGGGCCTCTCACTGTTGTGGCCTCTCCCGTTGCGGAGCACAGGCTCCGGACGCGCAGGCCCAGCGGCCATGGCTCACGGGCCCAGCCGCTCCGCGGCATATGGGATCCTCCCAGACCGGGGCACGAACCCGCATCCCCTGCATCGGCAGGCGGACTCTCAACCACTGCGCCACCAGGGAGGCCCCAAAGCCCTTTTTATGTGTCATGCTGTTTGAGCTTCACAACAGAGCTGTGTGTTAGGTAAAACAGAGCATGATCCCCATTCTACGCATAAAGGAACTGAGGCTCAAAGAAGTTCAAATGCTGACATTCACTTGGCTTAAAAGGGGCAAGACCAGGTCTTGAATCCTGGTGATCCATTTTGTACTCCACAAAATGGCTTCTCTTAAGCCACTTACTTAAGCATCTGAGAGGGAATGGGAGGCTCTATGGCAGATGCATCTCCTACTTTCTTTGACCTTGGTTGAACCAAAATGCTCTATAGATACACTGAGATTGTCTGTGAAAGATTCACCAGCTAAGAAATGAAAATGGCATGTTTGAAGTGATTAAAAGAGGGGTTCGACTCTACTTGCTGGGTAGACACCAGGATTCTGGCACCCTTATACTTGACTACAATTATCTCTAATTATCATTCCATTCTGGTGGTTGCTTTCTACTTCTATAAAAACCTGATCTTTTCCCCTCATGTCACTTGAAGGGCCCTTTTCCCTAAACTGCCTAGGATTGTCATTTAAAGTTGATTGCCATGTCTCACCAGCAAAAAGATTCCCAGGTTACTGAAACAAGAACCTTCTTCTCTATACTTGGGTTTTCTGTATCATTGTTTGCCTGGCACTTTGTACTCTAAGTTTTAAGAGTTAAAACTTAAAGAATCTTAAAACATTTTTAAAGAATTTTTTTTTAAAATTAAGAATTTTAAAATTAAAAAAAATTGAAAAAATTTAAGAATTAAAAACATTTTTTTCTATCTTTTTGATATCATCTCATCAAAACAACAATGATTTCTAAGCAGTGTGTTTGTGTTGGGTTCCTGGCTTCACGATATACCTGGTATTTATTAGCACCACAATCCTGCAGAAGAAAAGACTCAAGATGGGGTCTCTCTATAACTAGGAAAAGTGGGATATGCTCAGAGTAGCTGAGATGGGGGTGGGGAGAAGTGTGGGAATAGAGGGGAGGAGCAGGGGAGGGACAGAAATGGCCTTTGTGAGAAAATGCTCCCTTCTGGCTCAGTCAGGCATCGAGACTTCTCTGTTGAGAGAAACTTCTCCTTTTTTACAAACTCCATGAAAGTGAATTGTGTGTGAAGGAAAAATGACCTCACACCTTACTCTGCTTTCCATGAAGTAAAAACATCGTGGTGGAAAATTTACAAGGAAAGCAATTTGATTTCTCTATTTCTCTTGCCATATATTTTCAATATTACTCAACACTCGGACCGTCCCTGCTAAGTGTCTGTCCTTACCTCATTTGTATTTCCCAACCACTTTATTTAGCAGCTTGCTAAATATAATGCCCCCTCACCCTGTTTTGTTTTGTTTTTTTTTAAACAGATGAAGGATGAGACAGGAAGTAGTGACATAATTTCTCCGGATTCACACTGCAAGTTTACAGCAGAGGCCAGGGCTGGTTAAGAACTCAGACCAGCTCTTTTCCCAGCTCTGCTCTAGGGCACAAATGGTAGAAGATGAACCATCCCTCCAGGGTGAAATGTTTATCATGGGTTAACAATTCAGTTACATAGAACAGGGCTGGGCATACCCCCCTCCACCCACTCCCAGGATCAAATCTGGCCCACTGTCTGTTTTCTTGTGGCCTGACCTGGGAGCTAAAATGGTTATTTGCATTTTATAAGATTTTTAAAAATCAGGAGAAGGAGAAAAATATTTCACAACACATGAAAAGTATATGAAATTCTACTTTTGTGTCCATAATACAGTTGTGTTGGAACACAGCCACACCCGTTTGTTTACGTATCATCCTTGGCTGCTTTCACGCTACAATAGAAGAGTTGAGTGGATACAACAGAAACTTGAAAAGCCTAAAATAGTTTATAATTTGTAAATTAGATGGCCTGCCAGGCCTAAAATATTTATTGTAGGGCCCTTTACAGAAAAAGCTTGCTGACCTCTGATATAGAAGATTCTGAGGGATGAGGCATGGAATAAGTATTAATTTTTGGCTCATGCCTAGAGGCCAGTGTCTGTCAGTAATGGGAGGCAAAGAAAGGTGGGGCAATGGCTGAATCTTCTACAGGAAAATTCTGATTTTTCTCAGAGTATGTCCCATATGAGATATCCCCAAGTACATAAGGACTCCCCCCTCCTTTTTTTTTTAAGTTGGTTCTGAGTTTTTCAGTTATGGGAAAGGAAAATGGTACTCAGAGAAGTTTAGTGACTTCCTGAAAGTCACACAGCTGGTCAGTGTTTTGCCTGTGACTTAAGTCCAGATCTTCTGTTTCAAATCCAGGGTGCTTTCAATCACACCATGCTTCTGTAAGCTGGGGTAGCCAGAGAGAAGCCAAGTTTATTGGCAGGAACTCTTTGTAGTGAAAAAAAGGGAGGGCTTGATCCAGGCCTGTGTCACCAGGGTCTCTCCTAGCACTCCCTAAACCACAACACTCTTGTGTTCTTAGTATGCTCTGCCTGATAGCACTAATGGCCCATGTAGTCACATCTTATATCGTCAACTAGAGGATGAGTCCTTTGAACACAGGGTTTTCAGATTTAACAAATTAAATATAGAACACCCACTTAGATTTGAATTTTAGATAAACAATTACTTTTTTAGTGTATGATGTTCCATTTTGCATGAGATATATTTTGAAAGTTAAATTAAAAATTCTGTTGCTTATCTGAAATTCAAATTTATCTGGACAGCCTGTATTTTATCTGATTATCTTTCTTTTGAGGGCAGGGGTCAGGGACTTTATTTATTTATTTATTTTTTAATATTTAGTTTTGGCTGTGTTGGGTCTTAGTTGCGGCACGCGGGATCTTCATTGAGGCATGCAGGATCTTTCGTGGCAGTGCGGGGGGTTTTCTCTAGTTGTGGCGTGTGGGTTTTCTCTTCTCTAGTTGTGGCATGTGGGCTCCAGGGTGCGTGGGCTCTGTAGTTTGCGGCACACAGGCTCTCTAGTTGAGGCGCGCGAGCTCAGTAGTTGTGTCACGTGGGCTTAGTTGCCCTGTGGCATGTGGGATCTTAGTTCCCTGACCAGGGATCAAACCCGTGTCCCCTGCATTGGAAGGTGGATTCTTTACCACTGGACCACCAGGAAAGTCCCCTATTTACTCTTTTTTTTTTTTTTTTTTTGCGGTACGCGGGCCTCTCACTGTTGTGGCCTCTCCCATTGAGGAGCACAGGCTCCGGACGCGCAGGCTCAGTGGCCATGGCTCACGGGCCTAGCCGCTCCGCGGCATGTGGGATCTTCCCGGACCGGGGCACGAACCCGCGTCCCCTGCATCGGCAGGCAGACTCTCAACCACTGAGCCACCAGGGAAGCCCATCCCTATTTACTCTTTATTTATCTACTTCTTTCCTCCCATATTGCCATTACTCCCACACCTAGTCCCACAATGCCTAACACAGTGCATTTGAAAGATACTTATATACTAAAATTTAATTAAAACCAACCTTTCCCAAGCTAAACACTGGCTTCCACCAAGCTGAGGAGACAGACATGTAAAAAGATTCTGATACCCACTGTAATAGCAGGATGAGCCAAGAGCTGTAGGGATCCCAGGGAAGGAGCCCCTCAGCTTTCAGGGTAGAAATTGGAAAGGTTTCCCAGTGGATGTGATCCCCAAGGTGGGTTTTAAAGTAAGGGTAGGAGCTTACCGGACCAGGTCCAGGAGGGGGTATCAGAGAAGGGGAGCAGCGTGTACCAAGTCATAACTAAAGAAAAGGGAACAGTATGCCCAGGAATAACGAGATGAACTGGGTGACTGGTTGCCGATATCTGCGACTTAGTAGGCACTTAATAAAATAGTGAGTTAAAGATTAGTCCCCAAAGCCAAATTTGGCAGCTCATAGAAATGGCCCTAGAATTAAGACTACCCATGGTCCTCATTCTCAGTACTGTGACTCTTATTGCCAGTTCTTGAGTCACTAATGTAACAGCCTTTACAGTCAGGCAAATGTTCTTGGTAAGTCCCTGTTTGCTTCAGATTAGCCCCATGATATAGTTACCCTGTCCTTTGCCATGGCATGAAAGAAATCCCTTAGTGAAGTACAGTATTCAGTTACTGTACTTGAACTGGTGATGGGAAGAGACTCATGGCCTTCCTGGGCCTGAGTCTGGGCATTTCTTCTACCTTAAGGATCTAATTGTCCATAAGTGACTCTCTAGGAGATAAGGAAGTCTGTTGTTAGTCAACTTATTCCCATTGATATTAGCCTCACACATCACAGTTCTTAGTCTTTTTCCAAACAACACTAACAGATAATATGTACAGTATCTTCTGTATGTGCCCTTTCTCCACTCTTGTCCATCTTTCTGGGTAGCCCAGAAAGCTGCACTGTATAGACTGTCTCAGTGGACAGCCTTGCCCTCACCATGGAGGCTAGTTGGTAAGTGAGGTGGCTCTCTGCTCAGTCACTCTAAGTTCATTGTGTCCCTCTACAGAAGGCCACAGCTTCCATCAGTTGCCTTCCCCACACGGCTGCCTTCTCTGGCTCCAGAAAGTGCTCCCTTCCTTGCTCCTCCCCCACCACAGGCTTTAGGTAGTAATGGCTTCCCACTCTTGCTTGCCATGGGGTATGTACTTGTCCTTGTTTGCTTTCCTAAACACTGCACCTTGATAAATAGTCATCACTTTGTTAAACTTTCCTCAGTTAATCAGTTTGAATATGCCATTTGTTTCTTGATGGGACCCTGACTGATACTGATGGAACAAGTATTAAGACAATCATTTATTTACTTATTAATTCATATTCACAATACGAAAAATGGAGAAAAAGTTAATTCAAGGACATCTCATATTTTTCTTTATCATATATTATGAACAACAGATGACAATATATTATGTAAGGAAGTAAGCTGGTTTTGAAAACAAATTGTATATTAACTTAGTTAATATCTCTAGGGAGTGTCAGGTGTTAAACAAAAAACCAAGTGAATTATTCAGTAGAATTGCTATTTCTTTTGCAGGTGCAGGTATAATGGTAAAGAGCATGAGCTCTGATGTCAGGAAGATCTAGTTTTGAATCTGAGCTCTTTTAATTACTACCTGTGGTTATGGGATAAGTTACTTTACCTCTCTTGGCCTTGTCTACAATGTGAGAGTGAGAATTCCTCCCTCACAGGATGGTTGTGAAGATTAAGTGAGATATTGGGTAAAGGACCTGAATAGACTTTTTTCCAGAGAAGACATACAAATGACTGATAGGTACATGAAAAGGTGCTTAACATCACTAATCATTAGGGAAATGCAAAAATCAAAACCCTGATGAGATATCACCTCATACTTGTTAGGATAACTATTATCAAAAAGACAAGAAATAGCAAATGTTGGTGAGGATGTGGAGAAAAGGGAAACCTTGTGCACTGTTGGTCAGAATGTAAATTGGTATAGCCACTATGAAAAACAGTATGGAGTTTCCTCAAGAAATTAAAAATACAACTACTGTATGATCCAGAAATCCCACTCTTGAGTATATATATCTGAAGGACGTGAAATAATGATCTTGAAGGAAATGTGCTTCTATGATCATTGCATCATTATTCACAGTAGCCAAGATATGGCTACAACCTATGTGTCTGTCAACAGATGAATGGATAAGGAAGATGTGGTATATATATATAGATGGAATATTACTCAGCCATAAAAAAGAAGGAAATACTGCCATTTGCGACAATGCGGATGAATCTGGAGAGCATTCTGTTAAGTGAAACAAGCCGGATAAAGACAAATATTGTATGGTATCACTTATATGTGGAATCTAAAAAAAAAAGAAGCCCATCTCACAGAAACAGAGAGTAGAATGGTGGCTGCCAGGGGCTATTAGAGTGGGAAGTAGGGAGATTTTAGGTCAAAGGGTGTGAACTTTCAGTTATAAGATGAAGTTCTAAGGATCTAATGTACATCTAATATACAGAATGGTGTCTATAGTTAATAATACCATACTGTATACTTGAAATTTCCTGAGAGCAGATCTTAAGTGGTCTCACCACAAAAGACAAACAAAAAAACAATTAAATGAGATAATGTTTATAAAGCGTTTAGCTGGTTGCCTGGTATAATGGGATTATTGAAATGCCTAAGTGATACTCACAGACACATCATTTTCACTGTGTCCAGCAATTAGCGTTGGGATCTAGAGCAGCATCTTCCAATAGAACTTTCTGCAGTGACGGAACCAGCCTATATTTGTGCTGTCCAATATGTGCCTACTGAGTACTTGAAATGTGGCTAATGTGGCTGAGGAGCTGAATTCTTTTTTTTTTTTTTTTTTTGGTTTTTTTTTTGCGGTACGCGGGCCTCTCACTGCTGTGGCCTTTCCCGTTGCGGAGCACAGGCTCCGGACGCGCAGGCTCAGCGGCCATGGCTCACGAGCCCAGCCGCTCCGCGGCATGTGGGATCCTCCCGGACCAGGACACGAACCCATGTCCCCTGCATCGGCAGGCGGACTCTCAACCACCGTGCCACCAAGGAAGCCCTGAATTCTTTTTAATTCTAATTAAATTTAAGTGGCTATACATGGCTCATGGCTACCACATTGGACTGTGTAAATCTAGAGAGTAAACATAAAAGGAACAAGTCATTTTGTAAGATCATCAATGCTGTTTGAACATGTGAACACAAAAGCCATAAAAATAGGATAAAGTCAAACGTTTCAACTGTTCATGCTTCTAGAAACTGACATGATATAGTGCATGCAATACTCATAAAAATGATTTTTGTACTGGAGAAAGCAGAGAGATTGAATTTATACACAAACGCATAAACATACACTTAAAGGGAATATTTTGGATAAATTTATTTTAAGCCAGATTATCAGGATAATTATCTCAATTATCTCAATTTCTTCTTTTGCTTTGGTTCATATTAATATGAGGAGTTCTCTGCACCTTGCCATTCTGGAGTTCATAGCAGGCATTACTCATCAACACAGCACTTCTTCCTGCTGAGCCCAGTGGGACCTTCCAATCCTCAGCTAGACAGTGAAGGCAGGTATGATCCATACTGACATGTGAGGTATGTGAGATAACATGTGACATGTGAGATAAAGCCCATTTTCCACCCTGGATTTGGATACATTCTTTTAAAGGAGTACTTGGGTAATCTGGAAAGAAAAATACCAGGTTATGTAATAAAATGATAAATATATTTAGAGCTAAAGAATTTTAGAGCTAGAGAAGGCTTAAAGAGATGTCTTACTTTTCTTGGATTTGAGTTTCTTGAATTTGAGTTACACATGTACCATATCTGCTGCATGTCTTCTGATTACCCCTTCTAGATCCAATGGTCACCCTTCTCCTCCTAGCTCTGTGCCCTGGGAGGCTGACCTGTGGACTGCTTCCTTGCCCTGGGCTTCCTGTTGGAATTGGCCAGTTGGAGGCACCAGCAGGAGATCTGGCAATCAGATAGGAGTGAAATTGGAGTATTTATTCCCCTGACTCCCTTCCTGTGGGGACAGTGTGGACTATCTGGGTCCCCATACTGTGAGTCATAGCCCCTACCTCCTGTTAGGGACCCTCTCTTCATAATTCTCTATCTCCTTGGAAACGGCTCCTTCCCATTGCCTCTTCAGGCCTAGGGACAGTAAGGGGAGTACAGCCATTGCTAGCCCCTAGTGCTACTCTATTTCTCGTTTCCCCATACCCAGACCACTTCTCTGAAAAGAGTCTCTTTATCATAAACTCTCTTCATATTACACAATTTGAGTGTGCCATTATTTTCTGCTGGGACTTTGTCTCAGGTATCTGTGAAATAATATCTGGATGCTCTCTCTGGGCCTTTCTTCATAGAGACAATTGCTACAGGGATAATTTAGGACACTGCTCTTTAAAGCAGTTGTTTAATCTCACTGCCTTACCAGACACCAACTCAGACCCCTCTGGGGTGAGTCATTCTATCTGTGTGGGTAGGGTTAAACTCCCCAAAGTGTAAGAAAGATTATCTTGATAATGGTGACAGAATTTTCTCAAAAGTCCAAGTGCATAGGCCCCAAATAAAATAAACAACCAAGAAGGCCTGTGCATTTACATGCCTTGGGCAGTGACCCACAGCTCAGCCCCTCCTTTCTGGGCAGGATGTGGTCAGAGTACTATACACGGTTAAGAAATTTCCCTTCTGAGCTTCTTTATCCTGTAGTTTGGTGTGGATGAAATTGATTCCAAGTAATACCTAGAAGTTGAGTGCAGAATTAGTAGAAGAGTTTTGGAAGAATCAGGATAGTGTATTAATTTTCTTCTGCCCCAAAGATTGTTAAAAGTGGTTCTGAGCAGGGCTCCCTTCCTTTATCTTGGACTGGCTTTCTATGGCATGAAATGTTAGATGGGGAACCCTTCTGGACTCTTGCCTTTCCAGTGTCATGCTCATAAAAGTGCTAAAACCCCTTCTCTCCCAGATGTCCCTCACACCCTGAAATACCTTTCTGCGCAGAAGTTCTGTCACATTTCCAGAAATCCCCATTATTAGCATGATAACCTTAAAGGTATTACAGAGTGGTCCATTTTGCTGGGTTAAGGCATCATTTTGTGGGAAAGGGGGCATTACATATCAGCCAGATGACATCAGGATTAAATGTATATGGTTTAACCTGTTACCAACTAGTATCACATGCAGGGAGAATGGAGAAATGGGAGTCCTGGTTGGGAAGGAGGTAAGCAAAGGTGAGAGGCGTACAGAATCACTCAGCAATGGCAGACCCCTTAGGGACAGCACAGTGGGAAGTTAGGTGACTAGAAAGCACTGGGTGCCTGAGTGTGCCTGGCTGTGATTAACATTGTCATCAAAGGTGAAATCTGCTGAAACATGACAACACAGTCTATGTAAACTGTTCAGGTCAAAACTTAATAAATGTATTTCCTTTCCTGCTTCATTCATAACGTGGCTGAAAACTGTCCCAGATAGGAGATTGTCAAAGGATACCTAAGGATGTGTCTGATCGTGAAGAACTAAACTGTTATGATAAATCAGAAGCCAGAGTGGCAATCATCTGTCAGCTCACTGACTAATTGGTAGTGGTTGCGTGAAGTGTTGTGTTGATAAGGAGTGTGAGGTAGCATCCAGTCTCAACGAATAAGAATGACGTTGGGGCTTCCCTGGTGGCGCAGTGGTTGAGAATCTGCCTGCTAATGCAGGGGACATGGGTTCGAGCCCTGGTCTGGGAGGATCCCACATGCCACGGAGCAACACGGCCCGTGAGCCACAACTACTGAGCCTGCGCGTCTGGAGCCTGTGCTTAGCAACAAGAGAGGCCGCCATAGTGAGAGGCCCGCGCACCGCGATGAAGAGTGGTCCCCGCTTGCCACAACTAGAGAAAACCCTCAACAGAAACAAAGACCCAACACAACAAAAATAAATAAACTAATTAATAAACTCCTACCCTCAACATCTTCTTTAAAAAAAAAAAAAAAAAAGAATGACGTTGTTGATTAGCAGTAGGCTCATGGGCTGAATGGGGGAGGTGATGCATGTGCCGCACATTTGCCAAGCCTAGCAAGGGCCTTTTGCCCCTTTAATCCGTAATCAAAATGTAATTTCGGGGTGTTCAAGGGCCTCAGACTAGTTTCAGAATCCCTAGTATTTCCATCCTGGGAGTTTACTGTCACTGGATCAGTATATGCATGGAAGGCGTATATGCAGGAAACTTTTCATTTCTTCTATGATTATGTCTATAATTTGGGTTAGATGCTAGTGGATGGTTTGAGGATTTAGGCTGAGGTCTGATGGCCCAAGAGGCTTGGTCTCCAAAAGGAGTGGCTGATGAGGAGCATATCTTCATATGCTTGTTTTCTCATTTCATACTCCTAAACTAGGTCAGGTCTGAGAGAAGCCCTAGGAGTCATCCTTGACTCCTCTCTTTCCCTCATTCCCTGTCCAACCTATCAGTAAGACCTGACAGAATATATGTTGATATGACCACTTTTTATCACCTCCACTGTCACCACTCCAGTCCACCCTCTGCCATGTCTTATCTTGCCTGCTATCATAGATTCCCATCTGGCTTCTTGTTCTCACTCTTTCTCCCTTCAGTCTGTCCTACATGCCGATTTTAAAAACATAAAAAAATGTCATTCACCTGCTTAAAACCCTCCAATGGCTTTCCAACAGACTTATAGTAAGTTCAGAATGCTTTACCATGGCCTCAAATATCCACACCATCTGTGATCTGGCCCCTTCCTGTCTCTTTGGCCTCATTTCCTGCCACTCTCTTCCTCTGTCCTGCTCTTCCAGCCACCCTGGCCTACTTTCTGTTCCTCTGTCTTGCCAAGCTCATTTCCACCTTGGCCCCTTTGCCAGGTATGTTCTCCCCATAGATCTTCACGTGGCTTTCTCTCTCATTCATCCAGGTCTCCTTCGAATGTTACCTTCTTACTTGGCCCCTTCATCTTAAGTGACACCCCTTCCCCATGTTACTCCCCATTTTCTAACTTTATATTTTTATGGTGGTGTTCATTACTACTGGATATTATGTTAAATATTTTTTTGTTTATGTGTAGATTTTCTCTCTTTCCTCTGGAATATGTCTTTGAGGACAGCGGCTTTTATCTGTTTATTTTTGTATCCCAATGCCTAGAAGAATGTCTAGAACATAGTACATATACAGGAAATATTTGTCAAAAGGATGAATGGATTGTTGAAAGTAAGGGGTCTTCTTTAGGCCGCAGGATTGCACATCAAGTCATGTGGAAGCTCAAGACAGTGGTGCTTGGGGAGATGAGGCAGGAATCCCCAGCAAGGAGTGTGGCGCCTGAGGCTAGGTCCAGACAGCTGATGGTGAGGGCTGATGCAGGAGCCATAAGGCAGCAGAGCCATCAGAAAGCACAGAGCTTCCAGGGAATTGTGAATCAATGCCAGAATCCAAGTGAATGATCATTACAGCAGCTGTGAGTTCCTCGCACAAAGAAGTTCACACTGAGACACTTTCTATCTCAGGTGGAAAGCTTCCTAAATGCTTATGGTTGAAACAGGGGCCACAGTGTAGGGCTTGAGTAGGGTCTGAGGTTGAGCTGAATTCAGAGATGGTAAACTGATTAATCCAAAGAGGTAGGTGATAGAGGCTTACCTGCCAGGAAACCATCATTGCTCAATCCATTTAATTCTGTGGAGTATGGGGAGAGACTCAAGCCTTCCAAAACCATCTCCCCACATACTATAACCCACACCTTGCAGATACCCCCCCGCAAAACACAATTCTTTAGGGGAGATGTCATGGTGCTGACAGTCCCCCAGAGACCAATGAATTCTATGGCCCACTCACTTCTCATTTCGGGGAACTCCACTCAGCATCAGGGGCCTCTGTGTAGGCTGGGAATCCCCACTGCAGCAGCAGTCACTGTGGGGTTGAGCTGCAAACTGCTTTTCAGATTTAGCACACAATTTTATGAGGAGGCAAAGTTGTGTCGTCTCTGATGAGAACCAAAGCCAGTGATGCTGAAATATCTAGGAAATGGGAAGGTTATTTCTAGAGGTTGGAAGCCAATGCTCAAGCTGGAAGTGTAGCAGGCACTGGCCTTTGTGTGTCCCCATCCCCAATTCTATTTGCCCATTCCTGATATCTGTGTAGAAAGAAGTACATTGTTGTGTGTTCATAACTCAGCTCATCATCTGAGGGTAAGTAGAAAAGAGACTTGGCATGGCTTTCAGAGGAAGTAAGGTTCTTCTCCCCCACCAGGCTCCTAAGTAAACCATTTAGGCCTTTCATGAGTCAGAAACCACAGACCCCGCAGCCAACATACATCTATTCATTCTTGTCTACAAATATTGATTGAGACTCTATTGTGTGTGACTAACACAGTGCTTGGGTTGAGGACATAACGGTAAAATAAGATTCACTCTCTCCCCTCAAAAGTACTTAATCCCACTGTAGTGTGGTACATTCTGTGGCATGGAGGGCAATGTAATCTAGCAAGGAACGTAAGCTGAGTTTTTTTACTATCTGTATGACCTTGGACAAGTCACTTGCCTTCTCTGAGTTTCCGTTTTCTCATCTATATTTCAAGGAAATTACCCATATTATGGGATTTAATAAAGTAATGCATGTTAAGTGTTTAGCTCATGTGTCAATAAATGTAAGTTATGATTCTGATTATTATTTTATGATAAGAGTGGGGAATGCTGTGGCACATTTATATATTGAAATATCATATTTCTAGGCAAATATATTTATGTTCAGGGCCACGCCTAGAAAAAATTAGAGTAATTGGAGATATTATTTTTTTTACTATCTGCTCGAGAGCCCCTCTATCTAACTCTATCTCCCTCCCCCTTTCCTGGAAGCCCTGTGTGCTCTGGATCTTCCTCTGATTTTCTCTGTCAGTGCTTCTCTCAGTAGATTGACAGATTGGAAGGAATCCAAGCTGGATATGCATGTCACATTATCATTGATTTAGATCATTGCCCTTCCTGGAGATTTTCACATCTCACCCAAAGAATGGTGTCATTTCAGGTATCAGTAAAAACTGCCTTTTCTGGAAGTAATGAAAGAGTTTGGTATCTGTGTAAGGAGAGACAGATAGATTGATGGACTGGTCCCAGAAACAGACTCATGAATACATGGAAACTTGGTTCATAACGGAGATGGCAATACAAATCTGCAGAGAAAGAAAGAACTATTCAAGTGCTGGAATAATTGGCTGTGGAAAAAAAAATTATCCCTACCTCATGCTATATACACAAGCAAATTCCAGATGGATTTAAGGCCTACATATTAAAAGGAAAGTTTAAAACTTTGAGGGGAAAGCATAGAGAACTTTTAAACATAGGGAACTATGTCTCAAAAGGTATACACCAAAGGGAAGAGGTTTTAAAATATGATTATATTGAAATATTACACTTCTGTACCAACAAAGACACAATAAGCAAAGGTAAAATACAAGCTGCAGACTGAAAGAAGATACTTATAATTCTTGTAAGCAGCATTCTTAATGAAAATTTGTATTTTTGATTCCTACAAATCAGTAAAAAAGATAATCCAAGAAAAATGGACAAATAATATGAAACTGGACAGTGCAGGAAAAAAAAAGAAGAAACTCAGTCTCATTAATAACAAGGGAAATTCAAATTAAAACCATATTGTGATACCATTTTGCACTCCCGAGGTCGACCAAAAGGATAATATCTGATAAAACCAATTTGCCAAGGATATAGGGAAACAAGCATTCTCACACCTCGCTGGTGAGAATGTAAATGGGTAAGACTACACTAGAGAGCACATTGGCAATATCTATCAAAGTTGGAAGTGTCTATATCCTAAGACCCAGCTATTCTACTTCTAGGTATATAACCTAGAAAATCTCTTGCACATATATACAAAGTGCCAGGCACAAGAATGTTCATTGCATCATTTTTGTAAAGGCAAAAAATTGAAAACTTTAAATGCCCATCAATAAAAGGATGGACAAATAAGTTGTGAATTAGTCATATAATGCAATCCTGTACAGCAGTTAAAATGAATGAGATAGAGCTACATGTACTAATATGGATCAGTCTCTAAAAGATAATATTAGAGTAGAAATATCCATCTATAGAAGGATCTGAATTATATATACCATTTAGGTAAAATTTTAAAAACCAAACTTTATGTCATTTACATTATATATTTTATGTTACATTATATCTTTATTATATGTTTATATGTGATATATGTTGCTTATGTTATGTATTTATTACATATGTACATCTAAATCATACACTTAAGAAAGCACATGTATGTTGTTTATGTAAAAATACATGGGGAAAGTATCAAAAACAGGCACAGGCAGGACAAGTATCAACTGGAGGACAGTTTGGAGATGGAGGAAAGAAAAGGGGATGGCAGTGGTTTGGTCTGGGAAGGCTTAAAAAAGATTTGAACCAAATATGATAAAATGTTATTGCTAAATCTAGGTGGTTGATAGTATATACACAAATGTTTATACATTTCCTTATGTTTGATGTTTTAAAATTTTAAAACAAATGAAAAAGAACTGGTTCTCTTTCTTGATGCTGAGGCTGACCTTCCTTATAGCTTTTCCAGTTAGCTTTCCAATTAGATAATAAGTGTGGGGGTCGATTTATTCCCGACAGTACCTTGTGGATTTGCAATACGTAGTTTGACTCTTTGTCATGTTCTCTTCTTTGCTGGAGACCAGGTTTATCTATGTAAGGGATGCCATGTGTGGGTGTTCCTTCCCTTCACAAAGGTGCTGCTGGCTGAGAGGTGAAAGAGCCTGAAGTGCAGTCTGTGCTCTGCTTCCCAGGCTATGACCCCTGGCACAGGGCTGCATCCCTTGTCTGGCTGCATCCAACCAGAGTGGGCATCTTTTGCTAACTCAGATGCCTGGGGAGAAGACTTGATTCTAGTTTGATTATGTAGTAGGTGGTGCCTTTTTCTATTTGTACAAAAGCATTCTAGACTAAAAGCAGACCTGACCTAGGATATTAAGGCCACACCGAGGGTTTCCCACCGTGTTGGGGTAGGTATTAACTAAGTTGTTGAGAGTAAGGTCGAAAACATGCTTATGCTGCCTAAGACAGCCAGACAGAGGGTGGAGGAGGATCCAACTTGTTTACTAGTCTCTACTGCAGTTAACATTCCTCAGCATTCCTTAAGTCTGCAGCACATGGGAGCAAACCAGGTCCTATTAACCTTCCCCCTCCTAACCAAGAAGCACTCCTGTGAAAACCACCTGCAAATTTTAAAATAAATTTGTGGGCATTTTCTGTTGACTTGAGTGGGAAAGCATGGTTGATGAATGAATTAGTCCTTGGCTGGGAAGGCAGACATAGGTGCTGGATAGCAGCTATTTGAGGTGAATTGTTATGACTGAATTGATTTCACCTGGTGTGTCTACTTAGCATCTGCTTTGGATTAGGTATTATGTAAGCCAGACCATAAAATAATCTTCACAAAGCTAATAAATTAATAGTACTTAGGGACACAGCACATCTCCATATCCATTCCCTGGCTTGGGAGAATGACAGTGATAACCCTCACTCTTCATATGTATCTCTGGAACAGCAGGAGATAGGAGATGAACAGTGAGCTCTTAAGTGCAAAATAAACAGGTATTCATATTCTATGCCCCCAAAGCTTTAAAAACACTTTTAAGAAATTTGTATTGATACTACCTTGAAGATGGTACTTATTGGATCAACACATTATAATTGATTCAGTCTCTCTGTATAAAGGTACAGCTGTAACTTAAAGTTAGTACAGTCTAGATTCTGTAACTATCAGATTCATTCAGTGGTCCATTTTTCCTTCCAACCAGTCATCCAAGAAACATCGGTTGAATGCCTACTGTGTGTTAGGTGCTAGGGATAGAAGATTGAATAATAAATTGTTTCTTCTCTCAAGCAAGTCAGATGCTCAGATAAATTACATTCCAATGTTTTAAGGGCAGTAAGAGAAAGGAACCCAGGAGACTGTGAGAAGCCTAACTCAGCAGCTAGTGAGGGTATGTGTGTGAGTCAGGGAGGACTTCTTGGAGGAGGTGATGTCTAAGCTAGATTCAAAAGGCTGAGTAGGGTCTGCTGTAAGGAAGGACATTTCAGGTAGAGGAAGCAGCCTGATCAAAGGTACTATAAATGGAATCTGTTGGTTTTTTGTCCACCCAGATGCCATTTTTCTTTTCCTGGATAACCCTTTGGGGAATTACCCCTCTATATGGAGCCATCTTGGTGGAACTGCTGGTGCTCTGAAATCTAAGCTTGAGGCAGCTGAGCCAACCTAGGTCTGTGGAACTCTCTTGCTCAGGAACTTGATTCTTCAGCCCAGTTATTGCCAAGAAGGAAAATGGTTGTTGCAGAGCCCCAGAAAGATTGTTCATGGCTTCTATTACGTGGATCCCAGACGTGTTCTGGTTCTCAACTTTTCCATGTCTGATTCTGTAGTTTTCCCTTCAATTCTGTGAACTGCCTCACATCCTTCCAATAAAATCTTTTTTGCTCATTATCCAGAATCAGTAGCTATAGCTTGCAGCTACAAAACCCTAACTGACAAAAGAAAAAAAAAATCAGTGGTGGAAGCTATAAATAGAAGTTTAGGAAATCTACTCTTTATCTTCCACAGCTCCTTCAGAAAATTTTCTAAACTCTTCAGAGGTAAGAGGTAAGAAAGAGAGAGGAGAAGGAAGGAAGGGAGGGAGAGAGGGAGGGAGGGAAAGAAAGATTAATTTATCAATCATGCTGTGACCTGGCATCTTCCCAGATAGATGCGTGATAGGAAGTACATTCCTGAGAATGGCTGGGTTTGCAGGGGGAAACCCATTGGTATCATTTAAATCTCTGCCACTGGCTGGCCTCTGTCTCCTCTTCCACAGAATAGCTTTTGCATACAGCATTCAGGAGAAAAGAAACTGTTTGATGCTGCTTCACACAGAACCCAGCAGGAATCCACCAGAGACCACTCTGCATTGACAATTTACCCAGCTGGCCCTCAGGGCAGAAATGTGGATGACAAGGATGTCACGTTTTGAGTCTGCAGCTGGCTGAGCTTCTTAGCTTCTAGCCCATAAGCCCAAGGTCTATTATTGAAGTGGAAACAATTAAAAGCTCTGGCTTTTTCACTGTATTGTAATTACAGCAACATCTCTGATACAAATTATGACTCATTTACTCTTCAAGGTAATTAGTATCTGGACCACCACCAAGCAAACCCTTTCTAGGCTGAGAGTGATATCATGTGGTGCCCTCAGGAAGCTGGAGACTCCAGTTCATGAAGGAAGAGGCTTTGCTCAATGTAGGAATGTGGGGAGGGTTCCCCTCTTCATAGATGTGGCATCTCATTGAAAATAGTTGTTTCTCCTGGGATGTTATTGGTAGTTACAAAGCTTTATTGTTATTTTCATTATTGTGTATATTGCTATTATCAGAATTTCCCTGCAAAATGACCTTGGTAGTTTAGCCTGCAGGGAAGTGCCTTATGAACTTATGTGAATTCTTTTCACTTAAATTAAATTTCTGCTTTCTTTTCCATTTCTCTGTTGGAGACAACCAATGGAGGACTTCCTGTGACAGATTTATAGAAAGTAGTGTCTGAAAGAAAGCAATCAATCACAAATTCTGTAGTAGTTTTGGGAGAATCAGAATTTTCTCTCTTATGGTGAATACTGGCTCAAATACTCTTGAGTTACTTCTAATATCAGTCACAACTCTTGCCAATGACAATTTCCAGGCGTGAACTGGCTTAAGCATAATGGAGAATTTACTGGTTATTGAAAACTCAAGATTCTGATTTTGCTTTGACTTGATTTGGAGTTCAAGTTTCTCTCCTAGTGACTCTGCCCTCTCCTGTGTTGGATTCATTTCCACCTCATACCCCCAGAAGCTCCAGGTTTATCCCATCACAGGGGTAAACCCATCAGAGCAGAGCAAACATTTTGACCCAGAATTTCCTGCCAGCTCTGTAAAATTCACCGTATTGGATCAATTTAGGTCAGATGCCCACCCTTGCAAGAAACACCATGACCAGGAGGGGCCCTGATCTCATTGGCTTGTGCACAAGGTAAGGGTGGAATCTTACACCCTGTGGGGCTGAAAGTCAGGGGGGATGGCTCACCACAAACAAATCAGTGAACAAGCAGTCCTAAGAAATCAGTGCTGTTGTAGGAAGAAAGGGAAATAGTTGCTGGAGAGGAAATTTACAAATGCCCATTGTACCTCTTTACAGTCTGAGGCACCTCTAACTATAATCTGAAGACCCCAAGGATAACAGAGGCAGTGGGGTCTTTGCCTTGAGGTATTGCCTTAATCTCTTCCAGCAAACCACAAAGATTCTTAGATTCTTTTAAACCCAGACATCCATGGAGAGGCAGTCACAACCATAACCCTGTTGTGAGGGTGTGAGGAGGGATAAACTAACATGTAATAAGCAAGTTTGTTCTGTAAAAAGAGATCTTCCAGTTGCTTGCAAATCTTCGCAGAGCATATTAAAAAGAGTTTAATAATTATTTTTTTCTGAAGGAATTTTGGGATATAGAATTATACGATCTAATAGTTTTTAGACAGGCTCCTGAAATAACTAACAAGAACTCCCATTGACCAAAAACCTACTCTATGCCAGACTTGGTAATAGATGCTTGGTTAATTATTTCCGACAACAACCCAGCCCACTGGGGAAGATACTGTCATCTCCTTTACAATCCAGATGAAGAAACTGCAGGTCAGGGAGGTTAAGTAATTTTCTGGGGCCAGCAAGGATTCAAACCCCACCCTGTTTAACCTCGGAGCTCCAGGCATTAACTGCCAAGCTACATTCTCTGTGAGATTACATGTGCTGAGAAAATCCAACTTCCTTTCATAAGAGAGCAGCAAAGATGAGAAAATTTTTCCTCTGTAGTATTAGGATGCATTTTTATACCTTTTGCCATAGGAAAGGGAGAATAGTACTAACATTTCTGGAGCATCAGCTGGATTTGAGCCACTGAGAGTAAAGGGAAAAATGTACCGTAGCCTATTTGAAAATGAGTTTTGAGTGATTTCCAAGGCCTCTTACTAGATCCAGTTTATGCACTGAGTTGTACATAACAGCAATCAGTGCCAGTGAGAGTGCTGGAAGTCAGCATTGGCAGACACCACCTGGCTCTCCACCTGCCTAGCAGTGACTCCCAAGCACTAATGAAATGGTGCCAAAAAGCTGCCCTGACTCACTCCTGGAGGCTCTCCACGACAGCCTCTGCCACCCCCGCTCCAGAGAGACCACATTTACTAAGATTACTGAAGATCCTCTCACTCCTAAACCTACTCGGAAATTCTTCTCTGTGCCTCTTTCTGGTCTCCATGGTACTTGATATGATGGACCACTTCTTGAAGCTCAGTATCCTTTCCAGCAAGCAATAGCGTTGCTGCTGGGCTATCTTCTCTTTCCGGACATTTCTAAGGCATTTCTCATAATTCGTAGGAGTTCCTAAGTGTTCCATCTGAGGTTGATGACTGTGTTAATGACAAAACAGGACCTGAGCAGTTCCACTTGTCCCTGTGTGTTCAGTATGCAGGAATTCCATCAGATAGGTTCAACAGGAAATCTTAAGAATTATATAAATGGCCTGACTTCTACATAAAGGTTGTCCAAAAAGAGTGCTTGACACACATATCTATTTATAACCCTTTGCCCCATTGTAAACCTGCTGTAGAACTATGTTTATATTTTGAACTTTGATATACAGATTTTTGCCATCAATTTGAGGCAAGCACAGTACATCTTCCCTCACTTTTGCTCTAAGAATCTGCCATTGTCACAGCTTTTTGTTTGTGATGAAATGACCATGTTTATCTTGGTTATACATTGAATCACCTTGGTACTCTGGTACTCACTTCTTTTGCCTTGACTTAAATCTTAGTTAAATCTTGGTTTGCTCCCTTCTCCTGTCTTCCACATGACTGTATCAGCATCACTCAGGAAAATAGAAATTTTACCAATTCTTTAAATAGAGAGAATTTAATAAAGAATTAGTTAAACAGGTATTGGAGGACTGAAAATACACAAAGGGGAATACTGAAGTATCACAGAAGTCTTGGCCACAGGAAGCAGCTAGGAGAACAGAGGGAAGAGGTAGGGATGATTGGGAACCTAGAAGCTTAGTAAAGGGGAGTGAAGACCAAGGCCACTGAGGAGGGGCTGTGGCCAGCTGATGCAGGTACCTATGAGGGAGTTCTGAGAGGGTAGAAGAAACTCTGGAAACAGAACCAACAGCTGTTGCTAGGGTAAATGCCACAGACTAGAAACAGAAATGAAAAGCAAAACAGGAAAGAAATATCCTTTCTCCCATCCTCTCTAGTCTCCTTCTTCTGCCCCCATGAGTCACACCTTAAAGACTTCAGCTGGCAAAGGTGAAATATGGTTTGACGGATTTGAGCCCTAGCATCGCAAAGCAGAGCACAGGAGAGTAGACTGCAGCCAAGAGATAAGAGCTTAATAAACACACACCTCTGACAGCCCCTTCACCCATTCCCTCTCACTACGGTCTTTGAACTTTTCTTTAAGAAGTATCATTTGCTCAGAATTTTTATTCCCCAAGCCTGCCAAGTCATTATTCCTAGTCATAAAAAGTCCTAAATATCCATTTCTTTCATGAGATCTTTCTTGACCAGAGAAAAAAGGAAGGTTGTCCTTGCGCATTGTGTTCCATACACTGCCCTTCAGCATTATCTGCAAGTGTTTACAGTGATGAAATCCTTACTTTACAGCTGTATTTCCTTTGTGGTTGAAGGGTGTCTGTATATTTGTTGTTGGGGGGATGACTGAGTCTCGGGGTACCTAGTTATATTGCGCTTCACTTTATCATGCTTCACAGCAATTGTGGGGTTTTTGTTTTGTTTTCATTTGATTTTTTTTCTTGTTTTTGTTTTGTTTTGTTTTTACCAAACTGAAGATTTTTGGCAACCCTGCATCAAGCAAGTTTATCAAATTTATTGGTGCCATTTTCCAACAGCATTTGCTCACTTTGTGTCTCTGTGTCACATTTTGGTGATTCTCACAATATTTCAATTTTTTTCATTATTATTATATTTGTTATGATGATCTGGAATCAGTGATATCTGATGTCGCTACTGTAATTGTTTTGGGGCAGCACGAACTGCGCCCATATAAGATAGCAAACTTAATGAATAAACATTGTGTGTGTTCTGAGTACTCCACTGAACGGCTCTTCCCTGTCTCTTTCCCTCTCTTAAGGCCTCCGTATTCTCTGAGACACAAAAATATTGAAATTAGGCCAATTAATAACTCTGTAATGGCCTCTAAGTGTTCAAGTGAAAGCAAGAGTTACACGTCTCTGTTTAGGAAAGGAAGAGTTGCTCTTTAAATCAAAAGATAGAAATGATTATTAAGCTTAGTGAAGAAGGCATGTCGAAAGCTGAGATAGGCTGAAAGCTAGGCCTCTTGTACCAGTTAGGCAAGTTGTGAATGCGAAGGAAAAATTCTTGGAGGAAATAAAAAATGCTACTGCAGTGAATACATGAATGATAACAAAGTGAAACAGCCTTATTGCTGCTATGAAGAAAGTTTTAATGATCTGGATAGAAAATAAAACCAGTCACCATGTTCCCTTCAGCCAAAACCTAACCCAGAGCAAGACTTAACTTTCTACAATTATGTGAAGTCTGAGAGAGGTGAAAAGCTGCAGAAGAAAAGTTTGAAGCTAGCAGAGGTTGGTTCATGATGTTTAAGGAAAGAATCATCTCCATAACATAAAAGTGCAAAGTGAAGCAGCAAGTGCTGATGTAGAAGCTGCAGCAAGTTACCTAGAAGATCTAGCTAAGATAATGAAGGCGGCCATACTAAACAACAGATTGTCAGTGTAGATGAAACAGTCTTATATTGAAAGAAGATGCCATTTAGGACTTTTATAGCTAGAGAGGAGAAGTCAATTCCTAGCTTCAGAGCTTCAAAAGACAGGCTGACTCTCTTGTTAGGAACTAATGCAGCTGGTGACTTTAAGTTGAAGCCAGTGTTCATTTACCATTCCAAAAATCCTAGGGTCCTTAGGAAATATGCTGAATTGACTCTGCCTGTGCTCTGTAAATGAAACAACAAAGCCTGGATGACAGCACATCTGTTTACAAAATGTTTTACTGAATATTTAAAGCCCTTTTTTTTTTTTTTTTTCCGTACGCGGGCCTCTCACTGCTGTGGCCTCTCCCGCTGCGGAGCACAGGCTCCGGATGCGCAGGCTCAGCGGCCATGGCTCACGGGCCCAGCCGCTCCGCGGCATATGGGATCCTCCCAGACCGGGGCACGAACCCGTATCCCCTGCATCGGCAGGCGGACTCTCAACCACTGCGCCACCAGGGAGGCCCTAAAGCCCTTTATTGAGACCTATTGCTCAGAAAAAAAAATTCCTTTCAAAATATTACTGCTCATTGATAATGCACCTGGGCACCCCAAAACTCTGATGCATAGTGAGATTTATGTTGCTTTCATGCCTGCTATGACAACATCCATTTTGCAGCCCATGGATCAAGGAGTAATTTCAACTTTCAAGTCTTATTATTGAAGAAATACTTTTCATAAGGCTATACCTGCCATAGATAGTGATTCCTCTGATGGAAATCAAAAACCTTCTGTAAGGGATTCACCATTCTAGATGCCATTAAGAATACTTATGTGATATTATACATAGAAAATCCTAAAGATGCCACCAGAAAACTACTAGAGCTAATCAATGAATTTGGTAAAGTAGCAGGATACAAAATTAATGCCCAGAAATCTCTTGCATTCCTATATACAAACAACAAAAAATCAGAAAGAGAAATTAAGGAAACACTCCCATTTACCATTGCAACAAAAAGAATAAAATACCTAAGGAATAAACCTATGTAAGGAGGCAAGAAACCTGTATGCAGAAAACTATAAGACACTGATGAAAGAAATCAAAGATGATACAAACAGATGGAGAGATATACCATGTTCTTGGATTGAAAGAATCAACGTTGTGAAAATGGCTATACTACCCAAAGCAATCTACAGATTCAATGCAATCCTTATCAAATTACCAATGGCATTTTTCACAGAACTAGAACAAGAAATTTTACAATTTGTATAGAAGCACAAAAGACCCTGGATAGCCAAAGCAATCTTGGGAAAGAAAAATGGAGCTGGAGGAATCAGGTTCCCTGACTTCAGACTATACTATAAAGCTACAGTAATCAAGACAGTACTGGCACAAAAACAGAAATATAGATCAATGGAACAGGATAGAAAGCCCAGAGATAAACCCACGCACATATGGTCACCTTATTTTTGCTAAAGGAGGCAAGAATGTACAATGGAGAAAAGACAATCTCTTCAATCAGTGGTGCTGGGAAAACTGGACAGCTACATGTAAAAGAATGAAATTAGAACACTCCTTAACACCATACACAAAAATAAACTCAAAATGGATTAAAGACCTAAGTGTAAGACCAGACACTCTAAAACTCTTAGAGGAAAACATAGGCAGAACACTCTATGACATAAATCACAGCAAGATCCCTTTTGACCCCCCTCCTAGAGAAATGGAAAGAAAATCAAAAATAAACAAATGGGACCTAATGAAACTTAAAAGCTTTTACACAGCAAAGGAAACCATAAACAAGACCAAAAGACAGCCCTCAGAATGGGAGAAAATATTTGCAAATGAAGCAACTGACAAAGGATTAATTTCCAAAATATACAAGCAGCTCATGCAGCTCAATATCAAAAAAACAAACAACCCAATCCAAAAATGGGTGGAAGACCTAAATAGACATTTCTCCAAAGAAGACATACAGATTGCCAACAAACACATGAAAGGATGCTCAACATCACTAATCATTAGAGAAATGCAAATCAAATACACAACGAGGTGTCACCTCACACCAGTCAGAATGGCCATCATCAAAAAATCTACAAACAGTAAATGCTGGAGAGGGTGTAGAGAAAAGGGAACCCTCCTGCACTGTTGGTGGGAATGTAAATTGATAGAGCCACTATGGAGAACAGTATGGAGGTTCCTTAAAAACTAAAAATAGAACTACCATATGATGCAGCAGTTCCACTACTGGGCATATACCCTGAGAAAACCATAATTCAAAAAGATACATGTTGGACTTCCCTGGTAGCACAGTGGTTAAGAATCTGCCTGCCAGTGCAGGGGACATGGGTTCAATCCCTGGTCTGGGAATATTCCACATGCTGCAGAGCAACTAAGCCCATGTGCCACAGCTACTGAGCCTGCGCTCTAGAGCCCGTGAGCCGCAACTACTGAGCCCACGTGCCACAACTATTGAAGCCCGTGCGCCTAGAGCCTGTACTCTGCAATAAGAGAAGCCACCTCAATGAGAAGGGCACACACCACAACAAAGAGTAGCCCATGCTTGCCATAACTAGAGAAAGCCCGCATGCATCAATGAAGACCCAACGCAGCCAAAAATAAATAAATAAAAAAGATACATGTACCACAATGTTCATTGCAGCACTATTTACAATAGCCAGGACATGGAAGCAACTTAAGTGTCCATTGACAGCTGAATGGTTAAAAGAAGATGTGGTACATATATACAATGGAATATTACTCCACCATAAAAAGGAACAAAATTGAGTTATTTGTAGTGAGGTGGATTAACCTAGAGTCTGTCATACAGAATGAAGTAAGTCAGAAAGGTAAAAACAAACACCGTATGCTAATGCATATATATGGAATCTAAAAATATGGTACTGATGAACCTAGTGTCAGGGCAGGAATAAAGACACAGACGTAGAGAACGGACTTGAGGACGGGGAAGGGGAAGCTGGGACGAAGTGAGAGAGTAACATTGACATATATACACTGCCAAATGTAAAATAGATAGCTAGTGGGAAGCTGCTACATAGCACAGGGAGATCAGCTCGATGCTTTGTGACCCCCTAGAGGGATGGGATAGGGAGGGTGGGAGGGACATGCAAGAGGAAGGAGATATGGGGATATATGTATATGTATATGTATAGCTGATTCACTTTGTTGTACAGCATAAACTAACACAACATTGTAAAGCAATTATACTCCAATAAAGATGTAAAAAAAAAACAAACACGTGATTTTGTGATTCATGGGGCGGGGTTGGAGGTCAAAATATCAACATTAACAGGAGTTTGGAAGAGGTTGATTCCAGCCCTCAATGATGACTTTGAGGGGTTCAAGACTTTGGTGGAGGAAGT
The DNA here is from genome assembly GCF_964341445.2 of Mesoplodon mirus. Lineage (NCBI taxonomy): Eukaryota > Metazoa > Chordata > Mammalia > Artiodactyla > Ziphiidae > Mesoplodon > Mesoplodon mirus. The sequence goes on from NC_138977.1 coordinate 107,677,003, forward strand.
AACTGCAGCTGTAGTGAAAATAGCAAGAGAACTAGAATTACAAGCGGAGCCTGATGATGTGATTGGATTTCTGCAATTTCGTGATAATACTTTAATGGATGAAGAGTTGCTTCTTATGGATGAGCAAAGAAAGTGGTTTCTTGAGATGGAATCTATTCCTGGTGAAGATGCTGTGAAGATTGTTGAAATGACAACAAAAGATTTAGAATATTACATAAACTTAGTTGATAAAGCAGTGGCAGGGTTTGAGAGGACTGACTCCAATTTTGAAAGATGTCCTACTGTGGGTTAAATACTATCAAACAGCATTGCATACTGCAGAGAAATCGTTCATGAAAGGAAGAGTCCATCAGTGCAGCACACTTCACTGCTCTCTTATTTTAAGAAATTGCCACAGCCCCACCCACCCTTCAGCAACCCCCACCCTGTTCAGTCAGCAGCCATTAATATTGAGGCAAGACCCTCCACCAGCAACAAGATTACAACTCGCTAAAGGGTCAGATGATGGCTAGAATTTTTTTGGCAATAAAGTATTTTTTAATAGAGGCATGTACATTGTTTTTTAGACATAACGCTATTGCACACTTAATGGACTACAGGATAATGTAAAGATAACTTTATATGTACTAGGAAACCAAAAAAAAATTGTGTGGCTCGCTTTATTTATTGTGATATTCACTTTATTGCGGTGGTCTGGAATGGAATTCAAAATATCTCCAAGATATGCCTGTAACCTCTCAACTATGTGCAAACTGCTTAATTTTCTTTATGAAAACACTAATGTTTCACTAAATTTCATCCAAACTGTGAAATTAGGTCTGATCCTAAACATTTTGAGTCACTTATGGTTTAGAATAGTCTCTTTCAAATAAATATTCAATCTAAATCAAGTGTTTTAATTAGCCACTGTCCAGTTTAAAACACCAATTTCATGGTTTCTGTCCATTTCTTGAATTTTTCCTTTCTCCCCTCTGGGACCTTGGGCTTGCCTGTACACCTCCATTGCAGGAAGGGGGCAGAAAGAAGTGCACCTGCAGGTAAGGGTACATGAGTGGAAAGGAAATTGATCAGCTGGGGTGGAGTCAAATTTTTCAACAGAGCCCAGCCATTGGTTTCCTGCTGATCTGCTCTCAGATGCTGGTGATGCCAGCTGTCCTGACAGGTGGCTCTCTTAGCCCAGATAATACCTGCTGATCCTTTCTTATGGAGCATGTTGGATGGACATCAGTTGCTTGACTGGTACACTCTACCCTGAGAGTGTCAGGGCACCATTGGGTAGTGCTGCTTCTTTTCTCTCAGCCTTGGAAAGCAGTCTCCAGGGGTCCCACTATGCTTCTCCTTCCAACAGTGGAAATCTCTGGGGTGTAGCTAGCTGGCCTCTGCTGCTCTGTCATCCTGTGCCAGTCTCAGGCATTTTACTCTGGGCTCATTTCTCATCCTTCTCCTGCTACCCTCTGCTATCACAAGGGGCTAATCCTATAGGCTATATTGCCCAGGCTCCTAGGTCAGCTGGAATTTGTCCAGATTCAGCAAATGGGAGGGTTGACAGGAGATTGAAGGTTGCAAGTGGCATCGCTGGCAACCCTGGGGTGTCCTCTGTGGCTCCAAAACCACTGGAAGGGTGCTCCATGGTCCCTGGACCCTGCACACCAAGAACACCACCTCTATCCTTTGTCTCTCCATCATAGAGCTAGTTTTCATTTCTATGCTGCTAATTTCTAGTTTGTCTGTTTGACTCTTGGTTCCTTCACCACCTGTATAACCAATTCCCTGCCTAATTTCTTTTGTAATAAATACTTAAGTGCCTTATGTTTTTCTTTATGTATAGGCCCAGTGTGGCCTAGATCAATGGGAACATTAGGAACCCCTCCACAGTCACCTTGGCTCTATGGAAAATGCAGAGGTGATCTTTGCCCACACTCACTATGCTGCTGTGCCAGGGCAGGTTGGCAGATCCTGTCACCCAGGAAACCTCAGATGAGTAACTGGCTCCAGTTCTAGTACTTAGAAAACCACCTAAAATCAGGGGAGAAATGTCCAGGAATTGCAATTTCCCATCCCACTACAAGGTTTGCTGGGGAGAAGGTCAAGATGTAGGAAGCTCCACAAATGTCCTCCCTCACCTCACTTTTCTTTCCCAGGTGCTTTTATTTTCCAGGTGGAACAGCTGCCAAACCAGTTCTGCCTTGGTCACACCTTGATGGGATTAGGGGGATCTGACTCTGGGACCTCTGTTTTCAGTAACTCCTATAACTTCTGCTTGACCAGTGGATGAGGGGCTAAAAGGCTAGTCAGGTAACCTGGGGAAGCAAGAAGGAGCCTCAAAGAATATTTCATGCCTTATGTTACATATGTACCTATGTAAGGCCTGCTCAGAGCCTAAAGTATTAAAGGCATTCCTAGAAAACTGTAGGATCTGGGGTAAATCCTATCATGCTGATGTGTTGGATCAACTTAAATGAATACCAAAGGAAACCTTACAGGGGTAGAAAGACATCACAGGAAGAAAACTTTCAGCCTTGCAGGAACATGGGCTTCCAGAGAGAAGAGAAGAAAGATCTTTTCCTTGATGATACTGTATTCCTGGATACTTCTAATATCATCTGGTAGAAGTCCTCTCCTTTCCCAGTGACCTACACCACCACGATGCTAACATATGCTTCCCCGAGAGTAAACTGTACTCTATAGAGATTCATTGATTTTTCTTTTTCATTTCTTGCCCACCCCCAATCTCTCCCCATGTCTTAATCACTAAAAGGTACATTGAAAAACAGGCTGGCTCCATGGAACCTTAAAATGGAAGTGATTTGGGTAAAACAAAAACAAAACCACTAACCTAAAACAAACAAATCCCATTGGTTCTAATCCTGTACGTTGTGCTAGACACAATGGATTAATACTGTGACAGCCACAGTTATCAAGTCCAGACCTTGCAGCAACCCCTTTAGTGTTGTTCTTATTGTCTGAAGTTCTCCAACGATTCAGTGTCACTTTTTCTCTTTTGGACCATTAATTTTCATGGTTAGATATCAGTAGTCATATTTAGAAATAGGCATCTTTGGAGGAGAAATGTGTTGTGCCTCTGTTCATAGATTGGATGGCTCTCCAGTTGAGAAAATGGTGTGCTCTTTCCTGATTGTGTCCCTCAGCAGTACTCTGAGCATTATTTTATTCTGTTGTGAAGATTCTGACAGTCTCTTGTAGTATCTTTTCTACCACCAAGTTTTCTTTCCTCTCCTTTCATATTTGATCTCTGAAGTGGAACTTTGTTTAAAAGGCCCTGATATGAGAAAGAATGACCATGGCCAGGCCATTTTTCTTGGGCATGAAGGAAAGTGGTCAAGTAGTCAAACACCCAAGTCAAGGACCCAGTCTAGTGCCTGCCCCTCTAGGGTGTGGCTTTCAAAGTAATCAGTCTCAACTGGGGGACTATATGATAGTGAGTATTTTGATCTTACAAAATCTTGGGCAAAGTTGGCAGTCACATTCCTGAGCATAGTCACTGCCTGATGCCTGACTCCAAAGAAGACAGCCTTCGGAGACTCTCTTCTGGGAGGGAGGAATTCACTTTATTCGTTTGTCCTTTCAATAAATATTTGTTAAGTGCCAGTAATAGGCCAGATGCTATAAACACAGCATTGAACAAAATTGATAAAAATCTGTGCTCTCAGGGAAATTATATTTGTGTGTGTGTGTGTGTGTTTCTAGACAAACAAAAAAATTAACCAGGACATTATCTATCTATCTATCTATCTATTAAATGGTGATAAATATTATCACCATTTACAAATAAAGCAGGAAAGGTTGTGCCAGGGTATGTGTATGGGAGGAGAGTTGCCTTTTTAAAGAGAGAGGCCAGAGAAGACATCACTGTCAAGGTGACATTTGATCAGAGACCTAAAGAAAGTGCAGGGATAACCCATGCAGATATTTGCAGGGACAGCAAATGCCAAGTTCCTAGGGTAGAAGCAAGCTTGGTGGACCAGTAAAGAAATCAGGGTGACCCAAGCCAGATGATTAGAGGAGAGCCTGGTAAGAGCTGAGGTCAGAGGTAGTGGGAACCAGATTGTCCAGAGCAAAATCTCTTACTTGGGGTCTACTAGATATTGTTATTTAATATAATAAAGGAATTCTTATTAATCACAAATTTGGACTTATTTAATTTTTGTTCACTGTATTTCATAGTTGGTTTCTTTTTTAATCCTATATATTTTATTTTATGCATTTAAAAATGTCATTTTAAGAAGGGATCTGGAGACTTCAACAGTCTGCCAAAAAGATTCACATCACAAAGAAGGTTAAGAATTACTGATGTAAGGCCTTTAAGCCATTGCAGGACTTCAGCTTTTACTCTGCATGAGATAATAAATAGTTACTCTGGCTCCTATGTTGAGTAGAGACTAAAGAGGGACAAGGGTGGGAACAGGAACATCAGTTAGGAAGCTATGACAGTAATTCAGGAGAGATTTTAAAGGTAGAGCAAACAGGATTTTCTGATGGATTGGATTTGAGCTGAGAGAGAAAAGGAATCAAGGGTGACCATGAGATTTTCGGCTTGAGCAGCTGGAAAGATGAAGTTGCTTTCCTTTGAGGTAGGGAACTATGCAGGAGGGTCAGGGAAGAGAGATGAAGAAAATCAGATTTAGTTTTTGGACATCTTATGTTTGAAATGACTATTATATATCCAAGTGAAATGTCATGTAGGCAGCTGGAGGTATAAGACTGGAATTACTAGGAGCAGTCCAGGCTGGAAATTCAAAGCTGAGAATCATCAGTTTATACCTGGTGTTAAAGCTGGGTGACTGGATGAGATCGTCATCCTGGAAAATGGTACATATGGAGAAGAGATGAGTTTTGATGGCTGTGACCTGGGGCAACCTAAATGTTTAGGATTTGTGAGGAGGAGAAGGAATCAGCCAAGGAGAGTAGCCAGTGATTTAGGGGTAAGTTAGGAGCTTTGATGTCACTGAACCCTAGGGAAGAAAATGTTTCACAGAGAAGTGATTACCTGCTATATGCTGCTGATAGATCAAGTAAGATGAGGCCTGAGAGTTGACCATGGATTTAGCAACTTGGAAGTCATTGGTGACCTAGAAGAGAGTTTTGGCCAAGGACCAGGACCAAAGTCCTACTTGAATAGGTTCAAGGAAGAATAAGGACAGAGGAATTGGAGACAATGGGAATAGAAAATGCATTTCAGAAATTTCCCTCAAAGGGAAACAGGAAGTTTATATGATAGCTGGACAGGAATATGAGGCTCAAATGATTTTTTTTAAGATGGGAGAAATTTCAGCATATTTAGATGATGATAGAAATAATTTTAAAAAGAGATCACACAGATGATTCAAGTGAGATAGAGACCATTGTTAAAGCAGTGTCTTAGGTGATAAGAGATGGGTGGCAACTAGTGGAAGAGCAGAGGAGTTGACCTTAAACAGCACTTGAAGACTTCACCCATAGTAACAGGTGGGAAGGCAGAGTATATGGGCAGAGTATTGTGGGTAGAGGTGGTAGTGAAGCATGGAATTTCTCTTCTGATTGCCACTATTTTCTCAAGAGAAATAAGAGACATGGTAGTCAACTAAGAGTAAGAATGGATGGGGAGAAGAGGTTGGAGGTATGAGAAGAGAGGAAAGGGTGTTGAATGGTTGTCTAGCATTGGTAGACTGAATGGCATTCAAAATGCAGTAGAATAGCCAGGTAGCACTCAGGGCCCTCTTGGGATTAGTTTCAAACATTTAAAATGTATCTATTCATAATGTTATATTTTTATCCAGTCATATTCAAGTCTTTGGGTGTAGACCTGAAGTAGGTGAAGAGTTAGATTCAGTCAGGGTTGGGTTTCGCCATATAGGTAAGATGAAGGGAGGACCAAGCAAGAGAACTGGGGGTAGACGCAAGGGAATAATTGATTAACTATGGAATTTAAATAAAATAAAGGAATGAGGCCGTGAAGGTGGTGTAAACAGTAAAAAAGGTGGTAGAACCCAATGGATTATAGGTTCTGGTATAGAGGGAAATTTTTCAAAGTCAAAGCACTGGAATGAGAGAGCTAGAAAGATAGGAGGTGGGGGACAAAGAATAGGATGGTTAAGTAGAGATTATGGAAGGGATGTGGCTGTTGGTGAGGATTAGATTAAAGTGTAGCCATGAGAAAGAGGAGCTGAGTTAGGGTGGAGAGTAAGATCATCAGAGGGAAGGAGGTGAGCCTCTTGGAAGGATCATCTACTTGGATACTGAAATCACTGAGAGTTAGAGTTATGTCAGGAGTAATGTTGACAATGATAATAATTAAGCCTGGCAATCAAATCTTCACAGAATAGGACTGCTGGTGACCCTGGGTCTTTAGATGTCTGCAACAAGAGTATAAGGTATAGTCTAAGGGTGTAAGTTTTACAGCTGGGGGCTGGGACAGTGATTGTCTGTCTGCCAGGGTCAAGGCAATGGCAATGGTCTTTTTAACACTAACTCTCCTCAACTGTGTCTCTGGGAGATTTCTTCATCAAGTGGGTAGATAGAGGAAGAGTAAAATTACCTTTGTCTTTTTGTTTCAGGTAGATTTTATATTTTTTGTCTTAATTTTGGTGGTTCATCTACTTTTTTCATTGTTCATTTCATTGTGACACCATTCTGGCCAATGAAATACAAGCAGAAGTAACTGAGTGAGGTTTCTGAGAAAGTGTTTCCTTTCCTGAGAAAAAGAGACAGACTCAGCAATCATTTCCCTTTTACCCCTTGCCCTTCCTGCCTCTTTTCCTTTTAGAAAAGCAGATGGTCAGTCTCAAGGGGCAGAAATCATCTTGTAATCGTGACAAGTATGAAGCACCAAGTATGCCTACACACAAAAGGTGGGAGAACAGAAAGATAGTAAGAGTCTGGGTCCCCATTGCCATTGTTGAGCTACTGCCCAGCCCTCAGCTCCTACCTCTGGAAGTTGTCCTTGTCACATGTTCTTGTCATGTGAGACAAATCCCTCTTCCTTGAGGCCAGCACATTAATTTGGATTTCTGTTATTTGTAACTTACTGTAACTTCTGTAACTCATAAAGCTACTTTCTTATGAAGATAGAAATGCTGGTCAGTTGGATTTAAGAGGGAATTTCACAGACTTACACGAGTAACTATTTTGATACAACTGTCAACAAAAATGTTTGATTCTACCTCTTCTTTCAGTTACCGCCTTACTTAGCTGTCAGATATCTTGTTTGAGTATCCCACTCATGCTTTATCTACTCCTTCACCTTTCACCATGCACCAGGCCACTAGAGTTGATCTAGATAACTCCCACAGAAACTGTCATAACTAAGATTATTGATGACCCCATAGCATCTTTTTTGGTCCTTATCCCTCTTTAAACCTTTATAGGGATGTCTCAATTGGCCATTTCCTCCTCTCTTCCTTCATGGGCTTCTGCAATACCATTCTTTTCTAGTAGAAGTTCTCAGCTTCTGAATTATTTTCTTGATCCTTTCAATAGCTCCTTGTCATCTGCCTCTCACTGTTTCTTCTCCAGTACACTCCCCTTAGCCCTCTCCCTCTATCCTCCCAACCCCTTCCCGTTCTTCTTTCACTCTAGGTTTTCCCAGGATGATTTCATATACTACTAGATCTCTACCTGCTTTCAAGAGTTCAATAATTTATAAATTTATAATTTCATTCCACACCTCTCACTAGAGCTTTAGATTGCTATTTCTAACTGCAATAGAGCAAGGTGCAGAACACATTACTTCAAACATTACTTAACCAAAACTGGATTTAATCATCTTTTCCAGAAATCCTACCTATTCTTTCCTATTTTGTTTCTTTTTATCGTCACCATTCATCCAAGTATCCAAGCAAGGAGCTTTGAAAAGAGCTTCAACCATACTTTCTCTTTCTCTCATTTTTTCACATCTGATTAGTGAACAGTCCTATTAATTGTGCCTTGGAAATATTTCTCCAACATCTCCTCTCTTCTTCATCCTCATCACCTCTGCCTCTGTTCATGACCTTCCCTATCTGTATACTCTTCCTTGGCTTACTTCCAGAGGAGAAAGTTTTTCTCTTTAGGTTCCCCTATCTTTATGAAGAGACCTCCTCAACTTTTTTTTTTTTTTTTTTTTTTTTGCGGTATGCGGACCTCTCACTGTTGTGGCCTCTCCCGTTGCGAAGCACAGGCTCTGGACGCGCAGGCTCAGTGGCCATGGCTCACAGGCCCAGCCGCTCCGCGGCACATGGGATCTTCCCGGACCGGGGCACGAACCCGTGTCCCCTGCATTGGCAGGCAGACCCTCAACTGCTGCGCCACCAGGGAAGCCCACCTCCTCAACTTTTATAAGACATACCAGTCCTTTTTCCAACTAAAGACCTGTGATCAAGGGCAGCACAGAGTAGCTTGAGGCTCTTGTTATTTGGGGCCCTTTCTAGCTTTGGGACCATCCAGTTTTTATCAAGAGCTTGACCCAGAAAAGCAATATCAAGGGAGAATGACTTGAGGGCTCCTCCAGATCAAATCTAACCCTGTATCAAACCAGATCTGCAGAGAGCTAGATTATCAAGGATGTTATTCATGACTTCACAGAGTCCTCCTTCACCCAGAAGACGTTCCTGTCAAATGTCAGTAACCAAGAAGAGTGAGTTGTACTTGTCTTGGGCAATCAGTGACAAATATATAGAGCATTTATTTTTAGCTCTTGATTTGTGGCTCCATCTCAAATGGAGCCTTTTGACCTTGTTTTTCATTCTTCTTTGGTTCCACATTTATTTTATGCCACTTTATGTCTTATATATCCTTGAATGCTACTTGCAGTTTTCTCTGTAACAAGGTGGGAAACAAACATAAAAATAGTTCAAGTTCTCATTACCTATTTCCCTGGCTATAATATTGGCCATCCTTGTCTACCTCCTATCTCTCCTCCTATATATCCTTTACTTACTAATCATGTCATTCTCCTTAAAAACATTTCATAGTTCTCTTCCTTGCTTTGTAGCATGATATATAAGGCCCTTCACAACTTAGGGGAAGTGGGATAGTTCTTGCAACTATCTTTTCCAAAACTTGGCCTCTGGGCATCCCCCACACCCTCCTTTCCAGCTCTGCCAAGCCACTCACTTGGAAATGTTGTGTTTTTATACTTCTAGACTTCATTTTGTTCAATGGTCAATATAATTGTTTAGTATATGTGCTGTGCCTGCTACTTACACTCGTGACTCCTGTTCATCCTTCAGGACCCATCCTTCAGAAGTTACTTTCTCTGTAGTGCCTTTCCTGATTCCTTCTAAAAGAGTTTCTTTCCTGTAAGTGCTCCCATAATACTTTCCATATTCTTTTGCTAATAGTAATTATCACACTGTATTTTATTGATTTGTTCCTTTGTATATTTCGTAATCATTTATTTTCATTTATCTTTGTATACTTTGGTCATGTCAGTATAAGTGCTTAATAAAAGTTTGTTTTGATTGTGCAAGTGAACATTACAGAGTTTTTTGGTGGGTGTCTATGGCTGACATTTCACCACCTCATGTGATACCCTGGCCACATGACTTTTTGGATTTGTGGGTTTTGCTCAGTTGCAACAGTAAATCACTTTTTTAAAAAAATTTTTGACTCCAATAATAGATTTATTGAGTCATAATAGTCATCTCTTGGTCAAAATAACCAGAAGACAGTATGCTGATGGCAGAAGAGATTATACTGATACACTATAATATCTTTTTGGGATACCACCATTCTATCTTTAATAAAATCATTCAGTAAATCTATAACAGAATCTTATTGACTAGGAGGTTATGAGAAATTAGTGATGACTAGGCTTGTTGAATTAAAATTGGAGACAAAGGCTATTATTAGGGATGCTGTGTTTATGGTAGATAACTTTGTGAAGAGCCATTAGGAACTGAGGAGTTTTTGAAAAATAGATTTGGTGTGTTTTATTAGCTAGCCCTCAGACAGACATCTTAGCTCCTGTTTGCCAGCAATTTGCTGGTCATTTTATGTGTCTGTAGCTTATTTCCTAAACTAGATTGAAGGCAATCTAAGATCAGGGATCACATCTCATCTCCCATATGCCACAAGCTAAGCATACTGATGCCAAAAGACCACCTGCCGTAGTTCTTTTGAACAGAACATGTGCTTGATGTAGGAAGGATTCTTATTGCACTGTGGGAACACAGTCTAGTTTAAGCTGCTCTGAAAGTGGAACATCCCTCTTTTTCCTCTGCCATAGGGCTCAGTGAGTTTTGTTTTGTTTTGTTTTGTTTTCTCCCTGTTTGGTTCTGTGGGAAGTCATCTGACCTTAGGCCCTGGGCAGGGACTAATGGGCACATGAGGTCTTGAGGGTTCTGGTCCAAAATGCAATGGGAAGAAAACGATCACCTGATAGAGTTTTGTCAAGTCAGGACAACCAGTCACCTCTCAAAATACACCCAGGAAATGAAACATACCCAAAAGACTCACAATGAGGATTTTCCTGACCTTGACCCAAAGTAGTTACAACATTTATGCAAAATGATCTCCTGGAGACAAAAACAAGGAAATGTTAAACAAAAATTTTCTTTTAGGAGTCAGTACACACTTTACGGAGAAGAGCTGACCTAAAAAGTGAGCATGTGCTTTTAGGAGAGCTTATCTTGGAAGGCTTTCACTGCTATTTAGCTCTGGCATTGCAATGCATTTCAGAGATTAAGCATACTCCCTGTATCTATGATATCAGGAAAAATGGAATAAAAATACATAAATACACAAAATAAATCTGCTAGTGCAGGAAGAAAATATGTATTAAACCAAGACTGTAGAGTTGGCTCCTTTGTGCATTAAAAACAAAACAAAAACCACTTTAATATTATTATTCCAATTTGAACCCCAAAAGGATCAAATAGTAATTGCGTGGTTCTAGTTTTGAAAAGAAAAGTATTTAGCAAATATATTTCTTCATTGGTACTAGGCTACAGGTGTCCATGGGAGCCAGACTGCTTATAGTCTCTGATTTTTTTTTTTTTTTTAGCATCAGTAGAGTAGGGGTTGGCAAGGTAAAAATAGGCTCACACTAATTTTAGATAATTTGCATAGCATTCTTAGAACATGGTTTCTCTTTGACCTTCATGAAATGAACAACTGGGCCAAGGAGAACAGGACATAAATGGGGCATTTTTTTGAGGATCTTTCAGTCTTTGTTGGCATAATACATCTATAAGGCATACTTGAAAAAGTCATTGGAGGGTCTTTATTGTATATGTCAAATGGTTGCTTCTGTTTAATAACCTTTTAGATAAGACTAAGTTAGAGATGAAGCTTCCAGTGCTTCTCTGTAAGGTGTTGGTAGCATATTGAGTATGTGAGACAGGGCTCAAAGTGACTGAAAGATTCCTAATAAATTATAGGGGACAGGACTACAGCCCGCATTTCCCCAGTGTGGTGTAGGCATATGGAAGGAGAGTGGCAAAAGTTGATGAATGGATGGATTAAATATTTTGAGGTTTTCTGATCTTTGTTCCTATGTTCTTGAATACAGTGCAGCACCTGCCACCACATTTCTTTTTTTTTTTTTAATACTGCAGGTTCTTATTAGTCATCAGTTTTATACACATCAGTGTATACATGTCAATCCCAATCGCCCAATTCAGCACACCACCATCCCCACCCCACCACGGTTCTCCCCCTTTGGTGTCCATACATTTGTTCTACACATCTGTGTCTCAACTTCTGCCCTGCAAACTGGTTCATCTGTACCATTTTTCTAGGTTCCACATACACGTGTTAATATACGATATTTGTTTTTCTCTTTCTGACTTACTTCACTCTGTATGACAGTCTCTAGATCTATCCCCATCTCAACAAATGACCCAATTTCGTTCCTTTATATGGCTGAATAATATTCCACTGTATATATATATATACCATAACTTCTTTATCCGTTCGGCTGTCGATGGGCATTTAGGTTGCTTCCATGACCTGGCTATTGTAAATAGTGCTGCAGTGAACATTGTGGTGCATGTATCTTTTTTTTTCTTTTCTTTTTTTTTTTTTTTTTTTGGCGGTACGCGGGCCTCTCACTGCTGTGGTCTCTCCCCCTGCGGAGCACAGGCTCTGGACGCGCAGGCTCAGCCGCCATGGCTCACGGGCCCAGCCGCTCCGCGGCACGTGGAATCCTCCTGGACCGGGGCACGAACCCGCGTCCCCTGCATCGGCAGGCAGACTCTCAACCACTGCACCACCAGGGAAGCCCGCATGTGTCTTTTTGAATTATGATTTTCTCTGGGTATATGCCCAGTAGTGGGATTGTTGGATCATATGGTAATTCTATTTTTAGTTTTTTAAGGAACCTCCATACTGTTCTCCATAGGGGCTGTATCAATTTACATTCCCACCAACAGTACAAGAGGGTTCCCTTTTCTCCACACCCTCTCCAGCATTTGTTGTTTGTAGATTTTCTGATGATGCCCATTGTAACTGGTGTGAGGTGATACCTCATTGTAGTTTTGATTTGCATTTCTCTAATAATTAGTGATGTTGAGCAGCTTTTCATGTGCTTCCTGGCCTACTGTATGTCTTCTTTGGAGAAATGTCTATTTAGGTCTTCTGCCCACTTTGGGATTGGGTTGTTTGTTTCTTTAATATTGAGCTGCATGAGCTGTTCATATATTTTGGAGATTAACCCTTTGTCCGTTGATTCAGTTGCGAATATTTTCTCCCATTCTGAGGGTTGCCTTTTCGTCTTGTTTATGGTTTCCTTTGCTGTGCAAAAGCTTTTAAGTTTCACTAGGTCCCATTTGTTTAGTTTTGTTTTTATTTCCATTACTCTAGGAGGTGGATCAAAAAAGATCTTGCTGTGATTTATGTCAAAGAGTGTTCTTCTTGTGTTTTCCTCTAAGAGTTTTATAGCGTCCGATCTTAGATTTAAGTCTCGAATCCATTTTGAGTTTATTTTTGTGTATGGTGTTAGGGAGTGTTCTCATTTCACTCTTTTACATGTAGCTGTCTAGTTTTCCCAGCACCACTTATTGAAGAGACTGTCTTTTCTCCATTGTATATATTTGCCTCCTTTGTCATAGATTAGTTGACCATAGATGCGTGGGTTTATCTCTGGGCTTTCTATCTTGTTCCATGGATCTGTGTTTCTGTTTTTGTTCCAGCACCATATTGTCATGATTATTGTAGCTTTGTACTATAGTCTGAAGACAGGGAGTCTGATTCCTCCAGCGCCGTTTTTTTCCCTCAAGACTCCTTTGGCTATTCAGGGTCTTTTATGTCTCCATACAAATTTTAAGATGATTTGCTCTAGTTCTGTAAAAAATGCCATTTGATAGGGATTGCATTGAATCTGTAGATTGCTTTGGGTAGTATAGTCATTTTCACAATATTGATTCTTCCAATGCAAGAACATGGTATATCTCTCCATCTGTTGGTATCATCTTTAATTTCTTTCATCAGTGTCTTATAGTTTTCTGCATACAGGTCTTTTGTCTCCCTAGGTAGGTTTATTCCTAGGTATTTTATTCGTTTTGTTGCAATGGTAAATGGGAGTATCTCCATAATTTTTCTTTCAGATTTTTCATCATTAGTGTATGGGAATGCAAGAGATTTCTGTGCATTAATTTTGTATCCTGCAACTTTACCAAATTCATTGATTAGCTCTACTAGTTTTCTGGTGGCATTTTTAGGATTCCCTATGTATAGTATCATGTCATTTGCAAACAGTGACAGTTTTACTTCTTCTTTTCCAATTTGTATTCCTTTTATTTCTTTTTCTTCTCTGATTGCCGTGGCTAGGCCTTCCAAAACTATGTTGAATAATAGTGGTGAGAGTGGACATCCTTGTCTTGTTCCTGATCTTAGAGGAAATGCTTTCAGTTTTTCACCATTGAGAATGATGTTTGCTGTGGGTTTGTCGTATATGGCCTTTATTATGTTGAGCTAGGTTCCCTCTATGCCCACCTTCTGGAGAGTTTTTATCATAAATGGGTGTTGAATTTTGTCAAAAGCTTTTTCTGCATCTATTGACATGATCAAATGGTTTTTCTTCTTCAATTTGTTAATATGGTGTATCACATTGATTGATTTGTGTATACTGAAGAATCCCTGCATCCCTGGGATAAATCCCACTTGATCATGGTGTATGATCCTTTTAATGTGTTGTTGGATTCTGTTTGCTAGTATTTTGTTGAGGATTTTTGCCTCTATATTCATCAGTGATATTGGTCTGTAATTTTCTTTTTTTGTAGTATCTTTGTCTGGTTTTGATATCAGGGTGATGGTGGCCTCTTAGAATGAGTTTGGGAGTGTTCCTTCCTCTGCAATATTTTGGAAGAGTTTGAGAAGGATGGGGGTTAGCTCTTCTCTAAATGTTTGATAGAATTCACCTGTGAAGCTATGTGGTCCTGGACTTCTGTTTGTTGGAAGATTTTAAATCACAGTTTCGATTTCATTCCTTATGATTGGTCTGTTCATATTTTCTGTTTCTTCCTGGTTCAGTCTTGGAAGGTTATACCTTTCTAAGAATTTGTCCATTCCTTCCAGGTTGTCCATTTTATTGGCATAGAGTTGCTTGTATTAGTCTCTTAGGATGCTTTGTATTTCTGTGGTGTCTGTTGTAACTTCTCCTTTTTCATTTCTAATTTTATTGATTTGAGTCCTCTCCCTCTTTTTCTTGATGAGTCTGGCTAATGGTTTATCAACTTTGTTTATCTTCTCAAAGAACGAGCGTTTATTTTTATTGATCTTTTCTATTGTTTTCTTTGTTTCTATTTCATTTATTTCTGCTCTGATCTTTATGATTTCCTTCCTTCTGCTAACTTCGGGTTTTGTTTGTCCTTCTTACTCTAGTTCCTTTAGGTGTAAGGTTAGATTGTTTCCTTGAGATTTTTCTTGTTTCTTGAGGTAGGCTTGTATAGCTATAAACTTCCCTCTTAGAGAACTGGTTTTGCTGCATCCCATAGGTTTTGGAAGGCAGCTATGCTCACCACTATACCACCAACGCACACTCCCATAGGTTTTGGATCGTTGTGTTTTCATTGTCATTTGTCTCTAGGTATTTTTTGATTTCCTCTTTGATTTCTTAAGTGATATTTTGATTATTTAGTAACGTATTGTTTAGCCTCCACGTGTTTGTCTTTTTACGTTTTTTTCCTTGTAATTCATTTCTAATCTCAAAGCATTGTGGTCAGAAAAGATGCTGGATATGTTTTCAATTTTCTTAAATATACTGAGGCTTGATTTGTGACCCAAGATGTGATCTATCCTGGAGAATGTTCTGTGCACACTTGAGAAGAAAGTGTAATCTGCTGTTTTGGGATGGAATGTTCTATAAATATCAATTAAATCTGCCTGGTCTATTGTGTCATTTAAAGCTTCTGTTTCCTTATTTATTTTCATCTTGGATGATCTGTCCACTAGTGGAAGTGAAGTGTTAAAAGTCCCCCACTATTATTGTGTTACTGTCGATTTCCTCTTTTATAGCTGTTAGCATTTGCCTTATGTATTGAGGTGCTCCTATGTTGGGTGCATATATATTTATAATTGTTATATCTGCTTCTTGGATATCTGCTTCCCTTGATCATTATATAGTGTCCTTCCTGTCTCTTGTAACATTCTTTATTTTAAAGTCTATTTTATTTGATATGAGTATAGCTACTCCAGCTTTCTTTTGATTTTCATTTGCATGAAATATCTTTTTCCATCCCCTCACTTTCAGTCTGTATGTGTCCCTGGGTATGAAGTGGGTCTCTTGTAGACAGCATATAGATGGGTCTTGTTTTTGTATCCATTCAGTAAGCCTGTGTCTTTTGGTTGGAGCATTTAATCCATTCATGTTTAAGGTAATTATCAATATGTATCGATATGTATCGATATGTATGTTCCTATGACCATTTTCTTCATTGTTTTGGGTTTTTTTTTTTTTGCGGTACGTGGACCTCTCACTGTTGTGGCCTCTCCTGTTGCAGAGCACAGGCTGTGGATGTGCAGGCTCAACGGCCATGGCTTATGGGCCCAGCCGCTCCGCATCATGTGGGATCTTCCCGGACTGGGGCACGAACCTGTGTCCCCTGCGTCAGCAGGCAGACTCTCAACCACTGCGCCACCAGGGAAGCCCTGGGTTGTTTTTGTAGTACCTTTTCTTCTCTTGTGTTTCCCACTTAGAGAAGTTCCTTTAGCATTTGTTGTAGAGCTGGTTTGGGGGTACTGAATTCTCTTAGTTTTGCTTGTCTGTAAAGCTTTTGATTTCTCCATTGAATCTGAATGAGATCTTTGCTGGGTAGAGTAATCTTGGTTGTAGGTTCTTCCCTTTCATCACTTTAAGTATATCATGCCACTCCCTCTGGCTTGTAGAGTTTCTGCTGAGAAATCAGCTGTTAACCTTATGGGACTTCACTTGTATGTTATTCTTCGTTTTTCCCTTGCTGCTTTCAATCATTTTTCTTTGCCTTTAATTTTTGCCAGTTTGATTACTATGTGTCTCAGTGTGTTTCTCCTTGGGTTTATCCTGTATGGGACTGTCTGTGCTTTCTGGACTTGGGTAGCTATTTCCTTTCCCATGTTAGGGAAGTTTTTGACTATAATCTCTTCAAATATTTTCTCAGGTCCTTTCTCTCTCTCTTCTCCTTCTGGGACCCCTATAATGCGAATGTTGTTGCGTTTAATGTTGTTCCCGAGGTCTCTTAGGCTGTCTTCATTTCTTTTCATTCTTTTTTCTTTTTTTCTTTTTTTTTTTTTTTTTTTTTCACGGTACTCAGGCCTCCCACTGTTGCGGCCTCTCCCGCTGCAGAGCACAGGCTCCGGATGCACAGGCCCAGTGGCCATGGCCCACGGGCCCAGCCGCTCTGCGGCATGTGGGATCTTCCCCGACTGGGGCATGAACCCGTGTCCCCTGCATCAGCAGGCGGACCCCCATCCACTGCGCCACTAGAAAAGCCCTCATTCTTTTTTCTTTATTCTGTTCCGCAGCAGTGAATTCCACCATTCTGTCTTCCAGGTCACTTATCCATTCTTCTGCCTCAGGTATTCTCCTATTGATTCCTTCTAGTGTAGTTTTCATTTTAGTTATTGTATTGTTCATCTCTGTTTGTTCTTTAATTCTTCTAGGTCTTTGTTAAACATTTCTTGCATCTTCTCAATCTTTGCCTCCATTGTTTTTCCGAGGTCCTGGATCATCTTCACTATCATTATTTTGAATTGTTTTTCTGGAAGGTTGCCTATCTCCACTTCATTTAGTTGTTTTTCTGGGGTTTTATCTTGTTCCTTCATCTGGTACATAGCCCTCTGCCTTTTCATCTTGTCTATCTTTCTGTGAGTGTTGTTTTTGTTCCACAGGCTGCAGGATTGTAGTTCTTCTTGCTTCTGCTCCACATTTCTTACAGTAGGCACAGAGGTATGTTTGGTGCCCATATTTAGAAGTAAGCCAATCTTTGCTTAAAGTACCAAGAGTCATGTAGAAAGGTTAAATATTACAAAATTAAGGTTTCACAAGAAAACACTTTTGTGTTTTCAAACAATGTAATTACTCTGTTAATTTAAAACAAAACAATCAAATGCCGCACTTTTTAAAAAAAGATTTAAAATACCTTTTGCTCTTTTTAAAGATTTTAACGCACTTTAGGCAGCTGGTACAAAACAATACTGAAGTTAGCAAAATTCACCCAAGCATAGGATGTTTCAAATGCCTTAACAATGCCTAAGAAAACTCATAATCTCTTACCTTATTCATGGATCAAGGACACTAGTAGTTGTGTGCAAAATGCCAGCAGGCCAAGAGTTACTGCTATGTAGCATTCATTCCACAATGAGAGTTTGGCCTTCCTCACATGTCTATCTACATATATAGATAAACTTTTCTCTAACTCAAATCCCTCATGCCAATCTGGTTCTAATTTTATTAAAATTTTGTCAAAGCTGTTCCTGGACTGGAAACTTGCCTGCTGAGTTTTAGCCCAAAGCATATTTTAATGGCCAAGTTCTACAAACATCAAAGGGAGGAGGAGTTAGCACGAGGGTGCTGTCTCTTCCCAAACGTGACAGCCTGCTCTCATGCGAAAACTTCATAGAAGTATCTCAAGTGAGGAGAGATTGGAACATCTCTGACAGGCAGCCTGGAGTTTAATCACATCCCTTCCTTCCGTGATGCCACCTAAGTGCAGGCATTTCATGCCCTTAGAAGTTTTCACATGCTCAAACTGATCAGAGCATTTGGAAGTCAGAGCTAATTTCACCTACAGATGTGCCTTCAACACAAGTTGTACCTTTTGTGTATTAATTTACTTCTTTTTAACTTGGACTTAGTTTTGACTGTTCACTCATCATTCATTTCCCCATTTTTCTTCTCCCTGAGTGTGACCCGTAAGGACAAAGGATTGAGTTGTCTGAATCGCCTTGATGAATTCTGAATTATTGTGAAGACATTTGAGCTTTTCACTAAAAGTTTTTAATGAGAAGACAGTGCACAGTCAGGCCATGGCCCAAGTGTCACCTACCCGTTGTCTTTATCTTGAAATGGGTGTAATTTTAATTAAGTCAAGTTAGAGAGAGAGAGAAGGATGATATGATTATTAAATTTTCTGATGGTGGATGCTAAGGGGTGTAATTGGACCAGTTATGCTAAAGGTCACCTTTTTACTGGTGGAGTGGTCCAGAAGTAAGTAGTTCCCAACCAGAAAGGGATTGACTGAAATCCACACATTGGAGGTTGCTTCAGAGACAGCCACATACAGCACAGCTTCAAGGCTGATTGACAGTTTTGCTCTGCTTGACCTCCCTGAGCTTAAGGAAGCCAAAGAAAGGAGGCTTACTAAAAGTTGAGGTTACCCAGGTTCTGTGTGACAATTTTTGACCCCCATATGTGTGTGTGTTGGGGTCAAGGGGTAGGAGGAGAGAAAGAACCTAGAGGAAACATATCCCTAAGGGGTCATGACTCAGGCAACAGGTTAATCTATTTGGAAAATTGTCAAACAGTATAAAACCCATCACAGACTCATCAGCCTCCTTCCCCTCCAACCACCCACACTAACAAGCTATATTTTCATATATTCTGGGACATCTGCAGGAAAAAAGACAATTCTCCTTGGGGATAAATATTCCCCTCCTGTAGGTATTGACTCTTGATATCTTTGTTGCCTTTGTCTTCAGCAAGAGTGACCTCAATGGCTCATCCCTGGTTCTTCACCAGGGAGTCCTATTACTTGGTACAGTGTCTTGCAAAAAAAAGAAGTCATCTTAGACTAAGTCCCTTCCAGACCCATTGAATCAGAATCTCTGGAGATGGGACCTGCACAGCTGTTGTTAATAGCACCCTGGGTGATTCTAACTTACAACCAAGGCTGCGAACCAAAGAACCACAGTCTTACACAATTGTGTACACCCTGTGGATGCAGAATGAATGCAGGATCGCTGAATAAAAGCATAGCTAGCACTGTTTTTCTCTATCTGTTCAACAGCTATCTATTCAGACATTTACTAAGGGCCAATCATGTCTAGGTCCTGGGTTAGGCAGTGAAATTCTCACACTTTAATGTGCTTGAGAATTACCTGGGACTTTGTTAAAATACATGGTCTGGCTCACCAGGTCTGTGGTGGTGCTGAGTTTCTGTATGTCCTACAAGCTCCCAGTGGATACGGGGACTGCTGGTTCAGGCACCGCATGTTGTGTACCAAGACTAAGAAAGCCCTTTTCGTCTTTCCTGCAGCAATTTCTTGTGCTTCTTTTAGGGCTGACATAAAGCCCATTTGGACAAAAAGGTCTGCTTCCCTACCTGGGTCCCACTCCCTTCCTGCGGCCCCACCTCCCTTTTGCCTCCTCATTCTGTGTCAGTTTCCTTCCCATCAAAATCTAGCCTCTGAAGAGAATCAACATTTAAGTGTGTTTTAGAAGGACAATGCATAGCAGCTTTGGTTTAGCTATTTAGTTCTCCCTCCTACTGCTCTCCCACCATCCCACCCCTGCTTTTTGACTGGGTTATAAAAACTTAAGCTAAGGTTTTAATAAAAATATTTCAGGCATCCATGAGGCTGCCTCAGAGAGTTTTAGGGTGTGAGGGAGGGGCAGGAGGGTCAACACTTTGACAAAGCCTCTACGATCACACCATAGCAAGAATAGATGACATTTGTATCGTTGTCTAACAACTGCTTTGTGTACTGACACCTTATCTTTCTTGTTTTAACAAAATTGTGACTGCAGTGAAGCCGTGCTGTTTCCTTGGCACTGACTATTATAACAGTTAATATTTATAGACTGTTTTTTTACAAAGCACTTTTATGATAGAGAATTTGAACAAACCCTACAAGTAGAGCTCTGTGTGCCCATCACTCAGCCCCAACAAACATCAGCCCATGTCTCATCCTGCCTCATTCACACCTCTGTGTACTTCCCCTGAGTCCTAGACACCAAGTTCACTGAACACTGTTTATGAGGCACTCTTTGAGTGATTTACATATTTAATCCTCACCATGCCCCTATTAGGGAGGCTCCAATATTATCACCGTTTTACAGATGAGGAAACAGAGGTACAGAAAGATTAAGCGACCTGCCTAAAAGTCACAGGCTTGGAAGGGATAGAGTTGGTACTTGAACCCAACAGACAGGGCAGTCTGTCTCTGGGGAGAATGCTCTGAATCATTGGACTGTACTGCCCAGCTGATCAAGATGTGGGAACCTGAGCCACCTTCTTTTCCTTCACCAGGGCCTCTCCTCCCTGTGAAAGGGCTGGAACTAGTGATATTTCAGCTCAGGATCTATGCCCAATGTTAGCAGCTTATCTCCAGTGTTGTTCCTCGGGGAAAAGCAGGCAACTTTCCCACTTGCACTATTTCTCCCAGGACCATTGGTAGTGAGCTGGCGGTCCCAGGATGATCAAGCCTCCTGGCTTTGTGCCCCTCAAGATTGTTTGACAGTTAAGTTGACTACAACATTTATGGCATAGAAAAGGCAAAATAGTACAGTATGATTCTATTTTTGTGAAGGAAAAAAAGTATGTAACAGTATTTGTACCCACATACAGACCAGATGTATACACATAGATGCATACCAGACACACACACACAGACACACATACTGTTTACACAGAGACATACACATAGACACTGATATTATACTTCTATATACTTTTCTATGCTTTTAAAAAATAAAACTAGTCTGTGCTCTTTGTTCCATTTTTTCTTCTATTGGTTTAAAGTTATATACTCCAATTCTATTATTTTTTACATTTCAGGGGTTTGTGTTTTTTTGTTTTTTTTTTTTGCGGTACGCAGGCCTCTCACTGCTGTGGC
Organism: Mesoplodon mirus; assembly: GCF_964341445.2. Classification (NCBI taxonomy): domain Eukaryota; kingdom Metazoa; phylum Chordata; class Mammalia; order Artiodactyla; family Ziphiidae; genus Mesoplodon; species Mesoplodon mirus. The sequence goes on from NC_138977.1 coordinate 107,698,231, forward strand.
CTCTCCCGTTGCGGAGCACAGGCTCCGGACGCGTAGGCTCAGCGGCCATGGCTCACGGGCCTAGCCGCTCCGCGGCATGTGGGATCTTCCCGGACCGGGGCACGAACCCGTGTCCCCTGCATCGGCAGGCGGACTCTCAAACACTGCGCCACCAGGGAAGCCCACATTTCAGTTTTTATTACATACACGTGAACATATGTTTTTATAATAAAGACAAGAGTTAATCAGTTAATCTATATTCCTCTGGACGAAGACAAGAACCTTTACTTCTCTTTGAGCTTTTTCCACTTTCAATGTTCATATAATCCAGAAGGTTACTTCTAAAATGCTCTGACAAAGTTTTTTTGTTTTTGGAATAAATACTCATTTTAGAATTAATTCGTTTACTGTATTCTTTACTTACAAATTTTTCTTAAATCCCACTCCTTTGGCTGTGTTCATTTGTCCCTTGTTTGGAGTACGTTCTGTAGTGTTTCTTTAGAAGATCATCTGTGAGTGCTAAATTTTCTGAGGCTTGAATTTCTGAAGATTTAAAAAAATTTTTTTGCTCTTAAAAAGTAGGGTTTTTTTTTGTATTTTCTTTGACGCTCTAAAATTTCACTATGAGGTCTATAGATTGAGTTTTTAAAATATCCTTTTGAGTACTTGGGCGTTTTGTGGTTGTGGTGGTGGCACTTATTCAATCTGAGGATGCTTATGTTTCTTTGGCTCTTGCTGATAATTTCTACAAACATTGCCTTCCTTCCATTCTCTCTGTTCTCAGAATACTAAACTTCCAGTTACTATCCCTAACCCTATATGTTCTTGTTCTCATTTATAGTACTTTCACCTATTCTATACACCCCACAATGCGTTGTTATTACTTTACTTTAAAAGAGTAAAAGTGGGCTTCCCTGGTGGTGCAGTGGTTGAGAGTCCGCCTGCCGATGCAGGGGACACAGGTTCGTGCCCCGGTCAGGGAAGATCCCACATGCCACGGAGCGGCTAGGCCCGTGAGCCATGGCCACTGAGGCTGCACGTCCGGAGCCTGTGCTCCACAACGGGAGAGGCCACAGCAGTGAGAGGCCCGCGTACTGCAAAAAAAAAAAAAAAAAAAAAAAAAAAGAGTAAAAGTATTTTAAAGAAATCTATACATACATGCACATATATGAAAATTCTAAAAATAATGTTTGATATACTGACATGTTTTCTCTTTCTGGAATTCTTTATTCCTTCCTGAAGAACCAGGTTTTCTTCTAATACAACTTCTCTTCAGCCTACACAACTTCTCTTTGTGTTTCATGTAGTACAGGTCTGCTGCAAACAAATTCTTTCAGCTTTTGTCTGTCCAAAAATGTCTTTATTTTACTTTCACTTTTGAAGGATTTATTCACTGGATATAGAATTTGGAATTAGCAGGGTTTTTTTTTTCTTTCAGCACATAAAAATGTCATACCAATGTCTTCTGGCCACTATTTCTGATGAGAAGCTAGTTGTCATTCTTATTATTTTTTCCTTATATGAAATAGGTCCTCTCTCCCACCCTTTTGAGGCCTCATTTGCTTTCAAGATTTTCTGTTTTTATTTGTTTGTTTGTTCTCAGCAGTTTGGCTCTATAATGTGTCTAAGAGTGGATTTCTTTGTTTTCAGCTTGTTTGGAGTTTGCTAATCTTGTATCTGTGAGTTGATATCTTTCAAAATTTTTGGAAAGTTTCAGCCATTATCTTTTTTTTTTAAGATTTTTTTTTTTTAGATGTGGACCATTTTTAAAGACTTTATTGAATTTGTTAAAATATTGCTTCTGTTTCATGTTTCAGTTTTTTGGCCCTGAGGCATGTAGGATCTTAGCTCCGTGAGCAGGGATTGAACCCACACGCCCTGCATTGGAAGGTGAAGTTCTAACCATTGGACTGCCAGGGAAGTCCCCAGCCATTAACTTTTTTTTTTTTTTTTTTTTTTTATTTATTTGGCTGCACCGGGTCTTAGTTGCGGCAGGCAGGATCTTTAGCTGTGGCATGCAGGATCTAGTTAGACAACCAGGGACTGAACCCAGGCCCCCTGCACTGGGACCCTGGAGTCTCAGCCACTGGACCACCAGGGAAGTCCCACCATTATTATTTTTTTTTAACATCTTTATTGGAGTATAATTGCTTTACAATGGTGTGTTAGTTTCTACTGTATAACAAAGTGAATCAGCTATACATATACATACATTCATATCCCCTCCCTCTTGCGTCTCCCTCCCACCCTCCCTATCCCACCCCTCTAGGTGGTCACAAAGCACCGAGCTGATCTCCCTGTGCCATGCGGCTGCTTCCCACTAGCTAGCTATTTTACATTTGGTAGTATATATATGTCCATGCCACTCTCTCGCTTCGTCCCAGCTTACCCTTCCCCCTCCCTGTGTCCTCAAGTCCATTCTCTATGTCTGCGTCTTTATTCCTGTCCTGCGCCTATGTTCTTCAGAAACTTTTTTTTTTTAAGATTCCACATATATGTGTTAGCATACAGTATTTGTTTTTTCTTTCTGACTTACTTCACTCTGTATGACAGTCTCTAGGTCCGTCCACCTCACTACAAATAACTCAATTTTGTTTCTTTTTATGGCTGAGTAATATTCCATTTTATATATGTGCCACACCTTCTTTATCCATTCACTTGTCAGTGGGCATTTAGGTTGCTTCAGTGTTCTGGCTATTGTAAATAGAGCTGCATTGAACATTTTGGTACATGACTCTTTTTGAATTATGCTTTTCTCAGGGTATATGCCCAGTAGTGGGATTGTTGGGTCGTATGGTAGTTCTCTTTTAGTTTTTAAAGGACCCACCATACTGTTCTCCATAGTGGTTGTATCAATTTACATTCCCACCAAAAGTGCAAGAGGGTTCTCTTTTCTCCACACCCTCTCCAGCATTTATTGTTTCCAGAATTTTTCATGATGGCCATTCTGATTGGTGTGAAGTGTTACCTCATTGAAGTTTCGATTTGCATTTCTCTAATGATTAGTGATATTGAGCATCCTTTCATGTGTATTTTGGCAATCTGTATATCTTCTTTGAAAAAAAATGTCTATTTAGGTCTTCTGCCCATTTTTGGATTGGGTTGTTTGATTTTTTGATATTGAGCTGCATGAGCCGCTTATAAATTTTGGAGATTAATACTTTGTCTGTTGCTTCATTTGCAAATATTTTCTCCCATTCTGAGGGTTGCCTTTTCATCTTCTTTATGGTTTCCTTTGCTGTGCAAAAGCTTTTAAGTTTCATTAGGTCCCATATTTTTTTGTTTGTTTTTATTTCCATTTCTCTAGGAGGTGGGTCAAAAAGGATCTTGCTGTGATTTATGTCATAGAGTGTTCTGCCTATGTTTTCTTCTAAGAGTTTTAGAGGGCTTCCCTGGTGGCACAGTGGTTGAGAGTCCTCCTGCCGATTCAGGGGACATGGGTTCATGCCCTGGTCTGGGAAGATCCCACATGCCGTGGAGCGGCTGGGCCTGTGAGTCATGGCTGCTGAGCCAGCACGTCCAGAGCCTGTGCTCCGCAATGGGAGAGGCCACAACAGTGAGAGGCCCGCGTACCACAAAAAAAAAAAAAAAAAAAAAAAAAAAGATTTTTAGAGTGTCTGGCCTTAGAGTGAGGTTTTTAATCCATTTTGAGTTTATTTTTGTATATGGTTTTTGGAAGTGTTCTAATTTCATTCTTTTACATGTAGCTGTCCAGTTTTCCCAGGACCACTTATTGAAGAGGCTGTCTTTTCTCCGTTTTATATTCTTGTCTCCTTTATCAAAGATAAGGTGACCATATGTGCGTGGGTTTATATCTGGGCTTTCTATCCTGTTTCATTGATCTATATTTCTGTTTTTGTGCCAGTGCCATGCTGTCTTGATTACTGTAGCTTTGTAGTATAGTCTGAAGTCCAGGAGCCTGATTCCTCCAGCTCCGTTTTTCTTTCCCAAGATTGCTTTGGCTATTCAGGGTCTTTTGTGTTTCCAAACAAATTGTGAAATTTTTTGTTCTAGTTCTGTGAAAAATGCCAGTGGTACTTTGATAGGGATTGCATTGAATCTGCAGATTGCTTTGGGTAGTATAGTCATTTTCACAATATTGATTCTTCCAATCTAAGAACATGGTATATTTCTCCTGTATATCTGTTTGTTTCATCTTTAATTTCTTTCATCAGTGTCTTATAGTTTTCTGCATACAGGTCTTTTGTCTCCTTACATAGGTTTATTCCTTAGGTATTTTATTCTTTTTGTTGCAGTGGTAAATGGGAATGTTTCCTTAATTTATCTTTCAGATTTTTCATCATTAGTATATAGGAATGCAACAGATTTCTGTACATTAATTTTGTATCCTGCTACTTTACCAAATTCATTCATTATCTCTAGTAGTTTTCTGGTAGCATCTTTAGGATTCTCTATGTATAGTATCATGTCGTCTGTAAACAGTGACAGCTTTATGTCTTCTTTTCCAACTTCTATTCTTTTTATTTCTTTTTCTTCTTGGATTGCTATGGCTACAACTTCCAAAACTATGTTGAATAATAGTGGTGAGAGTGTACAACCTTGTCTTGTTCCTGATCTTAGAAGAAATGGTTTCAATTTTTCACCACTGAGAACAATTTTGGCTGTGGGTTTGTCATTTATGGCCTTTATTATGTTGAGGTAAGTTCCCTCTATGCCTACTTTCTGGAGGGTTTTTTTTTATCATAAATGGATGTTGAATTTTGTCAGAAGCTTTTTCTGCATCTATTGAGATGATCATATGATTTTTCTCCTTCAATTTGTTTATATGGTTTATCACATTGATTGATTTGCATATATTGGAGAAACCTTGCATTCCTGGGATAAACCCCACTTGATCATGGTGTATGATCCTTTTAATGTGCTGTTGGATTCTGTTTGCTAGTATTTTGTTGAGGATTTTTGCATCTATGTTCATCAGTGATATTGGCCTGTAGTTTTCTTTTTCTGTGATATCTCTGTCTGGTTTTAGTATCGGGGTGATGGTGGCCTCGTAGAATGAGTTTGAGAGTGTTCCTCCCTCTGCTATATTTTGGAAGAGTTTGAGAAGGATAGGTGTTAGCTCTTCTCTAAATGTTTGATAGAATTCGCCTGTGAAGCCATCTGGTCCTGGACTTTTGTTTATTGGAAGATTTTTAATCACAGTCTCAATTTCAGTGCTTGTGATTGGTCTCTTAATATTTTCTATTTCTTTTTGATTCAGTCTCAGAAGGTTGTGCTTTTCTAAGAATGTGTCATTTCTTCCAGGGTGTCCATTTTATTGGCATAGAGTTGCTTGTAGTAATCTCTTATGATCCTTTTTATTTCTGCAGTGTCAATTGTTACTTCTCCTTTTTCATTTCTAATTCTGTTGATTTGAGTCTTCTCCCTTTTTTTTTCTTGATGAGTCTGGCTAATGCTTTATCAATTTTGTTTATTTTCTCAAAGAACCAACTTTTAGTTTTATTGATATTTTCTCGTTTCCTTCATTTCTTTTTTATTTATTTCTGATCGCATCTTTATGATTTCTTTCCTTCTGCTAACTTTTGGGTTTTTTTGTTCGTCTTTCTCTAATTGCTTTAGATGTAAGGTTAGATTGTTTATTTGAGATTTTTCTTGTTTCTTGAGGTGGGATTGTATTGCTATAAACTTCCCTCTTAGAACTGCTTTTGCTGCATCCCATAGGTTTTGGGTCATTGTGTTTTCCTTGTCATCTGTTTCTAGGTATTTTTTGGTTTCCTCTTTGATTTCTTCAGTGATCTAATGGTTATTTAGTAGTGTATTGTTTAGTCTCCATGTGTTTGTATTTTTTACAGATTTTTTCCTGTAATTGATATCTAGTCTCATAGCGTTGTGGTTGGAAAAGATACTTGATACGATTTCAGTTTTCTTAAATTTATGAAGGCTTGATTTGTGACCCAACATATGATCTATCCCGGAGAATGTTCCATGAGCACTTAAGAAGAAAGTGTATTCTGTTGTTTTTGGATGGAATGTCCTATAAATATCAAGTCCATCTTGTTTAATGTATCATTTAAAGCTTGTGTTTCCTTATTTATTTTCATTTTGGTTGATCTGTCCATTGGTGAAAGTGGGGTGTTTAAGTCCCCTAGTATTATTGTGTTACTGTCGATTTCCCCTTTTATGACTGTTACTATTTGCTTTATGTATTGAGGTGCTCCTATGTTGGGTGAATCAATATTTACAATTGTGATGTCTTCTTCTTGGATTGATCCCTTGATCATTATGTAGTGTCCTTCTTTGTCTCTTGTAATAGTCTTTATTTTAAAGTCTATTTTGTCTGATATGAGAATTGCTACTCCAGCTTTCTTGTGATTTCCATTTGCATGCAATATCTTTTTCCATCCCCTCACTTTCAGTCTGTATGTGTCCCTAGTTCTGAAGTGGGTCTCTTGTAGACAGCATATATATGGGTCTTGTTTTTATGTCCATTCAGCCAGTCTATGTCTTTTCATTGGAGCATTTAATCCATTTACATTTAAGGTAGTTATTGATATGTATGTTTCTATTACCATTTTCTTAATTGTTTTGGGTTTGTTTTTGTAGGTCTTTTCCTTCTCTTGTGTTTTCTGCCTAGGGAAGTTCCTTTAGCATTTGTTGTAAAGCTGGTTTGGTGGTGTTGAATTCTCTTAGCCTTTGCTTGTCTGTAAAGATTTTAATTTCTCCGTTGACTCTGAATGAGATCCTTGCTGGGTAGAGTAATGTTGGTTGTAGGTTTTTCTCTTTCATCACTTTAAATATGTCCTGCCACTCCCTGCTGGCTAGCAGAGTTTCTGCTGAAAGATCAGCTGTTAACCTTATGGGGATTGCGTTGTATGTCATGTGTTGTTTTTCCCTTGCTGCTTTTAATATTTTTTCTTTGTATTTAATTTTTGATAGTTTGATTCATATGTGTCTTGGTGTGTTTCTCCTTGGATTTATCCTGTATAGGACTCTCCGTTCTTCCTGGAGTTGATTAACTATTTCCTTTCCCATATTAGGGAAGTTTTCAACTATAATCTCTTCAAATATTTTCTCAGTCCCTTTCTTTTTCTTCTTCTGGCGCCCCTATAATTTGAATGTTGGTGTGTTTAATGTTGTCCTAGAGGTCTCTGAGACTGTCCTTTTCATTCTTTTTTCTTTATTCTTCTCTGCGGTAGTTACTTCCACTATTTTATCTTCCAGGTCACTTATCCATTCTTCTGCCTCAGTTATTCTGCTATTGATTCCTTCTAGAGAATTTTTAATTTCATTTATTTTGTTGTTCATCACTGTTTGTTTACTCTTTAGTTCTTCTAGGTCCTTGTTAAGCGTTTCTTGTATTTTCTCCATTCTATTTCAAAGATTTTGGATCATCTTTAGTATCATTACTCTGAATTCTTTTTCAGGTAGACTGCCTATTTCCTCTTCATTTATTTGGTCTGGTGGGTTTTTACCTTGCTCCTTCATCTGCTATGTGTTTCTCTGTCTTCTCATTTTGCTTAACTTACTGTGTTTGGGGTCTCCTTTTTGCAGGCTGCAGGTTCGTAGTTCCCGTTGTTTTTGGTGTCTGCCTCCAGTGGGTAAGCTTGGTTCAGTGGGTTGTGTAAACTTCCTGCTGGAGGGAACTGGTGGCTGTGTTCTGGTGGATGAAGCTGGATCTTGTCTTCTGGTGGGCAGGACTATGTCTGGTGGTGTGTTTTGGGGTGTCTGTGACCTTATTGTGATTTTAGGCAGCCTCTGTGTTAATGGGTGGGGTTTTGTTCCTGTCTTGCTAGTTTTTTGGCATGAGGTGTCCAGCACTGTAGCTTGCTGGTCGTTGAGTGGAGCTGTGTGTTAGTGTTGAGATGGAGATCTCTGGGAGAGCTTTTGTCGTTTGATATTACATGCAGCTGGGAGGTCTCTGGTGGACCAATGTCCTGAACTTGGCTCTCCCACCTCAGAGGCACAGGCCTGACACCCGCCCAGTGCCCCAAGACCCTGTCAGCCACACGGCTCAGAAAAAAAGGGAGAAAAAGAAAGAAAGAAAATAAATAAATAAAATAAATAAAGTTATTAAAATAAAAAAATTAAAAAGTCATAAAAAAAGAAAGAAGAGTGAAACCAAATCAATAAACAAATCCACCAATGATAACAAGCACTAAAAACTATTCTAAAAAAACAAACAAAAAATGGACAGACAACCCTAGGACAAATGGTAAAAGCAAAGCTATACAGACAAAATCACACAAAGAAGCATATACATACACACTCACAAAAAGAAAAAAGGGGAAAAAAATATATATATATATAAAATAAAGGAAGAGAGCAACCAAATCAATAAACAAATCTACCAATGATAATAAACTCTAAATACCAAACTAAGATAAACATAAAACCAGAAACAAATTAGATGCAGAAAGCAAACCCCAAGTCTACGGTTGCTCCCATGGTCTACTGCTTCAATTTTGGGATGATTTGTTGTCTGTTCAGGTATTCCAGAGATGCAGGGTACATCAAGTTGATTATGGGGATTTAATCTGCTGTTCCTGAGGCTGCTGGGAGAAATTTCCCTTTCCCTTTTTTGTTCACACAGCTCCTGAGGTTCAGCTTTGGATTTGGCCCCGCCTCTGCGTGTAGGTTGCCTGAGGGTGTCTGTTCCTTTTAGGAAGTCTCAGGTTTTCTGCCAGCATTCAGTAGGTGTTCTGTAGGAGTTGTTCCACATGTAGATGTATTTCTGATGTATTTGTGGGGACGAAGGTGATCTCCATGTCTTACTCCTCTGCCATCTTGAAGGCCTCCCTCAAAGTGTCTTCTTTTTCAGTGGTATCAAGCAGGTTTTCTCTTATTATTTTGACAAATTTGGAATCGTCTCAGGGAATCGTGGCCAAGAAGGTCTTATAGAACTTGGTCCCTTCATTCCACTCTCCCCACCCCTTACACACCCCACTCACTCTGCTTCAACTCTGATATCTTCTCTCTGTTTCTCACACAGGCGAAGCCTGTTCCTGCCTCAGGGCCTTTGCATTTGATGTTCCTCAGCCTACAGCACTTTCCCCCGCCATTATCTTTTTAAAAATTTCTTCTATCGCTTTCTCTCTTCTCCTTCTGGAATCCCAATTGTGTGTGTGTGTGTGTGTGTGTGTGTGTGTCTTGTATGTGTTGTGAATATTTCCCTCCAGATTATATCATTTGTCTTTTGATCTCATTCATGGTGTCATTTTCCATTCTGTGCACAGATTTGAATGTCTTATATAGATGTCACTGAATAAGAATATTAACTCTATATTGGACGTTTAAAAGAAATTTCAGGCTTATGTATGTCCAACACGTAAAGTTGGGTAGCGTACATATGCCATTGTCAACTTTAAAATAGTTTAATATAGTCAGTTGAGATGTAAACACATAGCATGCCATGTTGTGGTGACATATTGAAGTTAGTTTTAATTCTGGGTATCTTTCACATTTTGGGTAACACTGAAAATACTTATTCGTTTATTTATTGGAACTAATTTTAAGACTTTGTTCCAAAAAAAAAAAATCTCTTTCTAAAATTGTTGAAAAATCATTGGTCTAGATACTTTGGGGGTTGGGTTTTGACTGGTAGTATTTATATGAAAGTCTGTTTTGATTGTTGTTTGGACTTCTGTTTTATTTTGTTTTAATTGAAGGAGTACTTTTCTGCTGCTACCCCTCTGTGATAGGAACCTAGTTCAGTATCCCCAGTGGCTCACTAGGGACAGATCTGCTCTGAATCCTAGGCCATTTCCCTGCCCTAAGAAGCTGGCCTGGACTCCTGAGGAAGGTTTTTGTAAATTTCCTGACCCAGTGGAGAACTCTAGGTGTGGCAGAGGGTTCTTGAGATTAACTTTTTTTATTATAAAACTTAAAAATATCAAATTGATATTAAACAGAAGGTGGCTGTATCCCTGGATAAAGCAGAAAATGTCCCCAGTTTTAATAAACATATTATTGAGCATTTATTGACTGCCCTTGCTAAATTGAAATACTATAAATTATAATGGGGCACCAGTATCCTACATGGTGTCTTTGTATGAATTTAAAATGGCATCTCCTCTGAACAGATGTAGTGTGTGGGCACATGACTTGGAGTGCCCCATGGATAGGCCCCCTTCTGCAGAGTGCATCCCATACAACTACACGTGGCAACCTGGAGGTCCATGTAAGGATTTAGAAAATGCAGAGAGGTTTATAAAAGGAAATGAAGATTACTCATAATCCCATCCCAAAATAACCAGAGTTCATGTTTTGATGTACAGTATTTTCATATATATATTTACATACATATATACACATATACATATATATACACACATACATACACAATTGGCATCACATTTCATATCCAATTTTTTATCACCTTTTGCATAGCATTATATATTATGTTCCCAGGTAGTGAAATACTCTTTGAAAGAAATGCCATTTATAATTGGCTGCATAATATCCATCATAAGACTGTTTCTTTTTTTTTTTTTGTAAGACTGTTTCTTAATTTATTAACAGGCTTCATTGGAGTTGGTATCCACTTTTTCTATTTAATTAAATAACATTGCATAGAACATCTCATGTGTACATTTTGATTCCAGCTTCTGAATATTTCATTATGGTAGATTCCCAGGAGGGAATCATGGGTCAAATGGTGTGAAGTTTTATTTTAAAGCATTCAAGGCATGTTCCCAAGTCATTTCCCTGAAATGTAATCCACAGATGTAGGCTTCTAGGGCCTCATTCTACTCCATGCCTCCATGACATAGTTTTAATAAAGGCAGTGGGACTTTTTCATGTAAGTCCTTTAGTTTCTGTTAGTCCTCTATGGTGCTGATTTGGTTATGTGGATCTAGACTAGAATAACAGCTCACCCAAGACAATTTAATGTCTGACCTGAATTTTCCCAAACTATCTCATTTCTCCACCCTGGAGTGAAGCAAACACTCATGTCTGACAATGTTATAAGTAACACAGGTTAAGTTATTGATCAGGAGTAGATATGTTGTTTTCCAGTGGGAGGATAAGAATGGAGAAACCAATCTATTATTGCCTGTATCAGCTATCTCACTGAAAAGCAATTGGGCTAATGATACAACTTATAATTGTTGATTTATTTTAGCTAGAAAGTAAGAAGTAATTCATTGTATTGTTATGGTATCTACTAAGAGGATACAATTGAGGATGGCAGGTTCCAAATTTTATGTTCTTCTCCTTCATGTACTTTTTTAAAAAAGAGAAACAAAAAACAGTCTTTTCTTGAATGGAAAGCATAGAATGCTCTTCATTCCTTCTGACCTCTGAGAACACATACTTTGGTATTTGATTAGAATTCTGTTCTGACAACCTGATCTTTGCCCATGTCAGATCTCTGTCTTCTCAACTAGATTCTGTAGAGTTAATCAGAGGCTAATTGGTGTTCTTGCTTCCACAGAATGGAATTTTAAAACTTTAGAGAACCTGAGGATGCACTTGAATTCCTGTAGTTCAGCATTGTAAACCTGTAGCCTCTAGGCTGAATCTGCCCTATAGATATATTTAGTTTGGCTTAATATATGTGTTTTTATATCTAGGAATAATTGCTAACATTTATCGAGCACTTACTATATGCATTATCCTAGGACCTTTACATGTGTTGTGTCATTTAATCCTGATGATCTTGACCTTATAAGGTGGGTATGATTATTGTTTTTATTTTAGGTGAGAAAACCAAGAGTTAGATATGTTAAAGAACTTGCCCAATATTTAAGTTAGTTGAGAGGTAAACCTGGGATTCAAATTTAGGCAATGTAGCTCCAGAGCCCACCTTCCTGTGTGCTACAAAGAATGAGTTACCAACGTTTAAAAAAAGGAGAAAGTCAAGAGACTGTACAGAATCATGGGATTCATGCCCTCTCTTGAACAATTGTAACATATGGTGAGGATCCACTAGAGATGAGGAGTATCTTCCTTTTTTGATAGGACACACGCTCTTGAATTTGCCTTTCTTTCATCTGATCTTCTCTCATTTGTATAACAGCTGATTATTGTTGGCATTTATGACTCCAGGTCTAATTCTGTGGTTCTCAGCTGAGGTGATTTTGCCTCCCCCACCCCTGTACCAGGGGACATTTGGCAATGCCTGGAGATATATTTGATGGTCACAACTAGGGTGTGGGTAGGGGTGTTACTGGCATCTAGTGGGTAAATGCCAGGGATGCTGCTAAACATCTAAAGAATTGCTTGATCCAAAATGTCAGTAGTGGTGAGGTTGAGAAGCCCCAATCTCATGTAACCTCTCCACTTCATAGATGGGAAAATTGAGATCAGAAAGGACATGACTTGCTCCAGATCCCAAAGCAAGTCAGAGTCAAGGGTTGGGGGACAGGGCACATATTTCGGTTTTCCCTCACCCTCTCCTGGTTGTAAGCTCAGTGAGCCTTGAACAGAGATTTTTATAAATGATGTCCTACTTTGTTTTGTTAAAATGAGGAAAAGTGAACTAAATATTACAGTGATTGTGAAAAATCTTCATTGTCTAATCTGTCAGCTGGGAAGATTTGCTAATTGAGAATCCTCTAATTAGACTTAGGTGAAAAATTGTATGCTTCAAAGCAGATGCCAGGATCCAACCGTAAATCGCACACTTTTCAAAGAGTCTATAACACGTATTTATTATATAACATGCACACGATGGCCAGGAATATTATTGCTCTTTCTTCCTTAAGTGTACAGTTTACAAGGAAGAGGAGAGATACTACTTTCGGTTTTGATTCAATTAATAAACAAGGCCAGCAAATTCATAACAAACCTCTAAACCATGTCCTTTACTGTGGGTTTTTATGATTCTGTAGTCAGGTGAGATCAGGTGGTAGTCTTAGCTCAAATCTCTGAACTTCTTTGCTTTGTATAGATTCCATTCAGACTATTGCCAGAGTTCAGCTAATGTGTTTTGAGGTTGAACATTTCTGAGACTTCTTCAAGACCTGAAATGGGTTACACAGACCAACTGCCTTCATGATTAGCCTTTTTATTTGGGGGGCAGGGAAGAAGACACAGAACTGGGAGCTTTATACACATATGATGAATGTAATAATAGTTAAAGTTTTCTATACGGCAGGTACTGCTGAAAGTCTTAATGTGGATTATCTTTATTTTCATTTAACCAGTATTTCCTGCACTGAACACTGTTGCTACATAAGAAAAATATATATCTTATGTAACCAAAATTCCAAAATTCCAATCTCTAAGGGTTGGTTAATTTGGTGTGTAAACAGTGTCTTCAGTGATTCAAGGTCTTTACATCATTCCAGGCTGCCCTTCTCAGGGTAGTTGGATTGGTCCTCAGGGAGATAGCCTGAGGTAGCTACCAACATGACTGTTGCAGTTCCTGCAATCACATCCTGTCATGACAAATTCCAGTGAAAGAAAAAAGATCATTACTTTCTCTGTGTGTCTTTTTTCTTTTTTTAATTCAGTGTAGAAACCTTTACAGAGCCCCTCTGCGTACATTCCCTTACAACAGATTGGCCAGAATCATGTCACTTGTCTATTCCTTAGTCACTCATTGGCAAGAGAAATGGGGTTACCATTATGGGCATAGTGAAACATTGGTCTGTGAGGAGGAGGGTTAGCTGAACAAAATCAGGGTTCTATTAACAGAAAGAAGGGGGGATGACTGACAGGTAGTTAGGAAACCAGCAGGGTCTCTTAAAACTATTTTGAGATGCGCTGAGTTTCTGTTGCTGCTCCCTTACCCCTCAGCATGATAGAAGCCCTTCCCTAAGCAAATGGGTCAGATTGCATGCTGCAGGATTACTCAGTTGGATTTCTGGGGGCTCAGGATGAGTTAGTGCCTCCTTCAAGCTGAGGCAGGGCTGAAAGGGTGGGTTACCCCACCACACTGGCAGGCCCAGGAGCTGGAGCCCTGTATGCTGGTTGTTGGCAGGCAGTCCCCCGGTGCTCCTTGCTCTGCCCAGTGGCAGTGCCTGCTGGAGAGCAAGCAGTGGCCCCACAAGCTGATGCCAAGAAAGAACTGAGCTCATACCTACCATCAGCTGATAAGCTTTCCCTCTCAAAACCAAGAAAGGAGCTGGGTCTTCCTCACCCCTGCTTTGGTGACACGTTCTCTACTTTGAGACTTGGCCCTGAAGTTCATTGTCAGCTTTCATCCAGAGTACCATTGGTGAGGAACCCAATGATGCAATGCCCCACTCCTACGCTCCATGGTTGGTTCCTTCTACTACAATTGTCTAGACTTTTGGACTGCAAGTCAGTGTTTATATCGTCTATAATACACACTGGAGACTGAGTCTGAATCCTGACACCAGCAACTGCTAGTGGGGGACCTGAAGAGTTACTTAATTCCTCTAAACTCCAGTCTGCCCAGCTATAAAATGTGGAAAACGATAATAGCAATATCTGTCTCTCAGAGTGGTATTACCTATGCGGCTTAAATGAAAATATATACATAAAGTGTTGAGAACAGGGCCTGACACATAGTAGACCTCAATGAATAGAAACTATCAACATTATTGTTTAGGAAATATGCAAAAGTTCTAGAGTGATCCATAGATGATCAATGAATACACTGTAGTAGTCAGTATCAAGATCTAGAATCAGACAAATAGGTTGACCAATTTGTCTTCTAATTTTGGCTGACCCTCTAATCCTCAGTTTTGTCCCCAGAAAAATGTCCTGTAAATGTGGAATGAGACTGTTGTGAGAATTCAGTAAAATAGTATACCCAACGCTTAATTAAACAGAACTACTATTAATAACATTCCAGTTTTCAGTGGCAACGTGCCTTTGCTCTGTCAAGACTACGTGTATCCATATTCCTGAGCCCTAGATTTGAGGGTTTTTCCTCTCCCTCCCCTCTCAGTCCAGGCCTCTGGAGATTGTGGAAGTTTATTTAAACTGACAAACTGACTGTCAGTGCCCTCCTCCTAGACTCTTCAAAGCCCTAGGCCTAATTGGGATGCAAATGTCTCCCCCAGTAGCTTCTGTCATCAGGGGAAGGCCCTTGGCCATCAGGAGAGATGTTTGGCGAAAAGGACCTCTCCGCGGGGCTCTCCATCTTTGTGGGGAGGAAATGATGATGATGATGTATGAGACAGCAGTGCCTTTGGAGACCAAGGAGGACATGACAGACGGGACAATATGGGAGGAAAATACTGTCTTTGTAATGGAGACTGATGGCCTCTGCTTGTCTTCCTGGCATTGTCAGGGCTGGGGCTGAGCCAGGCCTTCTTCGTTTGGCAGCAGGTTGGATGTGGCATCCACACTGCCCTCTGTGGTAGCCTTCACCCAGGGCGGGGCTGGTGGGAGAAACAAACAGAGGGGGTTTCTGGGGGCGCTGAGTGCAGGTCTCACCCGCCCTGGCTGTGACCTGCCTGTTTGTCAGGAATGACAGGCCTCACTCGATCTGTTCATAATTGCTGGCTTCTGGGGTTTTTGGCCTCCACCCTTAACTCTTCCTTGTGCTCCCCCACCCCCAATAAAAAACAACTAAGTTAAACTAAAAACTCTAAAGTTAAAAAAAAAACCCAAACCCCCAGATCCTTACCCAACCACTCCCACTCCCCCTTCAGGCCCCTGCTTGGCTGCAGGAAAGAAAGCTTAAAACTAGAGTAAGAATGTCATCTTTAGAAATCATCTTTTGGAGCAGCTTTATTAATTTCACTTCTCTGTGGTTACCACATGTTTGGGGAAGACAATTGATTTCACAGATCTGTGTGGGAGGCTGAAGATTTGGCTCTGAGGCGGCAGAGAAAATCTACAGCAAGAACAGGCTCCCTAATTGACATACAGCAAAGATGTTCTTTAAGGAAACTTTTAGTGCCTGCTTTTTTAAATTTTAATTAAGTTGTTTGTATTTTTTTAAGGAGAAACTCTATTTTTCCCCCTCTACCCGTTCATCTTCCTCCCCTCAACCTCCCTCCCTAATATTTCTACTTAAGAAATTAAAAGGAAAACTGAACCAAGTGTTAAATCATCCTTTTGGCTTCAAAGGCACTGCCAGTGGCTATCAACGTGTCCAAGGTCAGGGCTTCAACAGAAACGAGGCCTCACTGCTTGAGAAAGAATTGTTGCTTCTGTTCCCATTCTGAAACCTCCAGTTGAGATGTTTCTGGTCTGAGCAGGGTCTCAGCAAGGTAGGGAGAAGCAGGTGATTCAGGTCGGTCCGTGAGCCCTCTTGTATTTGGGACAGGTGTACCCACACTTATGGAGGTCACTGTTACAGAACCTCACTGGTATGTTTTTAAGGGAGAGAGACTATTAGATGCTTTTGAGATGTCAGCTTGAATGACTGCATCATCAAGATAGAAATCAGTTCTGATTCTAAATAAATAATCGGCCAAGCTGAAAAAAAAATCTCAATCGTTAGATCTGTGGGTGGTGGTGGGTGAGTAGCTGCTGTTTTAGAACTTTAAATGTGGGTTCCTTGGCATTAGCTTTATTTAAAATAAAGTGGTAGCTCTTCCACACCCTCTGAAAAGTTAATAGTCCACCTTAAAGGAGATGGTAGTCCTGCAGTGTTTTTATGTTACTAATTGTATTGCACTGTGGGAGGAGTACATGGAGCTTTAGAGAACCCACAAAAGACAGGGTTCCTCCCAAAACAGCTTCCGTGACGACTTGAAACAGATACGGTGGATCAGCAGATGATTGGGAGTCTGCTGTGAAATAGATGGGAGCAGGGATGGGGACGCATTTCCTTGCCCAAACACTCAAGAAATCCCTCAGTGGTCACTTGTGTTGCTGAAAGCCAGATGTGGTCACCTTTTTCCTTTTCTTTGTTCTTTCATTTGCTCTGTCCTCTACTCCTCTGTTCAGTGCAGTCAGGTCCAAATTGAGCTGAGAGAACTTGTCCCCATCATCATGGTTCTGCCCCAGAGTTCCCCTGAGTAGCATGAAAATGAGTGGCATGGCTGAGCTGGTCGTGCATGTACATCCTGAAGAACTGTCTCTGTGAGGTTATGGGAAGGGAAGGAGGCGCCTGAGAAGACTGGGCGTGGGTGGGAGGCCGCTCCAAGTTCAGACAATGACAAGAAAACTGCTATGGGGCTCATCTAGAGGTTCCTGAGGCGAGGAATTTAATCTCGGCTCTGTTGTTTCTAACCCTCTCCGTGACCTTGGCCGAGCTCTAAACTCTCCCCAGAAAAATGGGAGTTATATCAGCCTGCCAAAGAGGGGTATTATTTCAAAGCTAAAGTCTTGCATTAAAAAAAAAAAAAAAAGTGAGACCAAGGGAAGGAAGGAAAAAGGGGGCTGTGAGTGGAGAGGAAGTGACACGTTTCATGAAATCGGAGCTTTTTAAGGTTGTTTTGGGCACAGTTTCAAGAGGAAGTGCTGGTTATTAAGACAAACAATTGCTAATCTAATCTCTATCAGGAGACATATTTAAGTTCAAGCACACTTTTTTTTTTTTGACTCTTCTGGATTTTGGATTTTCAATTGAATGCTGTAATATGAGTATAAATTCGATGGAAGAAAAACAATTTAAGGAAGAACCGTTTCTGATGTCTGCTACATGTATGAAATTGAAGAAAATTGATTAGTAATCAAGAACAATTTAATTTTTTTGGACTTCTGCCCAAAGCCCCCCTTCCTAGTTAACTAGTTAATCTTCTTTTAACTAGGACTTCCTCCATTGAAGGCTTCCTGTGCCCCTGCTCTGGCCAGGCTGCCCTCTTCCAGGCTCCTCAGCCCCTCAGGCACACTTACGTCTTGAACACATCACACTCAGCTGGAATGGCCTGGTTACTTGTCTTTCTATTAAACTGGCTTCTTGAAGACTGAAAACACCTGGCCTGTGTTAGATGCTCCATAAACATTAGGTCAGTGTTGAATGTAGATGGGAAATAGAGAAATAAGGATCATCCCTGTATCAGTTTTGTATTGCTGTGTAATAAATTACCACAAATTTAGTGGCTTAAAACAACTCACATTTATTATCTCAGTTTCCATGGGTCAGGAGTCTGGGCACGGCCTAGTGGGGTCCTATGCTCAGGGTCTCAGTAGGCTGCAGTCAGGTGTTGACTTGGGCTGTGGTCTCACCTGGGGACTCTGGGGGATGTTTTGTTTCCAAGGTCATTGAGGTTGCTGAAAAAATTTGTTTCCTTACGGTTGTGCGGGGTGGGGGTGGGGGGGTGGCCCTTGCTTCTTGCTGACTATGCGCTGGAAGCCACCCTCAGGTCTGGAGGCCAGTAGTAACTTGCACAATGGATATTTGCTTTTTCAAGGCTGTCAGGAGACTCTCTCTCACTCTGCTTGGCTGACACAGACTTTAGATAACATGATGTAATCAAGGGAGTGACACCCCATCACCTGCATTATATTCTATTTGTTAAAAGCAATTCCCAGGTCTTGCCCACACTCAGAGGGATGGGATTATACAAGGGCATAAGCCAATGGGAGTAACCTTTGGGTTAGGTGGGTCTGCCTCAGTCTCTACATACCCCATTCCACTAACATAAGCACTTTCACTCCACAAAATCCTTTTTTGAGGCTTGCAGGAGAGTAGCTTATTTCTAGCCTGTGCTTGATTATCTAAATCAGTTTTTATATTTTGTGGTTGCTTGTTCAGAAAATAAATATAGCAATCTGATATTTCTCAAGTCCTGCGCTATGTAAAAGTCCTCATGTTGGTTATTCAGCTATTGGTTCTCAGCTCCAGTCCACGCTGGCTTCATGTTAGATTAGGGGGCAGGAGGGCAGGAGGACGGGAGAGGGAACTTGCTGCTTCCTATCTGGCTGTTCGTGTCAGCATCACCCTAGCAGTGGCACATGGTTCTGGTTCAGCTTCTCCCAGCACTTCCAGAGCCAGCCTCAGCGTACGCATCAGATAGCACCGCTAGGTGGGCAGTACTCTCTCCACGGAGGTCTGAGCTCCACCTCTGTGGGACCCTCCTCCAAGCTTGTAGGTTCTGATAACCCCATTCTCTTCTCTTTGATCTCCTTAGTGTTAGTGTCAAATGCCTGCAGTTATTAATTGGTGTTAGCTTAGTATTTTCATTTTGCTTTTTCAGTCTTCTAACACCTACTTAACCAAATCCCTGCGTTATACTTTCTCTGTTAAAATACCTAATATGGTTTATATTCCTCACTCACCCTGACTGATATAGTACTTCAATTTTCATCTAAGTTGCCAAGAAATTGTAGGGTCTCAATAACTACTATTGGAATTTTATACACCAAAGCAACTGACATTTGGCAAGCAGATGAAATCCATCTTCTGGTTTCCAGGTTGATGCTTTTACAATGTTGGGTACATAGTTGACTTTGCCAGTGTATTTAAGGCTTCCTGGCTAAGTAGTAATAGACATAAATAAGCTCGCAGGGGGTGATTCATTCATTTACTCCCAAAATTACAGTGAATCATGACTAGAGAGACTCCAGCCCCTAAGAAGCCCGAACTTAGAAATCAGTAAAGCTATTTGTGTGAAGTTATGGACTATACCCAGATATCCCAATTTCACAGATGAGGAAACTGAAAGATTAATTTCCATCCAAGGCCTTCTTGCCAGTAGATGCCTTCGAATCGGGCACTCTAGTTATAGATATCTTATCATCACCTAGGCCCTGAACTAGTTTCTCTTCATTTCCTAACTTTTTTAATGGCATCTATACCCAAGTTCAAAATCTTTGAGTCACTGAAATATGACTCCACCGTCTCCTTCTCCCTTAAATTAGGCCTGCTGATCTTCCTCCAAAATGTTTCTCCCATCTGTCCCCTTCATTTGTTTTCTACAGTCTGAGTTTCATTTAGGCCCTCACTATTTCTTGCCCAGACTATTAAAATAGCCTTCTGATTGGCCTCTCTGTTGTTGTCCATTTGGTACTCTGCTCCCAGAAAAATGTATCTCAAATATAACTCAGAGAATATTACTCCTCCCCTCAAGAACTTTCAGTGGCTCCCTATTGCCTATAGGGTAACATTCAGATATCTCAGCTGGGAAGATTAAAACTTCCTTCAAAATTTGATCTCAACTATGTTCCCAGCCTTACCTCCCATTTCTCTCTGTTAGGTATCTGTCGTGCCAGCCAAGCCTGTCCTCCTGCGGAATCTGTCCTTCCTCCTGCTAAAGCTGGCACACCTCCTTATCATGAACTCCTCCTCCCCAGCCCCATCTTCTCTCCCTGAAATCCCACCCAGCCTCTAAGATCCAGATGAAATTCCACCTCCTCCATCCACCCTTTCTTGTTTCTCCAAATTGAATACTCTGTACATTCTGCTTTCTGAAATGACAGTGTAAGGCACATATAAGTGAAGATGAAAACTACGAGAGCAGTATAGCTAGCACTGATAATGGCCTGTTCTGTTTTCGGGCACTGTATACTGTGCTCTTTAATCACATCGTCTCATTTAATCCTCATTTAAGTTCATATGAGATGTGAACTTTGTTTTACAGATGAGAAAGCCAACTTTGTGAGGCTACATTAATTGTTCAATATCACATAGCTTATTTTCTGTCTTATATAAATTACTTGTATACTCTCTTTTCTTTCCTCTAAATAGATAGCTCACTGAGAAGAGGGAGCATTCCTTGTTCAGGTATGATCACCTGTTCTAGGCTTATGGTGTACCTTGTGCAGGGTGGGCAATAAATCACCAATTTACTGAAAAATCTCAGAATTCACAATTTTTGCCACCAGATTGTTTTGCCTTGTTCTTTGGTGGATTTTATTTGTCTGTTTATATATCAAGCATACACTTGTGTTCTATGTAATGTAAGCATGGGGGTGGGCAGGGAGGGAGGAGTATTTCTGAAAAGATTGGCATAAGTTGACTCCTGTATTCCTTCTGTTACTGTTTGAGAGATGATCTTTATTTGACAGTGGTTCCGAAAGTCCTTGCTTTAAGGAGTCACAAATAAACACTTGAATTCAAGAGCACTTCCAATTTGTAAAGAAACTCCACAGTGAGTGCTCATCATGCTGAGGATCCTTCTGATTGTCTGCTCATGATCACTTTGTTTTCTAAGTTTGAATTTTTGTTTATTGGCATATTCTTTTTTAAAGTAGGGCATTGCCTGATACACAATGAGGGAGGCCCGTCTCTTTGGAAGAATTTAATGCAGCCGGGGTTGGGGTGGGAATTATTCAAAAAACTACTCAAATGACTTATTAAACAAAAATTCGGTAGCATAGATTCAAGGTCATGAGCTAGAGCCTTGAGGTCAGAAGGAGCTTGGTTCCATTGGAACTAATAAGGCTGACCTTTTAGGAGGGCAGCTTTGTGGAGATGGCTGTATAGATAACACCTCAGGATTCAGTGCAGAGGGACACATTTTTTGGTAAATGCATTCAGTTGCCTTTGCTCTGACTTCAGAGCTGCGAGAGCTGTGGGAACCGCTGCTCCCGGATTTGAGAATTTGAGATGGCTTTCAAAGAACCAAGGGCTCCTTATGCAGCCCCACTTCCGGGTGGCCATTTCGTATTCCTGTGAGGGGCCCAGGGAACAGAGATGGAAGTGTCTAAGATGCGGGGGAGGAGGGAGGAAGTTCAGGAAAGAGTCTAGGGCAACGAGACTGCTTGTCAAACGAGTGGAGGAGTCAGGGTGGCGGGGGGGTGGGCAGGGGGAAACAGCCATTCAGCATTTATCTTTCTTTTTCCTGTGTACCTTGTCCAGGAGCCATTCCTATGACCCTTGATGAAGGATGGTCACTATAATGAAGTCCTCCCCTTTCTGCATAAAGGGACCACAAATGCCCTATTCCTTAGGGGGCCTGGGTTTGAAGGATTTTCTACACTGGGCATGAAGTCCTGTTGCTCTCTCCCCACTGCCCTGGCTTTGGTCAGAGTCATTCTGGGTCATAGATATGGCAGAGATAACGGGTCACCATGGGATTGTACTCTCCTCACAGCATTACTGTGCTCAGTGCCTTGACTGGGCGTAGCTCACTGGGCCGCATGGACACAGACAGCTCAGCCTGCATTGGCAGCCTCACCACCCTGGCCCCCAGCTGTTCAGGCCTGGGCCCGGGGAAGCCAGGGACGTCGATCTGCTGGCCAACACTGGGTAGGGAGATCCTGAGTCTTTCTCTTGTTGGCCCCGTGGATAGGCTGAGCAGGTAGTCATTTATGCACTATGGTTCAAAGAATGCTGAAAGATAGGGCAACTGTTTAATTTATTATCCACATGGGGTCACTTTGGAGAGTAAAAAGCGGCAGTAAATTATAAATATGTTGGGGTCACAGGCAAAAACTAGAGTTGTCTGACAAACCTGGGATCACTATACTGAAAGCTACCTTGGTCTTAATTAAATTTAACAACATTTCCTAAGTACCTCTGCACCAGACATTGTTCCCTTCTGTAATAGGGCACAGACATGTCCACAAATAAATAACATGACAGAGGGTTAAATGCAATGATGGAACAAGTGCAAAGGCCACAAAAGGAGGGCAAGGTCACCATCTGGGGCAGTGACAGGGAGGGTGGATAGGGAAGGTTTCAGTCAAGGAGATTTGAAAGGCCAATGTTTCATAGACATAGATGGGGACGGGGGTTCTAGAAGGGTAGAACTGCAGCTGTGAAGTCACAGGTAATTGAAAGTACACAGCACGTTGGAGGGATTGTTAAGAAGTGTGGCACTGATGGAAAGCAGAGTGTGAAGCAGGAGTGTCAGGAGGTGGAAGCTACATGGAAGGCAGGTCAGGGACAGCCCTGTAGGCCGTGCTAGCTGGCTTGGACATATCTGCTTAGGGCAGGGCTGGCAAACTGCAGCCCATGGGCTAAATCCATTCTGCTATTTGTTTTTGAAAAATCAAGTATTATTGGAATACAACCAAACTTATTCATGATGTGTCATATATGGCTGCTTTCACACTACAACAGCAGAGTTGAGTAGTTACAACATAGACTATATATGACCTACAAAGCCTAAAATACCTGCTCTTTCTCTTCACGGAAAGTTTGGTGACGCCTGGCTAGAAGCCATGGTGGAAATACTGAAGGGCTTTAAATAATAGTGTAAACATATCTCTGATTAAGAAAGATCTCATGGGGTAGGAGGGAGGATAGAGTTGTTGGGGAAGAAAGATGGGGACCTACTGTGATAGACTTTATTCATGCAATTAACCTTTATTGAGGGCCCTCTATATGCTAGACACCCTGCTAGGCTGGAAACTCAGATGAATGCACAACCCACTCCTCGTGACCCTCGTGAATCAGACAAGAAAAGGTAAGGATCTGGACCAAGGCAGTAGAAACGAGGATGGATAGGAGAGGTTTAGAGAGATGGAGCTGGAGATTCAGGGCTCCAGGTTTGGGACAGTTGTTGGTGGTGCCCTTCTCTGAAATGAGGACACTCCAGGAGAAGTAGGCTTACTTCCACTTAGCTCCGCCCTGGCCTCCTTGAACTCACTACATTTGCTCTATTAGATGACATTGTTAGGTGCTTTCTAAAGACATAGATGTTTTGACTGGATTCAGCTTTATCTAACACTGATACCTGAACAAGAACTAATTTTATAGAGTGTACACCATCCTCATTCATTTTCATCCAGAAAAGAGCCAAGTCCTATATAGTTTGGAAGAAAAGGTCCCCTGTGGGCCCATGGAAAACCTATGCTACAGCTACTTCCCTGAGCCAACAGGTAGAAGGGACTGACTCCCTCATACTGGTAAACAGATTGGCTCCCCTGAACATAGTAGGTGCTCAGCAAATGTTCATTGGATGAAAATCTGAGATTGAATCACTTAGGGTCCTGGCGAAAATAGATGGTACATCAAGGGCTTCCATCACAGTCTGTTTAGTGGAGGGGCTATTTACAGCAGTGAGGGCAAGTGAGTAGAAGCATTGGGCATGGTGACACAACCAGAGACTAGCAACAGTGGAAACCATGCCCTCTTCTCAACCTGGAGGGGAGGGAAATGTGTCACTAAGCCCAGTGTGAGTCACATCCATGAAAGAGCAGGGGCTGAGCTGGGGCTATAAGGAATTTCAGCCACTGAGGAACCTACAGCCTAGTGTGGAGGGAGAGGGGGCAGGAGGGGAAAGTGGGAGAATAAAGACTCCAAGCCGTCACTCCTCCTCTCTGATCTGCTGGTGCCTCTATTGGCTGACCCTCATCAGAGGCCTCAGAGCAGGGGAGCCAGGACAACACGGGGGGTAGCGGCCATCCTCCCAACACACAGAGCTGGGAAGAAGAGGCTCTTTTTGATTTCTTTTAGTTTTGCAGAACTTGGGTCTCATCACACTTGCACTATTGAATTATTAGCAGCAATATTGAAGTACTTGGATAGACGTATCATTATTTAGCTAAATAAATATTCACTGGTTGTATATTCCTGCAAGTAGCTCTGACACTCCTAACAAGTGCCAGGTGCTTTACTGTGAGTCACGGACAAATATGGCTAGAGCAGGGGTCCCCAACCCCCGGGCTGCGAACTGCTATGGGTCTTCGCCTGTTAGGAACCCGGCCGCACAGCAGGTGAGTGGTGGGCGATCAAGTGAAGCTTCATCTGCCGCTCCGCATCGCTCTCTGTACAGCCTGAACCATCCCCCCCACCCCGCCATCGCGCGCATCACTGCCTGAACCATCCCCCCGCCCCCAAACCCCCCATCCGTGGAAAAATTGTCTTCCATGAAACTGGTCCCTGCTGCCAAAAAAGGTTTGGGGACCACTGGAGAGGATCCTGCACAGACAGAGCCATATGTGAGCATTTTTGTGCGGAAAGCTTTCTGTGCATTCCAGTAGCATAGATTACTGGAAGTGGAATCCTGTGCCAAGGGGGATTCGCAGTTCACCTTCTGATAAGTTCACAGTTCACCTTTTGACAATCCGCTTTCTTGTATACTCCAAAAAGGCTCTAAAGTATTTGAGCTTGTCCATTTCACCACAGCGTCTTTCTCCCTGGTCACCAGTGAGCTTAAGCATCTTTTCATATGTTGATCAGTCCTTTGTCATTTTTCTTTTGTGAAACATAGTGGTTTAGAGCTTGGTGTTTGAAGCCAAGACTGCTTTGTGAATTCAGACCCTGTCTTTGCCACTTATTTGCTGTGTGACCTTAGGCAAGTTATTTTTCCCCCATTCCTCATTTGTGAATTGGAGAAATGAGGCCATCTACCCTTTGGGGTTTTGGAGACTGGTAAGTACTTAGACATGCCTAACATATAGTGACCTTGATTTAAGGATTAGCTATCATACTTGCCTACATTGTTTGTCCATTTTCCTCTCCCAGTGTTATTGAAGGGTGACCAAGGCTGAGGACGAACAGGCAGAAGGGAGCCCATTTCTGCAGCTCCTATCCTATTTCTGAAATGGTCTGCTGTCCCTGTAACATGACCCTGCAGTGACATGGTAACACTTTACTTCCTACCTGGATCACAGACAACCGCGTGTTTAGAGCAGGGCGGAAGGTTCATCTGAGCGCATTTGTTCTGGCGTCTTTGGGGTCCTGAGCTGTCAGAATTTGACCAGAGGTTCTCCCAGAGTCCATTTTGCCCCAGGGAGGGACAGCCAGCTCTGGTGCATTCACTACTCTGGGCAAGCCCCGAGGTCTTTCAAGCTTGGCCAGCCTTTTCTCAGGCAGCCACCAGATGGAACTGCTCTGAGCTCTGGGCCTGTGGGAGGCCAGGTGCTCTGTGCGCTCACTTGCAGTAGCGGCTGAGGGCTGTGGTTGTGGCTGCCTGAGCTATTGCTGCTGTTGGGGAGATCACACGCCCACAAGGGGAATGCTTCAAATTGCTGAAAAAAAATTTTTTGAAGCAGGAAGAGAAGAGCTGCTTCCTTTGTAGGCCAGCCTCACTGTTACGCAACTCTGACTACGTTTTCTGACTTTCGGTACAAGTGAAGGTCACCTTAAGATAAACTGAAATTCTTATCTCAAGGTCACAGGAAAGTTCAAGCGTGTAAGCATGTTTCAGGTGTTGCTTGGAGATGAATGTATGTATAGCGTCCTACAGTGAGACTGAGGCTTACACGGGCAGTGCCAGGAAGTCACCGTCACATCCAGCATAGCCAGCACCAACACCTACATCACTTTCTTTATTGATGCCACTACATGCCAGGAATTGCCTGACGTGTCAGCTCTCATTCTCATAGTCATAGAGCAAGGAAGATATTATCCCAATTTCAATGATGAGGAAATCAGAGTTCGGAAAGTTTAACTGTCCTGACCAAGATTCTTCCTCCAGAAAGTGGCAAGTCACATTTTGAAAACATCTTTTTGATGTTATCAAAGTTTGTGTTCTTTCCACTGCCCAGTGCATGTAGTTGCAGAATTTAGAATTGGAAGGGACTTTAGAGTTCGTAATTTCTCTGTGCCCAAGATCACAAAGTTAGTTATTGGCAACATTAGAACTAATATCTTCTATCTCCTAGACAAGTATTACTTTTTCTAGCAGATGAGTTTGTCTCATGAAAGTCTTAGCTAAAAAATTGCTAGATGAATAAGCAACATGTAGTAGCCGGGAGTCAGCTGGGGAAGGTAGAAAGGGGTTATAGGTTGTGGATTCAGATTTTGGTTCTTCCACTTCGTAGCTGTGTGGGCAAGTTACACAAGCCTCAGTTTATCATCTGTAAAATGGCAGTAATAATAATACCGAAATAAAAGTACTGAAAATGAGTTGATGTAAGCCATACAGTATATACTAGGTAGTTAAGTTATCCATCCCTAGAAGAACGATTTTGAAATAGTGTTGGATACAAGACTTTTTTTCAAACTCAGGTTAGCTTGAAAGTGAGATCTGAAAAGGCAGGGCTGTTTGTTGAAACTGGAAGTTTAGTTAAGAGCACAGGCTCTAGAATCAAGACTGTGTGCATTCACACACCAGTCAAAATGGCTATCATCAAAAAATCCACAAACAAGAAATGCTGGAGAGGGTGTGGAGGGAAGGGAACCCTCCTATACTGTTGGTGGGAATGTAACTTGGTACAGCTACTATGGAGAACAGTATGGAGATTCCTTAAAAAACTAAAAGTAGAGCTACCATATGATCTAGCAATCCACTCCTGGCATATATCTGGAGAAAAACTTGGTCCAAAAGGATACATGCACCCCATTGTTCATTGCAGCACTGCTAACAATAGCCAAGAGATGGAAGCAACCTAAATGTCCATCGACAGGGGAATGGATAAAGAAGACGTGGTACATATATACAATGGAATATTACTCAGCCACTAAAGAGAATGAAATAATGCCATTTGCAGCAACATGGATAAATCTAGAGATTGTCGTACCGAGTGAAGTAAGTCAGACAAAGAGAAATATATGATATCACTTATATGTGGAACATAAAAATAAACGATACAGATGAACTTATGTATGAAACAGAAACAGACTCACAGACTTAGAGAATGAACTTATGGTTACCAGGGGGAAGGGATAGTTAGGGAGTTTGGGATTGACATGTACACACTGCTATATTTAAAATGGATAACCAACAAAGACCTGTATAGCACAGGGAACTCTGCTCAATATTATGTAACAACCTAAATGGGAAAAGAATTTGAAAAAGTATAGATACATGTATATGTATAACTGAATCACTTTTCTGTACACCTGAAACTATCACATTGTTAATCAGCTCTACTTTAATATAAAATAAAAAGTTAAAAAAGAAAGACTGAGCATTCAAATATCAGCCTCATCACTGGATAACAGTGTGACCTCAGGCAAGTCACCTATCTGTCTGTGTCTCAATCACTCATTTGTGATTGAGAGTAATCATGATATTTATCTCATTAGGGCTGTGCATGGATTACATGAGACAATGCAGGAAAAGGATGAGCATGGCATATTGACACAGTAGATTCCCAGCAAATGATAGTCATCATTGTAATAATTAGAAAACCTAGGATCTAAGAGTGGAACTTATATCATAAAGTAACAATAAATACAAAAGCAGAAAGATCTGCTCTATGGATTCAGAGTACATTTTTAAAATAGAAATTTACTGTCCTGTCTATACACACCTTGATTTTGTGGGGAAGCTCTAATACTGATTGATGCAGTTTGGCCAACCATTTAACAAGTTGGCTTTCTAAAAATAAGTCTTGATTTGGCTGAAGACACACAAAAGGGGGACCTGCCCTCTACACACTAGTGATAGAAATGAGAATTATTACTACTTTTCTAGAGGACAATTGAATAATATATAAAAAGTCTTAAAAATGTGTATGCTCTTTGATCCATTCTTTAGCTTTACTTAAGAAAACAGTGAAGGATGTCCACAAAGGTTCATTCATTTATTTATTCAAAAAATACTTAGTAAGTGCCTACTATGTGCCCTTACTAGGCTCTGGAGATAGCACAGAGAAAAATGGAGTCACAGCACTGCTCTTGTGAAACTAATAATCTAGAAGGGAAGATCACCATTAGACAAAGAATTACATGGCCAATTAATTAATCATACCTATGTTAAAAGTAATGAAGGAGCTGTGTAGGGACTATGCCCACAAACAACCAAGAGGTTTGATCTAGCCTGGGCAGTATAGGAAGGCCTCTTGGAGGAAGGTGCATTTTGGCTAAGTCCTGAGACACAGCATGCTTGAAGGAGCACTCCAAGCAGATGAATCGTATGTCAAGGCCGTGATCCCCCCAGCTGCCATGTGGCAAAGGATTTGGAGGGGGGTATGACGAGCCTGGTTGGAAAGCTTCAACCACACAGATGTCCATCACATAATTATTTACAAGAATGAAAAGCTAAAAGAACAAAAACAAAACCCTAAATGTCTAGCAATAAAGAATTGGTTAAATAAGTTATGGTACATCCAGTCAAAGCAATAAAGTAGCCCTACATAGCCTCTTGTAGCATAGAAGAAATGCATGATATATTGTTTCATGAACAAAACTTACAAAACTGTAAACACTGTATAATCCTATTTTTAGTATGCATAGGCACAGAGAAATGTGGGAGCCCACATGCCAACATGTTAACAGTAGTTATCTCTGGATGGTGGTATAATAGGATTTTTCATTTTCTTCTCTTTTGTTTATCCATACTTTACAGTGACCACACACACACACACACACACGCACACGCACACACACACTATGACTATGTTACTTTTGTAACAGGAAACCTTTTTTTTTGAAGGTTATACTAGGTTGGCAGTTTAATACAGTGGTGAAGTGTAGGCACCTCCAGAGGTGTCAGACTTGGCTTTGCCTCCACCCATCTCAACGTTAGGACCCCAGGAACATTTCCATGAGCATAACTTGCCACTCTGCAAAGTGCCTTGTGATTCTCGTGAGGATTAAATAACGTAAGGCCTACAAAGTGCTTAGTACAGAGTCTGGCCCGTTAGTAAAAGCTCAGCAACGTTAGCTAATAATATTGAAAAGAAATACAACCAACATCTACAAACATTCACCCCCATAAGAGCTTCTTTAGGCTGCTTGCTTTTGCATTTAGGACAGTGTCAGGGGAAGAGTGTCACAATCTACAGTCGTGATTGCTCATATTGTACCTGCTTGGATAGCAGGGAGGGGTGAGGGAGAGTACCCAGAAATAGGCTGGGTGGAGCCGACCAAAGGTTTCCATGGCAAACCACGTGACTGGCAGATTCTCTCCACAGCCCACCCCCAATTCCTCTCCTCCTCTCTCTACCTCCTACCCTTTCCTCTCACTTTCTTCCCACCACCTCTTTCCTATTGTCTATGCTGGCTATAAATTCCCTGAGGCCTTGGGACAGGTTGTACCTCAGCTCCCCATAGCCAGCACCTACTGCTGTGTTGTGTACAGCTGTCCCCCCTTGTCTGTTGTAAGCAGGGTGACCTAGTGGAGATTTCCCCCATTGGGTGTGACATTAAATAGGAGTGGTAGTGGTGGTGCGGAGGAATGGAAGGGATAGACAGATGCAAGAGATATTTCAAAGGAAAATAAAAGATTTTGGTGAAGGATGAAGAGAACACAAACTCTGGAGTCAAACAGACCTGAGTTTGAATCCCAGTTCTATTTTTTTAAACTACTTTTAGCTCTGTTTTCTAACCTCAGGCAAATTCTTTAACCCCTCTAAGCCTTTGTTTCCTTATTTAAAGATGGAGATAATATTGTCTACCTCCTTGCCTGTTGTGAGGATTAAAGGAGGCAAGGTATGAAAATACCCAGTGTGGTGCTTGGCATCCTAGTTAGATTCGTTTTCTTTTCTCCTCTCCAGGGTTCTGAGAGTGGGGTTGATGGAGGAATGGTGGTATCCTTCAGAAAACTAGGAAAGCAGAAAGCCAGCTTGTTTTGTTGGTGAAGATGAGTGTGACTTCGGGCATGATGACTTTGAGATGCTGTTAAGACAGCCAGTTGGAAATGTCCATCCAATAACTAAAATGAGGGATAGCAGAAATTTCTGAACCATTTTCACAGTTTACGTCCATCTTTATAGGTGTAGATAGGAGGAGATGAGAGCTGTGAAAGGGAGAGCACAGAGAGGAAAAAAAGAAAAACAGTGTTCTGAGTTCAAGATTGTGGAGGGAGCAGTTTCAAAGTTTGATACAGGGTTATGAATGGATGAGGTTAGGAGAAGTTCAAAGTCATCAGAAGTAAGAAAGTCAAGAAACTAAAACATACACTTGTTTTTGTCACAAGGAAAAAAAATTCTTGAGATCCTTCAACATAATCCACCTGCCAGAGCCAATGTAAACTCTGTTCTCTCTGAACATACCTGGCACATTCCCCTCTCTGCACTGTTACCCACCGTCCAGGAAGCTCTACCAAGATGATGACAACCCTTCTAGGTCCAGTACAGGTCTTACTTCTGTGAATACTTTCTCCGCTCTCCAGCTGACCCCAGTCTAACTCTCCTGCCTCTAAACTCCTAAAGCATTTCTTGACTACTGCTTTTTTAGCATTTATTCTTCATGCCTGGGCTGGGAAGTGGATTTCATCCCACATGCCAACACTGGTCAACTCCCAGTGGCTGCTCAGAGAAGAAATCTAAGACATTTTCCAGATTCAGTGGGAAGAAGCCATGGTCGATATGCGTGTCTGTCAAGAGCTCTGGTGTGGAGAGGGTAGCCCATGTCCTGGGTACTTGCCGGCCATAATAAATGGCTATCTTAGTTTGAGTTCCCCAAAAGAAGATGCCGAGACAAAGGTGTAGGTGCAGGTAGTTTATCTGGGAACCACAAATGACACAATGCAGAAGGTGAGACAGAGAGGGAGAAACGTAAAATGTGGGTTACCACTGGAGCACACTCCTTCTGAGGACTCTCTGGGAAACTGTATTGTCTCCTCAGGACCCTCCACTGGAATATGGGAGGCTGGGCATTGATCCACCCACTCTCATTCCCTGTTGACTGACGGTTGCCCCCAGTGGTGCCAGAGCAAACCCTCAGGCAGAGAACAAGAGCGGTACGAACACCTGAGTGAAAAGTTGCCAGCATGTGATAAAGGGTCTCTCTCAGGTGAAGCCAGGTGAAGATAGACTGGGCATCCACAGATCTGCTACAATGGCTTAGTCACGCTGCTTTTTCAGTGGTTTTCTTCTTATTTCTGTTAGCTTCTTGAAGGCAGAGCCCCATGAAAAGCGTATGCACAATGCCTAACACCTAAAAAGTGTTCAGTCAATATAAAGTCAATGATTGTTGATTAGCCTATGAAGAGAGAGAAAAGGGAGAACGATTAGATTCATCATTTGGAGTTTCTTGTTTAAAGCCCAAGATTGTGCTGATTGAATTACCTGCTATAAAATCCAGCTATTTGGCCAAAGCAGCATGCTTCTAATCTAGATCATTTTCATCACACAGGCGTCGCTCAGAAGTCCAGAGAACAAGAGAGACAGCATGCTCCCAGGAAAAGGACTCTGGGTTCTAAGAAAAAGTGGGGGATGATTTAATGAAAGCACTTGGACTCAGAGACTGCCCCCTCCTACGAATGGAGCAGGGTGAATTGCCCTGCGAGGCCTCTGAAAGGGCTTCCTTAAGATGGGGTAATGGGTCATCCAATCACAAAAATATGACGCCTTTTACATTTTAAAACTATCCTTTGAAGTCAAAAGCACCTCTTCCTTCAACTTTCTTGGATAATGAGTGCTAACCAAACAAAATAAAAATGCTTTAAAAGGTGTACACCCCTGCAGTAATCTGTACCAGAATCTCACTGCTATGAACTGAATTATGCCCCCACAAAATTCATATGCTGAAGCCCTAAACCCTAATATGACTATATTTAGAGATAGGGCCTATAAGGAAGTCACTAAGGTTAAATGAGGCCATAAGGGAAGGGCCCTGATCTGATAGATTAGTGTCCTTAAAAGAAGAGACCACAGCCAGTGCTCTCTCTGTCTGCCTGTCTCTTTCTGTGTCTCTGCCTCTTTCTCCCCCTCTATCTGTCTGTCTCCCCTCCTGCTTCCTTCACCCCCAACAGTGTGGACATAGCAAGAGCCAGCTACCTACAGGCCAGGAAGAGATCCCTCACCAGAAACTGAATTGGCTGGCACCATGATACTGGATTTTCCAGCCTCCAGAACCATGAGAAAAAGCAGTTTCTGTTGTTTAAGCCACCCAGTTTGTGGCATTTTGTTGTGGCAGGCCAAGCTGACTAATACAATCACTCTAGTCCCTTCCCTAATGGTTCATGCTGAAGTCCCAGAAACAGTGCTACCAAAATGAGTCTTCCACTGGAAGAGGGCTTTCTCATCTGAAAGTCTCATTATGATTTCTATCACAGCCTTGAAGGGGAATTTGACCAGGAATTTTTATGCCCATTCCAGAATTAGAGAACTCAGGTTCCCTGGGATTTAGCCCAATGCCCAGCTCATAGTAGAAGCTCAAAAAATGCTTGGTGGATGTAACGTTGGAGCATCCCATGCAATGGAGTATCTGACTTCTCTCCCAGAGCTCATTATTCTCTTCAACACTGCCTTTTCTCTAATGTGACATAGTTTAAGGTCCTAAAAAAGGACTTCTCAAAGCTACCTGAAGTCGTAATTTGGGTTCAAAATCCTAGCTGAGTAACCTTGGGCTGGTTAAAGTTTTAGTTTGGGTTCCCCAAGAAAGTTTCAAATCCAAGTAGTTTATTTGGGAGGTACAGGAAACACCTGTATGGTGGTGGGAAGATGACAGGGAGAGGAAGGCAGCCATTCAATTTGTGTTATCAAGCAGGTCACTGCTGTGAGCCACTGGAGCTTAATCCCCCTGGGGAACTCTGGGGATCAGGGTAGAACACATGCCTCAGAATTAAATCCCCACCCTGCCACTAAGGGGCGAAGGAGCAAGGGAATTTATACACCAACTCCTGTCAATTACTAGCTGATGGCTGCTCCTGGAGGATATTTATTCCCCAGCACATCTGTCATGCCGGAACACAGCAGGCTCCTGAGAGCTTCTGGCCAGCAGAAGCTCTCAGGCAAAGTTTTGGCATTTAGAAGTTGAACTGATAGATGCTGAAATAGTGAGGACCAAGGAGACATGGGTGGGGCACAGAAAGCCTCTGCCATCTGGAAAAGAAAGACTAGTACCCAATTCATTAGATGAGCTGATATTTGTAATGTACTTAGAACAATGTATGGTATACAAATGCTCTGAGTGTGGCAGATTGTATTTTCCATACACAGACAGAGAAAATTTCTGGTCCCAAATGCTCTTCAAGAACCTTGCTATTCTCTATTAAGGGGTGGAGTCTACTTCCCCTCCCCTTGAACCCAGTGGGACTTTGTGACTGCCTTGATGAACACAATGCTGCAGAAGTGAAGCTCTGGCTTCCAAGGCTAGGTCATACGGGTCTGCCTGTCACTCTGTCTCTCTTGGTCTGTCTTTCTC
Source organism: Mesoplodon mirus (assembly GCF_964341445.2). Lineage (NCBI taxonomy): Eukaryota > Metazoa > Chordata > Mammalia > Artiodactyla > Ziphiidae > Mesoplodon > Mesoplodon mirus. The sequence goes on from NC_138977.1 coordinate 107,731,859, forward strand.
TGTATATGAATATGTATGTGCGCTCACACACACACACACACACACCTTGGGACCCCTACCCTGAAGCTGCTACTCTGGAGAGATCACACTAAGAGACAACGTAGGAACAGAGAGAGATTGCCAAGGAGCCTCAGCTGTTGGAGTTGTCCCAGATCAGGTGCCTGCTGGGTGAACAAAGAAGCCTTTGAGATGATCTCAGCCACAGTTGCCTTATAGCCACAATCGCAGGAGAGACCCTGAGCCAGATATGCCCAGTTAGGCTGGACCTCAATCCCCGATCCACAGAAACCAGGAGAGATAATAAATAATCATTGTTATTTTAAGACACTAAGTTTTGAGATAAATTCTATGTAGCCATAGTAACTGGAACAATGCTTGATAAATAAAATAAATACAATCTCACCTCCTCTACTCACAACCCCTCCTGAGATATGAAAGGAAACCTTCATATTCTGGATTTCACATTCTAGCAGATGGTTTTAGTCCAAGCTCATGTTTTTCTAAAAGTCAGATTTTCACAATGTCGATATGGTAAGGTTTTATGTTAAAGTTGATATGTTAAGGTTAATGTGCAAAGGTTAGGTTTAGTCCTGGATTGGACATTTTGGTGATTCCTCAGTACCCATTTTGCTTGTCTTCCATCAGTAGCAGCTTGGTGGTTTGATCACTCACCTCCAGCTCCAGAAGTAGGCTATGAATGATCTAAGCCATCGGGGAATCCCAGGTCTCTTGCCAATGATTGGACCACACAAGTCAGGCACAAGCCAGTCAGCACTTGGCTTTCCCCTAGGATTGGTTAGGGCTGGTATAATCAGCACCACGTGCAGGACTTTTGCTGGGGATCCTGGGACATAGAAGCCTTCTTCTTCTGGGAAATATTGGGTTTAGACTGCAAGCTGGAACGATTGCAGTCATTTTGGTACCATGAGGGAAACCAGCCTGAGGATGGAATCAACACACAAAAGAGGAAGATGGAAAGAATCACATAGTCTAGAGCCTTGATCAAGCCATGCCTAAAGCCCAGACTACATCTGCATTTTCAGGTATGGGAGCCAAGAAGTTGCCTTTATTGCATAAACTACTTTGATATGGGTTTTCTCTTACTTATAACCAAAAGTATCCTAATTAATTCAGGTATCAACATATGAGACATTGTCACTAGAATTAATCCATTAGTCTAGTGACTAATGTCACTAGAGCTCTTCTCCATAGGTGGAAGAGAGGAACCATATTTAATCTATATAAAATTTCCTAAGACTCTCTTTGGACATATTTCTATAAAACCTTGAATTTTGCCAAGAAAATAGCTACCATTTTCCTGGCTACATCTTGGGTATAAGTGTGTACACATTCTGACAGTAGTAAGGAAGGAGCTGTCCCCAGCCTTTCTCCTAGCTTCTGGTGGCCTCACAAATTCCTTGGTTTGTGGATGGCCATCTTCTCCCTGTCTCTTCATATCATTTTCCCTCTCTGGGTGTCTGTCTCTGTGTCCAGATTTCCCATTTTAAAAGGATACCAGTTATATTGGATTAGGGCCCATTCTAATGACCTCATTCTAACTCGATTACCTTTTTCTGGACCTGATTTCCAAATGAGGTCACATTCTGAAGTACTGGGGGTTAGGACTTCAACATATCTTTATTAGGGGACACAAGTCATCCCATAACAGTAGGATAGAGGGAGTGGCTTGAGAGGGTATATATGGAAATGACAAGACACCAAACATAGGAAAGTTAACAAAAACACTTTATCAAACACAATTTTGGAGTTGTCCATATGTAAGAATGCCTTGCTTTAATTTGTAGGAGAATGGAAAGTACAGGGTTCCTGACAGAGACGCGTTTCTTTGCTGAAACCGGTGATGAGATGAAAGAATCAGAGCCAGGTTCCTGAAACACAGAGCCTGTGTTGCCTTTTTTTCTGGCCTAGATGTTTCCATTACAACAATCTCTGTTTTGTTGGGTGATTTTTTTTTTCTTCAGGGGATACACACAAAGCTTTGACTTATATTATTCTCATTGCATCCAACTGAATGAAATTTATGAAACTTCTTGTACAGTGTGCTCATTGTTTGGCTTGGGATAATTGAAGTGTCAGGAATATTTGCTTATTGAAAACAACTCCAGAAGGCCCTGTAACCCAACAGGCTCAGGCTACAAGGCATGCCACCCTTGGGACAGCTATGTCCTAATGCCTTCCACAGCAGGAGCGTCTTCCCAGGTAAATTAATTTCACACCTGGGGAGGAGCACTGGATTAGGAATCAGAGGGCCTTATTTCTAATAGGAGCTTCACAGTTTACTTGCCATGTGACTGTAACGTTGAATAAATCATTTAACTTCTCTGGGCTTCAGAGTTAAGTAGACCTGAATAGCATGGTCTTATCTACTTCACAGGGATACTGTGTAGCTCAAAAGGGATAATCTATGTGCAAACACTTTATGAAGCAGAAAATGTTGTACAAATATGTATAATTAATGATAAAAATTAATTATTTCTACTTCCACTCAGAGGATAGTGTTGAACTAAGGAACTATAATAGGTCAATGTTCTGATGATTCTCCGTTTTCTCCCCAGGATCTGTCTTCCACTCTTTTCTGCCCTGCTTTTTGCTCTGGGAGGCTGAATACTACAGACTGCATTAACTAGACCGTCCTCATCTTGTGGCTTCTGGTTCAGTTTGACCCATGAGGTGTGCTGATCAGAAATGAAAAGGTGGGAGGAGAGAAAGGTTTATACCTCTTGCTCTCTCCTTGGCCATTAGAGGTTTGGCAGCAGCTATGTTCTCCTACAGCCACGGCTCTGATTGGACAGCCTCTTCTACTCCTTTAGCCCTCACTGCGCTTCAGGGAATATCAGTACCTCTTCTCCTCTTCAGGTTGAGGAGGAGAACAGTCACTACTGTGGCTGAACCTAATGCCTTATCTCTGTAAAGTCTCTTCATCACTACTCGGCCCTTTGTATGTGCCATCTGTTTCCTGAGGATGCTGGCTATAGCCATCCTGACCAAAATGTAGACACTAACTCAGCTTTTTCTGAGTGAATGATTGTCTCTGTTCTTTCAGATGGACTGTGTTGTCTCTTTAGCCATTGGGTCTGCAAAATGATTCTTCTCTTATAGAAATGACCATCATTGCATCTTGAAGAATTACAGGGATTTTTAGGTCTTTGCTGTTTCCCATCAGCAAATGGATGCTTTCTTTAGGTTTACGGGAGGCTAGGTCTCTGCCTGTTCTTTCTCTGGTACCTCCTGCAACTCCCTGCATTTAGGCACTCCCCAAGTTCAGTCAGTCCTCCTCTCATGTTCATCCACTCTGCTGTCAACCAGCCCACAGGGAGCTTATCCCAGATCTTAACCTCTAGCCTCACCTCCTGACCCTGTGTCTTTAGTGGTGCTCACCGAATCTCCACATGGATCATAGCCTCTCTTCTCTTTTTCACTCCCTGCCCCCAACTTCCCTATTTCTCTTCGTGCTGCCCAGGCTGGAGTCTTGGCTCATCTTTAGCATCTCCTTACGTGCAAGCAGGCACCGTGAACTAGTGCTTCTTCCCTTCAAAATAATTCTGTCATTCCTCTTTGCACTCTCATTGTCTCAGTTCAGACCTCTCTGTACTTTCTGAATTTCTGTCACAGGATTTCCAATTGGCCTGCCTTTCTACAGTCTCTCCCCAATTCAGTGTAGCCCATAGACTTTCACCATGTTAGTTTTCCTGAATCTTGGCTTTTGTTGTGCCCCTTCTCTTTGTGACCTTTGATAACTCTGCTGCCCACAAGACAGAATCTGAACTCCTGATCTTGGCATTCAAAGCAATGCACAATCTGCTTCTTGACCTATTTATTCCCTGACAAACCCTCTCTGCTCTCCTCACTCCCTTCTGGATATGCAAGGGCTTTCCAGCCTCCAGCCCAATGCTCACCTAGTACTCAGCTCCAGGAGTGACCCCTCCTGCCTCACGGTGTAAAACACCACCCATTTGTCACGATGAACCCCAATGCTACTTGCTTTCTGAAACCTTGACCACTGTAAGCCACAGTGGTATTTCCCTCCTGTCAACTCTGTGAAGTCCCAGGACATGTTTGCTGAACTGAAATTGTAACTCCTAAGGGCATTGTTTACACTTGTCATTTGAGACTAATATATCATGTTTGGGCCACGTGTGTCTTGCACTGTAGGGTTAGGGTTTACCATTTATTGAATGAACAAACAAATACCTGAAGTATGCTGGCTTATTCAAACTGCTGATTCACTAAGGGGTTGGGCACTCACGTGTATTTTGTGTATTAGTGGGTCTGTATGCCACATGCTTATTCAGATAGGCTTTGGGTCTAAAAAGGAACAGTGATGCTGGTGATGAGGATGATAATACAATGATGATAAGGATGATTAAAAACTGAAATGACTGCCATTTCCATTTATTGAGTACCTACTCTGTTCCAGTGCTTAACATACTTGATCTCTTTTTATGCTTATAATCAACATATGAAGTAACTATTATTACTATCTCTATATATTAGGAAATGGAGGCTCAGAGCAATTAAGTAAATTGCCCAAAATCATATGTCTAGTGGGGAGCAAGGCTGAATTTGAACACGGTCTGGTGATGCTAGTTTGTTCTACCAACCAAACATCAAGCAACCTGTGGAAGTCTACTGAAGGCATCCAAGGATGCATTGTGTGGAAATGCATATGTGGTACCATGTCCATCTTAGCTTTCTTCCCATGAGGGCAGAGGCCTCTCGTGAAGTTCTTTGTACCCCTCCAGTGATGCTGAGGAACGAGCCTTGCACATCAACAGCACTCATTAATAGTTTTTTCATTGATTCTAACCCACTGCATGCCTGAATTTCAAGTGTGTCTTGTGGAAGGACCTGGCCAGGATTGCACTATGGGTTCGCATAGGAATTCTTTTTCCATTCCACTCATATCATAAAACCTTTAGTTTATCTAATTACTTGTCTCTAGAGCTTTCCCCTTGATGGACCTTGGTACTGTGTTGACTTAGCTAAACTGGCAGTGTTTCCCAGAATCCTCTTCCTTGTATGGTTCCAGGTTAGGGCTGGCACCGGAGAAATTTTCTTGAGATGGGGAAGGCAGAAGGGATGCAGTCACAACTCTCTGCAGATTGGTGTGGGGTGCCAGGCGGGCCCCCTTAGCTCCTGCTGATCTAATGGCTTATCCTGTTGGCATGGAGCAGCACCTGGACCTGCAGTTCCTTCAACTCCCACCCAGTCTCCTCCTTCAGATTCTCTGAGCTGCAAGCTTGCTGTGTGTGCAGTTCCATGGAGAAGGTGCCAGCATTTGCAGGTCCCCTGCGTTGTCCAATTTGGAGGTAATGAGAGACAGCCATGGGTTCCAGCCTGTGCTCATTGGTTCCAGTGTTTCCCACGCTTCCAGTTTGCACTGCTTCCCCCACTTTCCTGAGTTGCTTCCTGATTATCAGAGCCGCTGGACTTCAGGTCCCCACCGGATGCAGAGGCAACAGCCTGCCATCGAGTCCACCAGCTCCCGCAGCTTTGCAGGGTGTAATCTTTATAATAAATCTTTATTTCTGAATCAAGCAGCGGCTCTGCTTTTCTGATAAAACCCTAGCTGATACATCTCTCTTCCCCAGGCCCTCAGGATACAGTATCTTTGATCACATGGCACCCCAAAGAAATTTTTTCCTGGTGATTGGGCAAAGTCACCCTCAAAGCAGGATTGGTGAGCCTCTCATACCTTTTCTCCTTCCCTCCCCACAAGACTGGTGTTGTTTCTGGAGGCAGGAGCTAAATCAGATCTGACTTGTAATGAAACCCAGTGTAAGATGCCTCAGAGTTATTAAAGGCTGTACCTGCCCATTGCAAATCTGAGCTGAACTCAGCTTTGCTGTCACTGCTTTTGGAGGCTGTGGGCTACCTCCACCCCTTTGTGGTTGCTCTCAAACGTCACTGGTCTCCGGCTCCTGTGCATGGAGATGGGCTGGTGATTAGTCACAGTCAGACTGGAAGAAGGGGTTGCCTATAGTAAGTGCTATGATCCCACAGGCTCTGAAGACTGATGTCTTCATCCAGGTGTTTTAATGTCTGAAATTTCACCATTAGAGAGTCATTCCTTTGGATTATTTTTCCTGATGTTTGTTATTAAAATGACATTCACCTTTGATAAAGGGATCATCAGCAGAGTGTAATAGAAAGAACATGGCTTCTGGAATCATATATCTCTGAACTCAAATCCTATCTCTGCCATTTAGAATAGCTGTGAGACGGCAATAAAATAATTATTTAAGCTCTTCAAGCTACAGTTTCCCTGCCTCTTAAAATGGGAATAATCATAACATCCAGTTCAGGCTATGTCTTAGTCTGTTCAGGCTGCTATAACAAAAGTATCACAGACTGAGTGAGCAGCTTATCAATAACGGGAATTTATTCTCACAGTCCTGTAGGCTGGTGAGAATCTGCTTCCTGGTTCATAGACAGCCATCTTCTTGTTGTGTCCTCACATGGTGGAAGGTCTCTTTTTATAAGGGAACTATTCCCATTTATGACTCCACTTTCATGACCTAATCATCTCCCAGAGGCCCACCTCCTAATCCCATCACATTGGAGATTATGAATTTTGGGGGAACACAAGTATTCCATCCATAGCAGTATACAAGTGAACAAATGTGAAAGTACCTAGCACAATGCCTGGCACATAGGTGAAATTGAGTAAATGTTAGCATTTACTCCTGATTTCCTTTTCTCAAAGTGAGTTATGCATTGGAATTCTTAAGTACTAGTGGGTACTGTGTCTGTATCACCATTATTGCACTCCTATCACCGTTGGGATCTAGTGGGTGAGTGTTAAGTATCTGCTATGAATATGTGTGTGTGTGTGTGTGTGTGTGTGTTTTAGAAGAGAGAAAGGTCACCAGAAGACCAGAAGATGAGATAAGTAAGTTTGGAAAGGCTGGCTCATTTCCATCTACCTTTCTCCACTTCCATTGCCACCATTCCAATTCAAGTTGTCCTCTCTTTCGTGGATTATTTCAATAGTTTTACCTGGTTCTTTTGACTGTATTCTTATTTCTTTTTAGTTTATACTCTTCTTAGAAACCAGTGATCTTTTCAAAGTGCAAATCAGATTTTATTTAAAACCCATTGATTCTTCAAATTCTACTTGGCATTTGATCTAAACCCTAATCTTGGCCTGGAAAGCACTCTACATCCTGGCTCCAGTCTATCCCTCCTCCCTCAACTTAATTTCCCTCTTCTTGCCACAACTCATTACACTTTAGCTATGCTAGAACTCTCTGGGAATTTTGCATCCGTGAACTCAAGGCCTTTGCCCATGCTTCTCTCCTCTCTCCTCCCGCCCCACCACTTCTCTCTCCACACTGTCTCTCTCTCCCTCCCTCCCCCTGGCCCCAATCTTCTGTCTGACTCCTACCCAAGCTTCACATCTTTGTTCATATGTAATTTCCTCAAGGAAACTTTCCTTGTTTCCTGATGGAACAAAATCAGGCCCACTTCTTATCTTTCTCATAGGAGAGCTCTTCTATGCTTTTCTTCTTACAGTCTATGTCTCATTTCAAAATTATGGAATTATGTGTATAGTTTCTTTCTGAGTGTTGTCTCCTCTTACAGAGTGGGAATATGACAGTCTTGTTCCCTCTACTCTATCACCAGCAGCTAGCCCAGTGCCCCGCACACATAGGTCTCAGTGCCGGTTAATGATGAATGAATACAGAGCAATCCTGGGATAAATCTAACTGGATGGGATTCACATTTTCTCTCCCACAGGGTCATAGTTCTTGAGTTTGTGATCCCAGAGTCTTACAAAAGCCACCCAGATAACACAGATCCTGTTTGCCTCTGTATTTAATTTTTTGTTTGTTTCCCTTTTCTTTTTTAAATTGAGGCATAACTGAGTAAACTGCACAAATGCTAAGGGCACAGATGGTGAATTTTTCATTGTATACACCCGTGGAACCACCACCCCAATGAAGATTCAGAATATCCCAGCATCCCGTAGGCTCCTTCTGATTCCATGACCCCCTCTCCCACCCCTGCCCTGGGCAGGTTAATCACTCTTCTGACCTCCATCACCATAGATTAGTTTTGTCTGCTTCAAAATTTTATGTAAATGAAATCATACAGCTGGTATGTTTTTGTCTGGCTTCTTTTTTTCAACATGTTTTGGGATCCAATCATGTTACTGTGTGTAGCAGTATGTTTTTAAAAAAAATTTTATTTGTTTAATTGTTGAGTAGTATTTCACTGAATATATATATGTATGTGTATATATATATATGTATGTATATATACGTACATATATATATTAAAGTTTATCCATTCTACTGTTGTCTGTTGTTTTCAACTTTAGACTGTTATGAATAAAGCTGCTGTGAACTTTCATGCACATGTGTTTTGGTGGACATGTCTTTGGGGATAGAATGAGGAGTGGAACTGGTGGGTTTCTATCTTTAAACCAGGCTCTTTTAATCTGTGGTGCATCCTTCAAAAAATTGTGGCACATCTCAATCTGAATTTACAGCTGAGGTAAGTCAGGGGTGATTATCCACGTAGCACTAAGCTTCTTGTGGGGAATCCTTCCTATGGCTTTTTAGTAACGGCATTCAGGGGTTTGTGTCAATGTCATTTAACAATTTGATACTGAGCCTGTGGGATGATAGGTCCAAGCAACTTAAAATTATACTCTAACGTGACTCTGCCTATTGAAGCTTACTAAGGAACCATAATAAGTCATCTCAAAAATGGTCATCTGAGACAATAAGAAAATGTTATTCTATATGTTTAAATCATTGAGCTACAGAAGCATTTCCAGGCCACATTTTTTCAATTACAATGATCCTAAGACAGTTGCTTTGACTGTTCCTATAAAATGCTTTAGCTATTCCTAATATGTCACTTACTCTCTGATTTATACTAATGCCGATAGAATATTGACCATTCGCTATAACCCAGTTGTGGAAGATTTTCTGACATAACTGTGTACTGATTTTTTTCCTTTCTACTGGAACACATAGGGTTAGTAGGCTGTGACCATTACACAACATCCACCAAATTCTGTGTGCCCTTTTCCCAAAAGATAAATTAAACTGAAGGCAGAAAAATGTAATCCCTGAAGATTCTCTTGCCAAAAAACCTTCTTGTCTTTAAGGACCTTTGCTTGTTGTTTGATTTTCTATGGGAGAATTTGCAAACATTTTCCTTAGTGCCCTGTATGAGGTAAGAGAAGCTCAGAGTCTGCCCCAGGAGATGTAATAAGTGCAGTTAGACCATCTTCCCCATTGGAGGCAGTGGGCCAGTTACTCTCCTGGACCACAGAGAGCGCTATGACCTCCCTTTGTCTGCTTCTGAGAATTCAAGAGGCTTATCAGCTTGGGGGGCTGGGACCACCCAGCTGGGGAAAAACGGAACTTTTACCAGAGAGATGGAAGCATGTGGGAAATATCTGAATCATGCTTTCAGTAAAAATGCAGAGACAGCCACATCCATTGGACACCTGCCTCTTAATGTCCTGAGACATCCTTCTCATTGAAATGAAAAGCATTCCAGGAATGGGAGGCAGCTCCCTATTTTGACTAAATTCTAAAATATCATTAAATGATTATATTTAATTCCCACTATGAGCCTAACTAAGCAGGTACTGTCATCATCCCCAATTTAAATACAGGAAAACGGAGGCTCTTCGAGGCTGAGTGTTTTGTCTAAGCTTGCATAGCTTCTAAGAGGTGAAACAGAGATACGAACCCAGGCAGCCCAACTCCAGAGCCTGGAGACAGGGTCTGGGGAAGAGCTGGCTCCAACACAGGGTGACAGCTTCCCATTCTCCCCCCTACCTTTTTAAGTTTCATCTGAAAATGTCATGCAGGGTCACCCTTACTGCACAGAGGAGATGAAGAAACAAATAAATATGGGGGAAGAGGAAATGGAAAATAAAACTCCCACTAGGGTCTGGCTATTAATGTGTTTGCACTGTTCCTACACTTGAATAGATCTGGTTCTGAGTCTGCTACTTAAAAGGAACCAAAAATGACCTTGAATTGAAACTCCTGCATAGGAAGGTGCCGTGATGAGCTCAGAGAGACCACAGCACAGCTCTGCAAGGGCTCTGAGCACCATCGTCATGGTTGCTTCCAGTCAGCAAGGGGGGCGGGAGAGGGGCGGTGCGGGGGGGATTCTGGTAGGTGGTTTCAGTTCTGATGAACTACCTGACTGCCAACACCAAGCCTGGGTTTTCCTCTCTACGGGATGGAGGTGGTGGGAGGAGAGATGGCCCTTCCAAAGGGGAGACTCTTCCATCAGCAGCTTCTTAAGATGGTTTGCCTTTGTGGAGGCAAAGCCCTAGTTAACGTAAACATGGTGAGATGGGTGGGGGGGCCTCTAAAGCAAATACCAGTATCAGCCAAGTTCTCCCCTCTTCGATCTCATCTCCTGTTGTTCTCCCTCTTTTCTCTGTTCGGCCACCTTTTGCTGTTCCTGGAACACACCAGGCACACTCCTGCCTCAGAGCCTTTGCACACGCTCTTTATTCTGCCCAGAAGCTTTCCTCCTAGCTACCCCCATGGCCTGCTTTCTTTCCTCTCTCAGGCCTTTCCTCAAACATCCTACTTTCAGTGAGACCTTCCCTAGTTACCTGTTAGAACCACAGTTGCATTCTGAACTCCACCCACTGCCCAACACACAGGCCTGCTCCCTCTCCCCTTCCCATTGTTTATCTCCTCTAGCTGAAGCTTAGCTCCATGAGGGTAAGGATTTATGTCTGCTTGATTCCTGTCTGTATTCCAGCATCCAGGCTAGTGTGTAGCCAGTACTCAATGAAAAACATGTTGAATAGATTAATGAGTAAATCAGTGAATCCTGGCTTTGCCACTTAGTAACTAGGCAACCTTTAGCAAATTAGTTAATTTGTGTTCTATACCTCATTTCTACTACAGTAAAATTGGGATGATAATTCCTACCCTCCTATTGTGAGTTTTGAACAAGATTACAGAAGTACACACCAAGGACAATATTTGCATGCACTCAATGATTTAGTTTGTGAGTTCGATGAAAGTAATACACATAATAGTAGTAAACATTTTTAGATTATTTATAGGAAATAACCTACCAGGCACTGCTTTAACCATTTTATGTACCTTTATTCATTTAATTCGTACATCCTGTAAGGTATGTACTATTATTTCATCATCCTTGTCTGAGAAATAAAGAAACTGCAGGACTAACTTGCCCAAGGCCACATGACTAGAAAAAAATCACTGAGCCTGGATTTGAACTCAGGCCTATCTGTTTCCAAAGTCCATCATTTAACCACTTCCCCACACTGCTTCCCCCAGGCAAGAACACATAATTTATATAATACAGGTATAGAAAAACAGATTCAAGTAGTGAAAACTTCTATCTACAAATAGTTTATTTTTTAAACTGGTAGAATGTCTTCGTAGATCAAACATGATAATAATTCACTTTCTAAATCAACTGGAATATTTAATAGCGGCCAAATTATGTTTAACCCCAAGCCATGAAATACCTTTGGCCAAGAAATGCTACCATTGAGGAGATATTTGGAAACTGTGTTTTATTTAGACACAGTCTATATGAACCAATACATTTCCATTTTAAAATAGAGAGCAGTGTCATTTAGTTTCCAAAGTTGAGTGGAAACAAAAACCAGGGCCATATAGACACACCCTAAACAAGCACCTGCTTTTGAGGCCGCCTCTAACATTATTATCCTGTTTTTCTCGTGAGTTGGCTTCAATCACTTGTGATTCCTGTACATTTAGCATATCTCATAACCAGCCGTCATTCATAGTCTATTTTAAGTTTGGTTGTTAAAATACTTGGTTTCACTCATGAGAGAGAGCTCAGTGAGACTATGTCTTCTCCATTCATGGTGCTGGTTCTACAAGTCACTGCATACCCAACAGGGAGGCATACACACACAAACTTTCCAAATCGTCTTTAAAGGCTTTCAGTTCCTTTTTTTCTTTTTTTGGTTTCTGTTGTCTTCCCAGTAATGGCTAAAACATTGTCAGTTTGTCTTTCTTCTTGTAATTTCTCTAGAAGGTCTTGTGGCCCAGGCATTCAGTTGGGACCCAGTTTCAATCTCCTATTGGTTTTAGTCTGGCTCTCTTACTTGCAAGGAACAGAAAGTCATTTAAGATAGCTCAAGACAAAGGGCTTTAGCATATTGTATTATGTCACTTTATTTTTAAATGGTAAAAGAATGTTTGTGGAAATCCAAGAACGGGAGCCATATTAAATCTTGGCTTCAAAGAGCCCAGAGCTCAAAGGTGACTCTAGATTCAAGAAGCCTCCCAGCCTTTCAGCAGCAGAAATTCATGGATCTTTGACTTCTATGATTAAAGTGACATGCTATATGTCTACTTCATCTCGTCCTAGTGCTAACTGATGGCTATTTTTCTTCATGCTCAGGGCCCTAAGAGAGAATCTGATTGGTCCAGTCCTTCTTCCAGGGCAGACTGTAACTCCCTGACCAGCCTATGGATTGTGTACTGTTGGTTCAGGTGCCTGGGCCACAGCCAATCATTTATGGACAAAGGATGTGGGGCTCCGAGTACTAAACATGGCTTCCTGGGCCTGCCCCTGTGGCAGGAAGTGTGGGCAGGGTGGATCACCTCAGAAGAGGCTGTGGGCGGGTTGGCACAGTGCTGACCTTTCCAGAATACTATCTTGTAAGAGACTAATGTGTTACCCAAATCACACAAGGGTATACCAAGATGATATGATATTATATTGACAAAGACAAAGATGCAACTTGGAAAGACATCTGCAAAACCACATGCATACATCTTTGCAATTAGCATGCTTAAAACATGAAACAAATTTCATTATTTCTTTGTGATATGTTTTATCTAAAAATGTTTATTCTTTTGCCTGATAAGTCAAGCTGTTAAAGCCCTATGGCTTTCTTAGTCAGGACCTCCAAGTTTTGGTGAACAGATTACACTCAGCACAATTCTAGCTGATGCCATTAATAGAGATTTCAGTGTGTTAACCAAACTGAAGCTGCATTAACCTTTGCAGTTGCCCAGCCAGTTATTCAGGTTTTGTTTTAATTGAGCTGGTCAGACCCATTGATTGGTTATTACCATTGACTAAGTATACACAATACCATGGGCCACATCTTTAAACACAGGCAGAATGTGTTCGTGACTTCAGAGGTCCCGTGTGTCAAATGTGTGATGCCCGTGTTGCTGGTGAGCTCTCCTCTAAGGATTGGCCCACTGCCACCCATGGACCCTGAAGAACAAGGGAGATACAACGGGGACATTTCCATCAGGATGATGATGTTAAGGAGTGTGGGTCAAGATCCAGGTCTGGATGCATTGCTGCAATGGCTGGGAGAGTTATGGTGGTGGTGGTAGGGACTGCTGGTATAAAGGTATAAGGCGTGACAAACTTGGCCTGCATTACAATTCTAGAGGAAAACCACCTAGGCAAAGACCAAATCCTCATGCATCTGTCTTAAGATGAGATGAGTCACTACCCATGGCACACGTTGGTGACCTGCATCTGTGTGAACTGTGCTCTCTTTCCTTGAGTCCCCAGCAGAAACCAGTCTCTCCTGACACTAGAGGTCCATAGCACTCTAGCTGTGCTTCTCTGTGGTTTACATCACTTTCTACCTATATTAACAATCTCTGTCTCATTTTTCCCCACCCTCGGATGGAAATTTGTATTAAGATGAGATCAGTGTCTGATTTCTGCCTGGTGTTCCTGCCATTTAACAAATATTTGTTGGATGAATGAGAGTAAGAACCTAAATTGCCTTTTCAGTCACCAGATTGACTGTGGCCATGTTGCTTCATTGTTCTCTCTGCACAGTGGCAGTATTTGACCCAGGAGGAATGTCTGAGATGGTATCATTGTTGAGTGAAGCTAATTTCAGTGTCAAGTTTATTTAAAATTTTCAAATATTTCTAATGTAGGTACTGTGAAGCACCATCAGTGTATCCCATAATATATGGAAGGGTCCACAGGTACAGTTGATTACCAGCAGGAGGATGGAATTCCAGGGGCAGATCAGAAAATCTTGAGTATATGGAGAGAAGGAAGTGGAGGAGGAGGAGGAAGAGAGGGTAGTAGCTAACGTTTATTGACAGTTTGCCATGTGCCAGGCCCTGTTATAAACATTTTGCATAATTAAGTCATTTAAAACCCACAACAGCCATATGGGGAAGTTACCATTATCCCAATTTACAGGGGAGTCTGGTACAAAACAGAGCAGGTTGTCCTGTGGTCCGTGCAGTCTGACTTGTTGGACTCCGGAACCCCCTTCTCCTTCTCCTTTTTCCTTCCCATTCTGTTTATACCTCATAAATTCAAAACATTGTTGATAAATGTTAAATATTTCTAAATATTAGATATTAAAATATGGTTTAATTAAGAGTAATTTATTCACTCATTATTAACAAAATTTCGTGAACCATTATTATGTGACAGACACTTTTTCAACAGTAAGTATCAGGAAGCCTTGAATGGTCAAAAACGAGGTGATGATCATTCCTGATTTCATCCTTGAGGGGCCATGCTGGTTGTTTTCTGCCCTCACGGAAGTAAGCCTAGGTCTTTGATAGGCCTCAAAAGAGAATGTCAGTAAGATAGACAAGTCCGTTTTTTGCTGATACTAATACTTCTCAGAGCATAACGTTGGGGCAATGTTTTTCAAAATTAAACAAAACTTTCCTTCACTGGTGTTAGGATGGAGAGAGATGAAATGAAGGTGGGAGTCAGACAGCCCTGTCCTACCACAGCTGCATGTGCAGCCTACTCCAACAGTCACTGTGTCTGCTTGGGCAGTTCTATTTTTCCAGTCACACCCGATAAAGGAGTTCACTGCCTTGAACCTACTCTGACTTCAAAGATACTACTCCAAATCCTCCAATGTTATTTGGATAAACAATTCCCACTCCCTGGAAGGGTCCCTTTATTCGTCATTTGTTTTTACTGTTGACACTTTTGGGTTGGTGATAGAGAAGGCTTTCTGGCTAGAAGCTTGAGGCTGTGTCTAAGACAAGGAAGCTAAGTCAATGGCAGAAAGTTTCAACTTGGTCCTACCAGCCAAAAAAAAAATTCACTTTTCCAGGAATTTAAGTGTCCTGTGTACACACTGACCAAAGAAGAGCAGGGATTATATAATTCTTCCAATATTATACTTAGGCAAAGTGGAGAATTGAAGTAGCATCCAGAATTCTGGTTTGGCAACACAAGTACTTCACAATAATGCAACACTATTCACATGCCTAGAACAGCCAGGCATATACTGGCATTCAGCAAATATTTGTGGAATAAATGAGTGAATAGAAAAAAATCTAGAAAAGTATCAATTGTAAATGTTGAAAGTAATTTTCATCTCTTTAAATAGCTTCAAATTCTGGTTTTTCTATTATAAATATATGTTATTTGTATAATAACAGTTCTTTAAAAATGTAGCCTAGAGGGGTGGGAGGGAGATGCAAGAGGGAGGAGATATGGGGATATATGTAATACATGTATATAGCTAATAGCTGATTCGCTTTGTTATAAAGCAGAAACTAACACACCATTGTAAAGCAATTATACTCTAGTAAAGATGTTAAAAAAAATGTAGCCTCAGTTTTCCAGGAAATTACTGATTTTAAGCTGTAGTGAGGGCAAAGATAGGCCTGGATTTTCCTGGCTTTATTATTGCCGAGCTCAGCTTTATTGTGAGTAGTATAGCTACAACCTTGTGGATAAGTTCCTGGAAGACTGGCCCTTTGCAGAATCTGGATCAAGTTAACACTTTCTAACCAGTGGGGAAGTAACTACTTGGTTCTCTAAGCAGAGTGCTTAAAAATCACAGAATGTTGGAGGCTGTCTTGCCCAGTTTTCTTAGTTTTCAGGTGAAGAAACTGAATGTAGACCAGTGGTTGCTTAGCCTTGAGCAAGCCAATGGTGAAACTTGTAGTAGGACTCACCTCTTCCAACTGTAAGCATATTTCCCATTTCACTCTATCAGTCACAAATCCAGCAAGGAACTGATGGCATACTTAAGTGGGTAATTGAGGAAAATTTAATAAAGGGATTATTTAAAAGGTGTGGGCAGAGTTAAGATGACCTGCAAAGGAAGCGAAGCATTCCAGGTCATGCAAAATGGAGAGCTGTTACATTCCTAGGCCTGAGGGAGGCAAGAGTGGGAGCAGTTATAGAACCTGGAGAGATTAGGGATATCGAGAAGGTGCCCGATATACTGGGGCCTCCAGTAGAGGGACACAGTGCATCTGCAGCAGCCTGAGGGCCTGAGAGCTGCCCAGCCTTATTCTTTTCCCAGCTAGAAGCCAAAGGTTAAGCAAGCTTATTGATTCAGTTAAAAAAGGTCGACATCCCAGGGCATAGAGCAGTGAGGAAAGATGGAGGGTGGATTCCAGGGGGCCTGTGGAAAATATCTATCACATTTGAGCTATAGAAGATAAACTGCATCCTATCTGCTCTCACTTCAGCTTCAAATTGTTAATAACCTGGACAATTGAGGTTACATTTTTGAAAACTATTATTATACAAATAATACATATTTAAATAGAAAAACCAGAACAATGCAGCTATTTAAAGAGATTGTAATTACTTTCAACTCTTTTTTGTTTAATTGGGGTATAGTTGCTTTACAGTGTTGTGCTAGCTCCTGCTGCACAGTGAAGTGAACCAGCCATATGCATATGCATATCCCCGCCTTTTTGGATTTCCTTCCCATTTAGGTCACCACAGAGCACCGAACAGAGTTGCCCGTGCTATATGGCAGGTCCTCATTAGTTATCTATTTTATACCTACTGATGTATATATGTCAATCCCAATCTCCCAATTCATCCCACCCCCCCTTTCCCCACTCTGGTGTCCACACATTTGTTCTCTACATCTATGTCTCTATTTCTGCTTTGCAAATAGGTTCGTCTGTACCACTTTTCTAGATTCCACATATATGCGTTAATATAAAATATTTGTTTTTCTCTTTCTGGCTTACTTCACTCTGTATGACAGTCTCTAGGTCCATCCACATCTCTACAAATGATCCAATTTCATTCCTTTTTATGTCTGAGTAATATTCCATTGTATATATGTACCACAACTTCTTTATCCATTCGTCTGTTGATGGACATTTAGGTTGCTTCCATGTCCTGGCTATTGTAAATAGGTGCTGCAGTGAACATTGGGGTGCATGTGTCTTTTTGAATTATGGTTTTCTCAGGCTATATGCCCAGTAGTAGGATTGCTGGGTCATATGGTAGCTATACTTTTAGTTTTTTAAAGAACCTCCATGCTGTTCTCCATAGTGGCCATATCAATTTACCTTCCCACCAACAGTGTAAGAGGGTTTCCTTTTCTACACACCCTCTCTAGCATTTATTGTTTGTAGACTTTTTGATGATGGCCATTCTGACTGGTGTGAGGTGATACCTCATTGTAGTTCTGATTTGCATTTCTCTAATAGTTAGTGATGTTGAGTATCTTTTCATGTGCATCTTGGCCATCTGTATGTCTTCTTTGGAGAAATGTTTATTTAGATCTTCCGCCTATTTTTTGATTGGGTTTTTTTTTTTTTATATTGAGCTGCATGAGCTGCTTGTGTATTTTGGAGATTAATCCCTTGTCAGTTTCTTCATTTGCAAGTATTTTCTCCATTCTGAGGGTTGTCTTTTCATCTTGTTTATGGTTTCCTTTGCTGTGCAAAAGCTTTTAAGTTTCATTAGGTCCCATTTGTTTATTTTTGTTTTTATTTTCATTACTCTAGGTGGTGGGTCAAAAAAGATCTTGCTGTGATTTATGTCAAAGCGTGTTCTTCCTATGTTTTCTTCTAAGAGTTTTATAGTGTCTGGTCTTACATTTAGGGCTTTAATCCATTTTGAGTTTATTTTTGTGTATGGTGTTAGGGTGTGTTCTAATTTTGTTCTTTTACATGTAGCTGTCCAGTTTTCCCAACACCACTTATTAAAGGGACTGTCTTCTCCATTGTATATTCTTGCCTCCTTTGTCATAGATTAGGTGACCATAGGTGCATGGATTTAGCTCTGGACTTTCTATCTTATTCCATTGATCTATATTTCTGTTTTTGTGGCAGTACCATACTGTCTTGATTACTGTAGCTTGGTAGTATAGTCTGAAGTCAGGGAGCCTGATTCCTCCAGCTCCGTTTTCTTTCTCAAGATTGCTTTGGCTATTCGGGGTCTTTTGTGTTTCCATATAAATTGTGAAATTTTTGTTCTAATTCTGTGGAAAATGCCATTGGTGATTTGATAGGTATTGCATTGAATCTGTAGATTGCTTTGGGTAGTATAGTCATTTTCACAATATTGATTCTTCCAATCCAAGAACATGGTATATCTCTCTATCTATTTGTGTCATCTTTGATTTCTTTCACCAGTATCGTATAGTTTTCTAAATACAGGTCTTTTGCCTCCTTAGGTAGGTTTATTCCTAGGTTCTTTATTCTTTTTGTTGCAATGGTAAATGGGATTGTTTCTGTAATTTCTCTTTCTGATCTTTCGTTGTTAGTGTATAGGAATGCAAGAGACTTCTGTGCATTAATTTTGTATCCTGCTACTTTACCAAATTCATTGATTAGCTCTAGTAGTTTTCTGGTGGCATCTTTAGGATTTTCTATGTATAGTGTCATGTCTTTTGAAACAGTGACAGTTTTCCTTCTTCTCCAATTTGGATTCCTTTTATTTCTTTTTCTTCTCTGATTGCCATGGCTAGGACTTCCAAAACTATGTTGAATAATAGTGGCGAGAGTTGACATCCTTGTCTTGTTCCTGATCTTAGAGGAAATGCTTTCAGTTTTTCACCATCAAGAATGATGTTTGCTCTGGGTTTATCATATATGGCCTTTATTATGTGGAGCTAGGTTCCCTCTATGCCCACTTTCTGGAGAGTTTTTATCATAAATGGGTGTTGAATTTTGTCAAAATTATGACTGGTACTTTTCTAGACTTTTTATTCAACCATTCACCTATCCATTCATTCATTTATTCATGCCACAAATATTTATTGAATGTCAATGTGTGCCTCCCTGTTCTAGGCATGTGTATATTGGAATAAACAAAATAGACAAAAATTCCTTCACTCAAGGAGCTAACACTCTACTGGGGAAGAATCCCAATAAACAACATAAATAACCAAAATGACAATATGTGATGTAGTGATTAAGTGGTAAGAAGAAAAATAAAGCAAGGGAAGAAATAAGAGTGTTATGGGGGAGGTTTTGTAATTTTAAATAAGGTAGCCAGGGATCCTTATGGGGTGTGTGAGTGTGTGTGTGTGTGTGTGTGTGAAAAAGAGAGCGAGCAAGCCAGCAATGACTGCCTGTTTGTAGGGCTTTTCCTCTGGGTAATTGTTGAGTGTTCAGATAATGGAGAGTGTAGGTGGTATAACTTCCCCCCTCCCTCGCAGTTTCAAAATGTCTCTCTTTAGATTTTTTTAAAGGGCAAAGCTTTCTCCACTCCTTATATTAACCATTAAAAAAGTGCTGCGGGGAATCCTCAGTGCAAGTTTATTAGCCAGATTCTTGGTGTCTGACCCTTTCTAGCTGGGTGCCTCGGGGGAAGTCACTTAACTTCTCTGAGCCTCAGGCTCCACATGTGCGAAAATGAGGGTTTTGGTGACAAGGAAGGAAATAAGATTAGATCTGAGAGGGACCTCATACCCAGCACACAGTTGATGGTCAATATATGGTGGCTTCTTTCCTTCTCTGGACAGAGCTGCCGAAAAGGCATGTTTTAGTAAAACTGAAGACTTGGGATCCACAGAATTGAGGAGTTTGCCAAACAGTCTATTAATAATAATAGCTGGCATTAATTGACCACCTATGTGCCAGGCAGAACTTTTACATGTGTGTCTCATTAAATCCTTGCAATTTAAGATGAGGCAATGGAGGCATAGACCCTCTTGCACAGCTGGTAGGTCACAGAAGCAAGGCTTGACTCCAAGTCTGGCTGACATCAACTTGTGCTCTCTTTACCAGATGCTGTGCTCTTCCTCTCCCCTGCCCTGCCCCCATGAGGAAGAGTCAAGGCTGGATGGAGCCAGAGTGTAGGGAAGGATTTTCTTATAATTTGAAAGCCCATGAAGATCTCTAGACTACCAGGTAAGGACCATTTATGACTCTGGAAAAACGTCTTTACTAAATACCATTAATTTAGTGGTTCTGAAAGTGGGGACCTGGGCTGATTGCCTGTGAATCGCCTTTTTTTTTTTTTTTTTTTTTTTTAATACATATGCTAGGACTTTATCTCTTGAAATTCTAGTTAAGTAGGTCTGGGGTAAGGCCTTGAGTGTCCATATTTTTCAACATCGTCCCGGGTGTTTCTGATTTCCAGCCAGATTTGGACACCTCCCTATGGCCCAAACTAATGATGCACCTTGCGACTCTTCTGTGCCCTTTGCTTGGTTGCCACCAGGATCATGAATTATAACTCTTCCCAATGGTAGCAAGCATGCTGGGTAATCTAATCCAGGCTTCATCTGAATCTTTGATGAAAGTACTGGGACAGTATTGCCTTGAAGCATCTAAATGGAGAGACTCCATCCTGGTCAGCCCACCAGTCAGTGTTCTTTGGCCATTGAGAGGACAGTCCATCAGCTGTTCTACCCTCCAGACCACAGCTTCCACAAGGACATTATGAGAGACCTTGTCAAATGCTTTGCTGAAATCAAGGTACACGATGTCTTTGCTGCTTCTTTCACTAAATGATCTAGAAGCCCCAACAAAAACAAAGTGCAATTGGTTGGCATAACTCTTTATCAGTGAACCCCTACTAGCTGCCAGTATCAGCAACTTCTTTTCCAAGGGCTCAGAAGTCTTCTTCTGAAAAACAGAAGAACCTACTCTCTTCTTTGTAGGTTTCCACAAATGTGAGCTGGAAAATGGTGCTCACATCAGTCAATTGTAAAACCAATTTGGGCCTCAAATGGCATCACTTAGGTCTTGATGCATTTATCTCCAGAACAAGGGCTATCGGCATGTCTAGGGACTTTGGAGAGAAGGAAGTGCTGGAATAACTCTAACCCAGTGGTGTTAAAATTGTACATTTGCCACCTTTCTTTGGTAATCAAGAAAGGAGAAAGCTATGTAGTCATTTATATTAAATGTAGATCACTTAGTTAGTCTACACTGGCAACCTCAGACCCACACCCATCCTATTGCTTTCTTGATGACGACAAATGGATCTGACCTCTCTCCTCCTCCATCACAGCAAACATGGAGTCAAAGTTCCTAACTGGGAGGGTTTTTTTTTTAATTAGTTTGTGTTTTTTATTTTATTTTTTAGAAGAGTTGATCTTTTCTTACTTTTGGGTCTAGTAATTCCCTGTGAGTCTTCAAATGCCCCAGTAAGTACTTTGAAAGTGAATTTTATTACCTTAAGGATACGGCTTAAACAACACTGTCCTATATATCGGATCTGTATGTTACCTTTCATCTTGGTGCTCATGTTTCTAGACCCTGAGTTAAACTTATTTGGTTTATTTATCCTGAAGTGTCCTATTTATATATAAAGATCAACACATTCAAAACTTATAGTATTAATACCACCTTGAAGAAGTATTCTTTACTTTAGTAATGGATTCACTATGTGATCCTTTAAGTAATGAACACAGCCAAGAAAATATATTTAAATCAATGCCCTCATTTTTATAACTGTGCATATCGTGTATGCCAGTGTATGCATGTAAGGATAGTCTTGTCATCATCCATTAGTTACTTTTCTTTCTCATAAATTAACAAACCTATACATTCTTCAGTCTTATTGTAATAATGGTTTTGAATTATTATTTTTTCTGAGCACTACATTTTAATCATTGGAGAACATGTAAAAATGTTGAAGAGTAAAATGATAGTCACCATCTATTGAGTGCATTTACATCAGGCACTGCTCTCTAAATGCCATACATGCATTAAGTTATTAAAACTACATATTACATTATGACATTATGATATAATTATTATTCTCTACCTTGAAGCATTTTGCTTTTCTTTCTTAACTATCACCCCAAATCTTATAACTCAGAGAAAGCCAGTTTTTTCCTTCCCTTGTAATAAAAAGAATTCTAATATATTAATAAAATACTTCCTCATTGCATTTTTTGCATCCTAAGTTTAACTTGAGTAGAGCTGCATGTATTAGTCTTTTATGTTAAGGTTGAAAACTTTTATTAAGGAGTGATATGAGATCTTTGTTATTAGCCCCAGGGTAGGATTTAAAGATGGCAGAGGGTTACTAAATTCATTCATTCATTTGTTCATTCTCATGACAAGAATTTATTGAGCACTTACTACATGCAGGACACTGTGGTAGACATTAGGAATACAGAGATAAATAACACACACTCTTCAAATTCTTATTCAACATCCATCACAACAAATTATCCAAGTGCAGTCTCCACTTAGGCCACTGGGCAAACATCCTGATGCATTTTAGAGGCAAGTTCCCTCTGCCCAATGCTGGCACCTTCTTCCCTGATCCTCCCTTATTCTTATCTGTGTACTATTCTTGAGGAGTACCTGAGTTTTTATTGACTTAGTTCATGCTCTATCATTCAGTCTGGATCCAAGGCTCTTGGTGGCACAGAATCCATTTAACCTCCCAGCCTTACTCCCAGAAGACTCTGCTAAGTGGATTCTTTGCATCTCATGCCGATGAAGTACCCAGTATTTTAGAGACAGAGAGGATTTTACCTAAAGACAGTGATGGTTATCTGACTCAGTGCAGATGTTAATTTAACAGTGATGCTCTCACCCAGGCCAGGGGTCATGACCCTCTCTTGGATGGTCTTTCTTCCAAACTGAGCAGATGGTCCAGCCTTGTGATTTCTCTGAAAAACTTTAAAAATACTGTTGTCTCTGAAGCTTCCTTCTACTTCACCCTTTGACCCAATGTTTGCAACTTAATTTGTAGGGACCAGTTCTTGTAAAATAGAAATGCCCTACTTAGGCTCTGATCTAAGATGTAAGTTGGATTTCCAGCAACCATGGAAATAATTAGGAGGGAGAGTGGTGGAAATAAAACCTCAAAGCAGCCAAACTGGCAGACATCAAGGCCATGCACTAAAGCCCATGCAATTTTTTCTGTTTAACAGACTTCTAGGCCTCGTGTGTTGTTTTCCTATTGCCGCTGTAACAAATCACCCCAAATTTAGTAGCTTAAAACAACACAAATTTATTGTCTTACAATTTTGGGGGGTCAGAAGTTTGAGAGGGGTCTTTCTGGGCTAGAATCAAGCTGTCAAAAACACTGCATTCCTTTCTGGAGGTTCTCAGGGAGAATCTCCTTTGCTTACCTTTTCCAGCTTCTAGCTTCCAGCTGCCTGAATTCTTTTGTTTGTGGCCCCCTTCCAATCACCAAAGCCAGCAATGGCTGGTTGAGTCTTTCTCTTATCAGATCATTCTGACACTGACTCTCCTGCCTCTGTCTTTCACTTCTAAGTACCCTTGTGATTACAGTGAGCCCAACCAGTAATTCAGAATAATCTCCACATCTCAGCTGATCAGCAACCTTAATTTTCCCTTGCCACGTAGCACAGTATATTCAGAGACTCTAGGAATTGGGACATGAACATCTTTGGGAGGCCATTATTCTGCCTTCCACACCCAGGCTCAACTACACATATCCTTAGTTCATGGTAATACAACTATGGTTATTTGATGTATGAGCTTTTAAAAGCAGGGAGCACTGAGTGGCAGACAATAGGCACAATAGCATCTACAATGGGAAATGAGAGCTGAAAGCCCAATGTCAAAAGAAGAGATCAGAACTGAAAATCAGCCACAGAACTAGCAAATCACAGAGGCTGAGGTCACAGAGAATGGGGAAAATTCTCTCTACCATGGTGCCTGGGGGGTGTTCTGTTCTATGACACAGAGCTTTAAACACTGTTCAAAACTGTAACCCTGCCTGAGTCATTAAGAAAATGTTTTTTTTTTTTTTAAAAAGAAAGAAAATGTTTTATTCAGTTTTAGAAACAAGCAGTGCACCATATTTTTTAAAAGAGGATTTTAAAAAATGAAACCATAAAACATCTAGAGGCAAATCTAGTGAATATTCATCTGATTTCTCAGTGAGAAGGATTTTCTAAGCATGAAAACAAAGGAAGGAATGAAAACAGAAAGGGAGCCATATTTTAATATAAATAGATATTAATGTTTACCTATTAAAAATAATAAGCCAAATTAAAAGGTGAACAGCAAGCTGCGAAAATTATTTGTCACAAAAATTACGTCAATAACCTTAACAGAGTTCACACAAATCAATGAGAAAAACATTAAGGCCACAAGAGAAAAATGGTATATTATATGTAGACAGTCCATAGGAGGACAAAATATTGGTGGTAAATTAGTATATGTAAATGTTTAAATTTACTGGTAATGAAAAGTGAAAACAGTTATGGCAGTTTTAACTTACCAAGTTCACACTGGTTTTTTAAAAATTGATAATATTTAATGTTGGTGGGGGCATGGTAAAATATCACTCTCATAACTTGCTGGGAGTATATAGATAGTACAAATCCTCTGGAAGGCAATTTAACACTATGTATCAAGAGCCTATAGACACATATATTTTGACATATTAATTCTACTTTTAGGTATTTATTCAAAAGAAATAGAGACAACTCTTTACGAAAAAAGATGTTCATCCTTATTTATAATAAAACAACTGATTTATCCCATGAAGGTAATGGTTAAATGAAGTATGATACATTTATATTACAGACTCTTACAGAGCCATTAAAATATATTTTCTTTCTTTTTAAAAAATTTATTTATTTATTTATTTATTTATTTATTTATTTATTTATTTATTTATTTATGGCTATGTTGGGTCTTCATTGCTGTGCACGGGCTTTCTCTAGTTGCGGTGAGCGGGGGCTACTCTTCCTTGCGGTGCGCGGGCTTCTCATTGCGGTGGCTTCTCTTGTTGCAGAGCACGGGCTCTAGGCACGCACACTTCAGTAGCTGTGGCACGTGGGCTCAGTAGTTGTGGCTTGCGGGCTCTAGAGCTCAGGCTCAGTAGTTGTGGTGCACGGGCTTAGTTGCTCCGTGGCATGTGGGATCTTCCCTGGCCAGGGCTCAGACCCATGTCCCCTGCATTGGCAGGCAGATTCTTAACCACTGCACCACCAGGGAAGCCCCAACATATTTTCAAAGAATGTTTAATGATATAGAAAATATTAAGTGAATTGTGTCATTTATTCTATATTAAAGCAGACATTTCATGCAGAATAAGGTTAGAGAAATTACATCAAATGCTAACAGAGTTATAGGTTTGTGAGTAACTTTTGCCTTAGTTTTTCTTTTCAAAATTTTCAAGCTTTTAAAAATAAGCATATGTTTACTTTTATACTCAGAATTATTTTGTTTTTCATAATCAAAAGTAAAGATGTATATACACTTTAAAAAGATTTTCAGATAAAATGGCTTAATTGTTTTGGGGTCTGAAGCTTCAGTTATGTAGACAATTCATCTATATGAAATCTTTTCTCGCAAAATGGTGGATAAGACATTGGTATACTTTGGAAATACTGGCCTACTTGAGTAAAAGATTAACTTCATATAATTTGGTTAAGTGTTTGGCTTATGACAGCATTTTCCCAAGTGTGTTTCAGGAAAATGGAGTACTTTAAGTTGTCTTGTGAGAAAAAGTATTTGGAGTTCAAATACAGTTAGAAAATACTATATACTGTATTCCCTTCTCAGAGAGTCACAATTCACATTAGCATTTTCAAGGCTCTGAAAAGTCCTTCAGGAATGAAACCTGCTTAGTTTTGTTTAAAGCAGAGTTTCTCAAAGTAGTACTTTTCAGAATTCTCTTGAGTAACACCTATTAATATCTTGCCACAAATCATGTTTCCTGTATGTTACACACTTTGGAAAATCGTGGGTTTAAGAAAAGATCAACTGACTCACTTATTTTAGCTCACAACTTTGTAGACTATGAAGCTAGATGATGTGAGTCCAGTTTGGGTGAACTTTTTAGGGACTGTCAGGGAAATTCTAGCTGGGAGGAGGAAAAGGTTATGATTCGGCAGACCTGAGGCTCTGTGTGGTAGCTGTATGCTTGGGAAGACTGGAAGCTCTTTCAAGTTACGAGGTTCCCCTGTCCTACATTGCATCACCAGCCCCAAGCCAGTGAATAGCTGCTTGCCTAGAGTCCTTTGACCTGCTGAAGGTTTTCCTTTCCAAGCACAGTATGCCCGATGGGGATGGGACTTTCCAGGCACCGAATCTGAAGGGAGACTGCATGTCCAACTTCCTGCTCCAGACTGCAGAATAATGTGCAATCCCTTAACACACCTGTTACATCTGAGAGGGTGTGATGAGAGAGTCCACTGCTAGAAAGTAAACCTTGTGTTAAAAGATAAAGAATACAGGTGGATTCTCAGATAGCATTCTTTAAGTGTCCTGTTATACTCCTGGAGCCTCTGCCTCTTTTCTCTGGCTTCAACAGACTCTCTCCTAGGAAGAGGTGGAAATGGGAAAGAGGGAAGGGAAGAGTCTGGTGAGAAACATATGCCATCCTACTTAGATTCACAGATCTTCCTATAACTCTAGGGTAGACAGGGAGCTTCATGACCATCTCATCCAGTGGCTTGTGGATATCTAGGGTATATTGGACAGAGTGACCTTTAGGGGGCCTCTAGATCCATATTTAACACTTCAACCACAGCAACTCTGCTTTTTAATATATTGGCGCTGCAGGTTAAAATTTTGAGAAAAGTCACCAGCTGCTAAAAGAAACAGTTGAAGACAATGGGTCTAGTCCAGCTGCATGCATGATTCTCTGCAGCAAGCAGTCATGCATCTTCTTTTCAGACCCCTCCAGTAACAGGGAGCTCATTATTATTCCATATTTGGTCGTATGCTATGTGAAACAGAAATCTGCTTCCCTGAGACTCGTACCCATTTGTTCCAGTTCTGCTTTCTGGAGACAGATAGAAATAGTTTAAACCAATTTCCAACTTTAAGCTCTACCAGGGCAGGGACTTTGTCACTTTTGTTCTTTGGTGCCTCTCTGGAACAATTCCTGGCATGCAGTGGGAGCTTAATAAATGATTATTGAATAAATGAATGAATGAGTACCTTCATGTATCTGTTGTAAGATTACCTAATGACTTGGGTCTTAAAAACTGACACAACCTAAGGGCTCATGTGATGACAACTTCAATGTCCCTCCTTGGCCTGTGTCTTCTCTGTCAAAGAAGTCTGGGATAGAGTGCCAGTATGCTAAGGTTCGTTGGGTGTGAGACAAGGACCTTTGGGATTTAACTTATTCTGCACAGTGTTTCTGAAAAAAAGCTAAAACAGGCACTGCATAAAAGCAACTTGATAACATGAGGAAAGCTGCCAGCCTCTTGTCAGGGAATGAAGTATGACCCAAGCATGAGGATCATGCGTACATGCCCTCATCATTGGTAGTCACCAATATAGTAGGAATTGAGAGGCACTGGAAAGTCCCACCAGCTCCCATGATAGGACCAGAAACTTCACCGCTAGAGAGTTATTCCCTTGGGTAAAGTATTCATATCTCCTCTAAATGTAAACACTGGTCTTATTGAATTGCCAGCACCTTGGAGTGAATTAAGTGATTGGGTTGTTTTCTTTAAGGATAAGAGGCCTTCAAGATGCTGAATTCTGGGGGAGAACTTCTCCGAGAGAGAAGAAGCAAAGGCAAGTGAGCTGGAGGGGGAAAAGAAAGTACATTTTGTTTGACTTGATACATGCGCAGGCCCCCTGCAAGCTACTTTGTTGTAGAAAAGGCAATTTGGGGCAGAACTTTAGCCTGGCTCCATATAAACCTTTTGAAACTGCAGAAGAACCCTTCTCCCACTCCACCCCACTGTTGTGAGTCTCCCATGTAAATTAAAGTAATGGAACCAGTGCACGCAAACATGCTGGAAGATGGATGCTGAATGCGTTCAAATGACTATCAGGCTGTTGGGGAAGGTGTCCAAGCTTGCCTGGGGCCATCCTCTCACCACAGAAGGGAAAAACCAATCCCTGACAAGCACAGGGCTGATTATTAGCCGTGTGATGAAGTGTTACTTCCTGTACAGGACATTCACAATTCTTGAGAAACTCTTTCTCAATCAGAGCGAGTGAGTTTTAGAAAATGAAGGCCTTTGTTTTCTTCCTCTATGTGTGTGCTCCCCGCTTCCCTGAACTTCCCCCAAATCACACACCCTACCCCAGAGGAAAGATTTGATTTGGGAGTGTGTGTGCCCACACTCAGGGGAGACAGTTAGAAAAATGCAATTTACCTGTCTTAATAGAACTTGAATGACCCATCCAGACATCTCTTCCATAGTCCTTTCAGCCAAATGTTGCTTTTTTTTCCTTTCCAGGTAATGCAAGTAATATCATTATCCATGTGGGGGTGTGTTTACTATTTTGAGATCACATTAACATTACTCATTTAACGATCTGCAATGTTTTGAAACCACTATGTCTCACCATGTCCCAGAGTGGGATTTTTTTCTCTACTATGCTTTGATTGATAAGGACCACCTATGACCGTGACCTTTAAGATGCACAATTCGCGGGGTATGAGATTGGGCGAAAGGAGGCAAAGACCACTCTGTCAGCAGGATTGACGTTGACTCCTGTTCAGCAAATGCAGTGCACACTTCATGGCAGGTTGGATGCTTTCTGAACTGGTGGAGGGCTCAGGAAGCTGTGCTGAGCTGCTCAGACTGAGCAACTGAGACTGCAACTTGACGCTATCAAAGGCGGCTTCTTGGATTTTCAATTCTGGTTGATTTGAAGGATAATGAGGCACTGTCTTCTCTTACTGATCAAACACGGAATAAATGCCTGTTTCATGGCAGGCCCTGCACACTGGAGCGAGGGTAAAGACAAATAAGTTGTCATTCCCACCCTTAAGTTTTTCAGTCTAGCAGAGAGACAGACATGTAAATAAGTGTGGTAGATACCTGACAGAGATATACTGTGGTAGATCAGAGAAAGTAGTCAGCTCTCTGAGGAGGGGGAGAGGGACGGGGCCTTTGTTAATAATAGGCACTTGTCTAGGTGGGAATGAGATGGAAAGGCAAATGGAAAAAAAAAAATCTGTTTGCATTTGCAAATATATGGAACAGCATGGAAAAGTATGGAGCAGCATGATGCTTTGGGGAACATCTAGAAGCTTGATGCCCAGGATATAAGTTGTAGAGAGGGAAGGGAGAATAGTAGTAATGAAATACAGCAGTCAAATCAAAGGGCCCCTGGCAGGCTCTGAAAATGTGTTTTTATTCCACCGTGTAAGCAATGGGGAGCCAATGGCTAGGCTTTAAGTAAGGTAGTGACTTACCAGAGTTTCATTTTGGAAAGATCACTTGGGTATGTGTGGGGAGAATGGGTCAGAAGATGGCAAGACAGGAGGCAGGAAAACTAGTTGAGAGGCTATTAAACGAATTCAAGAAAGACGTAAGAATTGCAATTAAGGCAGTGGGTGTGCGGATTAGAGAAAGTTTTGAAAGATATAAATCCCAAGACCCAGTGGACATATAGCAGGGGCGGGAGTGGAAGTTAAAGGAAAATGAGAAATCTAAGATGACACCCAGAGTTCTGGTTTGAGTGACTACAGATGATGTGGAGAGAAGAGGGTGTAAGAGAGAATTAATTCAGTTTTGTGCATGTTGAATTTGAGATGCCTGTGGGATATCCAAGAGGAGAGGCACAGCATGCAGTTGGTTATGTGGGTTTGAGGCTCAAAAAGTAGGTCAGAGAGGACCAGAAAAATATGAAAGTTTGTTTGGATGTTGGTGGTAGTTAAAGTCATGGCAGAGGATGGCTATATCCTGTGAGAAGGACAGAAAACCAAGGATAGATCCTTCAACTCATCAACTGAAAGCAGTGAGCAAAGAAAGAGGGGCCAGGAAGGGAAACTGAAGAAGGGAAAACTGTGGCAAGGAAGGTAGGGAAGAGGGTTTCGAGATGAAGAGACTGGTTGACAGTGTCATATCCTTCAGGGAGGCCAGGGAGGTGGAGACTCACCCACTGGGTAAGGCATCCAGTGATCTTGAAGGAGAGCAGCTACAGTGGGGCTACAGAGGGGCAGTAGGTGTGAGGTCAGATGAGAGTAGGTGGGGAGCATTCAGGTGTAAGGAAATGGAGACTGTGAGTGTTGACAGTGCATTCAGAAGGTTTGCCTGTGAAAGGAGAGAGCATCAGCAAAATACTTAGGACTACTAATTTTGATATGACTACCGATTTTGTCTGGAAGTTATTTTACAAGCAGAAATGCTAGGGCAGCCTGATGAGACAGGAAAGGTTGCAGACTTTTCAACTACGGAGCACTTCCCACTGTGTTCAAGGCCCTGGGCTGGGTACTTTTGTATCATAGTCTTGAGTATTTTTCTTTCATCTCATTCTTTCCTTTTCCTCCATGTTTGTTGCTGTCCTCCCCACCCCGCTTCCTGATTCTCGCTCTATTGTAACTAGGCTTGCTCCTTGAGGGCGTTTGAGGTCTTGGTGCAATATTAGAAGTACAAGACTTTCTCAAAATATTTGAATAAGCAAGGCTAAAAATAATAAATAATAAATGTTAAACAGCAATAAATAATGTCATTAAACCCTAGTAAACTGTTAAAAAGAATGTAGGCAAGAAAGCTGTCAGAATGGAAGTTGGGGTGCAGTCCCGACCATGTCAGGAGAGCAAACACAGAAGCCCAGGGTGGCCAATATGTGTTTTAGGAGGTTGTGGTGCCTGGCATCCATCACACAGTGTTAGCCTGCCCCTGTGTTGTTTTTAACAGCATATCCTAAACCCAGCCGCTTCTAATTGTATAATTGTAGAGTTGTAATCACCTATTTCAAAGAGCTGGGAGCCTCAGACAACTGAAAAATCAAAATGCAGATGTGACAACAATACCAGAGACACACCTTCCTGAGTGCAGAGGTGGTGAAACAAAAAAAGTAATGGGTGGAACAACTGTCAGGGTTTCCAACTTCTCTGATTTGGAAGGAGTCATTAGGTAAATAAATAGCACACTCCCACTCACTCCAGCAGAAATCAGAATGGCCCAGTGGGTAAATCAGGAGTTGTAATAGAAGTTGTAATGTTTCCGCATTGAGGTTTCAGTAGGACTCAGGATTCAGTGGGGCCCTTGACAGTTTGTGAAGTAGTCCAAGTTGAGGCCTTCCCATCTCTTCTTCTAGCATCCTTCTTCCCTCCTAGACAATGACTTTTATATTACAAGCTCAGAGTAAGTACCAGGCACTGAACATATTCATTCATTTGCATCTTGCAACTACCCTACAGGATGGATACTATTATTATCCTTATTTTACAGATAAAGAAACTGAGGTTTGGAGGATTAAGTAACTTGATCAAGACACATTGCTAGGTGATTTAGATGTGTCTGACTCTTATGTCCGTGCTTTTAATCACTTAGCAGTAAAGCTACAGCCAAGATATAATCTTTGAGTTTTGCCCTCAGTTGGCTATTATTTCCTTTTAGAGCGTTACTCCTCGCAAAGTTTTTTTGGGACTGGAAAAGGCTTCAAGAATCTTTAATGTGACACAAGTCACTTCCTGCTTTGATATATAATGCATTCATGAAAAAAGTGAAAATCAAGGGTACAGATATCAAGCAAGAGCCACAGATTCTATCTGGTTTGGTTAAGATGGAGGAGGACTTCCAGAGGAGGACTTTTACTTATTTAAAAAATAATTATAAAAGTGCTAACTATGCTTTGCCTTCTGGACACTATATTTGGCACTACAGTCCCAGAATTTTACCCATGCTCTTTATTTTATTTATTTATTTATTTATTTATGGCTTTGTTGGGTCTGCATTGCTGCACGTGGGCTTTCTCTAGTTGCAGCGAGCGGGGGCTACTCTTCCTTGCGGTGAGTGGGCTTCTCATTGCGGTGGCTTCTCTTGTTGAGAACACGGGCTCTAGGCACGCAGGCTTCGGTAGTTGTGGCATGAGGGCTCAGTAGTTGTGGCTCGTGGGCTGTAGAGCGCACAGTAGTTGTGGCACATGGGCTTAGCTGCTCCGCGGCATGTGGGATCTTCCCGGACCAGGGCTCGAACCTGTGTCCCCTGCAAAAGCAGGCAGATTCTTAACCACTGTGCCACCAGGGAAGTCCCACCCATGCTCTTTAATTTGTTCTTTTTATTCATAATTGAACATACAGTCAACCTCTCCTCCCTTGAGTATCCAATCACAGCTAAAGACTGGCCACTTGTAGCATACCTAATGATTTCTATTTTTGTCTTAATTTTATTAAATTAATGAGGTCTCTCTGCTTATTTTCACTAACACCAGCACTTTCTTTTTCTGTTTCCCCCTCATTTTTGTAAATGAATATTTGAATATTCAGACAATTGCATGAATCTTCCGTTACCAAGGTGGTGCTGTTGTCAAAACTGAACAGTTGTTCATCTCCGTTTTGGGGAACCCCCTAGTGTTCTTTTGTCAAATAACGAATGAACTTATGAACTCAGTGTGTGAAAAATAATTTAGGGGTAGGACTGTCTATGGCATTAAAAGTGTTGTCTATAAGATAGTTAACATACGACAGTCAAAGGACTGTAAATAGATCGGTTTAAGGAGGGCTTAGTATGTGTGCTTCGCCATGTGCAAGGCTTTGGGAACACTAAGAATGGCCTGCCACTCCATGGTCCTTTTAAATGAACCTGATTATTAAGGTGATATTTGGGGTTAAGAGGAATGGTGCCAAATTTCTTTGGCCAAACTTTCTAGGTGACTGCTGCATAGTCTCTTTGAAATAAAGGGCTTCAACACACATTTATTAAGAAGGTACTAGGTGCTGGGAACTAGCCCAGCTGAGGACAAAGAGATATGGTGATGATCCCTAAGGATCCTTCAGACCAGTAGGGAAACAGATAAATAGATAAGCCCATTACAATGTAGTAAATGTGTTGATCGAGTATAAACAGGGTGCTATGGGACCATAGGAAGGACTCCCAGATCATCCTGAGAATTTAAGGAAGTCTTCCTGGAAGAGTCCTGAAGACCAGGTAGGAATTAGCCAAGTATGGGGAAGGAGAAAGGATGTTTTAGATAGAAGGAATAGCATGAACAAAAATGCACACATGCATTTAGGGTCATAGTTCTGAATCTCTATGAGACAGAGAGTGGGAGATGAGGTTGGAGAATTGTAGAAGGACCAGGTCATGCTAAATACTACATGAAATGTCTCATGTCACTGCATCGAGGAGTGGACCATGTATAATACAAATGGCTCCTCGTTCATTATTTGTTATAGACATACTGGAGTAATTTTTGGTTTTTCCTCAAATATAACTAAAACCACCTTCCTACTTCCATGATTAGCCAAGTTTGGAACTCTTTGAGTGAACCCTGAAAAAAAATGCAAACATAGAAAAATACTGCCACCTGGAAGAGCAGTTATTCTCCAAGGATTATAACACACAAACTAAGTTTCTAATGAGGCTTCAAGAAATGAAGAGAAGTCAGTTTTTCCCTAGCTATAATCCTATCACTAGACCAAGATTCACCGGGGTCAACTTTAGACAGATTCATCCCACTGCAATGGGAGAAGTAGATTATGGTAATCATATCCATGATTATAGTAATCATGATCTCCAGTGGTCTTTTACATGAGGGGAGTATCTATCTCAGCCCTTTTCAAAATACTTGAGCTGTAGCTGGAACTGTTTAACACCTCTGACCCCCCTCCTAGGACTGCCCAGCAGACCCCCTCTTGTTAGCATTCTCCATCTCACTGTTCCTTACTCAGTATTTGTGGTATTCCACAGCTCAGCTCCCCAAATGTATTTTTTAACAGGTTCATTGAGATATAATTCTCATATCATACAATTTACCCAACATCCCTCTGATGTATTTACAGAGTTGTACATCTATCACTACAATCAATTTTAGAACATTTTCACCACCTGAAAAAGAAATCCCATACCCTTTAGCCATCACTGTCCAACCTCCCATGCCCCTCAGCCCTAGGCACCACTTGCTAATCTACTTTCTGTGTCTATAGATTTTCCTATTTTAGAAATTTCATATAAATGGAATTATATAATATGTGGTCCTCTGTGAATGGCTTCTTTCATTGCTTACCTTTTGCTTAAATTAACTGTCACGTACTTATTTGACCTCAAAATCTTGTCCCTGGATACTAAATGGGTATTTTCCTCTTGGCTTCATGCACCATATTATCCCAACCCTGGCTAGATGCTCTAAGCAGCTTGAACAGCTACTTACTTAGCCTGTCATCAGAGTATAGGAACTAGACAAGTCGGGGCAAAGGTAGGACATGGCAGGGGCATGTAACAGGGAATTGGACAAGTTCCCCCCCCCACAAGTTGGCCCCAATTTCTCTTTCCCTCTAGTTGACTTTCTGCTGCTGTTGCCCAAAGGCATGCAGTGAGAATGGTGAGTGGGGAAGAATGTCCTCCAAAATGCGTACCTTGAAGGTGACAGCATTTTTTCTTTTATTTCTCTCAGCTATTTCTACTCCATTCTTTCTCACAGTCCAAGTTCAGTTGACTGGTTATAATCAGATGTGCCTGACTGTTCTGGTAGCTGCATGGGCAGCTCAGGGAGCATCCTTGGTCTGTGACCAGCCCTTTCCCTTGGCACACCAGAGAATTAAGAGAAAAGCTGGAAAAGGTGACCCCTCCCCACCTCCCTTCACCTCCCTTCTTTTACCTTTGGAGCACCGAAAGAGACTATTTTACAGATTACAACAATTTACTGAAAACAGTGCACCTCTTATTTCACTGAGTTCCCTTGGGGATCATCATTTCAGTTAGATCCATGAATCCTCTTTACATATTTATCTGCAAAGACTGTAGAAAATGCTTTGTCATCGCAAAGAGGAGGAAATCTTTCTTGCGTTTACTATCTGCAGGTAGGATGAGGAACAACTTTCCTTTGATGTCACATTATTTCTTTTAAAGAAGGCATTGACTACACAGGTTGTAGCCTGGATGGTGATGTGGAATACCTTCAGATATTTCATCCTCCCTGGTTATATCAGTTAGCCAGGAAATACAGCAGTGACTAGACATGAGGGACCTTATGATGAGGTTGTGAGTTCAGACATCCCCAGTGTCGGGCTTGTGCAAAGAGGAAACTGGGAGGAGGAACTGTTCATCAGTACCCATCCTCACCCACGCGTCTATAATTACCAACAACGGTTGCAGTGCAACCCAAAAACATAAACATGATGAACTGTCTAAAGCCCAGGACTCTATTTATAGTCTCTACAGACCTGCTAATAGCCCTAATACCATCCTTGAAACAGAACCCACATTGGGAGCAGGGGGCAAAGGGGCGGTCTCTGTTGTGAGATGAAGTAGTAACTTTGTACCTCCAGTTCAACATGGTCCATGTATGAATGACTGTCAAAAACATCCAACAATTCTGAGAGAGGCATACCTCAAAATAAACATTTTCCTGGGAAGGGCAGACAAGAACATACAGCCAAAGGATTTCCAACTCAGACTTGGAAATTACAGGGTTTAATTGGAAGGCGTGACAGGGCACGTCATCGTTGTTTGGACATTTGACCTGAATTGTGTTTGTTCAGGCAAGATAGGAAGTGGTCAAGAAGAAGTGTGACACAGTGGAAAAAGCAGGGGTTGGGAGTCAGTTCCACATTTAGCTGGGTGGCCTTGAACAAATTTCTAGATTTCTCTGAACCTCAGTTTTCTCCTCTATAAAATGGGACTACTAAAAATATCTACCTCATAGGGAGCTGTTAGCATCACATATGGCATATAGATCCTCAAAACTGGAGTTTTTTTATGAACATAATTATTCATAATGCATTATTATAAATCAGGATTTCTTAAAGATTTGTCCCATATAACTCACAGTTGGTAATTCTCTCATGTTTTTGAGATGGTCCATATTATTAAAAAAAAAAAGAAACTTTAAAGAACTGAAGGATATTTTTAGAAGTTCTTCTCCTACATAACTCCTACAAAGCTATTTCAGACTGTTGAAAATAATGTTTGCTCTATATGTATATTCAACATTCAAAGATAATATTTATTTATATAGTGTAGTTGCAAATTCCATCTCTTTGCACACTTTAATAAGGAGCAATCCATTTGATAAGATTAGTAAGTGATATTATGTCTTTTAATATTCAGGAAAACAAAACATAGAAATTCTATATCTTGGTAAAATTTTATTAAATCTACAGAGAATCAGAGAGCTCATTGCAACCAATCTCCCCCCACCACCAAAATATTATCTACAACATCCCTGAGATGTGGGCACTCAGCTCCTGCTTGAACTCTTCAAGAATTAGGGATCCAGAGGCAATCCATTCCATTCTGGGGGCCACTGAAATGGTTAAGAATTTCTTCCTTCTGTTGAACCCAACTAGATCTCTCTGTTATTCTCATTTATTGGTCCAGTTTATCCCTTGGGAACAAAACAGAACAAACTCTTTCCTCTACATGATGGCCCATCAAACTTCAGACGAATGAGACCAGGGCTCTCCAAGTCTTTTCCTCTCCGGGCAAACATTCTTGGCTCTCTCACATAGCCACAGGAAAACTCCTGATCTCTTGCTCAGTTAAATTCCTTTTTGGTGGGTTTATTTATTTTTTATTTTTTGAGCATTATAGTCACTCCTTTCCTTCTCTTTCAAGCTGCTTTTGATTCTCTATATGTGGACTGAATGCAAGTGTATAAACTACATGCAACTGTGTTTTCCCCTCTGTCCCTCAACTACTTTGAACCACTCCGTTTCCCTAAGTTTGTTCTTGCATGTTAGGGAATATAGATCTCATTTTGCTTTCATATTAATCCAAGCTAAAAGTGGTTTGGAGGTAAATCTGCAGGAAAAAAAATCATGTAGGGCATTCCAAAGTCAAAAAGAAATTAACTTTTAATTATCCAGCTTAGGGTTTTCTAAGTGAATACAGATGATTATCCATGTGCTCTTGAGAGCATCATATACATTTGTATGTGAACATGTATAAAACCTATAGCCACGAAGCCCTATACTACAATCATTGCACCAGGACCAAATTGATATTCACTTTTTACTTCTCAGATGATCCTAGATATGATGATAATAATAGTAGTAATAATAATAACAGCAGCAATGACACATAACTTTCTGAGAGTTTGCTACCTCTTAGGCACCATGTTAAAAACCCTATCTTTTTAATACCAAAAAAATTACATGTTAGATGTTATTATCCCCATTTACAGATGAGGAAGATCAGGTCTTCGAATGTTGAAGTAATCTTGCCCAGGGTCCCAGGGTGAGTAATTGGCCACTGTCAGTGTCAGGATCTGAGCCATGATTGTCTAATCCCAAAGTCCAGGCAACTGGATTCCAAGCAGCTGCTGTTTGGTTATTTAAAGTCAGAATGGCACAGACAGGAAGAGCAGGAATACTGCAAGGATTCATTAAACCATGGATTCAAAGAGTGTGTCATTACCATGCCCAGCTGGACCGAAGAGAAAGGTACCCAGGGCCAGAGTCTGGGACCACCAGAGGATCCCCGACACAGGTGTAAGGGGCACAGCCCAGAGGATGAATCCAGAGAGGGCTCAGTGAGGAAGGGATCCTAAAGGAAGGGGTTTTTCTGTTTGTTCAGAGCACAGAGTCACATACACCCATGGCTGGGCCCTGCTGTTAATGTCAGCATATGCACACTGGAGGTATCCATTTACAGACCATGGAGGGGTCAATTGCAATTCCTTCTTATCTGGTACTTAAAGTCTCAATTGTCAGTGTCCACCAGAAAGTTTAGCATACGGCTGGTGTGCTGCAATACCTTTACAAATTGGGCTCAAAACAACATTTTGTGAATTAAATCACACTTAAAATGATCTCGGATATGTGGGTCCTTAATAATATTACTTATAATAATATATACTATTACATAATAATAATAAACCATTGTTAATTATTTTGTAAAGTAAATAATTACTGAGAAGTCATCCCCAAATTTCTTTTTAAGAGCTAAATATTAATTTTGATTTTCAGATCACCTCATGTTCACTTCACATAGATTTTAGTATCTACTTCAAACATAGCAAAAATAATATACAAGCAAAGAGGCACAGGAACTCCTGTGATAATCACTTATATTCTGATGTCTTTTTTGTTTTCAGTCTCTTTCACATACATTCTCATACATCTGGTGTGAATTAAGTAGTTCAAACTAATACGGGTAGAGTGTTTTGAAGTTCATGAAATTGTTCCCTATCACCACTCTTTGTTAACAGAGAAGGAAAAATGAAGCTCAGAGAAGTAACTTAGCATTGTTACCCAGCTAGTAAATGATGAAGTCAAGATTTTCATCCACTCATGTTAAATCTAGCATATAATGCAACTTTTAAACTCAAACAATAGATGATTTTTGAGCTATTTTGAGGGAAATTGTAATTGACATTTAAAGATACTATATCTCTTAGCAACCACAGAGTTTCATGGAATTCGTTCAGGATTCACACCCTGAACCAGGCCAGCTAACAGTAAACTGTTGCCCTGCCAAGGTTCCCAGGGACCCTGTGGCACCCAGCATATTTGCTGTTTCTGAGTAGATAGAGAGAGGAGATGACTAATGGGCACGTCATCAACCAGAAATGGACAGAAAATTCTTGCCCTTTTCTTGATACTGAGTTGACCAGTGTAGTCAGACCACTAGAAGGGCAAGAACAAACCCTAGTTCACAACCCCAGAGGGAGGGGTAAAGTGAATTTCAGACGCTATCTCTTAAGACCTCTCACACCCAAGCACTGTGCTATTCTAAACAGTCTGTTCTTTTCTGTGCAACTAGGAAAACATTGCTTGCTCTTTCAGTAACAGAAGTTTGGACATTTAAATGAGATTTTTGTTTACCCCTCTCTCCTGATCTATTTTATATTTCTTTGTATATTTATTCATTTATCTTTGTACAAACAAAATAAACATCATAAAGGCAATTTTTCCTAAAGAGAAAAACTACAGCTGCAATCTTACCATCCTAACTCATCAACCAGTTTCATTTTGGGAGTTTTCAGCAGGTGTGAGTGTGTACACACCATGCTTCTGTAGATACAAAGTGGGTGTCTGCCTTTGTGTTTCACTTAGTATTAGGATGAAAACAACCCTCATGCTTTGAGCACACTTTCTAATACCTTTTTACTGATCCTTAAAATGTAACAATGATGTGGGATACTTGTAGCTTGTGTTAATGCAGATGTTAAAGCCACAAAGATAAGAACTTCAGGGAAAATAAAAGATCTAACTTGGTGAGAGAGTTTACTTACCCAGATGGTGGTCCTACCATCAGACAGATTACAGACCCGCCAGGGGGTCATTCACAAATGGCAAGAGCACACTCAGCAGTCAGGGCAGGAGCCCTACTTTGTGCAGGCACAGTGATGGGCACAGGCAATAACAATACATGGAAGGCATGTTTCCCTGTTCTTGGGAAGTTCAGAATCTAAAGGTGAGGACAGATGTTGAAATTAATTGTTTCAATTCAGTAAAGAATAGAGGGCAAGGAGAGGGCTACGGCCCTCTAAAGAAGGCAGTAGTGACCCCAGAGACTCCAGGAAGTCTCCTCAGAGAAGGGGGCATTCAGGGGAGCTAGTATGAATATGGGCGTGTTTGCTCTGCTAGGAATATTTCCCTAAATAATGCTTCTCTTCCTGTTCTGTCTCTTCTATCATTCCCCATTTGTCTCTCCTCCCCACCCGTCTCCCCAAGACTCTCCATTCTCTGTTGGGGAAAGATGGCTTTACTTCGAAGACTAGTGGAAAATAGTCTAAACATTGTGAAGGCCTGCCTAAGATGCTGCTTTCCCTGGCTTCTACTCTTTCTAGAGGCCCATTAAGTTCTTGCTGTGGTGGTGGTGGCAGTTGTTTTTGAAAGCCTTCTCCTTCCAGTTTCTGTCTGCTGTGAGCTGTATGTAAGGCAAAGACACAGATAATGTTGACAAAATGCTTAAGAAAGCCAAGTGGTGATACCGTCTACTGTAAGAGGAATATAAACTTATCACAGATTAGTATATAATTGATTGTGCTTCCAAAACTGTGAATTGATTGCTCTTTCCCTTTGAAGGCTTCCACCTCCAGAGATCAGAGAAGACAAACTTTTAATATGCTTTTCTCTGATTTGGACTCTAGAGGAATGTACAGTCTATGGTCCAGACCTGTGACCT
The DNA here is from genome assembly GCF_964341445.2 of Mesoplodon mirus. Lineage (NCBI taxonomy): Eukaryota > Metazoa > Chordata > Mammalia > Artiodactyla > Ziphiidae > Mesoplodon > Mesoplodon mirus. Next base: position 107,772,006 of record NC_138977.1, read on the forward strand.
CCTGCTGAGACACATCTATCGTGAAGGCAACCAGGTGTCCCCTCACCCTCCTGCAGAACACTGGGAATATCACCCAGATAATCAGATAAGGCAGCAAAGCCTAGAGAGTTGAGCACAGAAATGTTTTATTGGCTCCTGCTCTAGCCCCAGTCATCGTCAGGCTCATCTCTCCATTAACACCCCTTAACAACTTCTGCTTCAAGTTCCCTCATTCAGGTTATCTCTTTCCTTGATGGCTTCCCCCCCACTAATAAACAAGTTTGGTTTTATGTATCTAAAGTGTTCCTCCGTATAGGCAACCAGGAGATGCACTTATTTTCAAGAGAGAGTGAGTCAAATGGTGGCCCTGCAAAATATTGCTCACGTACTCTGCCTAACCTCCCATCCGTCTCTCCCTCAAGACCCCTCAGTATACTCCTCAGCTCTTGAGATCTTGAGTGTTAAATTCTCAAATGGAAAGGGATTGCTGTCTTGCTGCCGCTGGTCTGGTTCCAGCCACCTCCAAATAACTTTCTGGTGCCAGCCCACTGCCTCAGGACCTGCAGTTCTCCATCAGAGCCTTGGATCGAATAAGACACAGGCAAGATCTGATGCCTTCACTTGTGCCCTTTGAGTTGCTCTCTGCTCAGACTGGGGCCCCTTCCTGTAGCTGCTCTGCTACTCCAGTACTCCACACTTGTGAACAGGGTGTGTGAGGGGCAGGGGAGAACGTGCCTCCATTGTTTTACAGTGTTTTGAATTTTTTACGTGCATTTTGAGGACCCATTTGAGTCCAGGCCCACATGCCACCTAAGAGAGACTTCCAAAATACTTTCCACTCAGCCAGTAAATTTTGCACACTTATTGAGTTATTTGAGACTACTTGATTTTTTGTTTGTTTTTTAGTTTTTTGGCTAGCAAATCCTGTTGTTACGCAGGTATAACTCGGTGCATAGATAAAATAGAAACTCAACAAATGTTAAACTCAGCAAATGTTAGATGAGAAAGACAGACAGAGGGAGAAAATGTGAAATAATACTGTAAGATAGTCATATTAATATCTTAATGAGAAAGACAAGGTAACTGATGCTTGGAAAATTTAATTCACTTGCTTTGTGGCAGAGAGACTGCAAAAGCAGATAGACCTGGGGGATTTCCTGGCTCTATCACTTTCTAGTTATATGATATTGGTCAAGTTGCTTAATTGCTCTCAGCCTGTTTCCTCATCTGTAAAATCTATACCATATGACTATTTGAATTAAATACGATAATGCATGCAGGAAAACTCTGCACAGTGCATGTCACATAGTTAGAGCTTAACAAATATTGTTGATCATTATTATTACAGAAGTTTTCACATTGAGTATTCAATGGAACCATATCTGATTCCAAAACCCTTGGGTGGCTTCTATGAGGCCACATGTGCGGCCATCCTTCCTTCCTCTCAGAATCCAGTTCTAAGAAGCTGATGCGTCACTGCCTGCTGAATCACTCCTGACAAGGATCTGGCTATGAATGACATGTGCTTCTAGCTCTCCGGTTGCCTGAGTCTTGCCTCTCCAGAAGCTTGGGAGGTGGCTGAGGAAGTCCACAGGCCTTGCCACCAAGATTGCTCTGGAGGGCCCAGCAAGGACCACAGGGGCTGTTCCATGCCAGGCTTAGTGGGACCTTGCCTGGGGAATGGGGTCAATGTAGAGGTGAGGGGCTGCATACAACATAGTGTTTAGAGAAGGAAAATGGGAAACCAACAGAAGCATTTTCCACCTAAATCACAAGGCCATGCATATCTTCTGAGTGTTCACCTATAGCAGCCATAGAAGACATCTAAGTATTTCCAAGGATGTAGAGAAAGGCGGTTAAAATGATCCAGGGCACAGATGGGGGCTTGAGGAAAAACTAAATAATGAGAATCTCTCAGTCCATAAAGATGATGATTTATATGGCCAAAATCTAAAATTAAAAAAAAAAAATTTTAAGCAAAAAGAAAAATTGGGAATACAACCACAACACATCACATCACCAAATGACAGAGTATTAAGATGAGAGAAAAACCATTTAAACCTCCAGCACATAGTTAAAGAAAACATAAGGAAATGTCAAACTGTGAAATGCATAAGAAAGAGACAATGAACCTATTGCTTTTAAAATGGCATAGTTCAAAATACATTCTTTAATATTTTTACCCTGCCTGTTTCTAAAGAAAGAATTTGAAGCTGCAGTTCAAAATGAAAACGATTTCAGGAAAAACAAAATGAGGTACTTGTTTCTAGACCATCCTGAAGTGCAAAAGGCATTTCAATCCTTGGAGGTCCCCCAGTGTTCGGGCCCCACATTGCTAGATACCAGGCAGCTGAAATAAAGCTTGCTGAGTGCCTCCTCCAGTCTCAGTTACAAACAAGGAAGCTGAGGACTGGAGAGGGGAAGGAATGCTCTGAAGAGCCCAGTTAATCAGTGTATCAGTCAGAGTCCAACTGGGAAAAGAAAAACCATGCAGAATGGAACAGAGGGAATTTTATTCCGGGAACTGGCCAGACAAATGTTGGGTATGCAGACAAGCCAACAGGAGCCAGCCAGTGAGGCAACCCAAGATTACCACGAACAGCTGAAAGCCAGAGAGGAAAAGGCAGAAGACATAGAATTGCAAGAGCCTTGGGACCATTTTCCTAGTAGAAGCTGGCAACTTTGTCCTATGGGAGCTGGTACCTTCACAGTTGTAGATTGTAGCCCTGGGTGTTGCCTGAGGCAGAGAGGAAGGAGGAGAAATACTCTGGCTTCCCCCCTTACTCTGCTCTCCAGTTACCTTTCAATTGGCTTCCATTGGTTAGGCCCATTAGGAAGCCAAGAGACAATGTGGGGTTAGGGGACGTGACACAGAGCAGAGCAGGGGAAGAGCAAGGAGTGGGTCTGAGGGTTCAGGCATGGGGACCACACTGTCCATCATTAAATCATCATTTCTTGGGCACTCCCTGGGCAATGCTACTGTCCTGGTAGGACATAGTAACTTCTGGAGGCAGCCATCAGAGCTGGCTCTCATGTGCAAACTATGGGGGCTGTGTCACATTTTGCTAATTCCTGATACGTTTCCCGGTCAGGGGAAGGCTCACATATAATAGAAACCTATTATTAATCTTTCTAAATGGCAAATATTTGCTTAATGTATTCGTTTGGAATTCCATATATCGAGTTAGTTTTCTTTTTCTTTGTGTGTGGGGGTCTTCCTGGAAATGTAGGCATCCTAATTTTAAATTTAGAGTAGGAGCATTCCTCAGAAGTGGTTTGTATAGGTAAGGACTTTAGTCCCTTAAAGTAGCCATCAGCAACCCTAAGCTATCCCAAACAGACAATCTAAGTAACATCCTTGAACTTGCTGTACATGTGCAGCTTCAAGATAGGTCCCTAATCTCTAACTTGCAAGTAGATTACCCAAAGACCTCTCTCTAAGAACTCTAGAGCTGCCACTTACCAAGAGGCTGGGGTCAAGTTCTGAATATTGGACAACATGTTCACCACAGGCACTAACCAATCAGAAGGCTGGGGTGGTGCTAGAGCATTGTTCTGGGGACCTCTTGTGTGTCAGGCATTAACTCTTTCAGTGCTGCATTTTCAAGGTGGTAGTGGGGGGCAGGCAGTGGGGGTGGTCAGGGCAACAGCAGTTTGCCAACTGATTCAGAAGTGTTTCAAATATAGTTCAGTATACATTCTGGCTATACTGGTGCATACTGGCTGAATATCAACATTGCCATGAGATTCCTGAAACAGGGTGCTCACTGACAGAATAGAAAGGTTTTTAGGTATCCCAGAAAAGGGGCCCTAATTGGTAGCCCTGGGGTTGCCTCTTTATCTGTTTTCTCCCCAGGACCATTGCCAACTCCAGGGCAGTGACATCTCTAACTTGTGCTCAGGTCTTGGTCCCGAGGACAGTGCCAGGCACACAGACGAATGGCTCTCAGGTGAGGAAACTGACCATGGACACTAGTTGAGTGGATGAAATGTTGAGAAGCTCTCCCTCCCTCATGGCCAAGTTTTTGGGACTTTTTCTTTTTCCAAGAGCTCCCAGAAAAAGCAGAACTTTTTTGCCCAGACAGAGCAAGTGTGTCACAAAGTTCTGCTTTCACTGTGTGTTAAGTGGAAATGATTAGGCAAGTGAGTAATAAGAGATTCCTCTCTGTGTTTCCTCCATGTTGGGACGTCCTGCCATGGATCTGTGCATACTCAGACCTACAGTGCAAACTGCAATGATTCCACTGATAACCCCAGGATGCCTCACTTATCTGTCATCATGGCTTATCCACACAGAACGTTGCTGAAGGGGCCACTTCCTAGACACATACGTAGGTGTGAAGATGCTGGGATGTGAGAGAGAGAGAGTGTGTGTGTGTGTATGTGTGTGTGTCCAGGACTGACTCGAAGGAGTTAGAGTTTGACAAAAGTGATGGCACTTGTTCCAAGTGCCTATGGCTGATGAGGTTCTGCCCTTGGGCTGTGAGATCTGGACTAGGTTCAGAAACTACTGCCCCTAAGATGGTGACAACTGTCTCCACCCCACTGCCATTCACTGAGCACTTACCCTGTGTTAGGATGAGCATTTTACAAGCTCATATGTAATCAGTAGTTCTGCAAGCTTTCATTCTCCTTATTTTACAGATGAGCAAACTGAGCAAACGTTCTCAGCTCTCTCAGGTATGTCGGGGTGACCTAACTGCACCCCCTAGGCACTCTCCAGCTGGACTGGTGGGGATGTGAGATCAGTGAAGCTTTTTGGTTGGTTAAACTCTGCACTGGGAGTTGGTAGATTTGTCAGAGATTCTCAAACCTGACTGCATTTTTTAGAATCCCCTGGGAAGCTTTCTAAAAATACTAATGTTGGGGCCCCTTCCCAGATCAATTAAATCAGATTTGTTAAGGATGCAGCCTGGGCATTTTGTTGTTGTTGTGTTTTTAACTCTCCAGTTGATCCTAACGAGCAGCCAGGGTTGGGAACTACCACCTGGTTGACCTTGTCTATTGGGCAGGTCATTTACCTTGAGTTGCCCTACCAGTACAGGCGTTGGAGTCCCAGTTACTAGCCATGTGACTGTGGGAAAGCTACTCAACCTTTCTTAGTCTCAGGCAACAACTCAACTCATATGGCTTGTGAGACTTAAAGTGTGAGAATTAAGTGAGATAACTCAAATAGAGCATTTATACCTGACATATAGTAAGTGATCAATGCATGTTACTTATTATTATTGTGAAGGAGTTCCCTGCGTTCTCTGTAAGGGCTGTCTACCCAAGATAGTGGTTGTCTTGTAATGATTCGGTATTGTCATAGAAAACTGTGGTTCTCAAGTCCTCAGAAATGGACAATGTTGCCTAACTTAAGGGGAGGGTGGAAAAGGATGGACCTAGGGAACCCAAAACCAAGAGCTCTTTCCCAATAGTAGAGAAGAGTTGGTCTGATTGATTTCTTCAGGCAGAATTGTCAGAAGCCAGTTTAATGAGTGTCCAGGTTTCCATAGCAGTGAAGGGAGCTTAGAGGGGGTTTTGTAGATGCTCCTCACACACACACAGACTCCCTGGGGATTAGATGAACTTCAGCTGACGGCCACTAGCTGTAATGGACAATGCACCTCAAGCTTTGTGTTGGCTGCAAGGCAAGGAGGCTCCAGCAGCTCGGGAATGAAGACTAACCCACTGCCTGAATTCAGCGCAAGATGACGCTCTGAGCTGCCCACGCCTGGGAAGCGTCTCTACCAGATGCCAGCACGTTATGCCCTGGCTATTGAGTCCTGGCAATGCAGTAATCTGGCCCAATAAAAGAGGCGGCAGACTCTACCTACTTGGAAAATGAAGTCCATTTAAGTAACTCCCAGAAGGAAGAAAAAAAAAGAATTTCTACAAGTTTGAACACAGGAAGGATAAATGCAGATATCTCATCTGTTGTCTTTCTGTGGAAGACACTCCATTTTTTCCAGCACAGAACTTGCTTAGCCACACTTGGATAGCTGAGTGGCTTCCCCTGGGGTCTCATTCTTCTTACTGCAGGGTTTTATCATGTTGAAGTCTGGAACATGGGTTCTGAGAAGGCTCTGCATGGCAGTTAGGCATGCTGGCTCGGGTCTAGATCCAGAGACTTGTGGTCTGGGACACCTCTTCAATAGCATCTCGGACCATGACACCCGACGCTCACAGGAAAAATGAAAGCCCATGCAAGAACAGCAGAACTTCTAGTCCAAGTTATCTATTAATTCAACATTTACTCCTCTTTTAATCAAACTTAAGTTTCTAACTTGAACTGATCTATCCAGTAATCATTTGGTGTTCAGTCCCAGAAATGCACCAAAGTAAAGTGGTGAATCTTCAAGTATTCTTTGAAGCGAGTTCTGAAGGCTGTACTCCTTATTGGGCCTGGAATGGTTATGATAACTCCCCAAGGCTTCTGCTGTGGGAACATACATTTCTAAGCTTAAGCGGGAAGAGTTATGGTGCTATATTATGGAGATCCAGGTTCCCATTGGACTCCGATCAGGAAGGGACTCTTTCTGTCAAAAAAGAAGGTAGAAGTCTCTAACCATTGCAAGGTAGCAGGTAATACAGATAGCAGAAAGACACAGGGTAGTCATCTTAGAGAGAGAAACCATTTCTAGGTTATGTAATAGACCAGCGGCCAGTGTCTTTCAGAATATATGTGGAGAACCATCTAAACTTCAAACCCAGTTGATGAACACTTGGTACCTGAGAGTAACCACATTAGCAGAGACCGAATTAATGGATTTAAATATTAATAAGGGTCCTAAAACAAGAACAATGCCCATTCCAGTCCAACAGCACTGGACAAGAACAGTGTGGAACACAGAGAAGAGTGTGGAAGAAGAGGGTCAAGCTGGGCCATGGCAGTGTCTGCTCTGTAAACGCTGACTCGTGGTCCCTGCCAGGCCCTGGGGGGAGCACCTATGAGTTTATATCAGAGCCCACGAGCTATAGATGGAAGCCTGCTGTCAGCTGTCACTGCCTTCTGCTCTGAGCTCTTCTACGTTCTCCACTGATTACAACTCCACAAGAGAAGGAAGCAGTGTGGGGCATGCCTCGTGGTCCAGGGGAGTCACATGAGGAGGTTTACACCACATAATACTCAAAATATGGTTCATAAAATATGTTAGACAAATTTCTTCTCCTCCTCACCCCTTTCCTGCAGGGCCCTCAATGGGGCCTTCTTTTCCCATGATTCTTCCCCAGAGCAGTTCTGAGCCCAACTCCCACCTTCTCCCTTCTCTCCTGGATGTTTTTTTTTTCTCCTGTAACATCCAAATCCTCCCATCCCCTTATTTTGAAGAGTGGTTTCCCACTACTTCATGGAGATGGGGCATCAGCCTGGCACCCAGGCCAGGAGGCTCACTTCTGCCCCAGAGCAGGTTCATCCAAGCACATCTCAGCTCAGACAGCTCTCCCTGTGAAAGGCTTCCTCACGCTGCACAGATTCCTTCATTCAGAATGTGCTCACTGGGGCTAGGACCCTCTTCTGGAGAAAAAAACAGATAAAAATCTCTGCTCTTAGAGCTTCCATTCTAATAAGGGGAAATAAAGTTTTATCTGATACACACACATGCAGACACATATTTCGCGATTGATTTGCATATGTGTGTGTGTGTGTGTGTGTGTGTGTGTGTGTGTGTGTGTGTGTGTAAGTTAATGGGCAAATCTGTCATTCTCACTCCAGCATGTGGGTTCAGTCATTCTCAAAAAATTCTTGCAGCATTTTCTTTGTATAGCTGCTCTTCCCCTGTGAGATGGTGAGTGAGTGGGGCCAGCTCAGCTGGGGTGATTCCCACAGGGGTTTTAGGGAGTGTGCTGTCCCAGGGCCTCTTACTTGCAGATGCGGTACATAGAATATGGTCTGGAGGCACACAGCAGACCCAGGTGAGTTGACCGTCTGAGGGGTTGAGGGGAAGAGAGTGCCATGGTGGCAAGGTGTAAAGTGAGAGTCCAGAAATCAGGACAGCAAAGCAAGGAGTGGTGGAACAGCAAATGGGAAGTGGTCCCAGACCATACTGGAGACAGAGAGGTGGTGGCGTTTTAGGCAGGTATGTGAGGGTGAGCCAGGATCACTTAAGAGAATGAGTCATACACCTGCAGTGTCCTTTCCCCTGTTCCTCTCCCCCCCTATCTCTTTAAGTCCTCCTCCACAGGCCCCACCTAGACAGGGATCTTCTCTGTCTTGCTCAGAATAATGCTTCGCAAAGAGTAGGTGCTTAATAATTATTGATGGACCAAATGATGAGCTTGCCCCTTTGAGCCTTCCAGCCCAGCTCAGCTTCACGATTTCTCCCTCCTCTGAACTGAAGCCCTCAGTCACCTGGCAGGAAGCTTTTGCAGTGTGGAAAGCACACAGAATGAAATCCTGGCTCTGCCTTTTATCAAGTGTTTCCAAGCCACTCAAGTTCTTTCCACTCTCAGTTTTCTCATCTGCAGATGGGGATGTTTCTCACATGCCTACATGCTGTTCCTGTGGTCCTATTTGTACTGAGGACCACAGGAACAGCAGGTAGGCATGGAAGTCCCTGACACTTTAAATCACGAATACAGCAATTATCTCGCCCTGCCATTTGACGTCTCTTTTGTCAAAGACAAACTGAATCCTAATTTGTCTGCCAAGCAGTTTTGCTGGCCTCCTAGCCTCTGGCATAAGCTTAGGCTGTACTCTTACTTAAGGTTATGCTCAACCTAAGGCCAGGAAAAACACGTCTTTTTTTTAAGGTTTTGCTATGTTTTATTTTCACCTTTACTGGGGGTGTATTGACAAATAGAAATTGTAGATATTTAAGGTATGCAACTTGATGGTTTGGTATATGTGTACATGGGGAAATGATCCCCACAATCAAGCTAGTTAATATATCCATCACTTCACATACTTACCATTTCCTTTCTTCTTCTTTTTTTTTTTTGTGTGTGGTAAGAACACTTAAGATCTACCCTCTAAGCAAATTTCAAGTATACAATACAGTATTGTTATCTGTAGTCACCATGCCGTTAGATCTCCAGAACTTATTCATCTTGCATAACTGAAACTTTGTACCCTTGACTAACATTTCCCCATTCCCCTCTCCCCCCAGCCCCCGGCAACCACCGTTCTACTCTCTGCTTCCATGAATTCGAATATCTTAGATAGGAATGACGTCTTAATTATGTCTCCAACAGTATCTAGCCCCTTGCTTCTTCATACCCAACAGATATCAATATATTTGTTGGTTTTTAACATTCTATTAAAAAACAGTATTGGGATTGATGATCTGGAAGCTCATTTGCTGACTCTAAACTCTCTACAGACTGCAGTCTCTTGGCTGTGAGAGGTTAAGTAAACTAAAAGTATGAATAATCTCAAGGAAGTGTTGTATTCCTGCATGATAGAGTAATAAGATTCAAGGGATGCTGGGGGTACATCCCAGGGTATTTGGGACAAACACTTTCCCTGGCCTGGATGGACTGTGGGTCTGACTGGCTTGGCATGTGACACCCTGCCTAGCAAGACAGGACAAGAAATGAATCAATTGCCCAGTGCAGTGGTATGTGCTATTTCTAAGCCGCCTAGCTCATGAGTGCTGCACAATCCAGCAGCCCACTCTGATTTGTCACACTGAAGGCTGCCTTCTTAGTAAACTGTTGTCCACACTTCTGTTCATTCTGAGTCACCACTTAGTGTTCAAACTGAAATGCCAGTGCAGTCCTTGGAATACACCATGCAGTGTGAAACCAAAGGAGGTGAGGCTGGGTGGGATGGCACTTCCCGTGGAAACTTCCATGTCCTGCAAGGAAGCCAGAGCCTCCAGCCGGGATTCTGCAAAGGATGGCTAACAGGCAGCCTCCTAGTCACAGCTACGCCCTCTTCTAGGTAAACCTCTCTCTTCACAGCCGAGGAAGTCAAGGGTGAACTGGTTCAGTGACTTTCCCAAGGTTTCACAAGTCTTTTCATGACCTGGCTCCTACCCTCTCCTACGTTATCCCCACCTCGTCCCACATGTATCCTGTTCCCTGGTCAAAGTCATGTTAGCCCCTTGAGTGTGCCGCATTATTTCACTTCTCTTGTCTGTGCATGTGTGTCCCCTTGCCATGGAATGCTATTTCTGCTCCTCCAGGGTAGTGAACAACTCATTCTCCAAGGCCCGACTCAAGCATTCTGCCCTTTCAGAAAGCCTTCTTGACCACTCCTCAGCACTCCCCTCCCTCATCAAAGTAGAGCTCTTTGCTTTGTTCTCTGTGCTACCTGTGCTATGTTCACATCACTGCCAGTGCCCTGGATTACATCATTTATTAGACATCTACTTGCTTTCCTAGGCCATGGAGTCAAGCGTCAGTAAGGATTGTGTTCAGTTGCAAGTTACAAAAAGCCCAGTTAACTCATAGTTTAGACAAATTAGGGAGTTAATTTTTTTTTTTAGGTAGCCAAAGTTGCCGTGATAACTCCATGATACCATTAGGGACCCAGTTTCCTATCTTTATTGTGGCTTTTTTTAAAAAATAAATTTATTTGTTTTATTTATTTATTTTTGGCTGCGTTGGGTCTTCGTTGCTGCGCGCAGGCTTTCTCTAGTTGTGGCGAGCGGGGGCTACTCTTTGTTGCGGTGCGCAGGCTTCTCATTGTGGTGCCTTCTCTTGTTGTAGGGCACGGACTCTAGGCACGCAGACTCAGTAGTTGTGGCTCGCGGGCTCTAGAGCACAGGCTCAGTAGTTGTGGCGCGTGGGCTTAGTTGCTCCGTGGCATGGGATCTTCCCGGACTAGGGCTCAAACCCATGTCCCCTATATTGGCAGGCAGATTCACTGTGCTACCAGGGAAGCCCTTTATTGTGGCTTTTTTCCTCATGCTTGTCACCCAGTGGTCACAAAATGGCTGCTACTTTACTATATCTACATTCCAGACTGGAAAAAAAAGTAGGGGTAGTGGATAATGACGTATTCACTAATCAAGTCTGCTCCATTAACAGAGCATTTCTAGAAGCCCCACTTAGTGACTCTTTCTTGTATCTCCTTGGTCAGAATGGTATTTTATAGACACCCCATAATGGCAAAAAGAATGGGAGATATATTTGTTTAATTGGACATATTGAAATGCATAATACAATCGGGGTTTGGTTAGTAAGGGAGAAGGGGAAGAATTAAGATTGAGTAGGCAAGTATTAGTGTCTACCATATGCAAGGATTATGTTTCACTTATTCTCTCAGGGGCTTAGCGTAGGGTATGGCACATAGTAGGCACTCAATAAATAAAAGTCCGAGAAAGAAAGGAAGTTTTCTGACCCCTAGACCAATGCTATTTTCCCAGTATGACTTAGCACACCTTTGAGCTTTCAGACATGAAGCAAAGCTTTCTGGGCGTGGGGAGACCATGAAGGGAGAGATAACTGGAGGGAGTCTCAGACAGATGCTTAGTGCTCAGCTGGGAACACTCAGCTTAGCAATGCCTGGGAGCTAGGAGAAAGGGAAAGAAAGGTCCTTCTTGGGATGTATGGCTGCCATGTTGTCCATGGGACCCCCGTTCCCAATTCAAAAAAACATGTTAGTCACTACATGACTTCAAAAGCGTCACCAGGTTCATGGGACATCTCCATCCCATTTTCCAGTTTTTGCAGTTGAGAAGTCCTCAGCTACAGAGCTAGACTCAGTCTTGCTTCCTCTAAGGCCAGGCACTATTTCTGTATGTCATGCTCGTGCTGTCACGCTTTTCACAATTATGAACAACTCTGCAATGAACATCCTTGAAATAAATCTTTGGGTTCATCCTTGTGCATCTTAATTATTATTTCCTTAGTCTAAATTCCAAAAAGTAGAAATGCTGGGTGAAAGGCTGTGCTCATTCTTAAGGTTTCCAATGAGTGTTGTCTAACTGCCAGAAAGGCTTGTTGCTCTATGCTTTCATCAGTCACAAATGGAAAAGCCTCCCGTCTTTCCAGTGGTGGTTGCTCTCTCCTTCTGAAGGTTTCAGTTGTGAGGCAGTCATTCCAAGGGTCTGTTCTGTCCTCCCATCCAGAACAACAGCAGAACAACTCCCAACTGGAAACAAAGATGGAGGCCACCTGATGTTAACGTGTGTCAGTTCCCCTACGTGATTATAAGTGTCACTCTGGAAAGAACAAGAAACAAGATTCTGTGTGCATAAAGGAAGCATTCATTAAGTGCTTGATGGGGGAGCTCTGAGATGGTTCTGTGGTCCTAGCTAGGATCCTGGTGATTTTTCTTGACGTGTCTCTACTGTTCTCCATCAGGTCACCGAGTCCTGTCAGTCTGACCTTCTAAACACCTTTGCATTCAGCCTCCTCTTCTACATCACCTTTTCATCTGCCTCTGACCCTGTCTTAGTCATGTCCTCATCATTTCCCTCCACTGACCGCTTTGCCACCGATTTCTTTGCTTCTACCCCTCAACCCATTCTCCACGCAACCTCAGACTGATTTTTCTAATACCTGTGCCACACCACAGTCCAGCTTCATCCTTGTTTTTAAACCTGCTCTTATAAGCCAGCCGCTCCCTGAAGTGCTATGTTGCCTCATGTCCTCACGCACAATGAGGATTCCATAAGCAGGATTTATTGCAAGGAGGCTCCTTGTTCACTGTTTCCCACTCCCCTTTCTCCAGAGAACCATCTTAGAAACCACCTAGTTGGACTCCTTCACTTTATAGATGAGGAAATTGGAGAACTCACACCTTAAACACCTTCCCTTCCCACTTCAAATAGCAAATTTACATTCCCTGTGAAAAGTCAGCTCATCATCTGTAGAGAACAAACATATGGACACCAAGAGGGGAAAGCGGGGGAGGGGGTGGTGGTGGGATGAATTGGGAGATTGGGATTGACATGTATACACTAGTGTGTATAAAATAGGCAACTACTAAGAACCTGCTGTATAAAAAAATTAAATTAAATTCAAAAAAAAAAAAAGAAAGCTCATCATCTCTTCTAGCAAGGCTTGGGACACCCCCTCTCTAAGCCCAGGCTAGGGGCTTCTTCTGTGCATCCTCACAGCACCCCGTGCTTGTTATCTCTCTATATTGTGACTATTGTTTCATTTGTTTTTTCATCTTCCTCAGGTAGACTAAATTTCTGAGGGCAGAGATTGAGCCTTATTCAACTTTCTATTTCTACAGACTCTAATAGTGCACGTTTGGTCATTGCTCCATGGATGTTTATTGAATGAATAAATGAATACTTGGTTATAGATTGGAGGAAGGATCAGTGCTGGTAGAGAAAACACGTTGATAGTGACTCTCTTCAAGATGTAGAGACTAGAATATCAGCTTCCTGCTTTCACACACACGTAGCCCAGGTGTTGCCCCTTCAGTGAAACACCCTGAAGAGATATGTCCAAATAGTATGTTTCCATTTGGATAGGAAATACCTCTTTCTTTCTGAGATATTGTTTTATTTTTGTGGGAAAAGCAAATCACGAGTAGATAATGCACCTCACCTGTGCATAATATGACAGGGTTTGAAAACATTTTTGCTTCAATAACTATATTTTCTTAAAGTTACCATTTATTAAGAGCTTGCCATGTACCAGCCCTGTTAACCTGTCACATGCATTTTTTCATCTATTTCTTACAGCAATCCTAAGAGTTTAGTGCAAATGAGATTTACAAATTTATAAATGTAAAACCTAAGAGGTGAAGAGGTTAGAAACCTGGCCAAAACCATGTGGCTAGTAATTGCTTCAAAACTGATCTTTCAGCCTCTAGCGCTCACCCTCTTAGTTATGACATGACACCCTTTCTAAGCACAATCAGTCCTCTTAATCGCCCAGTGAAATAGGCTGGGCTTATGCCCCTGTTCCCACTTTACAGGTGAGGACACTGACCTGAGTGGTAACATAACTTGCCCAAAGACACCTGGTTAGTACCATTGGGACAGGATTCCAAATCTCTTAATCCAGGTCTCCTGACTCTTAGCTATCTACTAGATCTACTAGAACTCTTATCAAATTAGTGGACACAATTTTTTTTTAAAAGATGAGAAAACTGCAGATGGAGTTTGTTTGGTGACATAGGAAGTTTAAGAATAGCCCCAGCTGCTTTGGTCCTGCAAAGCCCCAGGCTGGCTGGGAGGCCCTCTCCCTCAGGCATTCTAAGGAAACAGCTCCCTCTTTAGGCCAACTGGAGGAACATCAGGGACTCCAGGCACACTGCCCCCAAACTACACTGAGAACCTGCCAGGGTGGTAGAACTCTCCCAGGTATCTCGTGGATGTCTTCAAACAGCTAGGCTTAGGGTGTTGTTGTGTGTCCGTTAAGAGGCCGTATATTATTCAGGACTGTGCAATTGAAAAATGGCTTTGGTGACTAGGATTGAATCACACGTGCATCTCAGCTCTGTGACTTTGTAGTGCCCACCTGTGAGGGAATCCGATTCCCTCTCTTTTTCTCTTTCTCCATCATAATGGATGAAAAGGAGCCAGAGATGGCAGCAGAGACTGCAGAGGGAGGTGGTCAGTGCCAGGCTAAAGGGAAGGGGCAAATCCTGAGCTGCGTCCCCCGGGTGGGTTGACCCATTGCTGACAAGATGGAGAAGGAAAAGAAGTGGCTGGGTGTGGGCCCTCGTGGTGCAGACCCTCTGCTGCATCTAAGGAGCAGAATAGGAATAGGAAAGGAGTAGGAAAGGTGAGAGGGTGAAGGAGCAGATATGGCGTGACCTGGGAAATATGAGACCCAAGGAAAAAGGTTGAGATGTCTCTTCCACACTTAACAAATTAATATCATGGGCTGGATGCTCATAAAACCTCTTATTTGGAGGGAGTCTAGAGTTACCAAATCCAGCTCCTAATTCAGCTCCTAAATTCTCATCCACTTATCTGACACAAGCAGTCCCCAGATAATTCATATTCCCTTTCTTTTAGGGATAACTTTAGGAAGTATGTATTGGGGACCACTTTCCTTCCTGTGTAGAGAGCTGGGAGGTCACACAGTTATAGCCGAAAAACAGAGTCTTACTGTCAGAGAGCCCTCAGTGACACAGCTTGAAGCCCTTGATTGCACCATACAATGAGTTGTACTTCCAAAAATTGGATAAGCAACCAATACCAGCTCCTCTCTTGAGGCCACCTGGATGGCCCTAGGGTGTCCACATGCCCCTCCCATAAGTCTAACACTCAGTGCAGTGTGCCCTTTTCCCCACAGGCACAGGGATTCCCAAAGTCGAGAGTGAATTTTTAGGCTCCACTGTGTAGCCCTGGAAAAATCCTGCTCCTCTCTAGCCTTACTCTTTCCATTTCTGAAATGAGAAGTTTGACAAGATTGGGCTTCCCGGGAATGCCCTGCAGAATCTCGAGGATATTGGGGTGAGGTCCCCTCAGTCTGTCTCATGGACAGAGAGGCTTCTCTTACATCTGTGTTATCATATTGGATGTCCACTAAATATTTTGCTTGAATAAAGAGCCCACAGCTAAAAACATGTTTGAAAACTACTGGACCAGATGATACCGGCTGTATCATCAACAGTATTTCACTCATTCAACAATATTTATTGACCACTTGATGTGTGCCAGGTACTGTTGTCAAGGAAACAATGGTGCACCAGAAAAAAAACAAAACAAAACAAAACAGATTTCCTGGGAATTCCCTGGTGGTCCAGTTGTTACAACTTGGCGCTCTCACTGCCGTGCCCTGGGTTCGATCCCTGATCAGGGAACTAAGATCCCACAAGCCACATGGCACAGCTGAAAAACAAAACAAAACAAAAGCAAACAAACAAAAACAGATTTCCTTGTGCAATATAAGCTATAATTTAAAATCAGGGGCATTTGGCCTCCATAGACTTGATCTTAGACACAGAGACCTCATCCTCATCTTCAGATGGGCAACCAGGATGTATACTTTTACACACATTTAACTTCCTGTTTTCTGGTAGTCTCACTTCCTCGAGAGAACTTGAGGCTTGATTGTCGAATATATGGTGTCCACAGACTCCCAAAGTTTTAAAGGAACATAATTTTCCTATCCAAGAGTTAGGGCAATTGAGCTGACAAAAGAAGCTTTTTAAAAATGATTTGTTTATTTATAGGAAAATTCTGAAAGATTTAAAAATAGTATCATGTTTTGTGAATCTTACTTGACAGATTCTTTTTTTAATTTAAAAGAATAATACTTGGGCTTCCCTGGTGGCGCAGTGGTTGGGGGTCCGCCTGCCGATGCAGGGGACACAGGTTCGTGCCCCGGTCCGGGAGGATCCCACGTGCCGTGGAGTGGCTGGGCCTGTGAGCCATGGCCGCTGAGCCTGCACGTCCGGAGCCTGTGCTCCGCAACGGGAGAGGCCACAGCAGTGAGAGGCCCGCGTACCGCCAAAAAAAAAAAAAAAAAAAAAAGAATAATACTTCATGGGAAGAAATTAAAAATTTATTGTAATCATTCAGTTAACATATTATTTGTATGGCCTTTTTCATCATTCATCTACTTGTATGTATTTGAAAAAAAGAAACTAAGATTGAGGGCCTGCTCTGTGACAGGTATTTTTCTTGGCATGTTCATATTCATCTCCTGCCTCACTTAATCTTCAGAGCAATCCTCCAAGAGCTATTTACCAATTTTTAAAGATAACAAAACTGAAGCTTAATATCATTCCAAAGTTCACAAAGCCAGTAAGAAGTTCACATTTGAAATACACAGCTGTCTAATCCTAAAGCCCATCTGTATTTTTCCTACCACTTGGTGCAGCCTCTCCACTTGCTCAATATTATTTGTTCACAGTTCTTTACAGTCACCTTTGGGTACATCTCTGAGTAATCATTAGGCAAACTAAAGTTATATTTTACCATTTCAAAGGTCACCAGTGAGTTGTCTACCCCTCTATTCAGAAGTGGAGCGACAAGTGTGTACATTTCCTGATTTAGCATTCAGGAATATTGGAATGGCAATATTCTAGGCACCAATATCTTCTGATTTGTAGATAATTTCACCTTGTGTGAATTGGCTACCAAGTTTGCCTTTATATCAAGGACACGACGTCCTTTAACAATAGGATTTTTATAACGAAGCAGTTAAAGGTTTGCAAAAAGAATTTTTTTTTTCTTTAAGTTATTCCATTCAGGGCTTTTTGCATCCAAATAAACCAAGGATAATTGATGAAGACTAGTAAGTTTTCTGTCCTCAAGGTCTTCATAATTAAAACTTCATATATAATTTCCTTGAAAAGAGCTATAAAATTCCAGATCATGGTAATTAGTATCAATAACAATTTTCTTAGAGAATTTTTACTTTGTAAAGCAAAAATAGGCTTCTCTCTTTAAAATCCTTATACCAGCATACATACTCATATTTGGCTTCTAATGCCAACAATTTCTATTTTCCATCTGAACATTGCCCCACCCTGCCCTTTTCCCTCTCTAATTTTGTACATTGGATTGTAAAAACAAATGGTAAAGATGTAGAATAGTCAAAACAATGTTGAAAAAGTACAGACTTGGAGGACTCACATTTCCCAATTTCAAAACCTACTATAAAACTATAGTAATCAAGACAGTGTGGTACTGGCATAGGTATAGACACAGAGATCAATGGAGTGCAATTGGGAGTCCAGTAAAAAACCCTTACAGTTATGGTCACATGATTTTTGACAAGAATGCCATGAAAATTCAATGGAGAAAGAATAGTCTTTTCAGCAAATGACCCTGGGATAACCACATGCAAAATAATGAAGTTGGACTTATACCTCACACTTATATAAAAATTAACTCAAAATGGATCATACACCTAAATGTAAGAGCTAAAACTATGAAATTCCTTGAAGAAAACATAAGAGTAAATCTTTGTGACCTTGGATTTAGGTAATGGTTTCTAAAAGCACAAAGGACAAAAATAAATAAATTGCACTGCATTAAAATTAAAACTTTTGTCCTTCAAAAGACACCATCAAGAAAGTGAAAAGATCATCACAGAATGGAAGAAAATATCTACAAATCAAGGAAGTTGATAAGTAACTTATTTCAGGAATATGTAAAAAAGTCTTACAACTCAACAACAAAAAGAAAAATAACCCAATTCAAAAGTGAGCAAAAGATTTGAAGAGAAGTTTTTCCAAAGAAGATAAACAAATGAACAATTAGTACATGAAAGGATACTTGACATCATTAGCATCAGTGAAATGCAAATCAGTGCCACAATGAGATACCACTCACACTCACTAGGATAGCTAAAATTAAAAAGACAGATAATGAATGTTGGTATGGATATGGAAATTTTAGAATCCTCATACATTGCTGGTGGGATGTAAAATGGTACAACCACTTTGGAAAACAGTTTGCAGTTTCTTCTCAAACTGTGAAAATAGAGTTACCATATGATCCAGCAATTCCACTCCTTGGTATATACCCAAGAGACTTGAAAACAAATGTCCACACAAAAGCCCATACAAAAACTTCCATAGTGGTGTAATTAATGATGGCCGAAAAGTAGAAACAATTCAAATGTCCATAAACTGAGGAATGGATGAACAAAATGTGGTATATCCATATAATAGAATATTATTTGGCAATAAAAATAATAAAGTAATGATACAACTACCTATTATAGGCACAACATGGATGAACCTCAAAAACATTGTAATAAGTGAAAGAAGTCAGTTATAAAAAACCATATATTGTACAATTCCATTTATATGAAACATTGAGAATAGTCAAATCCATAGAAACAGAGAGTATATTAGTGCTTGCCTGGGGCTGGGGGTAGGGAGTAATAGAGAATGACTGTTAGTGGATATGGGGTTTGAAATTTGATAGTGATGATGATTGTACAACTTTGTGGATATACTAAAAAAAAAACACTGAATAGTATACTCTGAAAGGATAAATTTCATGGTATGTTAATTTTATCTCAAAAAAGTGACTTCCACTGAACCATGACATGAATGAGAAACAAACTTTAATTGTCTTTAGCCACTGAGATTTGGAAGTTGTTTGTTACAGCACTTATCTTGACCTAATCAATACAACAAGTCTGAAAATTATGACTCAGAATCTCTGAAAATTTTCTTAATAGCCGTTCATCATTTTTAACTGATAAAGTTAACCTTAAAGAAGTTGAAATATTATTGCTATCCTTCAAGGATAGCCATTAATCTTGAAGATCTTATATTCAAACATAATCAAATTTGTCTGCAAAGCAGTTACATAAAATAAAAAATGTTTCAGTGTATCTAATTGTAGTGTATAAATATGAAGACATTTCAATATTTTATAATATCAACTTCCACATCAACTGGAAGAACTTCAGATGTGTTATACATATAATTGTTTCAAGCTTGTGCCATTGGCATCTATTCTCACCAATGTTATGCTACAGTTGTTTGATAATTTCCAAAAAATACCCTTAGATAAGACTTATATGGTTTTGCACCCCCAAATTGAGTATTAGTACTGGTATATGACAGTAGCAATAATCTTATCAAGAAGTGTTGTACAACTCATAATAGAAGACAAAAACAAAAACAAAACATTAGTTACTTGTCTAACTAGTCAGGATGTCAAGGTCAAAAACTTTCATATTAACTCCAGTGTTAACTTTAAAAAAAAACAGTTTCATTTAGTATAATTGTATAATTCCATTTATATGAAATATCCACAAATTCATCCATTATAAGTGTACAGCTAAATGATTTTTAGTAAATTTGCAGAGTTGTTCAACCATCTCCATTATCCAGTTTTAGATCATTTCTATCACACAAAAATGATTCTTAATTTTTGTTTGCCATCAACCTCCATTCTTTCCCCCAGCCCCAGGCAACCACCAATTGACTTTCTGTATTCATAAATTTGTTAGCATAATGTTTGGGGGATTCATCCATTTTGTAGTATGTAATAGTAGTTAGTTCCTTTTTATTACTGAGTAGTATTCCATTGTGTGATGAGTTTGTTTATTCACTCATCAGTTGAAGAGCTTTTGGTTTTTCCTGTTTTGGGTTATTATGAACAAAGCCACTATAAACATTTGTGTACAGGTTTTGTGTGAACATAAGTTTTCATTTCTTTTGGGTAAACACTTAGGTGTAGGATTGTTGGGTCAAATGGTAAGCGTATGTTTAACTTTATATAAATACGGCCAAGATGTTTTCCAAATTGGCTGTACCAGAAATGTATAAGTTCCAGTTGTTTTGCATCCTTATCAGCACTTCATATTTTCAGGGATTCTTAAAAAACTAGCTTAATAGGTGTGTGATGGTATCTCATTGTGGTTTTAATTTTCATTTCCCTAATAACTAAACATGTGAGCATCTTTTCATTTACTTCTTTATTATATGTGTATTTTCTTTGGTGAAATATCTACTCAAATCTTCTGTCTATTTTTTATTTGGGTTGTTTGTCTTCTTCTTATTGAGTTGTAAGATATTTGTATATTCTGGGTACAAGTTCTTTATCAGACATATAATTTGCAGACTTTTTTCCCCAGTCTGTGGACCGTCTCTTCCATTTTCTTAATGGTGCCTTTTAAAGCACACAAAAAAATTAATTTTGATGAAGTCCAGTTTACCAGTTTTTTCTTTTGTGGATTATGCTTTCGGTTCGTATCTAAAAACTCTGCCTAACTCAAGATTACAAAGATTTTCTCCTAAATTTTATCCTAAAACTTATCATTTAGGTATAGTATCCATTTTGAGTTAATTTTTTTTTTTTTTTTTTTCTTTTTGCGGTATGCGGGCCTCTCACTGTTGTGGCCTCTCCCGTTGCGGAGCACAGGCTCCGGATGCGCAGGCCCAGCGGCCATGGCTCACGGGCCCAGCCGCTCCGCGGCACATGGGATCCTCCCAGACCGGGGCACGAACCCGTATCCCCTGCATCGGCAGGCGGACTCTCAACCACTGCGCCACCAGGGAGGCCCGAGTTAATTTTTTTATATGGCATTAAATTAGGGCTTAAATTCATCTTTGGAGATGAGGATATTCAGTTGTCCCAGCACCATTTGTTGAAAAGACTATTCTTTCCTCATTTAATTGCCTTGGTACCTTTGTTTAAAATCAATTCAACATAAATATAAGGAACTGTTTCTGAATTCTCAGTTCTGTTCCATTGATCTATATGCCTATCCTTCTGCCAGTATTATAGTATTAACTTTTAAGATGTAACTTACTATGATAAAGGCAACTTTTTAATGCTAAGGGTAAGCTATATCTATCATAATTGTGAGGCACAATGTTTTGCTCAATATCTCGAGCTCCTGGAACCATAGTGTCTTTTTTTATCATTCATATGATAAAAAATTAGGTTTCAGCAAGGTGGAACTTAAGAGGTGCAGTCTAAATATCTGGAGCCATAACTGTGTCTTACAGAGTGACATGTGATTTGCAATAAACTGCATTTTTAAAGATATGTTTATAATAAATTTCTTCAGTATAACACTGAAAGCTATAGGGCTGATAGCTAGCTTGTGTTTATCTAATATAAGAAGTATTATCTACTTGAGGACACGGGGAGGGGGAAGGGTAAGCTGGGACGAAGTGAGAGAGTGGCATGGACATATATACACTACCAAATGTAAATAGATAGCTAGTGGGAAGCAGCCGCATAGCACAGGGAGATCAGCTCGGTGATTTGTGACTACCTTAGAGGGGTGGGATAGGGAGGGTGGGAGGGAGATGCAAGAGGGAGGAGATAATGGGGATATATGTGTATGTATAGCTGATTCACCTTGTTATAAAGCAGAAACTAACACACCATTGTAAAGCAATTATACCCCAATAAAATTTTTTTTTAAAGTATTATCAAATTTTCCACTTTGAATGACATTACATCACCAACACTGTATACTATTGAATCTAAGATGCCATTAATTATAAAATGCACCATTATTTTATGTACACTAAGAAAGAAAAAAATGCTTTCAGTTAAAATATACAATAGCAACAACTGAAAAAGATGCACACTAGTTACACAGATGTAAAATTCTAAATAAACGTGCATCTTAAAACTGATGAAATACAGTGTATTTGGACAAAATGTTACTTTTGAATGGTCACATTTTTTCCAAAAGGGATATTCCTATAGCAAGATCGCTTTAAAAGTATATTCTCCCTCCTTTTCTTTGTATACACTTTGACAGTAAAATAAAATTCTATAATGATTTCAGTGATTTTTAATGTATTTTAAATGATATTGAAGTGGAAGTTTGCATTAGATAGCTTTAGACACATAGTGTACCTGTGTATCCATGAATAATTAACATTTCTTCCGCCAGTGTGAATCTCATCTTTTGAATCCATGTGCATACTTATTGGAATGCCCACTGATTTGAATTATTTTGAAACTATTTACCAAACATTGGAACTTCTGGGATAGATCAGTGATTTACAGCAACCCTAGGACGGCATATTTGAATCTGGACAATCCCAGAAAATTCAGGATGTAGACTCCCTATACCATGGACATTAGTCACTGGTGAGACTGCTGAGAAGCCACAAGCTCAGCCCTCTATGAAATGTACATTCCAAAGTGGAAGAACTGCCAGATGTGGATAGATCCCTGTCATTTTCTCCAGGACTGAATTCCTGCCATGGGGCTGGAGCTGCACATAGGCAATCTGAGCAGCTGCTTCCACAGGGTCAGCCAAGGTGCATCGAAACTGTCCTCACGCCCCCCAAATCTTTCACTTGCTAGCCTGCCCCCAGTGCCTTAGTGTCATCATTTTGAGGTGAGGCCCTACCTGCAGAGAGTCTGTGTCTATGGAGGGATGATACCTATTACATATTATTTATTACTGGCCTGGGAGGAGACAGGATCTTGAGGGGAGAAGGTAAGGGTTTGGGGCACCAGGTCCTCTAGGTTTTTCTGCTTATAAGAAAGCTGAAACAGGACTTCCCTGGTGGCGCAGTGGTTAAGAATCCGCCTGCCAGTGCAGGGGACACATGTTCGAGCCCTGGTCCGGGAAGATCCCACATGCCACAGAGCAACTAAGCCCGTGTGCCACAAACTATTGAGCCTGTGCTCTAGAGCTTGCGAGCCACAACTACTGAGCCTGCATGCCACAACTACTGAAGCCCACGTGCCTCGAGCCTGTGCTCCACAACAAGAGAAGCCCCCTCAATGAGAAGCCCGTGCACCACAACGCAGAGTAGCCCCCGCTCACCGCAACTAGAGAAAGCCCTGTGCAGAGCAATGAAGACCCAATGCAGCCAAAAATAAATAAATAAATAAATAAATAAATAAATAAATTCATTTAAAAAAAAAAAAAAAGAAAGCTGAAACAGGCTTAGACCAACTTAAAAAGAAAGAGAGGCTACTGAGGGGCAGTTATTCTAAGGGTATCTGAACTTAACCAGGAATTTCAAAGCTGTTCAGAGCCTAATATTGCTCTGTGAACACCTCAGGACCACTCTCCTTGTCTGTGTGGCCTCCTTCCCATGTTGAGTCTGATTTTGTCTGCACACTGCTCCATTCCACTCTCAAGGTAGACTAGCTAATCTTTAATATATTTTCAAGTCCAAATTCTGAATGAGCCAGAGTGCCTTTCCTAGCTAATTACATCAGTCTAGTTGGGTAGAGCCTTTTTTACCTGGCCACAAAATGGGCCACATGATGGGCCATAACCAACCCACACATGGGCTATTCTTGGGCCAGATGTTGCTTTGGACTCAACAGTAGCCAGCCCATGGCCACTTCTGGCCCAGAGCTGCTTCCCTTGTAGGGGCTGCCAGTGGGCCAGTTGTAGCTGGAAGTAGATATTGAGCAGGTGGGCCCTATGTACAGAACTGGCACTGGAGAGATCAGGTAGACAGGAGAAGATGCTGACACCCAGGCAGAGTAAGAAGTTGGGAAGGATGGGGAAGGGCACCATAGATAAACCCTGTCTTTGAGACCTGTATATAAAAGGGCTTTGCATCTCAGTGCTCCGAATACTACAGTTCAAGAGTAAGGTGTTTTTACTAGTATGCAATTTTGCCTCTGGATAACCCATAGCAGCTTGTGTCAGACAATAGTTTTTCTTATGACAAATGAACAAACACAGTGTCTTAGCCTGGGTTTCCCCAAAAGCAGAGCCTCAGACAAAGGCTTTGATGCAAGTGATTTATTTGTCACATCCTAAGGAGCAGGTGAGGGACGAGGAGAGTGAACACGGAAAGAAGAGAGTCAATACCAAGATTCTTTTGGAAGTTGGCCCCTGCTAGGAGTGACTGGTGTTTGATCTCTCCAGGGTCTTTTGAGGAACCTTGTAGAATGTGGTCTCAGAACCATCTGCATGAGGGGAGTGAAGGAGGAGCATTTATCCACTGGATCTCATCCCCTATTGGTCAAGGGGGCTCCACAGTTTCATGTAACCCATGCGTGAGTGCAGAGCTGCTTCTACCTGCAGGTCAGAGGGGCGGTGAGAAGTGTAACCACAGTGCTCCTTGCTTGCACCTGCAGGGTGCTGTCCCAAGCCTTCAGGGAGCTGGTTTCTGCTTTAGTGCCTGGAGTAAGAGCTGGGGCCACAGAGATTCTGAAATACATGAGAGACCTCCAACACATCTAGTCACGATCGACTGTATGAGCGATCTGTCTCTTGGGAAAGTATGTTTTAATCTGATCCAGAGTGTTTAATTCCATTTGGCATGTAAAAACTCTCACCCGTATCAATCTCCTTATTTCCCCAGGAAGAAAACTCAGAAGTACAAGCCATACTTCAGTTATCTGTTCCTTAGGGAACTTGGTCTCTCTCTTAGGAACTGCCCTGCCCCGCCACACACACCAAATAACCCATCATCTGGGCCATCACTGTGTTGCACAATTTCAAAAGATGCCACTCACATCCTATTCCATGGAATTCTTCAGAGCCACAAGGCTATATGCAGTGGCCTTAATATTTCTCCTGGATTTTCCCACTGACCATGGTCAAAGTAGAATCCACGTTCAAATAAAACATCACCACCGGGGGTAAGACGTCCCAGGATTAGTACTGCATCCCTTAATTGTAGTGCTCTCAACCTCATGAAAATGTGAATATCCCTCAGTGGGAAGCAAGTTAATCTGTCATTAGTTATTTTCGCTTTAGTAAAGTGAAGAATCAAGTTCTTGATGGGAGTGAGGGGAAGGGAATGAATGAGGGCACTGAATACTGGTAAAGGAGGGGTAGAGAATATGTGGCTAGAAGTTTCTAAAGACAAACTCTAGTTACTTCACAGTTTGAGCTGGGACTGACCTTTCTCAGACTGGTTTGAGTCTGATTCACTGTAGCCCAAGCCATATAATTCCCCAAGACTTCATGTTCTGCAACTTTTAATCACATTGCTTCACCTAGGCCTCTGCGGAATCTTCAGAAGCTACATGTCATGAGAATTTCAAAGCTAAGAGTCTTCTCTATGAATACCCCCGAGACGGCCCTTGAGTGTGATCAGACAGGAAGACAGGAATACTTACGGTGCATCAAAGTATGGGGTCTTAGTTTTCCCCAGGGTGTTTATCATCTAAAATCATACAGCAAAACAGAGATTCAGAGAGAAACCAGTGAACAGTCATGTACCAGGAGTGGTATTGGATCAAATAGGATGTAAGAGCAAGGTTGGAGAAATCAGAAAGATTATCTTAGAACCCAAAGCACTAAAGGGTTGGGAAAACATGGGCCAAATCTGACCTGCTGCCTGTATTTATGAATAAAGTTTTATTGGCACACAGCCACACCCATTCATTTATATTTTGTGAGTGGCTGCTTTTATGCTACAGTGACAGAGTTGAGTAGCTATGACAGAGACCGCATGGCTTGCAAGGACTGAAATATTTACTTCCAGCCCTTTACAGAGTAAGCTTGTCAACTCCTGGATAATCTTACCTCTGTGTGTGCCAATATCCCTGCTTTGTCTCTTTACAAGGCAAAGATTTACCATTGGTTGAGAACCCCACTGAGGTACTTACTCCTTGAATTTTCAACTGAGTATCCTGGAACAATAAGTGGAGCGTTCAGACACACACTGCCTCAACCTTCCCATTTGAGGACCTCTTCCTGGGGGTGCAGAACCATTCATTCCACCAGTCTACAGACCCAGAGCATCAGCTAAGTGCCAGGCACCAAGCTAGGTCCTGGGAACATAAAGATGAATAGAAGGCGCTCAACTCATTGTTCTGTGTCAGGGAGAAGCCACACAAGGCAGTTGCTGCCTGTGGCCTAGTGTTTCATTTCTTACTGTCCTTCTCTTTTCTCTCTTTCATCTCTCTCCCTCTCTTGTTCCCCCCTCTATCCCCACCCTTTCACCTTGACTCTCTCCTTGCCTGTTTTCCTTTCTTTCGTCCTTTCTCTTGCCCACATCTCAGGCCTGCCAGTGCCACCCAGTGGCTCTGACAGGCATTACTTAGACTTGCTGACAGCCCTCGAGGTTGGGAATGACCACAGGGATGTCAGTGAGAGCCTATAATTAGGGATTCACAGACAACTAGAAGGCTCTAGTAATCCTCCCCTGATTGCTTAAAGCATTAATATTAACTTTTAAAGTCTTTTATACTTTAGCATAAATGAAGGAACCCAAGGTAGGTTTGTTAAGGGGAAAGAGATCAAGAGAACCCTAAATGATTATTGTTAAAGAGGTTTCTGCATAGTGCCCTGAGCAGACATTGCATTTGAGTTGTTTCAGGCATGTTATTTAGATGGAATGTGATATGGATGTAATACAGTGTGCAGTGATGGATTTATGACTATAGCCAGTTTATTGAACCATCTAAATCTTAACAATGTATTAACATGGAACAATAGTATATATTTTCCCCATTCGCTGCAATTAACTGCACTCCCTTCAATTCCATTTCCTGACCTTTAATAATATCTTAGGTGAATCCCAAGGGGTGACAGGAATAGCCTCTCACACGGGTGCTGTCCCTGCAAGGCTGTGTAGCAAGCCCCTCGGATTCTCCCAAGGCTGATGGAGGCCCTTGTTGATTCCCTCACCCCTGCAAGGACTCTGCCTGTGAGGAGTGGACTGCAGGGTGGGATGGGGTGGGGGGAATGACTGACATTGATGATGATAGGGCTGGTTCTACAGACATTTAGTAAGTTGGTGGGGGAATGTCTAACTCCCATTTTTGTGCACTGTCTCTAGAAGGAAGGGTACTGAGTGCCTGCTGTTTGGGACAATTCTGGGACAACAGGAAAAGTCCTGTTCAGTGTCCTGTTGTCTGATGGTGGCAGCCCAGCCACTCCTGGCCTGGCACAAATAACCATGTTCCAGGTCCAGGTGAATCTGCATCCGTGTGAGGGAGGCTGGGGCAGCAGCTCACTGAAGTCAGGCTTGGGCCACCTTGCCTCTCCAAGGGTCGCAGCATCTTCTCATGGATACTGGCCATTGTGAAGTAGTGCTTACACTGTGACTATCATTTGCTCATCTGCCAAAATTATTTTTTTCTCTTGGAGGAATCTGGGTCTCAGAATTATATCTTAACAGGCCCCCAAACTTGTCCAGGGTCAAATGGAGGTTCTGGCACTAGTCCTTTACATGTGAGAAGGCAGAAGAAGGCTAACCTCCCTTCAAGTAGTTATTTGGAATATGGTGGTATTTGAAAGATTTCCTGTCCTAAACTCTCTCTCCCACTTAGGTGCCCCAGGGTCTAAAATTCTGCCATGAGAAATTCATTCGCTTGAGTAAGCATTGTCCTCTCCTCTATGACTTCTCTTAAAATAAAAATACCCTGGAGGGGGTGGGATGGATTCCCCTGTGAAGTCGCTAACCACCTGTGGGTATGGCTTCTGAGTTGAACAGGGAAGCGATGACCAGCTTAGTGTTTCGTAATCTTCTCTGAAACTATTTAATAGCTTGCATTTATTTTAACAGTTTAATTCACCAAAGAAGCTATCAATCATGAATGCAACATTTTTAATGCTTAAGATCTAGTACTTTAAAAAGATAATAAAGGCAGCAAAGTTAGTTGTGGCTTCTGCTTTTCAACCTGGAATCACTGCCAGAAATATTGAGGAGTTCCCAACTTGGTTCAGTTCTAATTACCCAGACTCAGGCTCCAAGGGAGAGTCAGGAGATGACAGCAGGGGAGGTGGAAAAAGAACAAAGGAAGCTTTGCTTTTTTTCTGAAATTGTGGATTTTTCCACTAATAAATGATAAGGGTACCCATCATTTATACCTGACTGCTCCATGGTGGATGACACCTGGCTGCCCACATAATAAATAGTGGATACTGTTATTCATCATCCCCATAAACTATCCTGGTACCATGCTTTTTTTTTTTTTTTTTTTTTTTAATCTTGTAGCTTCGATGTAGACTGTCTTTTCTC
Organism: Mesoplodon mirus; assembly: GCF_964341445.2. NCBI lineage: Eukaryota > Metazoa > Chordata > Mammalia > Artiodactyla > Ziphiidae > Mesoplodon > Mesoplodon mirus. The sequence continues at coordinate 107,800,168 of NC_138977.1, forward strand.
TGGTCTCCTCCTCTCTAAGTGCTACCCTTTCTTCAAACTCTGCTAAAATTCTACCTCTAGACTTTTCTAGCCACAGAGCTATCCTCCTTTTCCTAAATTCAAAACACTATCTACACAAATCTCTTGGCATGTGTGTGTTTATTACACCATGACTTCCCAAAGCATTGCTTTGCTAGTTAAGTTTCAACTCATGTTAAAAAAAGAAAAAGAAAAAAAAAAAGGAATTCCCTGGTGGTCCAGTGGTTAGGACTTCACACTTTCACTGCTGAGGGCGCGGGTTCTATCCCTGGTTGGGGAACTAAGATCCTGCAAGCTGCACAGTGTAGCCAAAAAAAAAAAAAAAAAAAAAGTTTCAACTCATGTGATTTAGCCCATGTAGATATATATCTTGTCTGTTTACCTACATGGGAATTCAGCAGCTTTGGAATCCCCAGAGTGTACCTGACAGTCCTGGGCATGCGATAGTTGCTCAAGTCTCTATTAAATGATTCAATTAAAGGCAATGGATAGACCTCTGCATATGTGACCTATAAAAGGTGACATATGCATTTTGATGTTCTATTCTTTGGCTGCCCCCATAGGAGATATCTTACTAAACAAACTGAAAACATTTGGCAGCTCAAACATGACACCTTGGTCTCTTTAGAGTAAAGGAAGTAATACAATTGAACATTTCCAAAAATCTCAGCTTAAATGAGTTGCTAATGCCATATGCCATCATGGCTATATTTTTGCTGTCATTATTTTTTATTTATTTTTTTTTTTGCGGGCCCCTCACTGCTGTGGCCTCTCCCGTTGCGGAGCACAGGCTCCTGACGCGCAGGCTCGGCGGCCACGGCTCACGGTCCCAGCCGCTCTGCGGCACGTGGGATCTTCCCGGACCGGGGCACGAACCCGTGTCCCCTGCATCAGCAGGCGGACTCCCAACCACTGCGCCACCAGGGAAGCCCTTGCTGTCATTATTTTAAGTAGATGATGATGGTGGTCGACAGGGGAAGGTGTCAGTGTAGTCCCTCAGCTGGACTGGAAGGAAGGAACCCTCAAGTTATCCATGAATCATGGTCTATGATTGGGCCCATCAGGAAAGGCTTCAACCAGGAAAATGAATATCAACTAGAAATATACCATAGCTAGAAAACGGATCATTGGAATTGAACTGTGGTTCAGAATTAGGTTGAACCATATAAAATTGATGATCTTTAGTCATTTTTAAACTACAAAACAATTTCATCCTAATAGTAGCACCCAGAAGGTTGACTGCCTAGTTCTCATTTCCTTCCTGGATGTGTCAACACGATGGTTCTAATTCCACTTGGTTTGAAATTTTATTTTCACACGGCAAACCATAACAATTTTAGTAATAATAGAATGTCAACTATGAAGTACCTTAAATTTTACCTTACAAGGTGTCTATCTTTTTAGAAAGTCTGTATTCTTACAAGTGTATGTTTATTTAGAAATCCTTTCTCAGTAAACCCTGCTCTTCGAAACATTTTTGAAACCATACTTTCTCATTGATGAAATACAAGGCCGTTTTAAATCGAAAAAGCCATTGTTAATAAGCTTCCCAATTCTGCCTTCTCCCAGGATTTAATTTTTTTAATGGAGGAGTTTGCTTTATTCTGTTTTATCTAGTTGATTTTTGTGATATATTATGCTTCTCAAGAGGAATATGGGCCTTCATTCTACCCACTCCCTCTCCCTAGTCACACATACCGTTATTACTCTATTTGCCTTTTGTTTCCACTCTCTAACTGAAACTGAAGATAATATTAACTCACCTTTTCTTTGCTGAGTGAGATAACAATCCAACAGCACCAAAGGAGTGTAATGTTGGAGCTCACTTTCTGAGAAATTATATCATGGAAGGATTTGTCAGCCCCAGAGCAGATGTTCCTGGCTCTGGTGATTTGTCATCAGGCTCAGAATGAGGAGTTTTGAGTTCTAATCCAAGTTATGACAGTGACTCCTGGAATACTTTTAGGACAATTTATTGAACTTTCAATTTGGCCGTTTTCCCATAATACTTACATGGAAACTCTTATTTACCTACTTTTGTTTCTAGCAGGCTTGGTCTATTTATCAGATTCCTCACAATTTCTGTTGTTTTCCTTTCCAGTGTCTCAAATTCTTCAAGTTATTAATAAACCTGTTTTTGTTTGTCTTTTGCTACGACGAGTAAGATGATTTGAGGGCCTGTGACTACTGGGTGCTTAGTGTCATCTAAGAGGTGCTAACTCCTCTATGCAGTCACTCAGAGGGTGGCCCCATCCAGAGAGTAGGGTGACTCTGGTCTAGTGCCCTATCCAGCTGACGGACTGATTTGACCTCTGGCTTAGCAGAGTGAGAAGAGTCCAGAATGTTACCTTCAGTCAGTGAATGAATTCTGCAGCATCACTGGGTACATAATATGTTTGTGTGTCTCCCATTGGGCCCAAAGTGCTGGGCATGGTAGTCATTACAGACCCTGGTCCTTACTCTCAAGAAATTCACTTGAGTAGTTGAGGCAAAGCAACATATATGAGAAATTTAGAGAAAAATTAATTGCTAAATGACATAGCCCTGTCTATATGTTCAAAAGCCACATTGTAATTATTCTTTTATTTCTTAATCTACGAAACTTTCCTTATATGATCATGATGTGGTAAAACAGAATAATGAGTGAAGGCACTGAGAATCTAATTTTTAGGACTGGTTTCATCAGGAACCAGCTATAAGTTCTTAGGAGAAAATCTTCGTGACATTAGACACTGAGTTCTTAAATGCAGCATCAAAAGCACAGTTCATAAAAGAAAAAATCACAAATTGAACTTCGTCAAAATCAAAAGCTTCTGCTCTACAAAAGACACTTAACAAAATGAAAACACAAGCCACAGACTGGGAGAAATATTTGTAAAGCACATATCTGATAAAGGCCTTGTATACAGAATATAGAAAGAACTCTTATGATTCATTAAGAAAACAATCCACTTTTTTTAAATGGGCAAAAAAATTGAACAGATATTTTCCCACCATCTCTTCTTTCTTTACTAAACAAGATATACATATGGCAAGTAAGCACACGAAAAGCTGCTCCACATCCTTAGCCATTAGGAAAGTGGAAATTAAAACCATAATGAGATACTACTACACACCTATTAGAATGGCTAAAGTTAAAACTATTTGACAATACCAAGTGTTGACAAAGATACAGAGCAACTGGAACTCTCACACATTTTTGGTGGGAATGCAGAATGATACAGCCAATTTGGAAAACAGTTTGGCAGTTTTTTAATAAAGATAAACATACTCTTAGCATTTGACCCAATTATCCCCCTCCTAGGCATTTACTTAAGAGAAATGGAAAGTTATGTTCACATAAAAACCTGGATACAAATGTTTAAGTGACTTTGTTCATAATCACCAAAAATTGGAAACACTCAAATATCCTTCAATGGGTGAACAGATAAACAAGCTCTGGGGTACCTACTCAGTGAAATACTTACTACTCAGTAATAAAAGGGAACTATTGTTAACATGCAACCACAAAGATGAATCTCAAATGTACTATGCTAAGTGATAGAAATCAGATGTAAAAGGCTACATATTGTATGATTTCATTTATATAAAGGTTAAAGTTAAAATGGAAGGAAGGAAGGAAGGAAAGGAAGGAAAGAAGGGAGGGAGGGAGGGAGGAAAGACTATAGGATTGAAAAGAGATCAATGAGTATCAGGGGCCAGGCATGAGGAGAGAGCTTGACTACAAATGAGCATCAGAATTGGGTAATGGATCTAGTCTCTAACTTGATTGTGGTAGTTCTTATGTAACTCTATGTTCATCAAAACTCATAGAACTATAACATCAAAATGTGTGAATATTATCATATATAAATTACTTCTCAGTTTTAAAAAAGGGAAAAATACAATCTCTCTGCCTCAGTTACACATTTGTCAAATGGAATGATGCAGCTTCTTCTGCTGATAATGATAATGATGATACATCAAACACAAGGTTTTGGAAATCTTTTGTAAATGAGAACATGTCTGAGTGCTTTGAAATGCATGAAGTGCTATACAGTTGCCAAATATTATTACTAGATTTTCCTGTTTTGCTTTTGTACTCAGCTGCCCTGCTAAACTCTTTTGTTATTTATGAAAGTTTGTACATTGATTCTTTCAGCTTTTTGCAATAAACTATCAATATAAATAATGACAGTCTCTTCCTTTGCAGTCTTATATCTTATTTCATAGCTTCTTTTCTTATTTTCTTATATTGGTAAAGACTGCCAAGTCAATGTTGAATAGTAGTTGTGGTAGTAGACATTCTTGTTTTATTCCTAAACTAAATAAGGGTGTATATAAAATTTCAGAATTAAATATGATTTTGGATGGATTTAGTAGATATCCTTTCTCAAATGAAGGAAGTTTTTTTTTTTTTTTTTTTTGCGGTATGCGGGCCTCTCACTGTTGTGGCCTCTCCCGTTGCGGAGCACAGGCTCTGGACGCGCAGGCCCAGCGGCCATGGCTCACGGGCCCAGCCGCTCCGCGGCATATGGGATCCTCCCAGACCGGGGCACGAACCCATATCCCCTGCATCGGCAGGCGGACTCTCAACCACTGCGCCACCAGGGAGGCCCTTATTTTTTTTTTTAAGTAGCAGGCTTAATGTCACATTTATTTATTTATTTATTTATTTATTGCTGCGTTGGGTCTTTGTTGCTGCACGCGGGCTTTCTGTAGAGCGGGGGCTATCTTCATTGCAGTGCGTGAGCTTCTCATTGCGGTGGCTTCTCTTGTTGTGGAGCACGGGCTCTAGGCACACAGGAGCTGTAGGCATGCGGGCTCAGTAGTTGTGGCTCACAGGCTCTAGAGTGCAGGCTCAGTAGTTGTGGCGCACAGGCTTTTAGTTGCTCTGCGGTATGTGGGATCTTCCCGGACCAGGGCTCAAACCTGTGTCCCCTGCATTGGCAGGTGGATTCTTAACCATTGCGCCACCAGGGAAGTCCTAAAGGAAGTTTCTTTTTATTCCTATTTCCTGAGAGTTATTTCTTTTTCGTTAATAATGAATAGCAGATTTTTTTTGGCTGAATGCTTTTTTCTGAATCTATTGAAATCATTATATCATTTTATCTTTTAACCAAAAATGTTTATTTTCAATCAAACTTCATAGCTGACCTTTTATATTCTTGTGCTCCTTCTCTAATCAACCTGTAATCTCCTAAGGGGCACAGACTTTGTCTTTTTGTCACTGTATCTCCATCACTTATCCCAGGTCTGATTTAAACAAAATATTTATCCCTAAAACTTAACTCTTATCTGCAGGCTCGAAAGATCTCTTCTCCCCTAATTTTTGTTTGTTTGTTTGTTTTTTGTTTGTTTGTTTGTTGTGGTACGTGGGCCTCTCCCGCTGCGGAGCACAGGCTCCAGAAGTGCAGGCTCAGCGGCCATGGCCCATGGGCCCAACCCCTCTGCGGCATGTGGGATCCTCCCGGACTGGGGCACGAACCCGTGTCCCCTGCATCAGCAGGCGGACTCTCAACCACTGCGCCACCAGGGAAGCCCCTCCCCTAATATTTTTAAATCCTTAGTTTCAGGATTAGTTTTAGCCTGTTTAGTCATCTATATCTCAAAGTTTTGGCTTCATTCTTTTTGCTCCAAACGTATTCTTAGAGATAGATTTTTTAATAGAGTCAATGTGAGTACAAATACTCTCCCCTAAGACCTGCTGCTATTTTATATTTTAATCTCTCTCTTTCCTTATCAAGAGTAGGTTGTAGATTGCGCCTAGGAGCTTCAAAGTCTGTTCTTCAGTCATCAGGATGTGAGCAGAAGAAAGATACTGGTAACGCCTGGAGATTTGTAGCAGGAAGTTTCCATTTGTAACATGAGTGGCAGCCGGTTGTGGGGCACGTAGCCAACCTCAGGCTTGCTTTTGTTGGTCTCTTGAGAATCCTGCTCTTAGGGAAGACTGGGGAGATGGTATTAAGTAATGGGTAAGAGCATGGACTTTGGACAGAAGTAGCCCTAAGTTCGAGTCTTGGCTCTGACAGTTAGTAATTGGGTGACCACGGATAAGTCACTTAACCTCTCTATTTTCGTTTTCCTCATCTTTAAAATAGGTGTAGAAGTAGGTGGTTTTGAGTGCCTGACACACAACAGACTCTCAAAAATGTTGCCTATTATTTCAATAGCAGTTGCCAAGGCATAATCTGATGTGATAAAATAGGTTTCTCTGTGAGAGGGCACTTAGAGGTGTTTTTTTTTTAATTTTGTTTTGTTTTAGATTTTTATCATGAAAGGAAAAAATGTAATTTTTTAAATGCAGTTATAAAGATGCAGAACAAAGAGAGTCCGGACTCATGTTTCACAATTTACATAGCTTATTTATTGTTTTATGTTCTGTAATATTTCAGACAGTTATATAATCTCCCCCCCTCCCACCCTTTTAGGATACCAGGATATGACACCAGGAGAATAGGGAAGAAAAGTTTTTGGTGGGGACGCATGATGTGTTGTAGGAAGAAGGCATATGCTTTTCTGACATTAATGTCCTATCACTTACATTGGGTAAAGCAATCCCAAATACTGACTGATACCAGGAAACAGGTTTTTCCATTATCGTTGTTCTAGCCCTAAAGTCTGTGAGACCTTTTTATAATGTTATGAGCCCTTCTCAGCCTGGCCTGTTGTCAGGCACTGGATTTTAAACCTCGGTTAATTCTCAGTTGTAGTGGCTTCCAAATCTCTCCAGTTCTTGAAGTCATAGCCTGAACTTCCCCACTTCTCTAGGAATAAATTTTTTCTTCGACATTGGTTCTCCTATATCATTCTTCTTATCAAAGGCTACAGTTAAACAACTACCCGGTAGAATAGGAATCGTTCACCAGACTCCCCTGCCTCCATCCCTTTGAGTCTGACCCACCTCCCTGAACTCCAGTCACCTCACCTCCCCATGGCTTGCCCTCTCTTCCAGCCAGGACCATCCATGTGCCATTTTTACTTGTGTAGCTTTAACTTCCTATCTCCTTGCCTCCATGAGGGTGATTTCTCTATCTTGCTGTTCTCCCTTCCTCCTTTTCTGGAGTCATGAGAGAGAGAAAATGTTTAGTCTTTTGGCATCCTTGAAAGAGATCTGTTATTAGGTTTATTTGTGTTTGTTTAGAAGAAGTACTTTGATACAATGGAGTTGGAATAAGATTATAAGAGAAAGCTCAAATGAAAGGAGAAAGATAGTTGCTAAATTGCATTTAAAGAGGCAGAGTCCGTTAACTGAATCTCTGTCTAGCTCCATGTGAGTTTGAAGTTTTTGCTGAGATAGTTGGTGATGTTTGGAAAAGTTCGGACCTGACTGCTCTGGGGTTTCATTCAAAGCTTCCTACAGGCATAGTAATGGACCACTAGATGCTGCAGGGGTTTCCCCCTCACTGAGACACTCTTGGGGGGTTGGGGCAAGAAGACAAAAACAAGACAAACAAGCAAGCAAATTCGGGCCCAGGTAAAATTGGGATCCGGATGCCACTTCCCCTGAGAGCTCTCTGCTTACCCTTTCTGTGCTGCTTTCTGTTCCAAAGTGCATCTTCCTCTCCTATCTTCTGCAATTCCTGATTTCAGAAAAATGACTTATTAGCCATTTATACCTTTGTGAGAATCAACGTTATTTTCCTTAACACTTCCACTGTATTTTTGCACTTTAAGACCTATCTCCAACCAGGAAAGGACATTCCTTGTCCTTGTGAAGGAAATTTTAGACATCAGTAAGAATTTGGGGGAAATTCAGAAAGAAAGGGAAAAGGGATGTTTCCTGGTACTCTTGAGGTTAAAATATACGGGGAAAGTAGCCACTTTATCTCCTTCTTCTCTTTTTGTTTTTGCTACTTACCCTTTCGAGTCAGGCCCCAGCAAGGGTCCTCCTGCCCCGTGTCACTCGTGCCAATAGAAGGAGACCAAGTTCTGTTCAGAAGCAAAGGAAAGTTTTGTTCTTTGATCAAAGATGGAGAGGCGCGAGCAGGTGTTCTAGAGTCCACGCCCTCCCCACAGGCTGTGGGCGGGGCTGCTTTATAGGGGTCTCGTCAGCAGGGAGGGGGCGGAGTTCTTGCAGTGGGCCCAGGCGAGCTGCTCACGGCCCTGCAGCCTTAAGCGCGGGGCACAGCGGTCTCTGCGCACGGCCCACCGCCGCCGCCATCTTGAATTGAGTCACCGGCGCAGCGCTTCTCCACAAGCCTGGCCCCGGAGCTGAGGTGTCAGCACAGCGTTTTGTCCGCGCTGGGAACTCCGGTCTGAAGCGCCAGGGGCAAGGCTTCTGCAACGCAGCACCCTATAGGCAAGTGAAACTAGACAAGGCACAAAAGAGGTTAGACCTTCTCTTACCACCTAGATTCCATCTTATTCCCCACTCCGCACCCTTGCACCGCTCACGCCCTCACCCCGCTCTGGGCACCCCAGTGGGCTTTGCCAGTGACAGGTTAATATGCCCCACGCGCAGGCCTGAAGGAGTCTGTACCGTATGACTTCCTTAAAACACATGCACTACCCCTGCCGGTACAAGAGATGCTTGGGCCACAGATGAAACTAATGAAGCCAAATGAAACTAATTCAAAAGCAAGGCTAGGGCACACAGATTCTTTCTGAGGGGATTTGGCAAGGAGACGTGAAGCGACTGAGACATTTAGCCATGGGAACAGTGGAAAGACCATGTAGGTCAGGGTTGAAGCTGGAGGTTGGGGCATGAAAGCCACAGAGAAAGCTGAAGGTATGGGGAAGCAGAAACCCTGAGCCAAGAGAAGAGGCTGCAGTCCGTCGCTCTTTATCATCCGCTTGTTCTCTATTTGTGCATTTGCTTACTTGCTAAAATTTATTTGTAACCCCCAAGTCAGTACTTGCGGTGCTTTTGCAGTCATTTGCAGACATGAGCAAAATGGTGAAAAATCTGAGTCATCCAACGCCACATTCTCAGCTGAGATCGAACAAGGAGGTACTCTGCCTTCTTGTTTCAGCTCTCGTGCTATAAACAAGTGTCCTTTCCACGGTTTCTTTAGTACCACGTTTTTCACATTTTTATACTTTTTGTTGGTGACTTCACGGTTTAAAATGACTCCCAGGTGTAGTGTAGTCCTAGAGTGCTGTCTAGCGTTTCTAAGCTCAAGAAGGCTGTGACGGTCCTTCCAGAGAAAATACACGTATTAGATAAGCTTCCTTCAGGCTGTAGTGCTGTTGGTTGTGAGTTCAGTGTTAATGAATCAACAATAAGGTGCCTTAAAACAGAAATACAAATAAAGCTAAGTTATGGATTGATCGGTTGGCAAAAGTGTTGTGACCAGAGGCTTGCAGCAACCTAATCCTGTATTTCCTGTAGGAGTAATGGTTCGCTATTTGCTAATTCGATGTTTGTGTCAATTTTAGAGAACGTAACTGCTGTGAGCAATGAGAATCAAGTATGTTGAGGGGTAAAGAATGAAGCAAACACAGAGGAAAGCAGGTGAGGGATTGTGCTGCTCCAGAGAGACAGAGAAGCTACCTTCTCCCTGGTGGCTCCCAGTTTCAAGTTCAGTTCCATTGAGGACTGGCTGAAATTTATTCAGTGGCATCTCAATATCTTTACAACTTTTATATAAGCTTGGTTGAGTTTCCTCTCCTTGCAACCAACAAAGTTTTGGCTGAAACTCATACTCCATACATTACCTATACTGAGGAGGCAACTTTGGAAAGATGTAGTGGTCTCGCCCTTTGAGGGCTGGTCCACGGCCGCTATGAAGTCCGTGCTGCTGAGGTTGCACTGGTGTGTTCCTGAGACAGGTGCTGCATCAGAAAAAACCACCCCACCTCAGGGAGGTCTGTGTTCTAACTAAATGTTCAACGCCACTTGAAAAGAGAATTTAAGAACTTGAACTTTTTTTTTTTTTTTTGCGGTACGCGGGCCTCCCACTGCCGTGGCCCCTCCCGCTGCGGAGCACAGGCTCCGGACACGCAGGCCCAGGGGCCACGGCCCACGGGCGCAGCCACCCCGCGGCATGCGGGATCCTCCCGGACCGGGGCGCGAACCCGTGTCCCCTGCATCGGCAGGCGGACCCCCAACCACTGCGCCACCAGGGAAGTCCAAGAACTTGAACTTTTAAAGAAACCAAACTTTGGTGTCAGTGTGAATTATCAATGACAGATACTTTGCACTAACTTGCTTTGGTTTCTAAGTTGAAGGATGGCAGTTTTAGGATGGTCAAATTTTATTTTTTTTTATTTATTTATTTTATTTTGCTGGGAGACAAACACATTTTTGAAAACAAGTTCCAGTCTGAACACCCCTTGAGGAAGGGACTGTTTATTTGACAAAGCAGTGTGTGTCCCCACATGGGAAATTAAAGAGAGAGAGAAGCACCAGACCATGCAGAAAAAAAAAAGTTTTAAGATTCTCTAGGTGAAGGAACAGGCTCTTCTCTGCATACTTGGTTTGATGACTGTGGAAAGTACACATTCAGTGGTGTCTGAGTGCCAAGCAGGCCCCATCGTTCTTTCCTAGCCCTCTGTGGTCTGTGATGATTCCGCCCCACTAACCAGAATCTTTCACTCCCCAAATGCATGGTCTCCATTCCAATCAACTGTTTATCCCACTAACAGACCAAACTTTTACTCTGCCGTGCAATCCCTCATGTTTGTCTTATCTGCTTCTGAGCTCTCAGAATCTTCCTTTCAAAGCCAATCCAGTTACTCCTCCCCAAGAAACTATCACTGGTCCCGTGAACTTCCTTTTCTTTGCATTGCTTCTCCATCCCTGCTCTCTGAACCCATCTGGTACTTGAAGACAACCTTTTCTTACAGCCTACAGCATTTCCTAATGAGGCTGACTCTAACAATAATGAAAGTTTCAGTCAACTCAAGAATCATATCAGTACAAAGGGGTAATAATAATTCAAGGCCACCTACAATCCATAACTTTCCAAAAGCATGGTTGATTTGAAGTCAACCTTACTTCTTGGGGACCCTGAGCACATTAGACCTTGCTAATTTCCGTGGTTGTCCCAGCACATGGAATAAGTTAGTTTAGCTCATATGGGTAAAATTTTCATTCCCAAAGAGTTGTTTTGTTAGTGCCAACTTGAAAATAATGCTATACTGTCTTTGGGAAGGACTTTTCCCAAGTAATGTTAAGTCTCTTATTGCCAGCTCATTCAGTCTCATAAAAGCTTTCTGAGGTAGGGATCGCCCATCTTTTTTAAGGCAAAGAAACTGAGGCCTCACAGGAATAGTTTATACAGAGAGAGAGTTGGGGCTAAAAGCAGACCTTCTAGGTCTAGGTCTAGGTGTAGCAAGAGAAACCAGGGAAGCCTCACTCCCACAATAGGGCCACCATGAACAACAGTTGGGCAGATTGCATACTGCATAACTTCAGAGTTTATGAGGATGACGCCTTGTGGAGTTGACCTCTTTGGCCAGATGTGGTGGCCCTGCTTAGTCTAGGACCTAGCCTGAGGTGAAGTGAAAGCCGGTGCTGGGTACTAAGGAAGAGACTGAGAGTGCTTCATCTTAGTCCTCTTCTTGGACAGCCAATCCAGATGGCTTACACTCTCTTTTATTCTTATTGGGGTCATTGGAGGGGGAGAGTTTGTCAGGCCTATCTTCTCAGTCTCCTCTTAACAGCGTTCTCATTTCTACAGAAGCACTGAGCCAAAATTTCTTAAAGGGTCAGATTTGCAGATACATTTGATTACTATGAAGCCAGAGACAAAGAGGCCACATCCTTAAAAGATCTGGGGCCAAGATCTATGCATTATGGACTTAAATCCTGACACATTTGGCACAAGTTGAAAAATGAAAGAAAAAAATGCCCACTGTCTCAAGAGGCCTTAGGAACATACAAGGCAAAACGTTTTAGTTGTAGACAAGAAAATGCTGGAGAGTCAGCAAGGGATGAGCTGGTCAGGAAATATCCACTTCCTGTGGATACTCCCAAGTCCTCCCACTCTGGCCAACCCCATTGCAGATGATATAGCCAACAAAACACTGTACCAAAACGGCACTATCGGCTCAGTCAGCTCCAGTCAGCTGCACCATTGACCCTACTTGCCCATGCAGGACCTTCTAGGTTTCTTCCTGAGGCAGAGGATGGTCAAACAAACCAACAAGAAAGATTTGTATCAGAAATGTGGCATTCTGGAAGCAAGGGTAGGCATTTATAAGCTGCAGCTGAAGATAAACTTCCAGACTCTTTCAGGTACAAACAAGGAATTCAGGTTGACTTTACTTTGTAGAATGGCTTAAAAGAAATGGTTTTTATTTAATTATGGGAGTTTTTCAATACCATGGTATAAGAATTCTGTGATTTACCTGCGCTCAGATGAAAGCCTACTCTTGAAGTTTGCTGCATTAAATGGGAATTAGTATGCTAAGTCCATTAACCACTGTTTTCAAAGGAAATCAGACTTGTCTCTTAAATTAAAAATAAAAAAAAATTGCAGCGAGTCATGCTGAGATGCCTTGTCTTTAGTGAAAAGGGAAGTATGTTTTCTCTGACCAGCCCACACAAAATCAGATATTTAATATGATTACTGAGAAGACGGAAAAGGTTTTCAGGAAAGACTCCTGTTGCTCAGCTTCTAGCAGCCTGTAAAGGAGTAAGTAGGAAGTCGAAGGGACCAGCCAGCCCATTAAAATGAGGCCTAGAAATGGGATCTTTGATTCTGCACAGCAGTCCTGTGAAAGCAGAAGGTACAAATGATGGGTTAGGCTGGCAAGAGAGTCCAAACCAACCACCTAAGCAACCAACTTATTTTTAAGCAGATACTATTTACATGAGGGTACACAAATGCAGGGTCACTGTCCTCAGGAGGTAGTTGTATTTTGGACATTTGGCTAACCAGGAAAACAGGAAACACTACAGGCATTTAAAACAGGGAATTGGTTACAGGTGATGGAGGAGCTGAGACACCAGCAGAGGATAGTGCTAGCAGGAAGCCTCTACCAGCCCCCAGGCTGGAGGGAGTAAGGCGGCCTTTCCATAGGTCCATGGGCAAGGGTTAGGAGGCACAAGTGGAACCAAGGTGGGTCTGTCTTGGCGCTGGAGCTGTGGAGGAGATGCAGCTGTTGCCAGAGAATGAGTCTGAGGCAGGGAATGAGGGAGAGAAACACCCTAACTTCCCCTTGTTCCCCCTGCCAGTACCTCACCAGTGCCTACCATTGACTGCACCCAGGCAGAAGCCAACTAACATATGGGCCTGGGAAAGATAACCTGCAGGGGTCAGTCCCCCTGAGAAGCATAGAAGGGCAGGGGAAGGGCAAGGAATGGATTGGGGGGGGGGCAAACAAGCCTCAGCCTGGAGCATGCTTGGATCATTTTTTACCTTCAGCCACAATGACTTCACCTCGTCCTGGGCCAGACCATGACAAATCAGTTGCAAACACAAGTGCTGGCTGGAATGGGCTCTGGGGTCGACCACTACTGCATCCTCTCACCACCTACTTAACCCCATGTGGGGCTATCCCAAGACCCTTTTCAGGAGGCTCCTTAATTCTTAAGTAACTATGAGTAACTATAACACACATAGCCTGACATACATACTGTCTCTTCACAGAGGCCTTGGAACTGACTGTCCTCACTCCTGTTCCCTGTGGAGAATCCCAGGATCTAACCAGCCCCATGGTCAAGTGAGTAGAATTTTGTCTGGCTTTCATTTCATCTGTGGTCAGTTCTGACAAGATCAGCTTGATAAAGACTTTAAGCCCCAATGTGCATAAATTGATGCTTTCAATTTAGTGCCTCAGTGCCTAGGTAACAGCAGCCCTCCAATCTGGGTGTTTCTCTGAGTTGATGTCACATCCTATCTTGCTAAAATCAGCCTTATCAATATTATCAGTTCAGAGGTTTTGGTGTTCCTAACCAGCTGTATGACCTCAGACAAGTTACTTAGCCTGTTTAAATCTCTGTTTCCTCTTCTGTACAATAAGAACAAACACAGGCCTGTTGTGTGGCTTAAATGAGAGAACAGCTAGTAAAAGCATTTATCTCTGTGCCTGATACATAAGCAATGCTCAATAAATACTATATCCTGTATTGGTCAGGATTCTTCTAGTTTAAGTGATAGAAGCCCAATCTGGATCTAGGAGTTTATCCAAGGTCCTCACTCTGGGTTTTCTCTATATTCCTCTGATTGATTTCACCCTCAGGCAGACTGTCCCCCGTGAGATGGGAGGGTGGATGCTTAGACATCCTCCTTCCTGAGCAACCACAGGAAAAAGAGATTCCAAGAGTCTCCTGAAGTCCCTGGAATGGGGTTTCATTGGCCTGTTTGGATCACATGTCCAGCAGTGAGTTAGTCACTGGGGCCAAAGGGTGGATAGACAGCTCCAGTTGGCCAAGCCTAGGTCATGTGCCCATGTAGGCTGAGAGTAAGAGAAGTCAATTCTCCAAAAGGAAACGGCAGAGCTGTTTTCAGAAGGAGGAATGGATGTTAACAAGGCAAAAACAAACTATTTCCACTACAGCAGCTATTGTTCTATTATTATTACAATTTACTATTTATTATTTCCTACTAGCACTTCCACTATCCCCACTACTATACTGTACAGCTAGTACAAAAACTTGGAGGAATATTCAGTGAACAACTTGGTTAACAGCCAGGGAAAAGGGAAAATCATAGAAAGCTATTATGGGAGAAAAAGGATCCTGAATAGAAGGAAACAAAATGAAAGAGCTTTTAGCAGTAGATGAAAGGTGAAGTTAAAGCAAAGCCTGAAATGGTGAGTTCTAGGGGATCGTGTAAGCATCTTTCAAAAACAAAAGTGATCTACAAAACCAGAAATATAGATCAATGGAACAGGATAGAAAGCCCAGAGATAAACCCCCACACATATGGTCACCTTATTTTTGATAAAAGAGGCAAGAATATCCAATGGAGAAAAGACAGCCTCTTCAATAACTGGTGCTGGGAAAACTGGACAGCTACAGGTAAAAGAATGAAATGAGAACACTCCCTAACACCATACACAAAAATAAACTCAAAATGGATTAAAGACCTAAATGTAAGGCCAGACACTCTAAAACTCTTAGAGGAAAACATAGGCAGAACACTCTATGACATAAATCACAGCAAGATCCTTTTTGACCCACCTCCTAGAGAAACGGAAATAGAAACAAAAAATAAACAAATGGGACCTAATGAAACTTAAAAGCTTTTGCACATCAAAGGAAACCATAAACAAGTCCAAAAGACAGCCCTCAGAATGGGAGAAAATATTTGCAAATGAAGCAACTGACAAAGGATTAATCTCCAAAATTTACAAGCAGCTCATGCAGCTGAATATCAAAAAAACAAACAACCCAATCCAAAAATGGGCAGAAGACCTAAATAGACATTTCTCCAAAGAAGATACACAGACTGCCAACAAACACATGAAAGGATGCTCAACATCACTAATCATTAGAGAAATGCAAACTACCATGAGGTATAACCTCATACCAGTCAGAATGGCCATCATCAAAAAACCTACAAACAATAAATGCTGGAGAGGGTGTGGAGAAAAGGGAACCCTCTTGCACTGTTGGTGGGAATGTAAATTGATAGAGCCACCATGGAGAACAGTATGGAGGTTCCTTAAAAAACTAAAAATAGAACTACCATACGACCCAGCAATCCCACTACTGGGCATATACCCTAAGAAAACCATAATTCAAAAAGAGTCACGTACCACAGTGTTCATTGCAGCTCTATTTACAATAGCCAGGACATGGAAGCAACCTAAGTGTCCATCAAGAGATGAATGGATAAAGAAGATGTGGCACATATATACAATGGAATATTACTCAGCCATAAAAAGAAATGAAATTGAGTTATTTGTAGTGAGGTGGATGGACCTAGAGTCTGTCATACAGAGTGAAGTAAGTCAGAAAGAGAAAAACAAATACTGTGTGCTAACACATATATATGGAATCTAAAAAAAAAAAAAAAAGGTTCTGAAGAACCTAGGGGCAGGACAGGAATAAAGACACAGACATAGAGAATGGACTTGAGGACACGGGGAGTGGGAAGGGGAAGCTGGGACGAAGTGACAGAGTGGCATGGACATATATACACTACCAAATGTAAAATAGATAGCTAGTGGGAAGCACCCACATGGCACAGGGAGATCAGCTCGGTGCTTTGTGACCACCTAGAGGGGTGGGATAGGGAGGGTGGGAGGGAGACGCAAGAGGGAGGAGATAATGGGGATATATGTGTATGTATAGCTGATTCACTTTGTTATACAGCAGAAACTAACACACCATTGTAAAGCAATTATACTCCAATAAAGATGTTTAACAAATAAATTAATTAAAATTTTTTAAAAAAGTGATCTAAATAGCAATGTGTAATACATTTTGTAGTTGCCAAACTGAAACTACCTCACTGTGGTTGTTTTAATAATGCTTTAATGGCTATACAAAGCATGTTGTATGCTCTCAGCACCATATGTCTGTAGTTGCAGAACTGACACAGGTATCTATGAAGCAGGCCAACAACATTCCCTCTACAGGAGTGCCATGTCCACAACACCTTATTGCAGATACAAAGATACATTTTTCACATAGGAGCCTTGTGACATGGGAACATTTTAATTTTTCTTTCCTACTGTCTTAAGTGAAATCGGTATGAGATATGTATAAAGAATTTCTGGCAGAAAGTTCAGGGGCTATAACTTAAAGTGAAACATTGTTTGACTATTTGGCAGTGCTATAGTATCCTTGAACAACCGGTTTACTCCAGGATTAGTGATGTATACCAGTATATAAATATTACAGAGAATGAGACCCTGAAAGTGGCAACCCTGCACTTGAACTTGAACCTATGTTTTACATACCAACGTATGCTCTGTCAACAGAATGATCTCTATTAAGTTGTGCTCCACAGAGCATTGGAAAGACTTTGCACATTGCCCCTCTTTGTAAACTAAAACTATGTTCTCAGAAATTTATTTTCCTGTTGAACATTAATGTTAAAATTAATATGCTATAGGATTTGCTTAGAGCTAAGCCTGTCCATGCAGAACAGTAGAACAACTTCAGGAGAAGCTGGTTATTTGGGCCATCTGGATGTTTCACCTGAAGAGCAGCCAGATCAAGTTGGCCGAGGTCCATCTGAGTAAAACAAGTCAGCTGACTGGGCCAAGCAAATCCTTCAGTTCAGTGTATGTAGAATATATGTTTTCTGTTTGTTTTGGTTTTTAAAGAGACTATGCAATGGTTAGACCACATGGTTTTGTGTAACAATTTTCGAATGAGAAGAAAACCACATATCTAAGGTGAACACTTTAGATAGCCTTGTTGAGTATTTTCTTAACTATACAGTAATGTTCTGGGGAAGCTAGTCAAGTAGCATTCTGAAGTCTGATAGGCTCACCAAACAGAAAAGAATAATATGACTTTATAGTTCTAGACGTAATTACACTTTCCAAGCCACTTGTAGTAATTCTCTCAGCCACCCCACTGGCAGGTAGGGCTGACGCCTAATTTAGTGCCCATCCCACTCCTTTCCATAATAACACAAACAGAATGGAAACATTCTTCACCCATGTTGAGAAAAGCCAGTCATTTGGTTTTCTAAGGCTTTTTTTTTTTCCTTTCATATTTTGAAGGGTGGTGTAGACCAGATTAAAAAACATGGCTCAGGGAAGCAAGAAATCATTTCCCCAAGCGTTTATTAAGTGAATCACAAATTCATTCAGCCTGACTGCTTACCCAGAGAAATTAAGGGAAAATGGTAACAAGTTGTGAGCCTCTAAGTATCTTCAACTTTAGGATCTCCCTGGGAAGGGTCACAAATGTAATCCTTTTCAGCTGTCCCTGCCTTGCTTCCACTGTCAATGGAAATATCTAGGCAGGATGAATACACTTTCTGACTAGACTCTGGACTGACCTAGACAGCTTTTTGGAAATTCAGGATATACTTTTCCTAAAGCCTCTTAATTTCTCCCATCCCTCCCTGATTGAAAACATCATTTATCCCAATACAGCATGCGGAAAGGGAGGGGAGGGAGAAACAGACAGTTATCTGAATTCAGGATAAAAATTACTTTGTGAGTTTATTATTCTCATCCATAACAGATGACAATTTTCCTGTCATTTAGCTGATTCTAGAGCAGAATCACCAAGAGATATTAAGTACTATTTTTCATACTATTTATCTTGAGGGCCCCAATGAGACATGTACACCTACATTTAATAACCCGTGATCCATAACTTGCGTATTCCCTGGAAATGCTTGGATATTTTGTCAAGTGCAGCTAGCCATTATTTCACTGGCCATATGTTAATTACCCTGCTTCACTTATATTGTGGTGGGTTCCAAAGACTTAGTCTTCCTCCAGTGTCTGAGAGCTGTCTGGAAATCTTAGTTCTAAAGAAATTTGTGAATTTGTAGTTTCTGAAGTAACTCTTCCTCATTTGTTGGGTGACAGCTACTTTCATGCCATGACTCTCCCATCAGCTCTAAAATAGGCTCAGCCCTCTCTGACTTGGAACTCTCTTTGAAACTCTAAGATGATGTGTCATTTCAAGGGTAAAAAAGCAAAAATGTTATAAATATGAGTGGATGCTAGAGTCCCAAAGACTTTCAACAAGCTACAGCTTCCTAGTTGCTGACATCAGCAATGTGGTTCTTATTATACAGCTGGGTTTCAGACTGTGATCCTTTTCAAGTATCGTCTCTATTCTATGTAAAGAACGTGGATTTAACGCAGTTTCTGTTGAGTTAATGGATAAGATTTGAAATGAATCTTTCTCTCAGCCATTCCTACAAGTTAGTGAAATGTCTCTGGTCCACTAACCCATTTCCAGGGACTAAGTCTAAGAATCTGACTCTGTAATTCATTGGAACTGAAATTGTCTTTCAGTGGTTAATACACCCAGTTAGCTCCAAATCTCTTAGATAAATTAGAACTTTCTAAGGCAGTAGCAAAAGGAAATCACAAGCATCATTAACGACAAAAAATCAGAGTACTCAGGTACAAACTAACCAATCTATGTAGCAACGACCTGCTCTTGGTCTGAACTTTTTAGTGAATGGATCACTACTTGGATGGGGAAGGATACAACCTAAATAGTTCATCTACTAATAAAGTCCCCTTAAAAATCACCTCTGTTCAGCAAATACTAATACAGCTGAGTCAAGCTCTTGGTTAAGTTCTTTATAGGCACCATCTCCGATAACCTTCACAATAGTCCTGATAGGTTGATACTCTTACTGGCCCATTTACAGATGATGAGATGAAGGCACAGAGAAGTTAGGTAACTTGCCCACCATCACACAGAAAGTAAGTGTCAGAGCTGGACATGAAAAGAGTCCTGATTGACTTTAAATCCTCTTAGCCATTCTGTTACACTGCCTTGATGATTGGGCAAACACCCTGTCTCAGTGGTTTAAAACTGAAAAAGAGGGACTTCCCTGGTGGCGCAGTGGTTAAGAATCTGCCTGCCAATGCATGGGATACGGGTTCGAGCCCTGGTCTGGGAAGATCCCTGTTGCGGAGCAACTAAGCCCGTGCGCCACAGCTACTGAGCCTGTGCTCTAGAGCCCGTGAGCCACAACTACTGAGCCCGC
Organism: Mesoplodon mirus; assembly: GCF_964341445.2. NCBI lineage: Eukaryota > Metazoa > Chordata > Mammalia > Artiodactyla > Ziphiidae > Mesoplodon > Mesoplodon mirus. The sequence goes on from NC_138977.1 coordinate 107,819,706, forward strand.
ATGCCACAACTACTGAAGCCCACACACTGCAATGAAGAGTAGCCCCTGCTCACTGCAACTAGAGAAAGCCCGCATGCAGCAACGGAGACCCAATGCAGGCAAAAATAAAAATAAATAAATAATTTTTTTAAAAAAACTGAAAAAAAAAGTAGCAGTTACTACTGAATATTTCACTCAGTGTGTCATCTGTGGCTGCCCTTTTCCTCCCTCTGGCCTTCTAATTGCTAGTCTTCAAATGGTACTTAAATTTTTCATTTCGCAAATCTTCCTTTTGTATTTTACCTCTTTTTCTTTGATTTGAATGATACATATTTCATATCAGCAATAAAATATCCAGGAGAGATCTCTTCATGGCAGAGTTGGAGGAGCCTTTGCATTTTGGTTTGCTTGTGAACTTGACACACACTGCAAATCCTAATGGGGCCTCCTGCCATGTAGAAATCTCTGGTTTGCCAACCGCAAGATTTCTAGGCCCTCCACAAGCATATTTCTTATCTCTTCTTCATGTGAGCAAGTTAAGGCTTCAAAGCAGAATCCAGTTTTGTGATTTTTATGCCCTTAGGATGACGGTGAACAATTTTTGCTCTTTGAAAAATATGTAAAATAAGCTAGTATTTCTAAAAAAGAGGTTCATATATATATATATATATATATATATATATATATATATATATATATATATATGAATTGGCACTGATATGCTTAAGCATTGAGTGTCCGGAAGGTTAAATAAGAAGTTAAAAGCAGCAGTTACTTCTGGCGGTGGTGGTGATGGAGAATGGGAGCTGAGCAGATGGGGGTTGAGGTGGGAAGGAGGACTCTCACTCATCACCTTTTCTTCCTTTCTGGTGTTTGAAATATGAGAACTTACTGACTACTCAAAAATAATGTTGAAGAAAACAAATGCTCTTAACTTTTACCTCGAAGGTAATCAGATGCTGCAGTATCATCACAAGATCATTCAGTCAGGAGTTGGGTTAGTCTAGAGACAAATTTTCACAGGCAGTGAATGGCAGTTAAAAGCCTAAAAAGAGATGGTTCCCCTTACTGTATATACAGCCTGTGTCACACCACTAAGGGTGTAGGAAGCTGAGGTAAGAAGAGGGCAAAATTTCCCAAATCGTGTCACATATTATCAAACAACAAAACAAAAGGGGAGACTACTGCAGGACTTCTCAGCGTTCAGTATGCCGTGTGCCTTCAGACCTCCCAAGAATGGGTGGGCAGTGTTTCCTAAAGTTAGTTAACAGTGGAATCCCGCTCCAGCTTCTGCAAGGAGTGTCTCACAGAATTAGTGCTCCATGGAGCACATTTTGGAAAAGGCTGGATTGTCAAGGACCCTTCCAAATAAGAGGTACCATCTAAGTGGTATATGGAACTTTGAGCTCTACAGAGAAGTATTAAGTGATCACCACCACATTCACCAATGCAGCATGTCTTACACCAAGATCTACCTTGAGTAAAAAGTATATATACAATTCAAGAAATATTGAGTGACTATTTGTGCAAGGCACTTGGGGGCTCTGGGCTTACAGAAGGCAGTAACTAAGGTGACTAAGTGGGATAAAACTGCCTCCTGCAGGAGAGAGGGGAGCTAAGCCATCACAAAGAGCTGGTTCTAATTCCATAGATGACATGGCCTCCTTTACTCTAATTTCTAAAGTATTTGTTTTGAGCTGTATGGCCCAGCCCCATTTCACTTATAAATCAAACTGAGCATTAGGTCAGACATTTGAAAAAAGCAGAGCTCAGCACCCTTCAAAGCAGGGCAATGTTAGCAAACAACAGGAACACAATCCGTGGCATGGTTTGCATAAAGCATTTTCATCTGTGTAAATGGGTAACTTAACTCCCATTTATGGCTGAAAACCAGAGGGACCAAGCCGTTACTCCTAATGTGCACTGTGACTAGTATTGGGGTAGGTTACCATGTGCACCATGGATTACATTTGAGTCTACAGTGAGGCTGCACCCAGGGTCCACTTTACCAGCCAGAAGAGCTTGGGAGAAGTCAAAGAAATGCTCTGAATGCTTTTAAAATCGACATATGCATTGCACATAACAATAAACAAAGACCACTTTGAGATTTAATAAAGCATTTTTACATATGTCATTGCCTCTCACAAAGTCCTCTTTACAGTCTTGAGAACGAAGGAGGGTATCACATCTCCATTTTATGGAAAACAAAATAAAAACTCAGAGAGACTTACTAACCTGCCGTTGCTCACACAGCCAGCAAGCAATAATGCTAGGAATCAAATCTGCCTATTCTGTATAAAAGAGATAACTAATAAGGATCTACTGTATAGCACAGGGAACTCTTCTCAATGCTCTGTAATGATCTATATGGGAAAAGAATCTAAAAAAGAGTGGATATATGTATATGTGTAACTGACTCACTTTGCTGTACAGCAGAAACTAACACAACATTGTAAATCAACTCTACTCCAATGAAAACTTTTTTTAAAATCGACCTATTCTGGTGCAGAATCCCACATACATTTCAGTACACCTCAGTCACGTGGAGAGAACTGCTGCTCCACTGGGGGCTTATTCTAAAATCTCACTAGTCGGTATGAGATAATATTACAGATTCAAAAGGATCTTCTTCCTCGCTTTATCACACACACCTTGATTCCCTTCCTGGGAGATGAATCTATTGTAGCATCAGAAGGACCTTGTTTCAAGGCCCTTGCAAACAGCTACTAAAAGATAGGTGAATGAGGGCAAGATAGTTGTCAAGAGTCTCTGGGTAGGATTCTTGCCTTGGATGAGATGACGGCCTGAATTTCTTCAAGACAGTGGTTCTCAAACATTGATGTGGGTAATAACCATCTGAGCATATGCCAGAAATGCAGAGTGCCTGGCTCCATCATCAGATTCAATCACTAGATCTTGGGTAGAGCCTGAGTATCTGCATTTTTAACAGGTCTCTTAGGTGGTTCTGTTCCACAGTTTAAGAGCCCCACACTTCAATCCTAAGAGCCTGTAATGTTATCAGAGTAAGTAGTGTTTAAATAATTATTCGTTCTGCTCATCAGTAACTCTTTGGGTTTGTTTAATTGCACAAGAATAGAAGAATCAGTGAGTGATTTAACCCAACCAATATTCAGTTCAGCAAACATCTCTTTACTTCACACAAGGCTATGGGTATATAAAATATGACCTCTGCCCTCCACAAACTCATCTTTTTAGAGGAGATGAATGTGTACACAAATCACAAAATCCAATGCTTTTAAAAAACAGAATTATTGAGGTACTCCTGAAGCACAGAAGAGCAAGAATTCATCCTGCCTCGAAGCCTTGGAATGCTTCCATTTAAGGCACCATTTAAACTGAGGCACCATTTAAACTGAGCCCAGAGAAGTGGAGAAAGGGCATTTTAGCAAGAGGGCACATTGTGAGCGAAGATAAGGAAATGGGAAAACATAGGTGCGTTCTAGGAGCCCAGGGAAGATCGTGTATGAGTACTAGAATACGTAGGAGTAGGTAGGACAAATAGTTTTCATTTTCATGGCCTTTTGCAACATTTTGCTTAATCATTTCAACTACTAGGAGAATAAGAGAATCAATCCTATTTTAAAGATGAAAATACTAAATGACTTGTTAAAGAAAAAAAAAGCCCACAGGACCTACAACAAGATATTAATTTTTGGTGGGGGGGATGATAATGGGATCATAGAATGTTGTTGCCACTACTGTTGCCGCTATTACAGGGAGTATTAGTGGCTGATAAAACCACATACTGTACGAAAAGAAGCATATGGAAACATACTACACCAAAGTGCAAAATTCTGTGTAAATTCATGGCCTTCTTTAAAAATGCACATGTATTCTCCAGTTCTGTTAGTCAGTACTCCCACCAGCTGTTCTCATGGTGCATTGCTAACGCTCAGATTTGGGGCTCTCTTACTTTTCTCCGCTAAAGGACACCAAGATCCTTTGGGAAATAGCTGATTCCAGGTCTTGGAGTCAAGGGAAAGTCAGGATGGGTCTGGGACAGTCTGTGCTTCCAGACAGCATGCATACTTTTATAAAAATCCAGAGGCAATGTTCAAAGGACAAAAGAACCACCTAAAGGGGCTTCCCTTAGCCAAGCTGAACACCACAAAATAGATAAAATAAATAAGTGTTTGATCAAAATAGGTTGCAACTGTCTAGGAAAAATTACTCTTCCTAATGATTCATAAAAAGGAAAGTTGATATAAAGTGGTATGAAAACATAATTGTAATACAAAGAGAATTAATATAATAAGCCGTATTTCATTTCCTATTGACTTTGTAAATTAAGGGAGTATAATTATAAATGAACATTTTGTTTCTTCTCTGAAAAAAATCATTCTATACTTTATAGTTAAGTACCCTTTATTTTCTGTATTAGCAGGAAAGAATAAACAATGGGAACTGAGGGTAATTCCAAGGAAAGCAGGTGCTGTAAACAGAATAAGACCAATCAGAACTAGCAAAACAGGGTCCCACGGTTCATCAGCACCGGTGGTCACACAAAATAACCAAGTGGAAAAGGCATGTCACAGTGTGTTACAAAAGGATAAATTACCTTTCTGTCCTAGAAAAGAGTGTTGACCACAGACTCAACCCCTCCACTCCATGGAGATGAATTGTCTGGACCAGTGCTTCCCAAATGTTTCATTTCATGGCACATGTAGAAAGTGATAACATTTACCTAATGACACATTAACTCATAGCACACTAAAAGCTGTGTTTGGTGTCCCTTTCTTGCCCTCCCCTCCCCTCCCCCTGGGGCTCCTGAACACGCAGGCTCCCAGTGGCTTGAGCAACAGGCGGTCTCTGTCTCAGTACCTCTGGGATTCATGTGTAACAATAGGGAATGGCACAGTGTACTGGTTGCAAAGTTCTGCTCTAGATGGCTCTCATAAGTATAATAAAATACCACTTAGGCTTATATTAAATAAAATACCAATAGGGTTTATATTAGTTTTCAGTAATTCTAATAGGCCAAAGACAATGTGTCAGGTACTACGAGCCATGCCCAATTAAAGAATAAATCATTTTCAGAAAGGCACTAGGTTTGAAAATCTTAAATCTGGATGAAAGACAGAAAATTAAAACTCCAATGATGTAACAAGTAAAATGTGGTTATAAAAAGGAACTTGGTTGAATAACCAGAGAATGAAAGCTACCTTAGATACTGCAACAGGTCAAATGTCAATTCTTTGATTACCCAGTACCATAATCAGGACTGGTTCTGAGGCTGGTCCTTATCCTTTGGTAAGATGAGATATAAAAATACTAAAATTGGGCTTTCCTGGTGATGCAGTGGTTGAGAGTCTGCCTGCCGATGCAGGGGACACGGGTTTGTGCCCCGGTCCGGGAAGATCCCACATGCTGCGGAGCGGCTGGGCCCGTGAGCCGTGGCCGCTGAGCCTGCGCATCCGGAGCCTGTGTTCCGCAGCGGGAGAGGCCACAACAGTGAGAGGCCCGCATACCGCAAAAAAAAAAACCAAAAAACTAAAATTACTGAAACTTTAGGAAGACAAACCTGGGAAGAAATGCAAATAACATAATGTTATTTAAGTCTAAGGTATTAACATTTGGGAAACTAGTTTTTGTTTCAGGTTACAGATCAGCTTTTTACCTTATTGATAGTATAAGTGTCTTCTTCTTAAGTGTTTAAATGCTAAAGATAATTTATTATGGTAGAATTGTGGTTTTAACCAAACGTTTAGAAGTATTTGCGTTAGCAATCACCTGGGAACTTTCTAGAGAGATGCCTGTGACTGGAAAGGTGAAGTGGATTTAGTCATGGAAGGCCTTGACAATCCTGATTATCTGACCTAGGCAGTGGGATATGGTGGAAAGCATAGTGGGAAATAGATGTGGTTTATTGTCTTAGGTCTGCTAGTTACTCATGTGTGTCTGGGGACAACCTCTTAACTTCCTTATGCCTCAGTTTCTTCACCTGTTCAATGCAGAGGTTAGAATTGCATTTGCTTTTTATTTATGTTTATTTTTATTTATTTGACGTATGATTGACCTACAACACTATGTTTGTTTTAGGTGCACAGCATGAACACTGTGTTTGTTTTAGGTGCACAACATGGTGATTTGATATTTCTATACATTACCAGTCACCACAATGAGTCTAGTTATCATCTGTCACCATACAAATTTATTACAGTATTATTGACTACATTCCCTATACTGTACATTTCGTCCCCATGACTCATTTATTGTGTAACTGGAAGTTTGTACCTATTAATCCCCTTCACCTATTTTGCCCACCCCTCTCAACCCGCTCCCCTCTGGCAACCACCTGTTTGTTCTCTATATCTATGAGTCTGTTTCTGTTTTGTTTTGTTTTTTAGATTCCACATATAAGTGAAATCATACGACATTTGTATTTCTTTGTGTGACTTATTTCACTTAGCATAATACCCTCTAGGTCCATCCATGTTGTCACAAGTGGCAAGATTTCATTCTTTTTTATGGCTGAGTAATATTCCATTGTGTGTTGTGTGTGTGTGTGTGTGTGAATATATATCTATATATATATATATATCCATATATATGTATCTATATATCACATCTTCTTTATCCATTCATCTATTGATGGATACTTAGGTTGCTTCCATATCCTGGCTATTATAAATAATGCTTCAATGAACATAAAGGTGCATAGATCTTTTTGAATTAGTGTTTTTGTTTTCTTTGGAAAAATATCCAGAAATGGAAGTGCTGGATTGTATGGTAGTTCTATTTTTAGTTTTTTGAGGAACCTCCATACCATTCTCCATAGTGGCTGTATCAATTTACATTCCCACCAACAGTGCAGAGGGTTCCCTTCTCTCCACACCCTCACCAACACTTGTAATTTGTTGTTTTTTTGATAATAGCCGTAGGATTGCATTTTCTAAGGTCTCTTCCATTTCTCAATTCTGTGAAATATTATGAATGATGCTGATTTACTTCTGGAATAGAGGGAGCCTTGCTAATCTTTTGGGCCCATCTCCTCAGGAATCTGCCTCAGCACAAGTACCCTCGAGATGGTCCGAGAAGGTCCCATAGTCTTCTGTCCTGTTCAATTTTTTAGACACTACTTGAAATCTTTGGTATTGTCTTGGTATTCCTCCCATTCTCTTGGCTCTTATCAGTTACCCTTTTGCCATCATTTTATTGGGCTTTTGTAAGGCAGGGAAAATGTTTGGGTCAGGCAGCCATCTTAAACTGGTACCTCATCATTTGATTTTTGAGTAGCATTGCCTTACCAAGGTCTAAGGTCCTGCTTCCTCTTCTTGTCAGAGACACTCCCATACAGTAAAGTAGCAGTCAGAATAAATGGATAAATCTAAGTTTTATTTATTTGAATTTAGACAGTTGGGTTCTTTAAAATACAAAGATGTCAGTGATGCTGGTCCAGGGACCGCACTTTGAGAGCAGCAGGTCTATATGAAATACAACATTCAGGTAATGAAAGCAGATTAATAATTTATTTATTCATTTAATAAGTACTGTTGAATACTTACTTGAATACTTATACAGTCGAGCATGGTTATAGGTGCAAGGACATGGTAATGGGTGGAAAAAAATGTGGTTTCTGCCCTCGATGACCCTTTCTGATGGAATTTTCCAGTTTTTAACTAGAGGTTTTGATTAGACGTCTCCTCAGCACAGAAAGTCTGTTCACAGCACTGTAGCCTGTCACGTTCATTTCCCCTCCTTGTGCCTCATCATGGTTCTTTTCTTAATTTTATTTATTTATTTTTCCTTCTGGTTTTAATGAGATATAATTGACATACAACACTGTATAAGTTAAAGGTGTATAGCATAATGACTTGGCATACATGTATATTGCAAAATGATTACCACAGTAAGTTTCGTTAACATCTGTCACCTTAATCAAAGTTGTCTTATGTGGAAAGCCCCTTCTCTCCAGTGGATCGAAGTCTGGCATATACCTTGGCCCAATGTCTTTCTCTTCCCCACCCCAGCCCTTGATTACCATTTTCCCCCGTCATTTCTACCATGACAGTTACGAGTTCCTAACATCATTTACCCCTTTATTTTACACTGTTCTATATTTCTATCTGCTTCATTTGTGCCGTCACTATTTGGAGCACCTACAAGGCTATAGGCTGTGTGTTACGTTTCTTTGCAACTCCATCCCTCAGTTCCTCAAACAGAGTTAGAAACACTCTATGAGCTAAACATGAACTTGTTAATAGATTCACTTGGAATCCCAAACTCCCTTTTGGAGGCGGCGGAGCAGAATTAAAATTGCCACCACCAACAACAACCAGTCAGACCACATGGTCAGACAGTGTTTGTGGTGGCTGGGGTGGAGTAAAGCAGTTGGAGACCAGGAAAAAAATGTGTTTGCTTTAGGATTTTACTGACTGAGAAAGAGCCAAGAGTGCTTAATTTCTCCTTTCAGGACAAAATTCATCTTCTAAATGGGGTTTATGTTTAAAAAATGTAATGTGGTCAGGATGAGCTGGTGAATAAGTTATGGAATCAAATGGCCATCAGTGTTTTCTTGACTAGTATATCTTGAGTTTGCTGAAAATTAGTTCTGATCCAGTTATAATTGAATAGATAGGTCTGAGACCACATTTTGATTACAATTGAATTAACTGCCACAATCTTGTCCAAATGTATTAAGACAACCCTTTTAATACTGAAATAGATTATTACATAGAAATAAAAGAAAAGCACTTTAAAGTTGGAAGAATCTTTGAGATCCTTCAAGACTAACAGTATCAAATAGTGGTTATGTGTGTAGGCTCTGGACCTTGTCTAATCCACTTTGAATCTTTACTCTGCCACCTACTGTCTGTGTGATCTTGGGAAATTTTCTTCATCTCTTTGAGCCTCAGTTTCCTTATCTGTACAGGATAAGAGATTAAAAAGTATTACCTATTAAAAGAATTAGTGGGAGAAATAAATGGTGGTCTAATAATGTATATGAAGCTCCTAGTATAATGTCTAGCAGATAGTAATAGCTCAATAAATGGCAGTTGGTATGTAGTCCAACCGTGTCATTTTACAGATGAAGAAACTGAGGCTCAGAGTAATTGCAGTAATTTAGGGACAGAGCTAAGACAAGAACTTAGAATTTCTGAATTCCAATCCAACACTCTATTCAGGGTGAGTTACTATACATTACTCACTTTATAATTTGGATCTTTCTAGTATATAATTTGTGAAAACTTGGATAGTGAACTGGGCTGAAATATATTTTTTTCCAACTTTCTATGAAAATTGGGTTTCAAGTTGAATATATATAACCTACTTATGAAAAGGACTATTTTCAAGCTCTTCAATAGTATCAATTTAAAAAATCAACCATAAGCATTATTCATAAACTCATTATAAGACATTATTAACTGTTTAATTGAAAAGTCCCATTCTTGGCAACACTAATTTGAGTATTGACTAAATCAGTTTGAATTGTGGTATACACTTATGTATACTTAGTAAAAACTGAGGCCATCTAGTCACACAGCCCTACAATACAGGGAATCACCACCCCAAGATGTCCTTAATAGGAACAGTTGTCTCCTGCTGAATAATTTCAGTAAGACCAAAGCCATTACACCCAACACATCTAGTTCTGTGCTTTAACTTTTGTGATGGTCAAAATGTCCTTCAGGCTCTCAGACAATCTTAAATCCATCATGAACATGGTACTCAAGTTACTCCAGAAGTAGCAGCCATCATTTGATGGCTCCTTAGTCAGCCATCAGTGATTCCTCCTCCTTTGCAGCAGTAGAGCATTGGAAGGTTATGGCTTGTTTATTTTGCAATATAAGCACAGTTAGTTCCAGGTAGTTCACCTAGTCCAGATGCGATCCAGTTGCCATGGACCTAATAGGTGTTCATTACATGATAGTTGAATTGAAAATGTCAAAGATGTGTAGTAATTCACTCATGTTAGGTGTGTTGATAAAAGTGATTAAACTTTCATTTTAGGGTATGATTCTGCAGAGAATATGCCCAAGAGGAAGCCTTGATCTAATAAAAGAGAAATAGAGAGCTGAATGAACTTTTTTCCATGATAGTGTGATTCCAGATAAAAGACATGCTAGTCAAGGTGATTTGAGTTGCAAGAGATAGCAACCTACTGGAGAAGAAAGGGGAAATGTATTGGCTCATAAATCCACAGGAAGATGGGATGGGACTTGCTGGAGGAATACTGCCTTCCTCTCCCCATTCATTGTCAGACCAGCTTTTCCATAAGGCAGGAGTCCCGTCTGCCACCAGCCATGGGTTCATATCCTTTACAGCCTTGGGAAGGGAGAAAAGAGGTCCTCTTCACTTTGCTCCCATTGAAATAACCCAGAGAAGGACTCTGAAAGGCCTGACTTGAGCCACATGCCTCCCAGGGATGTGAGGCTACTAAGAAAGGAGGTACCTTTCTGAGCACACAGAATCTGTCCACCACTGCTAGCATTTATTGAATGCTTTCTTTGTGCCAGGCACATGAACTTTGTCATTTACCTTTAAGATAAGGATCATGATTACAGGAGGTGTCTGTAGGGACACACTGAATTGTTCTGAGGGACACAAGGGAGCCTGGTCTGGAAGAAGAAAGGGGAGCCTTATGTCACCAATGAAAATGAAAAGCTGGGCCCCCGTCCCCAGCAGAGTACCTCCTCCTGTCATCCTGAATCAACAGGAACAAGAGTGAACTCCAAAGGCAGTCACCTTCTCCACCACCCATGTCCCCAGACACCTTTCCCAACAGGGGTAAATTCAGCTGTTAAGGGATCTGAAGTTTATATAAGTTGAGAATCCCTCTTTAAGAAAAAGAATACCAAAACAGTTTACCTTTGCAAATTTTACAACATATGACCATGTAAACACATTGTTAGTGCCTCCTAGCTGTGTCCATCTGAGAGAGGGATTCTGAAATATAAGCCTCATTAGCTTCATGGCCAAACCACCTTTGATAACATTTATCACAGCAAACTGCAGTTGTAACCAGGATTTGAATGGACATCTAGTGTGTCAAACAACCATTGTTTTTCTAGAACACCACCCAGGAGGACCCCTTCCCACTGGCACTTGTCTTTTGAGAACTTCTGTAGTTCAGGCTTTTTACTCATTTAGATTGTCCTTCCACCTCAGTTAATTCAAATCCTGGAAAATCCTGGAAATGCATCATTTTTATAATTATCTGAACTGACTCCCACCCTTCCCACACATGATTTTTTTTTTCTTTAACAAAATATGGTCAAAATATGGTCACTGACTAAGGAGAAATGGTCTTGAGAACACCACTTATTCCAAGGAAGACTCTTTGGCCTCAGTGTCATGGGCTTGAACCTGACATTCCTAGCCGCAGCCCTACTGAAACTGATAGTCTAGTCATGTAGGGGATTTTCCTGACTCCGTGTCTGTCTCCCCATGGCTGTTTATTTGTACTGCTGTCTGCTTTGGTTTGGGACACTGACCTTATAAGCTGCTTCCCAAGCCCAAGCCTCGGGAAGCCAGAGAACTAGGAGTTTCCCTCTGTACTCCTCAGGACTCATGGCCAAATGGAAGGAACTGGCTATCAATTCACAGTGTGTAACTGGAGAGAGAGAGAGAAAGTCTTTTAAAATCAACACCAAGCCAGCTGTGGCTCTCTGGACCGCTGAGTCATAAACGATCAGGCAGTTCATTTGGAAGACACACTGTACATGCTCCTCTTAGGTTCTGGCTGGAGCAGAGGGTAGTTAAATAAAAGGGAAGGAAGGATAAGAAAAGAAAGCCACAATGTAATCTCAGATCTCACTTCATTCTGAGACTCTCTCTGATCAGAGGCGAAGGACAAGAAGCCAGTTCCCCTACAAATCAGACTCCATCCTCATGTGGTTGGTTAGTGAAGAATCTATTAAGGAAATCTGAGCATTGCTATTTTGTTTCTTAATACATAAATTACAGTAATTGCTGAAAGATGCTGGCTGCTGACTCCTTATTGGAACTGGCTAAATGTTGTCTTAAAATGTCGGCCACTGAGTCACAAGTTCATAATCAGCTATGAAGTGGCTGTGTTTGGCAGTCCCACAAGGTGCAAGAAGGTCATTATTACAGAAATAATTGGAGTGATGGTTATAGGTCTAAAATTTGTCTGAAATTAAAAAATAATCTCCAAAAGATGGCAAGAAAGTCTTGAAAGGAATCTAAAGAACATAGATATGAGCATAGTGGGCCACCACTATCCTGGGCAAGGAGCTCACTCCAAGTGGCATTTCCTGGGCAGTAGGATAACATGTACCCACTTGCAGTGAGGTCTACTCATTGGAGTCATCACTGGTTCATTGTATTTTTTTTTTTTTTTTTTTTTTCTTTTTGCGGTATGCGGGCCTCTCACTGTTGTGGCCTCTCCCGTTGCGGAGCACAGGCTCCGGACGCGCAGGCCCAGCGGCCATGGCTCACGGGCCCAGCCGCTCCGCGGCATATGGGATCCTCCCAGACCGGGGCACAAACCCGTATCCCCTGCATCGGCAGGCGGACTCTCAACCACTGCGCCACCAGGGAGGCCCTGGTTCATTGTATTTGTGACACAGGACAAGCTTCATGGAATCTATCAACTGCCTGCTGTCACCCCTTAGTTCTGTGGCTAGTGAGAAGCCTCTTTGTCCATCTTGACTGCCCAAAGGTCTAAGTAGCCCCTAGGCCTGCTCTTCCTGCTTCTGTGCACAGAGTATGGAGTGTTTCAGAAGAGAGACCTAGGGCCATGCTGATAGGATCTCCTACAAATCCATGCCATCAAGACCCAGGTGGGCCCAAGGCTGGGTAGTGATCCTTTTATTTATCTCTTCCTATTGCTGTCTTATTCCCACTAAGCTGTTTCTCCTCTTCTAGACAATTAAGGATTGTGTGTATGTGTGTGTGTGTTTGTATAATAAGAAAAGCACCACGACTTCCTCTCTGCTGATGACCTGGACACCCTCTGGCCTGAGGGCTCTCTTACAATCTCCCCTCTTTCTTCTCCCCAGTCCAGATCTCATTTTTCTCTAGGTTAGTGGTTCTCCACCCAGGCTGCAGTAAAATCATCTGGGATGCTTCATAAAGTATATATATATATATATATATATATACACATATACCAAGACCCCATCCCACCTCCAAATTCTAGATTTAGATCATCTAGAGCTTCTAGAGTATAGCCACGCAAGGGTCATCAGAATTATTTTTAAAGCTCTTCATGTGATTCTAATGTGAAATCACCAACCACCTCTCAATTGCTTTCTTCCTGAGGCTATAGCAGCCTCTCGTTGTCTGTCTTGTAAAGGTCCTATAACATTTAGCAGAAGCTGTTACACAGTACATGGAAAATCTTGGTTAACAGTCATTTCTGGTTAGTATAATTAAAATCATTTTCACTTTGTTCCCTTATAAGGAGAAGGCAGAAAGCCTGGATTGTGGTCCAGACTCTGCCTGTACAGCTTTGGGCAAGTAACTTATCCTCTTTGGAACGATATTTCCTCTTCAAACAAAATGAATAGCTTAAATTAGATACTCTTTAAGATTACTTTCAGTTCTAGGCTATCATGATTATAAAAATCCAATGGCCTTTTTTTTAGTACTATTATTATATCAGGCTATTATTTATCAACTGTGAGACCTTGGGTAGCTCATTTATCTTTTCCAAGCTTCTCAGTTCCACATGTGTGAAAATTAGGAAGGTTAGGCCAGGGTTTCCAAATCTGTTCTGCAGAATATTCCTAGCTCAAGAGATGCTCCATGCAAAAAGGATTCCCAGGGCATAGCACAGTAAAGGATATGACAAGTCTTGAAATAACAAACCTAGATTAACTCTTTTATTTTTTTTTTTTTTTTGCGGTATGCGGGCCTCTCACTGTTGTGGCCTCCCCCGTTGCGGAGCACAGGCTCCGGATGCGCAGGCCCAGCGGCCATGGCTCACGGGCCCAGCCGCTCCGCGGCATATGGGATCCTCCCAGACCGGGGCACGAACCCGTATCCCCTGCATCGGCAGGCGGACTCTCAACCACTGCGCCACCAGGGAGGCCCTAGATTAACTCTTTTAAACTCAGATATTCCCAGTTATTTGACCATGAAGCTACTGTTTTCTTGTAAATCTTATTAACATCTGTAGGACTAACTGTTACACTAGATGATCAGATCTCTTCTACTTAAATTCTGCACTTTGTGGTCAAGGGACAGGTTTGTAAGTTAAAAGAAGGAATAATTTGCTTGCTCCTTTGACATGTAAAATAGAAGCTTATTTGTTCACTGATCCACCCCAGCCTTTGGTTGTTTAGCAGGGAAGGATACAGTCTGACAATAGCATCCTCTGGGGTTTACCTATTTCTGAGAAGACAATTTTTAAAATGAGATGAAATGTCAGAAGTTATTCTGGTTCAAGTCAAAAATGGATTCTGACTCTCTTCACTGTAACCTGTATGAAGCAGGTTATGTGAAAGACAAGTAAGTAAAACTCACTAAGTCACTTTCTTTAGTTTGATCAGATAAGACCAATTCCACATAATCAAAAAGTTCAGAATCAGAGAAATCATCTGGAGGCAGCATAGAGTTTCAAAAATGGGTCTGAAGTCAGACTTCCTGGCTTGCCAGGTGACTTGGGCTCCCATCTTAATTCTTCTGGGCCTTGGCTTTCTCATCTGTAAGATGAAGGTAATAATTGTCCCTGATAAGAGTGCCATAATTGTAGGAATAAGTAACTTAATATGCATAAAGCACCTAGTACAGTGTTGGTGCATGGTAAGCACTCAATAAGCATTTATTATTATCTGGACCGCAGATCACCACTTTGTGATCAATGTCAAATTCAGCTTGCAGACCTATTTTATCTGGCCTACAAAATGAGTATAATTTTAACACCCGAATGCCTTTAGTTACGGCATATTCTCTCTAGTTTGCCACAGACCCCACTCCTCCCTATTATATCATACCTAACCACTGTAGATGTGTGTTACCTGCCTGGTCTTGAGTCTAGAATGCAGACTTACTAAGGCAGAGGTTGTCAGTGTTATGCTTCAATGCTGACTCATCTGTGCCTAGCAGATAGATGGGGCTTTCTCAGTATTTGTTGAATGAACAAATGAGTACACACACACACACACGCACACACACACAGACACACACACACAGCAACAACAAAAACTCCTTTCTATAATATCTTTTGCAAGGGGTTGCCCAGCCTCTGCATCAACATCTCCGTGAGAGGGAGTTTACTACCTACCATTCTATGTTTGGACATTTCTGCTTATTGGGAGTTTGTTTGTACATTGAGCCCCAGTCTGATCCTCAGTAGCTTTTTAATTCTTATTCAGTTTTCTGATATTTTGAAGCTAGAGGCACATTGGAGAAAATCTAGTCCAATCCTCTTACTTGACAGAGAAAGAAGTTAACAAGCAGGGAGGCCCAGTGACTCTCATAAAGTATGGCCCATTGTTGTGACCTAGCCTCTGAGTACACAGCTGCCTTCTGAATCAGCAGGCACCTTTGTAGTGTGATTTGGGAATCTCCAATGGCTTGAAATATCAATTCCTCTGACAGTCATTCATCCATCAAAGCTTCATCCCTTTGAATCCTGAAGAGCTTTCCAAATCTATTGGATAATCTTCTCTTGAAATGCAATCATGAATTCCTTCCTTTATCAGCCAGCACCTTACCTTTGGTAACAATGAAGATGAACAAGAAGAATGGGATACAGGATAGGCCCTGAGGGGAAAGACACATATTTAAATGATGGGGGTTCAGGAGGGACTACTGAAGAGAGGGGCACTGGAGCCAAGCCTCGCCTACTTCACAGGAAGGCCAGACACAGCCCAGATCCACACATGGCCTGATCAGGATATTGCTCAATGTTCCCTGTGGAAGGGATGGGGGTGGGGCACAGGCAGGGGCTAATTTAATCTAATCAACTTGCAATAGGCTCCTTCACCATGAAAGAAAAAAAGAAAGAAAAAGAAAAAACATCCATTAGTATACTTTCAAGAATCTCAATCTTAGCTGGAAATTGTTTCAAGGGAAGTGAGATGATGCAAGTCCAGCTCAGCTGGAATCACCCTCATTCCTTGGCTCCCCATCAAACAATAGAAATCTTTCATCAGGGATTGCATCTCTGTCTCTCTGTCTTTCTGTTTCTCTCTCTCTTTCTCTCTGGGGCAGTGACTTTTAAACCCTTTTGATCGTGGTCTCTTTGAGGCTCTGGTGAAAGTTATAAATCCTCTCCCATGAAGAATGCACAAACATGGGGAATTTTGTATACAACCTAACCCCCTAAAACCAGTGCTCATGGACCCAAGTTAGGAATCTCTGCTCTTTAATGTCTAAGGTATATGTTGGGGTGTTTTCCTTCCTGCCCCATATATCATCTCGGGTACTTTGTGGAGATCAGAAGAAGGCAAGTGCGTCCTGAGGGCATTACAATAATGGGAATACATCCAATCAATTCTCTGACCCTGCCAGTAGGAATTAAGGGCCCTTATCTTTATGTTCATGCCACCCTATGTCTACTTCTATGCTAGTGCTGACCACTCTGTATTATAATCGTCCATTTCCTTGTCTATGCCACGCTTAGTGAGCTCTGCAAGGGCAGACTTTGACTGGTGTCTTCATGGTTGTATCCTCAGTGATTGGTACATAGTAGGATCTCAGTTCGTTTTTGTGTAGTGAAGGAAGGAAGGAGAAGATGAGGAAGATATCCATGGGGTCTTCTAGAACTTTTCAAAATTTCCAGTTAAATAGTGGGGAACTAGATAAGAAGGATGATCTAGATTTACATCACAGGTGGTCCTCTTGTATGATAGTATGGTCAACCATCAGAGTAACATGGGGCTAGCTATTGATCTATATTTGATTGTTTTCTACAATATTCATGTCCTTGGAAAACTAGTTGTGATTTTGAGCCTGTTTAAGACTTGTCAAAAGAAAGAAAAATTAGTTGAAGTAATTGAAGACCTGACAGATAGGATAAAAGATCTTGGAGAATTCAGAGATGTTTGGCTAATGGAGATTTCAGCAGTAACCTTCTCCCTTTCCTAATTCTGCCTGAAAGCAGATGGGGGTGAGATGAGAACCTTAAAGATGAAGGTTGTATAGTAGGTAGGCACCCAGTGGGAGGACATGGCTGGTATGTGGTAGGATTTCTTTGAATCATAATAGGAGTTAGTAATTGGCCTCCTGGCTTTACTTGTTCAGCTCCATTAGCTTCTTTAGCACAAATCTCTTGGTTTTATCTTCCCAGCATCCACTCACACGTATACTGGTAACAATACAATGGTGTTTCCTTTGGGGAATAACTACACTCAGACTCTAAATTCTAGGTCCATGTGGTTATGGTTGTCTGACCCATTCCTCTAATCTCTAGAGATAGATCTGGCCAATCAGTATATTGCAGGCTTTCAGTCATAATAATTGACTTTCAGGAGCCATGTGACCTAAGCCCAGCCAGTGAGAGTCAATTCTGGGATGCTTGTGGGAATTATTGGAAAGAGAAAACTCTCTTTCCATTTGTCTGGAAGCCAGGTGGGTATAAGCCTGGATCTGCTGGGAACCATGAATGGAGAAGACAGGTTTGGGCATGGAGCCAAGGCAAAGGCAAGCACGGCAGAGATGTAGAGCAATCATGTCTTAGAAGCTATTTGAACCCTTGTAGCCATCTTCTTCTGAAGTTTTCTAGACCCTTTTCTGTTGGTGAATATTTGAGTTTAAGAGAGTTTGAACTGGATTTCTGTTCTTCTGAATAAAGATGTCCTGTGTGCTATTTCTCTTTTCTTGAGTCTCATTTTTTGGTAAGAGCCTACCACTGTGGCTCTGACTTCTGTAGATATCCACCCTCCCTTCCCTATTTTATTATGTTAGTGTTATATCCTTGGTGTCTTTAACAAAACTGTTTTCCGTTACAGATTATGGATAGGAAGGAGGCATTCAGAGAGTGACTGTGCCCAGAGTGAGGTCTCCTATTGGAGAATTGGCTAGGAAACTGTTCCTAGAGTTTGAGATGTTCAGGAGTCCAGAGGACCCCATGGAAGGCAGGAAGGGAGTGGGGTCCTCTGTCCAAAGATAATAGTATGCAGAACTTCAGTTGAGGAGGATATCACCGATGTTAACCCACACTGAGCAGCCTGCCAATCTGATATCCAGCTTAGGATGTGCCATTGATTGAAAATTTGAAAAATGGAAGAAAGAGTAGAGTATGCTTAGGAAGGAAGGAAGAATGATAGAAGCATTTAGCTCATTTTTCAGGGCAGAAATACTAGACTATAAAACAGCTTTTAGAAAATACATACATACATACCTAACTCAATGAGATGATTGAGTTACTAAATAAATTTAGCATATTATGCTTAAGAAAGCACAGCATGCACAATATATTTTGGGACTATTTTTATGTATTCCAACGCTGCAAAAATTTCAAAAGATCTAGCATGGAGAGGAATAAGGTTTGGATATCTGGAAAATTTGCTTATATGCAACACCTCTCTTCCTGATGATGCCTGATAAGCAGAACACTACTACATTAGACGTTGTCCTGCCCGAACAAGAGTTCTTTAAAAGCTCCCTTTGTAAGTATATTCTAAACAATACTAGGAGAGTATTTTTTACATTTTGAAAGTAAAAGTCACATCTAAATTGCAATATCATGGGCAAAAACAGAGATCCTTGGGGTCACCAATAGTCCTGGGACCAAATGCTAATGGCCAGTGGTCAAGGTAATAGTGAGGTGTCCAGTACTAGTCACTAAAGCCTATGTCTTTACTCTCTTAGCCAAACAACCCCTTTCCCATTTAGGTCTTCTAAAGCTGTGTCCCCAGACTCCAGGAAAATGGGCCTCTGAGAAGTGTCAAGAGAGAGCAGAACATCTCACCACATCCTCTGACACAGCTAGGTAAAGGGCCATTCACCATATTTAAGAATAGGAAATTAAGAAGCCCACACACCTAGTTAGAGGAAAAGGCCCAGTGAAGACTCAGAAGTTCCTGGCTTGGACAAATAAACTCACTGCCTCCCTTTAAGCCCTACTGCCAACCAAATGGTGACAGATTGAGGCCTTTAAAACACTGCAAGGTTTTCTCAGGGTATATGCCCTGTCCGTGGGATTGCTGGGTCGTATAGTAGTTCTATTTATAGTTTATTAAGGAACCTCCATACTGTTCTCCATAGTGGCTGTATCAATTTACATTCCCACCAACAGTGCAAGAGGGTTCCCTTTTCTCCACACCCTCTCCAGCATTTATTGTTTCTAGATTTTTTGATGATGGCCATTCTGACTGGTGTGAGATGATATCTCATTGTAGTTTTGATTTGCATTTCTCTAATGATTAATGATGTTGAGCATTCTTTCATGTGTTTGTTGGCAATCTGTATATCTTCTTTGGAGAAATGTCTATTTAGGTCTTCTGCCCATTTTTGGATTGGGTTGTTTGTTTTTTTGTAATTCAAAAAGAGTCATGTACCAAAATGTTCATTGCAGCTCTATTTACAATAGCCAGGACATGGAAGCAACCTAAGTGTCCATCAACAGATGAATGGATAAAGAAGATGTGGCACATATATACAATGGAATATTACTCAGCCATAAAAAGAAACGAAATTGAGTTATTTGTAGTGAGGTGGATGGAACTAGAGTCTATCATACAGAGTGAAGTAAGTCAGAAAGAGAAAAACAAATACTGTATGCTAACACATATATATGGAATCTAAGGGGAAAAAAAAAGGTCATGAAGAACCTAGGGGCAAGACGGGAATAAAGACACAGACCTACTAGAGAATGGACTTGAGGACACAGGGAAGGGGGAGGGTAAGCTGGGACGAAGTGAGAGAGTGGCATGGACATATATACACTGCCAACCGTAAAATAGCTAGTGGGAAGCAGCCACATAGCACAAGGAGATCAGCTTGGTGCTTTGTGACCACCTAGAGGGGTGGGATAGGGAGGGTGGGAGGGAGATGCAAGAGGGAAGAGATATGGGAACATATGTATATGTATAACTGATTCACTTTGTTATAAAGCAGAAACTAACACACCCTTGTAAAGCAATTATACTCCAATAAAGATGTTAAAACAAAACAAAACAAAAAACATTTCAAGGCATACGACATATTAACCAGCACCACCTAGTGGAAGAGAAGGATTAATCAACTCACAACTTTTCTTCAACACTTGCAGGCTTGCTTATTCACTCAGCAATCCATTTGTAAGAGCTGACTGCATCAAGCACTGTGCAGGACAAGTTGGAAAGTTAGAAGGAATAGAAATGGGTATGCCAAGAGCTGAAAACATTCTGGCCTATGGAATGCTCCAGAAATATGTGTAGTGGGAACTGAAATGGTTTAACATCACCAGCCATCAATGGGATTTAAATTTATAAAATTAGGAGGCATATATTCTAAAGGGTCCAAGGAGAGTATTTCTTACATTTGAAAGTTAAAGCCATATTTAAAATGTAGTCTCATGGGCAAGAAGGGAGAAAAGGTTGAAGCATTTAGAGGAACACTGAAGGTTTGGCTCTACCCATTCTCCTCCCTCCAGTGGCCATTTGTATTCAGTCAGTAGAAGGGAGGCCATGAGAATCTCTTGATGAACAGGTGATCAAAGTATACAGGAGCTAATCTGGAAACTTCCTGTTGAAAACTGCACTCCAGCCCTTAACACAGAACCAGAAAAACTGTGATTCCTGCCTATAGCACCCTTAATTATGGTTAGCAAATTGAGAAAAATTTATAACAGGACTAACTGCAAACCACCCCTTGTTGCAGATGCCATTAGAATGGCCTGACTGATGTATGATTTTGAATTCCCAAGCGTATATATATAATTAGGACTCGAGTACAAATGAGCAAAACCCCAACTGGAACTAACTTAGTCCAGAAAGGAGTTTATTGGAAGGTTTCTGAGGATATTATATATAATCAAAGAAATAGTTGAACAACAAACTGGAAGTAGGAGAGGTGCCCCTGGACCTCAGGGACAGTGGAACCAGGGACTGGAATGCATCATCCTTGTCTCTGGTCTCTCTCTGGGTCAGTTTAGATTTTTCTGACAATGAACCAGCTTTTCCTTTGTAGTGGGAAGCATGACTATTGATAATCATCCAAATCTCCTTTCTTATAGCTTCTGCCACCTGAGAGAGACTGGCCTCCTTTCCTCAGCTCTGATTTTTTAAAATTCCACAGACGGACTGATTGGCCTTGCTGAAGTCACATGACTATAGATGCTGTGCTGATAACGCTTCAGATGCCCCTATAAATTATGACATTTTTGAATCACCACTTCAACTCCCATGAGACCTCACAACAGCCAGTTCCTCAAACCGGGAATCCTTCATTTTGGGATTCTCTTCTAAACGTCCTACAGATTCCTAACCTCCTAGAATTCAACAGGGATGGGTCACCTTACTAGGGGAAACCAAAATTGCCTATATGCCTACAGATCAGCTGCTGAAGGTCCACACCCATATTCATATGGGATAGCAAGATAGTTCTAAACATAAGAATGTTGATCCAGAGCTGAACAGAATCATAATACTGCATGTTCATTGGGCTAAGAAGGCAGAAGTGTTTCAACCTGGGCTTCTTCCAGCAGGGGAGCACCAAAGAAAGTGGCGCTGCATCCCTTAGTCATGTCTCAGGGTTTCAAAATCATAGCCTACACATAGCACAACTCTAGTTTGAGCTTTTGTTCCTATTACCTGGGAAGTAGAAACCCCTTTCCCCTCACACTGTAAGTCTTGTCACTTTTGTAATTGAATTATCTTGTCACTTTTGTAATTGAATTAAGTCCAACTTGGGTCAAATAGCTCTTGAAAGTGACAAGTAGAAACAATGGATTCAATCTTCAAATGGTTGAATTAGTGTGTTCTTGTCCTAGTTTTCACCTAGTGTGGGTAACTGGCCCTGAAAATCAATCTAATATAAGATAGCATTCTAAATTGTGACTGTGATTTGTCAGGGTATAAAAAACTCTAGAGCAATATCAATTTTCTCCTTTTTATCCTACTCAGAGAAAGATTTCTCAGTCAGTAATTGCAGTGAACCCAGAAGAAGGGGTGGTGATGAGAGGAGAGGGCATCAATTAAGGAGTGATACATAAAAGACCAAAATATGGGTAACTAATTTCACAATCACTGTGAATAGTTACTTTATCCAAAAAATATAAACTATGATATTTAAATGGCAGCTTATGCAAGAATTGAAAAAGTACTAATGCAAAGATTAAAGAGATTCCATCTTTGGTAAAAAGATAATACCATTAAGCCAATAGGATGATGAAAGGAAAACCAGGAGTATTATCAGCAGAAGGGGTCTTTGATGGGAAACAGGACAGGTTGCATCACAGGATGCGTGATGAAACCAAAAACTCATCAAAATAAAACTCAGTCTTGGGGAGGACTCTGATAAAGGTAGATAAGATGAAGGGGTGGAATCATGGATTCAAGTATGGATTAGACTACTGAATAGGACAATACTTGTGATGGTTACAATTAAATGTTCCACTGCAAGCCCCAATTTTCTCCTGTAAAATAACTGTTTTCTGCTACTTTAGAGCAGAATTTTCAATTCACTGGTTGGTGCTAAAACCATATTTCTGGTTCAAGATAAAAAGATCAGCAACCACAAAATAAAGTCAACTCTTTGAAGATGTAAATTCACAAAACCTACCACACTATTAAAGATGATGGAACTGGCCCCTTGGAGGCAACAGACATTCATGTTTTGACATAGAACATCCAGAAACTTCACCAGAATTTACTATGTGCCTGGTGTGGAGAGGATTTTGTTTTTGAATAACTTTTTATGTGTCCCATACAAGGATGCTGAGCAGAATATTCAGTGAGGGCCTGAGAGGAGCTGGGTAATGGAAAGGCATCCAAAGGAAGTAGAAAAGAGAAATACAGTCTTAGGAGGGTAAACTAGGGATCATTGGCATCTGTGTTATTGGAATTAAGTTCCAAATTGAAAATTTTTTATTTGTTAATTATCATATATGTACTAGAAATAATTGTAGTAGGCTCTGGAGATTCAAGTATAAAAAGGCACACCAGCACTTCCTCTGCCCTCTAGGACCTCAAAAGCTCTTAAGAAAAGTCAACTTATTTCACTCTTGAATTAGTCAGGGATCATTTGGTTGCAAGAAACAGAAATGCACTCGTCTCCTAAGCAAAGAGAATTAGTAGGATTAGAGTCTTGGAAATGGGAGGATCGACATCTCTGTCTCTCTCTCTTCCTGAGCCTACTTTTTTCTTTACAGAGTGACCTGTAATTGTTTTCCTGATATTTGAGTCTCAACTTTTGATACTATAAGACTTTATAGTTGTAGCACCTGCTGCTGACATAGTCTCTTTGGGCCCAATTCCAAATCAATGAGAAGGAGACTCTCATGGACACAATTTACATCAGGTATAGATTCTTGCTTTCAGCAAATATTTATTGAGCACCTAGTGTGTGCTAGGCACTATTCAAGACCTTGGAGTTCCACAGTGGACAAGACAACGTTCATAACCTCATGTGCTTACATTTAGGGTTGGGATGAGGTGGAGTGCAGCACAGACAATGAAGAGTGAATTTTAAAATAGAAGCTCAGGGATGATAAGTGTTATGAAGAAGAACAGATACGGGTAGGAAGTAGAGAATGAAAGGGAATTGGTGTTTTGGAAGCTGTTCTAACACAGCATCTCTGAAGAGGTAAGAGTTGAGCAGAGGCCCTAAGGAAGTGAGAGAGCAGGCCTTCAGAATATGTGGGGGACGAGCATTCTAAGTTAAGGACTAGCAAGTACAGATGCCCTGAGATGGGCCCAGTAAGAAGATCCCTGAGGCTGAAGCACAACAAAGAGGAGGAGTGGCCCACAAAGTAGCCCACAAAGCAGTCTGAGAGAGAAGCAGGGCACAGCCATATAGACTCGGAGAGCCATTAAAGTGGTTTGAGTAGGAGAGTGCCATGAGCCAACTTCTATGTACAGTGATGGTTGGCCAATGTCACCCAGTCAGTAAGTGACAGACCGAGGATTGAAGCACAAGGCAATCTGGCTCCAGAGCCCAAGCTCTTAACCACCTCTTGACTCCCTCTCATGATGTTGGCTCTCATAGTAAGGTTTTCATGAAAGTTTTCAGACAGCCTGAAGGTTCATCAATGCTTCCAAATACATTGGACTTGCACCCTGAAGACAGTGATAGAAAACATAGCAGTTGGGGCCGTTTTTATACCCAAAAGACACATACATGTTTGCTATGACAGCTCCATTCACTTAATTCACTACTGAAAGGAATATCCTTGTTTCAGCTGCCAAATATCTGTAGTACTATTCAGAATAAGTCTTTCTCCATCCCCTAATATTCAGTCATCTTCACTGTCTTCCACAAACAGCATGCAGATTACCTTTTTTAAGCAAGAGGGAGTAAAAAGACACTTGACCAGGGTCATATATAGCAAGGTAGTGATTGTGCTGGCAACAGCATTTCAGAAAGGATACGAGAAAATAATCTGCAAATGGTTGCCTTCTCTAAGGATACTCCACTTTCAGGGATCTTCTCTGTAGAGAACATTAAGAAAATTGGAACCTGATTTCTTTAAAATTG
The DNA here is from genome assembly GCF_964341445.2 of Mesoplodon mirus. Classification (NCBI taxonomy): domain Eukaryota; kingdom Metazoa; phylum Chordata; class Mammalia; order Artiodactyla; family Ziphiidae; genus Mesoplodon; species Mesoplodon mirus. Next base: position 107,844,240 of record NC_138977.1, read on the forward strand.
AGTCGTTTTCAACATTTATGTCCTTTGTTAAGGAATGAATGTGTTTACATGGTGCACACTCAGCATAAAAGATTGCAGAGTGTAAAACACGGAGCACATAAGATACCAATCCTTTTCTTCAAATTATAGGACAACTTTGATGGATCAGTTCCAAGTGACCAGAGCCTTAAATTGCTGCCCTGTGTCTATTTGTATGAGGAAGAGTCAAATAATGTGGCAACAGCTTTATTATAAATAACCCCATTCCTTGGTGCCAAATAAAGGGTGACAGGGTGTCTCACACACACACAGATTCAGCCCAATCTACTTGTGGCAACAAGACTGAATGGTTAGAACTGATATATAATTGAGTTCATTTATTCACTCATTCATTCATTCATTTATTCAGTAAACATTGAGTACCTACTACATTTCAGGCACTGTTCTAGGCCATGGAGAAACAACTCTGGATATAATAAATGGAAGCTTTTTCATGAAGCTTACATTCTAAGGTAAACATTCTACATTTAAAAAGTAAACAAAACATTTGTGAAAGTAAAAAGTAAAAGTAAAAAATACATTCTAAAAGCAAATATGTAACATATCAATTAGTGATAAGTGCTATGAGGAAAAAAGTAAAGCAGTACAAAGGTGATAGAGTGAGGGGAGAATGTGGAGTGATTTTTTTTTTAATCAAGGGTGGTCATAGGCAGGCTGTCTGATTAGGTGACATTTGAGCAGAGATCTGGTCAAGACTATGACATGATCAGAGAAAAGGTTACTTTTAAACACGGTATTTTGCTAAGCCAAGGAAGAGGGATGGGCCATTTCAGGAACTGTGTCAACAAAATTTTTAAAGAAAACATTAAACTTTCAGTTAATTAGAAAATCCAGTTGGCCAGAATTCCTCCTAACCCTGTTTCCTAGGCATTGCAGTCATATGGATGGCAACAATATATACATTTAAGCATTATTAATAATCCCTCCAGAGACATATGCTATGGTGGAAAAAGAACAATTTTCAAAATCATTGAAGAGACGGGACTGTGTAATTGGTGAGTTCTACTTAGAATCCCAGCTCTGTCTCTTAGTGGTTTTGAGTCAATTGGTTAACCTACCCAGGTTTCACTTTATCTATGGAAAAATGATAATAATGACTACTCTTTGGACTGGCTATGAGGATTAAATCAGTTGCTATAGGTAAGATCTGGGCATCTAGGAAGTCCCTAAGAATGTGTTAATCTTATTCCCGCAAGGTCCCTAGAGAATTATTATTCCATGAAGGGCGTCACAGAGCAATGCAATAAACGTAGAATTTTATTTTATTTCCCAGAAACAGCATTGTACATTTTAGGATGTCCAAGAAAACAGTGGTTTAAATGCACTTAAGATTTATTGAAATGATTATTCTACAACATTATCGGTGTCAGTCTCCCATCTGGACTACTTGTTTAAAGTCTTTTATTCCAGCTAAGTATCAGGTCAACAGACAATAATGAGAATGAGTACCATGTCTGGAATTTGACACTGAGCCCTAAGACTGTAACAGCCAGTCAAGCATGCTAGGCATGTAGTTGGATACAGCCTGTCATGGTCTGCAATATTAACATTTCCCCTGGTCCAATGGGGTGGGTCCAATGAGATGGGTACCCATGAGTTTCCATGTAACATTCATTACAACAGTTTTGGAAACCCAGTGTGTACTTCATTGAATTTTACTAAAATAGAATGAATGGGACCTTCTCAGTTCTATTTTAAACTCACTGTGTGTTATTCTTCCCTTTATTGCACATTTATAGCATTAGGATTAGAAGAAAATTCCTGTATCCTATCTAGTATTTAGTGCTCCATGCTGTGGTTTCTTTATTGTATATGATCGGACTATTTTCTAATTTCCGTTAGTTATTTCAGGAGGCTAGGAGTGTGAGAGCTACAGGGTGCTCATTACTTTTTCCAAAATCATTTCAAGTTTTCCATGAACAATCTAGCAAATCAAGATTGAACCACTGTTGAACATCATCACCATGTTATCCGTATCCTAAAACCTTTCTCCAGAGGTTCATAGTATTTTCACAGATGTGATGTCACGCTTTCTCAAAATGGAAAGGTAAGATCTTGCCCCATTATAACCCCACTTTTAACATGGGGGTGAACTCTACTTGAGCTAGTATTATGTACACATGTGGAATGAATCCCACTGATCCTGACATCTGAGAATTTTCTCTAAGCTGACAAGCCTTAGAAAGGAGTCAGCCAACCAGAATGCCTGATATTTGCTTCCTATTTCAGAGGCCCTTTTATGCTTACTAGCCCCGACCAAGTGGACTTGTCAGCTTTGATCCGCCAAAACCAAGTGTGAACTGAACCTAGTTGTCAGATGGGCATTTTGATAGAGTGATAGTAATCAAATCTATATGAAGAAGTCTATTACTGAAATGAGTATCACTTTTAAATAATACTTTGTACCTCATTTTTAAAGTTTACACAGCACTTCCTAGGATATTAGCTTATATAATCTCTGCAAGTCAATGGGGAGTAAGTTACCATCATTATTTTATAAATGAGAAAGTACAAAGCTTAAGAGGTTAAGCAGTTTTCTCAAGATTACACAGCTAGGAAATGTCAGCTGGAACTGGACTCCATGTCCTCAGGATTCAAATTCCCTACTCTCCTCCCTCCACTAAGGTCTTCCAATTCCTTTGCCCTATAGATATACGTATTCATTAGTTCATTACATCAGCTACCTACTTTTCCTGTTCATGCTATTTTACCTTATTACTAGACTCCTGATTTTCAAGTAGCTGATGGGCCATGGGTCCTCAAAAAATTACTAAAGTCCAAAATTGACTCTATTGAAGAAGATGGGAAGATTTGTAGAAATAAAAATTAGGTCAGAATACATGTAGTTCTGGGGCTTAATAGCAAAAGAAGACATTTAATTATATCTTAAACTCCTTTGTAAGGTTTACATTAAACCCTTCCTACTCTTTAAAACCTATCTTGGTGGACTTCCCTGGTGGTCCAGTGGATAAGAATCCATGCTCCCAGTGCAGGGGGTCCAGGTTCGATCCCTGGTCAGGGAACTAGATTCCACATGCCGCAACTAAGAGTTTGCACGCCGCAACGAAGAGTTTGCATGCCGCAAGTGAAGATCCCACATGCCGCAACTAAAGATCCCGCATACTGCAACTAAAGATCCCTCATGCTGCAACGAAGATCCCGCATGCTGCAACTAAGACCCAGCATAGCCAAATAAATAAATAAATATTTTTAAAAATAAATAAATAAAATAAAAATAAAACCTATCCTGTTCATCCCAAACCATAGTGGGATCCTTCAACATTTAGTATCTAGGCCATTCACTTATATTTCATGATGAATGCCTGTGTACCTATTATTATTATTATTGTATCACAATTATTTAATTTTTCATATATGAATTGCCTCTCAACTAGAGGCTAAACTTATAGAAAGAAAGCAGGGGCCATGACTTAAACTTTTCTCAATTCCTTAGACTTAAGGTTGCCCATAAGGATTGTTCTAAAAAATGGGCCAGGGAAAATATATTGTTATAGCTATGATAATTGGTTAACATGACTCTGATTTTGTTGGGGGGTCATGTGATCCAGAAATGCCAATGAGATATAAGTCGATTCATTCTGAAAAAGCTTTTGCTCTCTTTTCAGATGGATAGGGAGAAAAGAACTTGCTGACCCATCCCTCTCTTTCTTCCTGACCTGAATGTGGATATATGGCCTGGTCCTGTGGCTGCCACCACGTGACATGAGGTACAAAGCATTAGATTGGAAAGACAACAGCCAAAAATGGTAGGGCAGAAAAATAGAAAGAAAAATACTGTCTTTGATGACATCAATGAACAGCTACATCAGTACCAGCAGTCACCTCTCTCTAGTCTTCTTGTTAATGAGATATTACACGTCTGTATTGTTTAGGCCATTTTTTAACTTGGACTATATATTATTGTTTCATACTGAAGTTGAAACATGCATCTTTCTGAGAGCTTCCTAAGACACACACTGAGTTACGGTGAAAAATGTATTCAAATTATATCCCCACATTAAATGCAAAATTAGATTTCATATGGTTGTTTCTTGTGGCACCTTTTAATGTATACCTAAGATATAATACCAAGCCCTAATTCAGTGAAAACAATTATATAACAGATATAGGGCCGTGGGGTCTTAATAGTTTTTTGTTGTTCTTATTGAGCTTTGAAGTCATATAAACAATAAATAATATTTTTTATTTCTTCTTCTAAGGAATTTTGACCCATCTAGGTTGCCATACAATTAATGGAGGACAATACATAGTTCCCCTATTGTATAATTTAAAGTTTTATAATAGAAACAAATCACTGTACTATGGAAACTTCCCAAAATATTGCTATGGCGGAAAGAGGTTTTAGGGTCTGAATTTATCTACCTTACCAGTCTTCTTTGATTCCATTAATTAAATCATTGCTTAACTCTGTCTTTTTCTTGGTTAGATGAAGTTCGGAGAAGGTCATTTAATTGGGTATTAATCTATCAGACAAAACCAGCTGGCCCATTGCTGAATTAGAGAAAAAGGAAATACTGACTCAACCCATTTGAGAAGAGAGCAGCGTGGGCAGGGAGGGTCAACCTTACACATCTTTTATTGCAGAATAGTTTCAGATCTCTTGAGACTGGATGAGTGGGAGAGAATGGATTATGCTTCTGAAGTAGAAGCTATCTAGGGCAGGAAAATAACCCTTTAGTACAGGAAAGGAGTGAGAGCCTGCCTTCCACACAGGCCACCATTTGACCATTTTGGTATCTGTGCAGCAACTGGAGGTTTCTGAGCCTTAAGAATCAACAGTCATTAATATAAAACTGGAACTAATCTTAGCCTTGGCATTTTGTCTTGAGAACAGAATTGGACCTGTGATCCATAAGTGACTCATTGAGGAAATACTTGGGCATGCTGCACAACATGAGGGCAATATTTTAACAATACACAAACATGTATTACGTGGGGAAGAATCATAAATGAAAGGAAAATAAATTAAGGAGTCAAGAAACCAGAAGGAGGCTTACAGCAAGAGGCAGATACCATTACCCTGGAAGTGAAACACCAGCACTTTGGAAACAAAACATATGTGCTGGAATCATCAATGAACTTGAAATGAGTCTTAAGAAATACCCACACCAGTTTGCCTTCACTTCCTTTTGTGCTTACCATATGCCAAATTGTTGAGTATAAAGTGTCCTAATGGATGCAAGAGCATTTTACAAATTAAATGCTCTGAAAATATAAGCCATTAACGTCATTATTGGGGAAGAGAAGACCACCATGTTACTAGGATTATGATGTCTAATAGCCAAATAGTTTTCCCAGAAGGAAGCAATGAAACTCTAAACAAAATTTAAAAAAAATTTTTTTCACTGTTTGGTCTTGAACTGGGTTATAGCTTGTTACCAATAAGAATCTCTTTTCACGGGCCTCCCTGGTGGTGCAGTGGTTAAGAATCCGCCTGCCAACCCAGGGAACACAGGTTCGAGCCCTGGTCCGGGAAGATCCCACATACTGCAGAGCAACTAAGCCTGTGCGCCACAACTACTGAGCCTGCGTTCTACAGCCCATGAGCCACAACTACTGAGCCCATGTGCTGCAACTACTGAAGGCTGCGCACCTAGAGCCCGTGCTCTGCAACAAGGGAAGCCACCACAATGAGAAGCCCGTGCACCGCAACAAAGAGGAGCCCCTGCCTGCCACAACTAGAGAAAGCCCACACGCAGCAACGAAGACCCAACACAGCCCAAAATAAATAAATAACTTAATTAATTTTAAAAAAACCCTCTTTTCAACATCAAGAGTGTTAGAACTGTAGTAACCAGGAAGGAGAATGTTTGTATTTTTCTGCAGTATTTCAGAGGAGCTGAAAGAATCTGAGCCACGACCCACAGCGCCTAGGCCAGGGTTGGCAAATAAGCAAAGTATTGCCTTTCTCCCTCTCATGCTCATGGAAGTCACTGATAATCAATCATGGCACTCTAGTGATCTCATCAGCAGCCTTAGAATTCTTGTCCACACAGCCTTCCATGAAGCCACTATCAACTAGTCAGTACATTGAGCTGAAAACCCAATTGCTGTCTTGGCCCTAGGTGATTTAGAGTGATATTTTAGTTCTCCACCCACCCTGTTGGTGGAGTGGCTCCAACTCTGTGGAGCACATCAAAAAGAGATGTCCATTTAAGGAATAATAATTATGTCAGTGATAACAAACATCAAGTGCAACAATAATGGCAATAATAACATCTACCATTTAGTTAGCCATTACTATGCTCCAGGAACTGGTTGCAATGCTTTACATAGTATTATTAGCTCCATCTTACAGAGGAGAGAACTGAGACAGAGTAAGTGAATAACTTGTCGAGACTCATGGGATTTAAACCCGGTTGTATTTGACTCCAGGGCCCATACTGTTAACCACATCATGAACAGAACCTGTGGTACAACTGGGGACTTTATAACATGGTTCATTATCTGCATCCATATTAGAGCCTTCTGTGAAGTAGAGAAGGAATTCTCCCCCTCCTTTTCTTAAGGAAGCTGGTGGCTCTGGCTCCATCCTGAGAACTTGATATTTGCTGGAAGTTTACTGTTACTCTAGACAGTGCAGAGAGAAATCCAGTCATCTCAGACTTCAAAGTATTTATTTAAACTCAGCAAAGTTCACACAGTTTATACAAAAAGATTTTTGCAGGAAATTAAGATGTCATTTCTCTTTTCTGCATGTACAGTCATCCTCCACCCAACCCGACCCTAGGGCATGGCCAGTTATCACAAAGGCGGAGCATGTACAGATCTCAGTCAGGGCAAAAGAGTCTTCAAACACAGAGGGTAAACCAATCAGACTTTCTGGAGTTTCAAGAGCTATTTTAGTAAGTGTTCTCTTAGAAAATGAGAATTTTATACAGATGCTAGATAATAGTCCAGACTTGGTCACATCTGGGACACGACTCAAGTTTGGTCTTTCCGGAAGCATCATTATGGATATGGGAACACAGCCAGTAGGGGGAAAATAACACAGAGTTTTACAGTTTTCCAAGTCTTGCTGTGGCAAATAAAGGCAAAATTAAGACAACCAACTTGAAAGTGATAGATCTCGCTTTATCACTAAAACCCAACATCTTTAGGATTTCCCTCTGTTCAACAAAGATTACTCAAAGTGTGATAATGAGATAGTTCACAGAGAATATCTAATTATTGAATCATTCTCTTATTACTGAATTTTAGAAGGACCAGGTAAATGTCTTCTGATGGAGTGGGCAAAATTGTTTTTAGTAACTTCTGTTTTTATTTGTGCTCTATTCCTTTCTCTGTGTTCCCCCACCTCTGTCCTGCCCTGCCCCCCAACCCCCCGACCCCCAGCCCATGATTCTTTGCTGCCTCTAATCTCTTTTTCTATCTCTCCATTAAAGTTCTCATCAAAATTTATCTTCCCTGAGTCCCTTCCCTTTAGGTCTTGCACTTTGCTAAAGGACCAGTAGGTTAAATCTAGCCAAAATATTGATCCAGATTTAATAACCTTGATATTTCTAGCAACATGTTAGGGCTTGTGGGGAAATGAATTGGAATAGGGGGAAAGGGCTTTCTGATTCTCACCTAAAACCTAAATTATTTAGGCAGACAGCCCTCTGACTATGAATAGGGACAGTACCAATGCTGAATTGAGGTGCATTGAGGTCTTCCAAGCTGTCCCTTTCTAGCACTGAATTTCTTAAACACAAATGAAGAAAGAGATAAAAGATTCCCTGCCTAAGCACACCCTGAACCACATCCCCCAACCATCCTACACCTCCAACTGGAAATGATGCACACAGCTAATAAGCTAGAGGCAAAGGTTACTGCCAACCCCCCGCCAACCCCAAGTAGAGGGCGGCTTCCGTGTGTCTATGCTGCAGTGTGGAAAGCAGCAGTCCCCATCGTGCAGGGGACATCTGTGACTAGTGGCAGTTGAGCCATTGAGAGGAATAATGACAAGGACCTGCTGACGTCAATACTTGGAAAAGAGCTCTGCCTGTTTTAAAAAGCTGCTGTCCATTGTATTAAGCAACATCACTTAAAGTAATTGAGGTGATCTATATGTATAATAATAGCCAGAGTGCTTGTAATTTCTGCTCCTGCTTCACAAGTGCATGAATGCAGTGAGCTAACCAGAGTTGCTATGTTCAGAAAAATTATTACAGGAGAATTTTTCTCTGCTCCTCACCCTCTCTAATGTTGTTTCTAATCTTGGCTACTATTTCTTTTTTAAAAAATTTTTTAATGTGTTCTTTTTTTTTTTTTGGCTGCGTCAGGTCTTAGTTGTGGCACGGGGGCTCAGTAGTTGTGCGCGGGCTCAGTAGTTGTGGCGCACAGGCTTAGTTGCCCCGCGGTGTGTGGGATCTTAGTTCCCCAACCAGGGATCAAACCCACGTCCCCTGCATTGGAAGGCAGATTCTTAACCATTGGACCACCAGGGGAGTCCCTTGACTATTTCTTGTCTTTGATTATATGTATAAAATACTGATAAATATCATCTCAATCGAAATTTAAAATATTCATTTACATTTATTCAGGAAGTGATCAGTATGCAGCACAAATGAGAAGAGGACGGTGGGGTTTCAAGTAAAAGGAAGACTGTGTTTTGTATCAAACAGACCTAAATTCAATTTTCTGCATTAATGAATGAACCAAATATGAACCCTAAGGATTTGTGTTTTGTGGAAAAACTAACATACTGGCCAGAGAGCATACTTGTGTACTGATTTAAACTCTTCACAGCGCCAATGTTATTTCTATTACCAGTGGAGAAATCGTCTTAAGTGGTTAATAGCTGTCGTTTCTTCAGCACCTACTATGTGCCAGGTGATGTATGAGTAAGTCCTGCTATTAATTTCATTTTATAGGTGAGGAAACAGGTTCCAAACTGGAAGGGTGGAACCAGGATTCAAATGCATGCGTGTTGAGTCCACATCCAAATGCTCTTACCCACTAAACCTAGGTACTTTGTAGTGCAGTTATAAAGCTCTTCTGCAGTTCAAGCCGACTGACCTATCTTCAAATCCCATTGTTGTCTTTTATTAAATGTGTGACCTTTGTCAAGTTGCTTAATCACTCTCTTCCAAAAAAATTTTTTACACTCGTGTGATATTGTTTCAGTTCTGTCTGCCTTGTGTTTCATAATTTTTCTTTTTATGAGTAGTGTTTCTTCATTTATATCTGAAATGCCAAGTGTACATTTTTGTTCGTTTTCTTTATTTTTTACATTAGCATCCAGTAAAATTGACTTTTTTGATGTATGTATTCTATGCGTTTTAACATACATATAGATTCCTGTAACCTTCATCACAAACAGTTACAGAATAAGTCCATCACCATCAAAATTCCCTATGCTGCCACCTTTTTAGTCACAGCCTCCTCCTAACCCTATCTGCTGGCCAGCATCAATCTTTTCTCCATCATCTTTGTTTTTTCTTTTCTAAAATGTCATATAATAGGAGTCATACAGTAAGTATGACTAGTTTGAGACTAGTTTCTTTCACGTAGCATAATGTCTTTAATATTCACCCATGTTGTTGCATGTATCACTAATTCATTCCTTTTTATTACTGGGCAGTATTTCATTATACCACAATTTCTTTATCCATTGACATGTTAAAGGACATTTGGGTTGTTTCCAGTTTTTGGCAATTATGAATAGAGCTGCTATAAATGTTCATGTACAAATTTTTATTTGAACATAATTTTCATTTCTCTAGGAGTGCAGCTGCTGGGTCATAAGTATATGTTTAACATTATAAAAAACTACAAAGCTGTTTTTCACAGCAGTTGTACCGTTTTTTTTCACTCCAACCTGCAATATACGACAGTTCCAGTTGTTCTGCAATCTTATCAGCACTTGGTATTGTCAATTTTTTTTTATTTTAGTTAATCTAACAGGTGTGGTGGGATCTCATCATGGTTTTCAATTCCATTTCCATAACAGTTAATGTTGTTGGGCATCTTTTCCTGTTTTATATGCCATCTGTATATCATCTTTGGTGAAATATAGTTCAAGTCCTTCACATATTTTTTAATTGGGTATTTAATTACTGTTGAGTTTTGAGAGTTGTTTATATATTCTGGGTATACAAGTCCTTGGTCATGTATGTGACTTGCAAATATTTCTCCCAGCATATAGCTTGGCTTTTCCTTCTCTTAACAGTGTGTTTCACAGAGCAAAAGTTTTTAATGTTGATGAAGTTTGTCTTATCCTTTTTTTTCTTTTTATGGGTCATGCTTTTTGTGTCATATCTAAGAATGTTTTGCCTAACTCCATATCGTGAAGATCTTCTATGTTTTCTTTTAAAAGTTTTATAGTTTTATATTTTACACTTAAGCTTATCTATCATCCATTTTGGATATTTTTATTTGTATTGTGCCATGAGGTTTATGTCAGCGTTCATTTTTTGTTTGTTTGTTTTTTGTTTTTGTTTTTGCTTATGGGTATCCAATTGTTCCATCATCATTTGTTGAGAAAACTGTCTTTTCTCTATTGCATTTTCACTTTGGTCAAATATCAATTGACTGTCATTCTGTGCATCTTTTTCTGAATTCTCTGTTCTGTTCCACTGATTTATGTGTATATCCCTTCACCAATACCACTCATTTTAATTACTGTAGCTTTATAGTAAGTCTTAAAAACAGGAAGTATCAGTCCTCCAACTTTGTTCTTCTTTTTCAAAATTGTTTGGGCTAATCTAGTTCCTTTCTTTTTCCATATAAATATTAGAATCATCTTTTCTGTATTTACCAAGAAAAAAAAATCCAGCTGGGATTGCATTAAATCTATAGATCAATTTGGGAAGAATTAACAACTCTACTGGAGTCTTCCAATCCATTGAGAACAATCCAAGAGATTCAAGAGAACACAGTATGTCTCTCTCTTTTATTTAGGTCTTCTTTGATTTCTTTCATCAGCATTTTGTTGATTTAAGCCTGCACATAATTTTTATTTTTATTGTTTAATTTTATTTATTTATTTGTCTGCATTGTGTGGCTTTTGGGATCTTAGTTCCCTGACCAGGGATCAAACCCAGGGCCCTGGCAGTGAAAGTGTCTAGTCCTAACTGCTGGACAGCCAGAGAATTCCCCTGCACATGATTTTTAGATTTATACCTAAGTATTTCATTTTTTGAGCTATATAAATTGCTATTGTTTTGTTTATTTCTGCTTCAATTTGTTCATTGTTGGCATATATAAATATTATTGATGTTGACTTTCTATCCTGCAATCTTGATAAACTCAGCTGTAGAAACTTTCATATAGATTCTATGGGCTTTTCTATATAGGTAATTTTCTATATAGACAATGTCATCTGTGAATAGGGATGTTTTAGGGAAGGTTGTTTTACTTCTTCCTGTTCAAACCATATGTCCTTTATTTATTTTTCTTTTTTGTTTTGCATTGTCTGGATCCTCCAGTATAATGATGAATAAGATTGGTGAGAGTAAAATTCTTGCTTTGTTCCCAGTTTGGAGGGATAGGATTTATTTTCTCACCATTGAGTATACTGTTGTCTTAAGAGTTTTGTAGATGCCCTTAATGACGCCAAGGAAGTTTCCTTCTGTTTGTAGTTTGCTGAATGTTTTCATCATAAACTGATACTAAGTTTTGGGAAGTGTTTTTTCCTGCATCAACTGATATGATTATGTGTCTTTTATCTTCTTTGATCTATTACAGTGATTTATTTTATTTAAATTTATTTTTTTAATTGTGGTAAAATATACATAACACAAAACTTAACGTCTTAACCATTTTTAAGTGTGCAGTTCACTGTCGTTAGGTATATTCACATTGTTGTGCAACCAACACCACCATCAATCTCAAGAATTTTTTTCATCTTTGCAACACATTTATTTTTATACTCCCACTTTACCAACGCTTCCTGTCTCCCAGAGCTTCAATCCATTTACCCTTTCTCATCATCCATCACCCACTTTGTATCAACTATCTATTGCTATGTAACAACAGCTTTACTGAGGTGTAACAAAGAAAATTGGTAAGATGTAACAAAGAAAAGTGGCAAGATGTACAATGTAATGATTTGATATATGTATACTTTGTGAAATGATTGCTACAATCAAGTTACTACATCCATCACCTCACATAGTTGCCATTTTTGTGTATGTGAATCTACTCTCTTAGGAAATTTCAAGTATACAATACAGCATTGTTAACTATAATCACCATGTTAATACGTTAGATCCCCAGAATGCTCCTAGGTGAAAGTCTGTACTCTGTAACCAACATATTCTCATTTTCCCCACACCACCCCTGCTCCCCACTGCCCCTGGCAACCACCATTCTACTCTCTGTTTCTATGAGTTCAACATTTTTAGGTTCCACATGTAAATGATACCATACAGTATTTGTCTTTCTCTGTCTGGCTTATTTCACTTGTCATAAAGCCCTCCAGGTTCATCCGTGTTGTCACAAATGGCAGGATTTCCTTCTTTTTTTTACAGCTGAATAATATTCTGTAGTATATATGTATGCCACAATTTCTTTATGCATTAATCCATCAGTGGACGCTTAGGTTGTTTCCATATCTTGTCCTTTGTGAATAATGCAATGAACATGGATGTACAGATATCTCTTATGAGATACTGATTTTGTTTCCTTTGTATATATACCCAGAAGTGAGATTGCTAAGATCATATGGTAGGTGTTTAAAAAAATTTTTTTTGAGGAACTTCTAAACTGTTTTCCATAGTGTCTGTACCAATTTACATTCCCAGCAACAGTGTGCAAGGCTTCCCTTTTCTCCACATCCTCACCACCATTTGTTATCTCTTGTTTTTTATTTTTTTTTTTTGTCGTTAGCCATTCTAACACATGCGAGGTGATATCATTGTGGTTTTAATTAACACCTCCGTAATGACTAATGATGTTGAGCATTTTTTCATGTGTATTCAGGTCATTTACCCATTTTCAAATCAAATTATTATAATTGTGTGTGTATGTGTGCATGCTTTTGAGTTGTATGAGTTATATATTTTAGATACTAATCACTTATCAGATATATGGTTTGCAAATATTTTCTCCCATTCTGTAGGTTGCCTTTTCATTTTGTTGATTTTTTTCTTTTGCTGTTCAGAAGCTTTTTAGTTTGCTGTAGCCCCACTTATTTATTTTTGCTTTCGATGCTTGTGTTTTTGGTGTCATACCCAGAAAATCATTGCCAAAACCTATATCAAGAATATTTTCCCTTGGGCTTCCTTGGTGGCGCAGTGGTTGAGAGTCCACCTGCCGATGCAGGGGACACGGGTTCATGCCCTGGTCCGGGAAGATCCCACATGCCGCGGAGCAGCTGGGCCCGTGAGCCATGGCTGCTGAGCCTGCGCGTCTGGAGCCTGTGCTCCGCAACGGGAGAGGCCACAACAGTGAGAGGCCCGCATACCTCAAAAAAAAAAAAAAAAAGAATATTTTCCCCTATGTTCTCTTCTGAGAGTTTTTTGGTTTCAGGTCTTACATTTAAGTCTTTAATCTAGTTTGAGTTAATTTTTGTGAGTGATGTAAGATAAGAGTCCAATTTCATTCTTTTGCAGGTGAATATCCAATTTCCAAACACTGTTTGTGGAAGAGACTATCCTTTTTCCATTGAGTATTCTTGGCTCCCTTGTCAAGTATTTGTTAACCATTTTTGCGTGAGTACATTTCTGGGATCTCAGTTCTGTTCCATTGGCCTGTGTTTCTGTTTTTATGCCAATACCACACTGTCTTGCCTACTATAGCTTTGTAATGCAGTTTAAAATCAGGGAGTGTGATTCTTCTGGCTCTGTTCTTCTTACTAAGATTTCTCTGGCTATTTTGGGTCTTTTGTGGTTCCATATGAATTTTAGGATTGTTTTTTCCATTTTTGTGAAAAATGCCATTGGAATTTTGATAGGGATTGCTTTGAATCTGTAGAATGCTTTGGGTAATATGGACATTTTAACAATATTAATTTTTCCAATCCATGAACACAGGTATCCTTCCATTTTTATTTTTTTATTTTTTTTTGCGGTATGCGGGCCTCTCACTGTTGTGGCCTCTCCCATTGTGGAGCACAGGCTCCAGACGCGCAGGCTCAGCGGCCATGGCTCACGGGCCCAGCCGCTCCGCGGCATGTGGTATCTTCCCGGACCGGGGCACGAACCCGTGTCCCCTGCATCGGCAGGCGGACTCTCAACCACTGCGCCACCAGGGAAGCCTGGTGTCCTTCCATTTATTTGTGCATTCTTCAGTTTCTTTCATCAATGTCTTACAATGTTAAGTGTACAGATCCTTCACGTCCTTGGATAAATTTATTCCTAAGTAGTCTATTGTTTTTGTTGCTATTATAAATGAGATTGATTTCTTAATTTCTTTTTCAGATATTTCAGTTAGTATAGAGAAATGCAACTGATTTTTTATATGTTGACTTTTTATCTTGCAACCTTACTGAATTCTTTGTAAGTATGGCTTTTACCAGATTTAGAATGTTTTCGGCCTTCTAATAATGAATGTTTTATTCCTTCAAATAATTTTTTGGCTCCATGCTCTTTTTTCTCTATTTCTCAGACTCTGATGGTACAACATTGATGTTAGAGGTTTTGGTATTTCCCACAGTTCATTGAAGTTCTGTTCATTTTTTTAAAGTCTTTTTCCTATCTGTTGTTGATACTGCATAATTTACATTGATCTATTTTTCCTCTGTCACTTCTGTTCTGCTATTGAGCCCACCTAGTCAGTTTTTTAGTTTGGACATTTTATTTTTCAAATAACCTAAGTATCCATTGATGGATGAATGAATAAAGAAGAATATATGTATGTGTATATATGTGTGTGTGTGTGTGTGTGTGTGTGTGTATACACACACACACACACACACATACATACATGATGGAATACTACTCCGTCATAAAAAGAATGAAATCTAGCCATTTGTGACAACATGGATGGACTCAGAGGCTTGTATACTAAGTGAAATAAGTCAGACAAAGACAAATACAATATGATTTCATGTATATGTGGAGTCTAAAAAATAAAAACAAAAACAAAAGAACAAGCAAAACAAAACTCATAGATACAGAGAACAGAATGGTGGTTGCCAGAGGGAAGAGGGTAGAGGGATGAGCAAAATGGATGAAGGGGGCTAAAAGGTACAAACTTCCAGTTATAAAATAAATAAGTCATGGTGATGCAATGTACAGCATGCTGACTATATTCAATAATATGGTAGGGCATATTTGAAAGCTGCCAGGAGAGAAAATTTGTCATCACATTATGCTTTACACCTGAAACTAATATAATATGTCAATTATACCGGAATAAATAAAATACCCATTTGGTTCTCCTTTTATATTTTCCATTGCTTTGCTGAGATATTCTACCTTTCCATTTGTTTCAAGAGCATTTACCCTTCTTGCAGATTATTCCAGTATCTGTGTCATCTCAGTTTTGGCTTCTGTTTATTGTGTTTTCCTTGATAGTTAAAATTTCCCTGGGTTTTGTGATTGTTCCTTTGTTTTTGTTTTTTGTTTGTATACTAAATAACTCTGGATTGAATCCTAGACATTTAGAATATTATGTTGTGAGATCCTGAGTCTTGTTTCAATTCTGAAGAAAATGACTTTCTTTTTTGTTCTAGCAAGTAATTGTTCAGGTTACATTCAAGCCACAGGTTCTGACTTGCCTTCTATGGACAAGTTCAATATCAGTTTCTCCAATATCAGTTCAGTTTCAAGGTGTTTTCAGTGTTATTCAGATTAGCCCCACAGATGTACTACTCAGTGGTCAATCTGGGATCTGGGAGGCATTCTATCCTGTCGCCCGACCCTCTAATCCTATGTATGCTCAGATCTATATATGTGCACATCAAAGGTAGGCCCAGCATTCACAAACTGTTACAGGATTACTCGTTTGATTTCCCACTTCTCCATGATCTCACCCATATGTTTCAACTCCCTGGCCAGCCAGAAACTTGAATCTTTATGTCTTCCACTCTGCAGGACACTTCTTGTGACTAGCACCAAGCAGTAGAGGGACAGAGAGGAAAAAAACACTGCTGCTCCTTTATTGCCTGAGGTTTGGGGTAGGAGAAAATGGGGGCAGAAACCAGAGTGTTCCCCCACTGTGTCTGACCCATAGTGTCTCCCTTTCCCTGCCTCTTGAAGCAGAAATCTAGAGCTTCTTTTGGATCTCTTTAAGACAGCAAACAGTGCACATTTCAGATTTTGGGCTGCCTTTTGAGTCCAGGCTGGGTGATACTGGAGGAGAAAACTGGTAAATTAATCACCATTTCGGTTCAACTTCAAATTCAGGGTCTTATACTTCAGTCTGCATGCTGCCATTTATTTTTTAGAGACTTCACATAGCCGTTTCATGCAATCAGTGCAGAATTTACAGTTGCATTCATTAGAAGAGATGGGGTAGAGTGTGCTTATTCCATTTTTCTTAGAACCAGAACCCTAAGTCTTTAAATTAGTTTTCAAATGTGCTGTTATTTTTATTAAATCTGGAGTGATTTCATGACCCAATTGTTGATTTCAGTGGCTGGCCTTCATTTTCTCATAGGCTGTGAATGAAAATAGTCTTGGTATCAATTCTTCCACTTATGGTATGACCTTAGGTAATGTACTTATTTAGGCTCTCTGTATCAGTGCTCTTATCTGTAAGTTAGGTCAGAGGTAGCAAGTAATAATTAGTTAGAAAGTTATTGTAGTAGTCCTGGAAAGAAGTAATGGTGGCTCAGACCAGAGTAGTAGTAATGTTAATATGAAAAGCCTCTTTGGCTTTCCTCCATCCCATACTTATAATCTATCCATCTTGATGTTCAAGATGAACAAGAAGATGTGGTCAAAACAAAGAAAAAAAAAAAAAGAACTACTCTTTCAGTTCTTTTTTCCTGCTGCCTCAAAACCAACCTTGCTCTATGTTAAATTTTAGTATGAGGAACTGGGTTTGTTTACTCCAGAGAAGAAAAAGCTTAATGGTGGGGCAGAAGGGGGCTAGGGACAGTAGAGTTGTCTTCAAATAGCTAAAGAAACGCTGTCTCAGAGAAGAAACACTAAATGCATGATAAGCAAACATCAGGCACAAATAGAACTAAAGGAGACCCATTAGGAGGAGTCAGTTTAGCTTAATACCAGGATGGAACTTTATAATTATTAAAGCTGTCTAAACATGGAATGGGCAGTTTCAAGCATGGGAGAGTGTTAGTTGCTGGAGATGTCCAATCAGATGACTTTTCACATTCCTTCCAGGCTTAAGAATTGTCATCAGCTCTCCATTTAATGGGTATGGGTACTTATTATGCTCAAGGTTCAGTGTTAGGGGGAACAAAGACAAGAAACTTGTGAAAGATGATGCTTTTGATAATAGATAAATTTTGGTATTTCTACCCCCTTATACTAGGTTTGTCTTCTCCATTTTTTGTTTGTTCAAATAGATTTGTGGAAGCAGCCTAAGTCAGTGACAGCCATTTTGCCTGAGAATTGATTCTACTCTGTCCTTCCATCCTCAAGTTTCTTAAAGTATAATTTGTTAAGTACTTACAAAAGTATGAGGCCCTGGGCTAAGTACTCTAGATGCATTATCTCATTAAATTTTCACATCAGTATTTTGAGAAGCCTATTATCATTATTATCATTTTGCACATAAGAAAACAAGGCTTGAAGATATACTAACTTGCATGAGTTTACATAACTAATATAGTAGGCAGAATAATGGTCCCTCAAAGTTGTCCATGTTCTAATCTCTGCAAGCTGTGAATATGTTACCTTACACAGCAAAGGGACTTTGCAGATGTAATTAAGTTAAAAATCTTGAGATGGAAGTATTACCCTAGATTATCCAGATAGGTCCAATGTAATCACCTGGGCCCTTGTAATACGAAGATAGGAAGGTCAGAGTCAGAGAAGGAGATGTAATTGCAGAAGCAGAGTCAGAGAGAGATTTAAAGATGCTGCATTGCTAGCTTTGAAGATGAAGGAAGAAGCCATGGTCCAAGTAACAAACAGGTCTCTAGAAGTTGGAAAAGGCAAGAAAATAGATACTTTCTTAAATGTCCAGAAGGAATGCAACCCTGCCAACACCTAACTGCAGCCCATTAAGACCCATTTTGGACTTCCCACCTCCAGAACTGTAAGATACTAAATTTATATTGTTTAAGGCCACTACATTGTGGTAATGTGTAACAACAGCAATAGGAAACTAATATAACTAAGAAGGGCAGAACCAGGATTTGAACTAAGTTGAAGATTTGAGCTCCAGAGCTTATGCATCACAAGGCATTTTGCTTTTATGCTGACTTGGATTTTGGTGTTCTGTACACACAAACAGATCTGAGCCAGTCCACTGCCTACTTATTACACATGGCATTTTTTTTCTGGAAATTTCATAATCATGGAGGCTATGAGCAGGAGGAGGGGGGCATTCATGCCTTAGATTCAGAGTTAGAAGTTTAGTGGGATTACCAAAGGTATTTCATCTCATCTGTGTTTCTGAGGCTTGAATTCCCTCCACAGTATTCTTGTCAAGTGGTCATCCAACCCTATTTGCACACCTCCAGTGACTGGAATTGCACATCTCCTATAGAAAGTCATGCCATTTTAAAGCAACTCTAATTGTTAGGAATTTCTACTTTAGGTTGACCAAAAATTGTCTTCCTTGTAACTGCCATTACTGTTACAGTCCTGTTATTTGAAGGCACATGGAATTAGTTTTCATTGATTCTGAACTGGGAGGAATGTCATTAAACTGCATGACCTCTAAAATCGTTTTAACTCTTAAGATTCAAGTCTGGCTCCTACCCAAGACATTAATACCAGTCTTGTAGGTTTGCTGTGAGGACTGGAGATAATGTCCATAAAATATTCAGCGTTCCAAGGAGCTTCATAAATGGTGATGATGATAGTGATGAACATGATGACAACAACTATGACACAGTTTCACAAATCTGAAGACAGCTCTCTCATCTTTTACAGAGTCTTTTAATCACCAAGCTAAATTCCCCTCCCTAAATCCCAGTGCCTTCAAATGACCATGACACAAAATTGTGTCAAGTACTGCACCCTCCTTTCCTTTAAATTTGCTCCAGTTTGACAATATGCCTCAAGTTGTAATACAGAAAACTGAGTCTAGACCTCAGTGTGAAATAACTTCATTGTTTTTTGCTTTCCTAATACCCAGTTAGAATAAGACTAATTATAATGAAGTGAGTAGAATAGAGGCTATTGAACAACAGAATAGGACTGTACAGACTATAGTAGAGGGGACTTAGGGGACTTGGGACTTTAAGGTAAGAGGAAGGCAGTCATGATTTGGATCAGGAAGGATTAGTAAAGAAGAAGATCCAGATGGTCAAGACGGTACGGAATGAGTTAAGTGGTAGGGATTCAAAGACAAATTTCACTTGCTTCACAGTTTTGTCCTTGGCATATGACTTTAGCCAATATGAGCATTTTAACTGGAGGTATCAAAGCAACAAAACTGTTGCAAATTTTGCTGTCAACAAAGAGGAGAGGTTGAACCTTGCAATGGGAACATCTGTTTTCGTAGATTTTCACTTGTCTAAAGTCAATTTAAAAAAACTTGGCTCACAATTTGAACCACCTGTAACATATTGGTCTGATTAGTCTGGCCACCTCTTCTTTTAATAACCAAGAATTCTTCCGTTTTCCCACTAGAACTCAATATGCACTTGAACATAGTCATTGACTCCAGTCATACTCCAATCATACTTGAGACAGTACCTGACCATCTCAGATATTCTTTAATCTTCCTAATATATATTATTAATCATGAAATACTGGCTTCTACCACGTTTAATATGACCACTTGACAATGTCCAATGAATCAGATCTTTTAGATAAAGTCATAAATTGGATTTACTTTTGATTATGAATACTACACAATCATATCCATTGAAGGACCTCAGATTCTAACTAATGAGCTTACATCATGAAGTTAGTAGGTAGTCATAAAATGACTTGCACCTATAGATCATTCTTGATCAAACTTTCCCTTCCTTCAAATCAGGTGAAGAGAAAAATACCTAACCACCTTTTTGTTCATTTTTATTCCTCATCCTTTTTACAGACTGTAGTAATAATTTGTGATTAGCTAAATCAACAGCTATGATGAAAATTATTTTTAAAATACCCATTATTCTTACAACAATCCACTAATCTAAGAATATCATAAATTACCTACATAAGAACATCCACAATGAAATAAAATGAACAGTCTAAATTTGACTGAAATAGGGTTAATAGGGTTTACTTGTGGTAGGAAAAAGTCATCTGAGGCCTGAGAGTGAAAGATTTTCAAGATTTTTGGCTAAAAAAGTTAACCATTATTAAAATGAACCTGACAGTTTGCTTCATGTGATGCTCTTGCTCACTAAACTAGAAGTTCTAATCACTGAGTTTATACCAGGACAAAGAATAAATATTAATCACTAGAGACAGAGATTTAAGAGTAATCAGTTCTATAATTTGAACAAATAATGCTCCAATGATGCCAACCACATTTCTGTGCGAAATAGATCCCATGACAACTAAAATCCTAAATCTAAGACTGAGGTTGCTTCTCAGCATCTTGCACATTCTGCCCCAATTCTAAAGGGCTGGGAGAACAATCAGAAAGGAGTAATTGAGCCTCCAGTATGTGAGGGGCCCTGTGCTAAATGCTGTAGGGAATCCAAGAAATTTATAATTCAGGAGGTTAGGAAGATCTAGTTGGCTGGATCAGTGATGAACCTTCATATCTCATCTGTACTCACTCATAGGTGAGTACAGGGACAAAATAAAATCATGGACCAAACATAGGTCAAGGGTCACCCAACAGGTCAATCTAAGCCAAGGGGCATCCAGGAAGCAAGGTCAGGGTAAACTGGGAGTATGAGTCAGAGTAACAGTCATTACTTTATTTACCAAATACTAAGTTCTGTACTGAATTGTGTCCCACTCCACATCCATATGTTGAAGGCCTGAACTCTGATGTGATGCTCTCTGGAGATGGATCCTTTGAGAGGCAATTAGGTTTAAATGAGGTCATGAGAACGGGGCCTTCACTATGCGATTTAAAAAGAGATCAGAGAGCTTGCTCCTTCTCTGTGTCTGTGACCACACAAGGAAGAGTCCTGTGAGCACATAGTGAGATGGCAGCCACTTGCAAGCCAAGAAAAGAGGCCTCAGAATGAAACCCATCTTGATCTTGAACTTTCCAGCTTGCAGAACAGTGAGAAATACATTTCTGTTGTTTAAACCATTCAGTGTATGACATTATGTCATAGCAGTCCAAGCTAAGACATTAATTAAGTACCTACTATCTCCCAACACCATGCTAAGCATGAGGGGAACAAAGATGAATACAATACAGTGTCTGCTTTCCAAAGCTGGGGGGGCTGGGAACAAATAATGATGGCCTTGTGCTCACTACCATAACAGAGGGAACTCGTGGGGGAGCTCAGAACTGCCAAGATAGACCAGGGAAGCCTTCCTGAACAAAAGAGATAATTAAGTAGGATCCTGAAGGATGGGCAGGAGTCTGCCTGGTGCTCAAGAGGTTCGAGTGAGCATTCAGGCAAAGGGAACAACCTGTGCAAGAGAGCAATGGGGCTGGAGGGAAAAGGCAAGCACTGGATTTCATGGCTTCTAGGCCACACAGTTTTTCACATTTTAATATCTCAGAAATTGGGATATATCTTAAAATTGATGACAAGTCATAGTTCAGTTGACAGTATTTTCCCCCCCTTTCTTAGTGGAACATAAAATAATGGTGTAGCTTACAACCAATGGTACATTAGATTTGGTGAAATACAGTTGTTCATTTTTAACTTGAGCACACAGAGCCATGGTAAAGAGGAGGAGGGGCTTCCCTGGTGGCACAGTGGTTGAGAGTCCGCCTGCCGATGCAGGGGACACAGGTTCGTGCTCCGGTCCAGGAAGATCCCACATGCCGAGGAGCGGCTAGGCCCATGAGCCATGGCCGCTGAGCCTGCGTGTCCGGAGCCTGTGCTCCGCAGTGGGAGAGGCCACAACAGTGAGAGGCCCGCGTACCGCAAAAAAAAAAAAAAAGGAGGAGATCAGAAATGCAGCAGGGCTCATATCTAGAAGGACTTTGCTCTTTGTTCTCTAAGAGCTGGGGTTCCTTTGAAGGGTTTTAAGTATCTGTGCATCAGACCACTCCTGAGGCAGAAGGACATTTAGAAGGCTAATGACATATACTGACAAGAATTAAGTGGCCTGATCTGAAGATGCAGCAATGGCAATAAAGAGAGGAGATAAGTTTAAAAGCTGTTTTGAAGGTCAAATCAATAAAGATCTGTGACATACTGAATGGAGAGCATGGGAGTAAGGTATTTAGGATGACTCCTGGGTTTCTGATCTGGGGAGCTTGAAGCATGGAGGTATTGGTCATCAAGATGGGCCATAGAAAATGAGGAATGTGTCCAAGAGGAGGAAGAGGAAGCATATTGGGGTTGTGGTGCCTGTGTAAAATACACAGATGGAGATACAAAGTTGGTGTTAGAAATGTGGGCGCGAAGTTAGAAGAAAATCAATACAGATGCTACAGTTTTGAGGGTCACTGAATACACTGTATGAATTTTAGCAGCAGCCATGGGCATGGTTGAACTTGTCCAAGAAGAGAATATTGGATGCATTGAATGAAAGAAGGAAGTTGGCTGATGATGAAATTAGGCAAAATCCAACACTAAAGAAGCAGATAGAAGGTAGTTTACCCATCCACTCCCAATGCTGTATTTTGCATAAAAATCTATAAAATCTGTAAACAACACCATTTCTGAGAAATGACCCCAGACATGTCCCTGTTTACTTTTTTTTTTTTTTTTTTGGCTGTGTTGGGTCTTCGTTTCTGTGCGAGGGCTTTCTCTAGCTGCAGCGAGCGGGGGCCCCTCTTCATCGCGGTGTGCGGGCCTCTCACTGTTGCGGCCTTTCTTGTTGTGGAGCACAAGCTCCAGACGCGCAGGCTCAGTAGTTGTGGCGCACGGGCCTAGTTGCTCTGCAGCATGTGGGATCTTCCCAGACCAGGGCTTGAACCTGTGTCCCCTGCATTGGCAGGCAGATTCTCAACCACTGCACCACCAGGGAAGCCCCCTCTTTACTTTTATCAGCTTGATTTTGCTTTCGGTCCTCTAGTTCATAAATTACTGGTTCTGTACTACAGCTTTAGGAGTAGAATAGGGTTAAAAAACAGAGGAAAACAAAAAACAAAAGGAAGCCTTAATGGCAATGTAAGAGGGTCACATGGGCAGTAAAATTCAGAGGTCAAGAGCAGGCAAAATGGGGACTTCCCTGGTGGTCCAGTGGTAAAGAATTGCCTTACAATGCAGGGGACGCAGGTTCGATCCCTGTTCAGGGAACTAAGATCCCACATGCAGTGGGGCAACTAAGCCCGCACGCCACAACTACTGAGCTCGCGCGCCTCAACCAGAGAACCTGTGTGCCACGAACTACAGAGCCCACGTGCTGTGGACCCCGCACACCACAACTACAGAGCCCACATGCACTGGAGCCTGCGCACCACAGCTAGAAAGAAGCCCGCATGCCGCAACTAAAGATCCCACATGCCACAACAAAGATCCCACGTGCTGCAACGGAGACCCGATGCAGCCAGAAATAAATAAAATAAATAATAAATAAATCTTAAAAAAAAAAAAAAAAGAGCAGGCAAAACGAAGATTCCAGCAAATATAAGACAGGTAGCAAGATTCATGGTTTGTAAGCCTAAAGATAAGGTCTTTTAATCTGGGTCCTGTTCAGGAACTGGGAGGTTGAAAAGGATCCCCATTTTTTTCTAGCCGTCACAGAGTTGGATGAATAAATGAATTCAGCATCTTTAGTGTCCTTCTCACCTTGATTATGCTGATGCTTTTCAGTCTCCCATGTAGCATCATCTAACGGGAAGAATAAGGACTCTAGAGCCAGCAAGATCTGGGTTCAAATTTTGGCTAGGCTACATATTAGCTGTGTGGCCTTGGAAAAATTAATTAATCACTTTAAGTCTCAATATTTCCATCTGTAAAATGAGGAAATCTACTTCTCATGGTTGTTTTACAAAATGAGTGCTCAGTATTTGGAGATTATTACCAGTAATATTTGAACTCAAATAAAATCATCTTTAGTGACAACATTCGAGTCCAAGGAGCCTACCTTCTTACTGCCATTTCTGCATTTATTAGACCTCTGCTGCCCTAATGCAGTTTTTAAGAAACTGCTGACTTTTCAGTGACTGTATTATGAACTGTGAGGGATAAAAGATGCAGGAACCCCCATTCCTGCCCTCAAGTAATTTAAAATCTATTAAGATATAACATACAGAACTTTAAAAAATAATAAAACAATATTTATATATTTGGAAATACGTGAATGTATAAAACAATGCATGGAAAGACACTTCAAACTGGTAATAGTAATTATTTAGGAGTGGATTTTGGGATTAGGAGAGTTTATTGTACTGTCTAAATTTTATAGAATGAGAATGGATTAAAAATTAAATAGAATGAGAGAGCCAGGAAAAAGAAACAATAACTAGTAGTAAATGTAGCAACATAAAGAAAAGAGAGGTCCCTTTAGCCAGTGCCATGGGCATTACTGGCTGGGATCACAGCAGGAACAATGGCCAAGGGCTATGACTGCCCAAATGAGTTTAGGAGACCATGAAGACAAACCATTTGAGTAAAGGCAGAGTGGGAGAGAAGCTTGGAGTACTAAATTGATGCCAAGTAATGGAGGGGAGTTGAATGCTAAAATATTTGGATTTTCAGTGCCCAAATTAAGCACATTCCAGAACCGTTATGAAGCCTTCAGTCTCTCTCTCCTACTTCATAATTAATACTCAATTCCAATCAAATCTTAGACAATTTCAGCTAAGCCACTGGGGCTAGTCACAAGCAAGAAAAGTCCAGCCTTAACATGCTGCTGCCATTGTGAGTTCATAGGCACTGGGGAGCCATTGAAGGTTCTTGAGCAGCAGAAAAATCCTGTGTTAGGAGTATCTGTCTATAGAAAAAGAAAAAAGTGCTCCAGTTGGGGCATTGTTGTGAGATAAATACAGCTTTGTTTAAAGTTTACCTTTCCCTCACACATGCCATGCTGTGAAGGAGAGTCTGGTGTTTGTTTTGTCTGATTCACCACCCACTGAATTATTCTGTCATGAGTGTAGCAGCTTTAAGAGTTAGGGTAAAGGCACAGACCAGAGTGAGTTCCAAATTCTGTGTGACCTCGATCAACTCAGTCTGAGCTGTTTAATTTGTATTCAAGAGATGTGACAAGATTCTGTTTTTTAAAGGTGACAATGGGTCACCTAGTATTCTAGACTCATTGTGAATAAACTGTAAAAATTCACTTCCATATCTTTTGTCTAAGGTGTTTTGTGTGTAGAATACTTGTGTGGTATATTCCTTTTATTACTTCTATAAATAAAACTGTATTCTTACTGTCTCAAAGAGTTCATATTACTCATATTTGAAATCTCTGAGTTTTCAGTATTAAAACTAAATTTTCTTAGGGGTTGGAGAGCTTTTTACACCCAAGCTTGTCAAGCACATTTTTTCCTGGCCCAAATGCAAGCACCAGATGATGTCTGACAGGATCTCAGCTGGGGTTCACCACTGAATGGGATGAGAGACATTTAGTGCCACTGCAAGGGCACCAGATACTGTGGTTTAGTTTCCTACACTGGACAAAGTGTTGATAGGGAAAAAAAACAGAACACAAAAAGCACAATGTAGACTGGCCCCAAGAAGATAACTTCAATGAGATGTGCCCTGTTAGAGACTGGCTCAAATAAGTACTTGATACTTCCCTCAAACTTCAGGGACTCCTACAACTCCAGATCTCTTCCCATTCTCTCTCTTCATTTTATGTTAATTATTGTAGTATTCACTCTGTGCCAGACACTGTTGTAAGCATTTTGTCTACATGTATAATCATACAGGGTATGTACTATTATTTCCACATTTTAAAATTGGGAAACTGAGGCACAGAGGATCAAGTAACACGTCCAAGGTAACACAGACTAGTTAGGGTCGAAGTCATTCAAATGCTGGTGGTTCAATTCCAAGGACCATGGCCCTGGCCACCATGCTGTCCTACTGCTTGAATTTTATACAATGAGAATGTGTATGTATTTGGGGATCTCCTTATCTTCACCCATAACCATATCCTTTCGATGCTAGACTCTCCTCATGTGATATTAATCCAGTTCTTTCCAGCTCCTTCAGTCCCTCTTCTCGGAGGCTCCTTCCCCACATGTATGCTCAGTTGACCTCCATTCTTAGAAAGCAAAATTACTAAGGCGCTCTCTGTTCCCTTTCTTCACCGCCAAACTTCTTGGAACATTCATCTGAGTTATTCCTCATAGACACCTGAACACCTTTCAGTCAGGTTTCTATTTTGAGGCTCTACTGCAAACACTTTCTCAGAAGCCACCTAAGGCCCCGTAATTACCACCATCTGGTGGCTTCTTTGCAGCTCCTTTGCCAAACATCTCTGCTGGTTTGACTCTGTGGACCATGCTCTCCTTGCAAATCCCCTGCTCCCTTGAGGGTTACGACACTGTGACCTCTTGCTGATGCTCTTTCCTCCCAATTCTCTCTCGCTTCCTGTGCTCACCTAGCACTCCTGGCCCACTTGACCACGAGTGGGTGTTCTCCGAGAGCCTTCCTCTGCTCTCCCCTCCTGTTTGCTGTGCCTGCTTCCCCTGATGATCTTGTCCACATCCACAACTTAAATGATTACCTCCCTTTGCATCTCTATTTCTAGTTCCAGCTCCCTCTGACATCTACATCTGCATTTCCAACTCCATCTGCAGACTCAGTATGTTGCAAAGTAAACCCAGGTGTATCCCCCAGAACTCTCCTTCCACCTGGTAGGGCCTCACTATCAATTGAATACCTCTAGGATCAATGCAGTTTTAATTCTGCCTATAAGAACTATCAGCTAAAATGGTGACTCATTGCTAATAGCTCCCTATTAATGTAAAATAAAATTAATAGGGAACATGAAGTATAAATATGAATCAGATGGAGAAAGAACAGTTCATGTTTTATATCAGCTGTATTATGACTAACCAGGACACACTTTCATGTACTGTTGATGTATTCATTCCTTTTCCTATCCATGGTTTCAAAAGAGCCATCATATTTTACCCTATTCTGTAAATTCCACAGATTCTTAGATTGTCCCCAGGATTCTTCAGATGAAAGTTTAGGGGCTCCTCCCTTTCAAACAGCACATTTGAGACTGTTTTCTCTCCTTTGATTAAGAGCATGTATAGTGGATCAGAACCTTGACTCCAGCAACACTACAGCTTAGCAGCAAACTAGAAGAAACTGGAAACTGTTAAGAATCATCTCTTTTGGGGTTTCCCTGGTGGCGCAGTGGTTAAGAATCCACCTGTCAATGCAGGGGACACGGGTTCGAGCCCTGGTGTGGGAAGATCCCACATGCCGCGGAGCAACTAAGCCCATGCACCACAACTACTGAGCCCGTGCTCTAGAGCCCGCGAGCCACAACTACTGAGCCCACGTGCCACAACTACTGAAGCCTACACAACTAGAGCCTGTGCTCCGCAACAAGAGAAGCCACCACAGTGAGAAGCCCACACACCACAATGAAGAGTAGCCCCTGCTCACCGCAACTAGAGAAAGCCCACGTGCAGCAATGAAGACCAAAGATAAATAAGTTTATTAAAAAAAGAGAAAAAGAATCATCTCTTTTGGCACAACAGAAAGCCATAGAATACAATTGGAAAGAGATCTTTAGGCAAACGAAACTCATCCAAAACAGACAGTAGATTAACCTCTTTGTTAAGATTTCTAAGAATGGACACATGTCCTTCCTTGGTAACTCATTCCCGCAATTAGACAATTGTTACAGACTCTCAGAACTAAGAGTAAGAGGCATAAATTGCCTGCAGAAATATTTAAATGTGTTTTGGTCTCATGTCCAAGG